>NC_050573.1:61973455-62573455 GCF_011100635.1 Trichosurus vulpecula | reverse complement strand
AAAAAATCTGGAAATTAGCATTCTTCTATAAGGATCCAGGCCTATAGTAGATTTCCAACTATATGGTTGTATAATTTAACAAATACATCATGTTACAAAATTCTCAGACTTTCCACTTGTCTTGGTACTTGCAAAGGCCTACCCAAACCCAAAGACAATAAAGAAAAGAAAGAAGAAATTTTAATTCCCCTCAGAGGGAAAATCTCATCCCAATAGAGTTCCCATCAAGCACAGAAAACCTAGGATTGACTGAAAGTCACTCCCTCACTTTCAGGTGAGAAACTAAGTTCTCCTGGGTAAAAATTCCTCTGGGCCCTTGCAATACATAAGATATCTGAAATTTCCTTTAGGGATCTCTACAACACAGAAACATTCCAAATGGAAGTCTGGACAAAAGTTTCTAGTAGGTCCCTGTAACACATAAGGTACCCAAAATTTCCTCAGTGGACCCCTACAATACATAGGGCAATCCAAATGATGGTCTGAGCTTTCCCCTTACTAGGACAAGCAGGCTAGTTCAAAATCAAACTCAGAAAAATCCCAAAGAAGTATGGGGCTTCACAAAAGGAATTAATAATTGAGATTGGTTACTCAGGGCTTCTAGGCCATCAGGCAAACCTTATCCTATGAATATATAGTTTATAAGGCTCTCAGATAAGCTCTCTGGACTCGTGCCACAAAAAAGCAAGAAGTATAGCTATATTTAAAAGTAAAATAAAAGAAAATTAACAAAGATTAGCTCCCACAGCATGTTCTATAGGAAAATTGTTAATCACTAGTACTCCAGGGATGCAGTATGTATACTGCTCATATCATCTCTCATACTGGACATAGCAATATTGTATCACAGTTATCAGTACTTAGGAATGCAACCATAAAAACATTATCTCAGAGAAATTTATCTGACTTGTAAAGGAAAAGCAACAGAAAACTGACTATCCAATTACAGTCTAAAACAGAGAGAAAACCCACCATTAATTTTGGGGAAACCACACACACACACACACACACACACACACACACACACACACACTGCATATACTCTACATTGCAGCCAAACTAGAGCTGATGATTATTTCCTGATCTGATCCTGCCTCTCCCACCTCTGTGGATTTGAGCAGGCCACATCACATGTCTAGAACTGTCTCTTCCTCGCTACTCTATCAATTCACTCTATTAAAATCCTTTCCTTTCATCAAGTCCCAGTTCAGGTCCTATTAAAGTCTTCCTTGATTTCCTCTACATGTAGAAGAGGTAAACACAATCATATAATAATTTTCTAACCTATATTATAGTTATTTGTTTGTGTGCCTCATCCCCTAACTAGACTGTAAGCTACAGAGGGGCAGAATCTTTATACCTCCAGCCTTGAACATAGTGCTCTACTCATAGTAGGGACTTAAATGTTTAACAAATTGAATGTTACTTTAATGAAATTACCAGCATTGACCATTGGCAGGAAAGAAAAAAATAGTAGACCTAATGGAACACTGACTTGATTTGTAACCATAGCTACTACTTTTTTTAATGAATATACAAGAAATTAAAAAACTCTATTTTGTTTCAGGCTAGACTAAAATTCTTAGACTCATCTTCTAAAGAAATCAGTTCTGAAGTTAAAAGAAACCTTAAAGGTCATCTAAGCCAATAATCTTCCCAATGGACTACTTGCTCTTTACAAAATTCCAAAGAAATGGTCCTCTAGATTTACACTGAACACCTCCAGTGATGAGGTCTCTTATGATGCAGCTATTCCATCTTTTGATATCTCTGTTAGGAAGGTTTTCCAACATTAAACTTAAGCTTCCCTATAACTCATCCTATAATTTCAACACACTGGTTCTAATTCTTATTCTTTCTACTTCTCTGCCTGCACACAAGTGTTCAGTGACTCCCTATTTCCTGCAGAATCAAGTCCACACTTGGCATTCAGGTCCCTCCATGATCTGGCACCACTCTACCTCTACTCTGGGCTTACTTCACACTGCTCTCCTATGCCAACTTGCTACTCCACTCTTTGCAGATTCCCATTCCCAATCCTCCTTCAGCCTATAATCCCTTCCCGTGGATCTTATTCATCCTTCAAGGTCTAGTTCAAGTATTACTTTCTCCACAAAAGCTCCCTGGACCCTCCTCCCCTGTCCATGGCAATCGTTTCCTCCTCAGAAAATCAAAGGCACTTATTACACATACCACTAAGTTGCCAGGTAGCTACCTATTACTTTGTGCTAATCATGATCTTTTCATAAAGTGTCAACTCAAATACGTAAGGGGTTTTATAATCACAGTACTAGCTCACATGTTGAAGTGCTTTGTGGTTTACAACATGCTTTCTTTACAGTAGCCCCATGAAGAAGGTAGGACACATATTATTATAATTACGTAGAAATTTAAGTTACAATTACCATCCCTATTTTGTAGATTTTGATTCATCAAATATGTTTTAATTATCTCCCATGAACCAATCTCACCACTAAAGTCATCATAGCACTTCAAGGTAACCTTACATGACTGAAGGTTATGATCACAGAATAGAATCAAACTACAGATGTGGACCTGGTGATAGATTGTGCATCTGTTGTCTGAAGTCCAGACAAGCTAAGGTCATAAAGGTTTGTTACCACAATATTGGCCATGAAGAACTAATTTGTTTCTGACCCAGCAACTCATAGAACTGTCTACCAAGGCACTGAGGGCTCTGATCTGCTGCATTGGCGGAGGGAACAAATATACTAATGAAATCATGAGTCTCTAGAGCATTGAAATATAAGAAAATGTCTGCAATCAGTGCTGGGGATGCAAAGGTATAAAATGACAAAGTCCAGATCTTCAAGGAGCTTAAAATTTAATAAGAAAATGAGGCTTAGACATGGCACATTCTCTTATGTTTGTCATTTCTCATCACCAGCTGCTAGGTCAGTATCTTCATTGACTCCAAACCATTCCAAGCTCTATCATGTGTTGCCCCTGACTCAAATGCCTATCTTATTCCCTTCTGCCTCTTCACAGCTTTGAGAACTGGCATCACAGGCCCTCAACAACCAGAAATGCCAGGAAGCCGAACTGGGGAAAGAAATGAGAGGCCCAAATATACTCTGAAAGCCAACTATAGTAAAAAAAAAAAAAGCTATTGATTAGTACTTCAATTTATTTCAGCATTTCAGGAATCCACACTTTCATTAATGTGAGCGTTTTCTTTACCTAAGCGGAGCAAATCCTCCAAAATTCCTCACTTGGTGCCAGCCTTCTGATGACAAGCATCCTTAAAAGCAGGGTGGTCATCCAGGCCCATGTGTGAAGCCTTTCCATCTTGGTGGAACCTACCAATGTTTGCATTTCATGGGCACAGCCCTTGAAAACTTAGAATCATCTTTATACCATGTTGAGACATCTGGGGAAGACCTGAGTGGAAGTGACAAGTTCTTCCATTTAGCTGTAACACCTTTTTAGAACTTAAGCTGGAGTTGCCAATTATCCCAAAAGGCAGTGACTTGTTTTAGAATTAAACATTTTTGTTTTCTTGTCTCCACTGTAAATTACAGCTTTCCCAGCAACCTATGTACCTCTCTTCTAATTATAAAACTATGTGCTATTTTGTAAATAAGGCAGGGGTCTGCTGTATCTGAAAATGTGGCTTAGAACATAATTCTGGATCATTTAGTTTCTGAAATGGAATCTTCAGTGCTTGCCAAAATGAATCCTTGTCAATCCTATGCAGCAGGTGTTGGAATTACACCAAGCTCCTACAAACCACATCTGGGAACATTTAAGAGTTTAAAGAAAGTTCTGTAAAAACTGCTTATACAGTATATAAAAACTATTCATCAGTCAGATCCATGAGTTATCCCTTGCATGCCGCAGAGTTGAGTGGGTTTTTTAAAATATAATTTACAAAAATAGGAATTCAACTCTCCACAAAATCCCAGGAATTTCAGGCACTTTCCAGCAATGTAGTTTGTCCAGATATATGACAGTAAGCACTTAATAAATGCTTGTTGACTGATGAACATGACTCTTTGAAATGATAGTAGTAAGAGGCAGGTATTTCTCTTCTAAAGTAAAGGATTTAATGATAATAGTTGACATTTATGGAGAGTTTTTCATCAAAATATATTTTATAAATAATATCTCATTTCATCCTCAATAATCCTATTAAGGGAAATGGTGAAAATTATCATCCCCATTTGGCTTATGAGAAAATTGTGGGCTCAGTCACAGAATTATTGCTATGTAATGAAAATAAAGTATTAAATTATATAAGAAATCCAAAGTATAGTTTGGGTTCTGAGAAAAGAGGGATCCCTATTGCTTCAGAGAATACTTCATGAAGTAGGGTAGCCCATTTGATCTGGGCCTTGAAGGATAAGTAAGATGACAGCTGGTGGATAGGATAGGAGGGCAATCCAGGTCTAGGGAATATCATGACCAAATACATAGAAGCAGGAAAGTGAGGGAGATATGTGGGGAATGATGAATAATCTGGTTGTGCTGGAAAGTGAAAGGGAATGGTGGAGGTGAAGTCTGGAAAGGTAGGAAAGCAGTGGATTTCGAATGTCCTGGAGAGACTGAGCAGCTAGGTGGTGCAGTAAATACAGTGCCAGTCCTAGAGTCAGGAAGGCCCAAGATCCCAATCCAGCTTCAGATGCTTACTAGGCATATAACCCTGGGTAAGTCATTTGACTTCTGTTTGCCTCCGATTTTTTCATCCACAAAATGGGGATGATTATAATAGAGCTCACCTTTCAGGGCTGTTGTATCAAACAAAATAATATTTGTAAAATACTTAGCACAGTGCTTGGCACAAAGTAGGCACTATATAAATGTTAGCTAATATAATTATTAATATTTCATTCAGTAGGTAAAAGACATTGCTTAAAATTATTATTTCTTATAAACTTAATCTCAATATATACAAACAAAAACAATAAGGATAAACATCTATATAATCAGAAATGTTTACATTAAAAACATTGTCAGAGGTGGTCTAGACCTGTGATTTTATCAGTTTAAAAAATTCCTAGTATGAAAACTTTCACAGTCACCACAAGTTGGCATCTCATCTATAACTCATACTCTTATAAAATTGTCTAGGGCACAGTGAAGTTAAATTACTTATGCATGGTGACACAACTGGATGTATCTATGGAGAGGAGCAGGGAAGAAGAGCATTTGGAAGGCAATTAGAGAAGCATCAGCAAGAAGTAATGAGGGCCTGAAATAAAGAGATAGTCAAGTGGTTGGGAAGAAGACAATACCAATACCAATCCAATACTAGATGCAATACCAATAGAGGTTATGACAGTGGAGCCAAAAAGATCTGGAAAATGGATACAAGAAGGTGCAAGAGTCAAGAGAGACTCCAGAGTTGTGATGCCTGGGTGATCCGATTACAGATTATAGATTTGGAGTTGGAAGGAACCTTAGAAGTCATCTTACAAATGAGGAAAGTGAGATTTCATAGGTAATGAGTGGAAGGGACAGAGGTGACCTAGAAGGAATAGGGAAGTTTGGAAATTGGAGAGGTGGTGGAGATGAAGATCATGAGTTATTTTGGAAATGTTCAATTTGAGATACGTAAGGAGCATCCAGGAGATGTCCAACAGGAAGCTGAATATATGTATATATGTATGTATATATGTATGTATGTGTGTATGTATGTATGTGTGTGTATATATATGTATATGTGTGTGTGTGCATGGAGTTCAGAAGGATAATTAAGACTAGACAGAATTTGGAGTCATTTCCGTAGAGATAACAAATGAGCCTATGTAACTCTTGAAATTCTCAAGGAAGAGCATACAGAGAAAGAAGAGATGAGGGCCCAGGACAGAGCACTAACACAAGAAAAAGGAACAGGAGATAAATCCAGGAAAGGAGAATGGGAGTTCCCACACAGGGAGGAGGAAAACCCACTGGAGAGCAACATCTCTGAAAGCCAAGAGAGAAGCCAACGGAGAGTAAGAGTAAGAGGGGCTCACCGACGGTGTCAAAAGCTGCAGAAAGGACAAGAATCGGGCATGTGGATGACATCGCATTTATACGTTAATAGATTGTTAGTAACCTTGGAGATGTTGGTAAACTTAGAGAAAGTAGTTTCCATAATAAAAGTAATAATAGTTCAATTTAGCAAGCATTTATTAAGTACCTAAGCGCTAGGCTCTGCGTTAAGTGTAGGGGTTACAAAGACAAAAACGAAACAGGCCCCGTCCTCAAGGAGCTTTCATTCTATCAGTGGGAAACAACACGCGCAGAAAACAAAGCATAGATACAAAACAATTTCTGAGGGAAGAGTTCTAGAAACCGGGGAAATCAATCGGGACGGTTTTCCTGTGGGGGAGGGCACCTTGAAGGAAGCAAGGGATTCTGTGAGTCAGAAGTAAGGAGGGCAGACATTAAAGGGACGGGGAGGGAGATGCAGTGTCTTGTACAGGGAATCCAAAGCAGGCTAATGTGGCAGGGATGTAGAAAGCACCCAGAGGACCTGCAATGAGCCCAGAAAGGGAGAGCCTGCAGCTGTTGTGGAAGACTTGAAAAGCCAACTAGAGGAGCTTCTGTTTTCTCCTAGAGACAAAAAGGGAGCCCCTCAAGTTCTGGAACAGGGGAGTGATAATCAGAGCTGCGTTTTAGGGATGATTGTTTGGTAGTTGGATGGAATGTGGGCTAGAGATGAGAGACACTAAGAGGCAGGGAGAATGAGGAGTTACAGCTTTAGTCCAGGTGAGAAGTCATGAGGGCCTCAACCAGGCTTTCAAGTTTCAAAGAACTTTACGAACATCATCTTATCTGAATCTCAGTAACCCATGAGACAGGTATCATGGCTACTGTTATCATCTCACAGATGAGGAAATGGAGGCTCAGAGAGGGTAAGTGATGTGTCCATGATCACGCAGCTAATAAATTTCGGAGATAGGATTTAGAAGTCCCATTCTCCTGCCAGTAGGACCAGCCTTGTGTCCTTGTGCAGGAGGGTCCTGGTACATGTACCTGTCCTTGTACACCTCTTGAGGAGTGGCATAGTCTGAAGCCAGGCTGCAAGAGAACTCAGAAATATTTGGGTGAGCAGGAAGCAGAGGAAGTGAGGTGAGGAAGTGATCATTCTTTCCAAGAGGAGAGAAATAAGATCACAGATTGAGGAGATGTTAGGGTCAAGGGAAGGCTTTTAATAGAGGAAAACGCATGGGGAGGAAAGCTACAAGAGGAGTAAGGGGAGAAAGGAGAGAGAGAACAATCAATGAGATATGCTCCCAGAGGACACTGGAGGGAAGGGACTGAGGGGACAGATAAAGGGTTTGGCCTTGACAAGGAGGACAACATTTTCCTCAGAGAGTGGAGTAAAGGAGGAGACAGTGGATAAATATACAGCAAGGTTCTGAGGAATGGCGTGGGAAAGATAACTGGGGCAGCTAGGTGGTGCCATAGTATATAGAGTGCTGGGCCTGAAATCCGGAAGCTTCCTCTTCCTGAATTCAAATCTGAGCTCAGACACTTATTAGCCATGTGATCCTGGGCAAGTCATTTAACCTTGTTTGCCTCAGTTTCCTCATCTGTAAAATGAGCTGAGAAGGAAATGGTGCATCGCTTCAATATCTTTGCCAAGAAAATCCCAAATGGGATCAGGAAGAGTTGGACACGACTGAACACTGAACAACTACCTCACAAAGGTTTTTTGAGGCTCAAGTGAGATAATGTAAATAAAAGACTTTGTAAACTTGAAGTGCTATATAAATGTGAGTTATTATTGGGAAGGGTAGTGTGGAATACTAGATAAATGGTTCATTTAGGAGTTAGGAGACCTGGATTCAAGTACCACCTCTAACACATGCTGGCTTTGTGATCTTGGGCAGGCCACATAACCTTTCAGTGCCCCCAGACTACTCTCTAAGATGATCTAAATTACAGAATAATTGCAACGTGTTCCATACTCCAATAAAATAAAAAGTCCAGTTACCCTACTCCTCTCTAAATATTATGAGTATATGGTATTTTTAAAGTTATATTGCTAATGGATTTGCATCTCCTAACCTTACCCATATCCAATGCCATCCTTCATTTCCCCCCCTCTGTCATTAATCATGTCATTATCAGCTTTTCATTTCATATACTTTCAATCTTCTTACACTCATAAAAAACTAGCTTTCTCCAGAAGGCATTGAATTTGAAGTCAGAAAAACCTGAATTCAAATCCTACCTAAGATACCTACTAGCTGAGTAAGTCACTTTCCTGTGCCTCAGTTTCCTCATGAGGGAATCAGTGGACTCAAGTGTCCCTTCTAGTTCTAAATAATCTATGATCCTTGGCTCCCTGGCCACTCTCTTCATTTACTCCCCGTTGACACTTCTAGACCCTAGTCATCATTAGGCACCTCCTCTGCATCATCCCGGGCAAATCCTTATTGTTGTAATTGACAGGCTTCTAGGTTATTCTCCCTCTTTTCCTTCTTTTTGTGGTTGAGGAGAATGCTCAACATGAGCAAACAGTGTAATTTGGTGGCCAAAAGAAGCTAATGCAAGCTTGGGCTGCATTGAGAGAAGCCAAGATTCTGAGAATAAGGAGATGATAGCCCTCTGCACTCATTAGACCTTATCTGGAAGCACTGGGCGCCATAGTTTAGAAAAGACATTTATCAACTGGAGAGGATTCTGAGGAGAGTAAGAAGGATGGAAGGCCCTTGAGTTATATGTTATATGAAAACCACAAAAGAAGGGTCAAGGGGAACACGATAATAGCTGTTTTCAAGTACTTGAAGGGCTGTCATAGGGAGATGGGCTAGATTTGTTCTGTTTGACCCCAAAAGTCAGAACTAGGAGCAACAGGTGGAAATTGTAAAGAGACCAATTTGGACTTTCGTCAGAAACACCCTTTAACAATTAGAGTTATCCCAAAGTGAAATGGCGTGTCTTTGGAATGAATGATTTCCCCCTCTCCTTACTCCCCACCTCCTGCCAGCCCCCACTGGAGATGTTCAAGCAGAGGCTAAATGACCACTTGTTGGATATATTGCAGTGGGGATTCTTTTGGGGGTACAAATTGTGTTAGATGACTAACACCATGCCTGGGACAGAGTAAGTGCTTATGTTGACTGACTGAAATTCTGTGATTCTCAAGGATTTCAGTACATGGCTCCTGTATTATTGATATATTGTTAATGGAAATGGGAAGATCTCTCCCATCCATTAATAGGCCCATGTGACCTGCTGGAGTCACATGAGTCTGAGGCACGTGAGCCTGTAGTGAAAGGAACTTGCCAAAGGGGTGGAGCAGGAAGTTGGAGTGAGTCAGAGCTGGGAGAGAGCAGGAGGGAGTTGGACCTTGGAGAGAGAAGAGACAGGCACAGGAAGAGCACTGAACAGGAATGAGAAAGGGAGGGATTTTGCCAAAGGGAGTTTGTCTGTGGGGAGGCCTGATGGAGGGAAGACTGCAGTGTCCCCTGCATTGATAATGTGTATGAATTTCTTTGTTGCTATGAGGGATTTGGCTTTCTGCTGTTAGAATAAATGTCTTGGTTTCGTCTTCAATGAAGAGAGTCTGTTATATCTTGTGATTCAAACCTGGGAATTCTCCTGCATATTCATAGCAGCCACTGTGGGTATCACTTTGTAAATATGGCTCCTAGTCTTCCTTTTACTCCAATCCACGTCCTCACACTTGGAGTATCACATTGATATCCTCTTTCAAATACTCTGGCATCCTACTTCATCAACCTCCTACATATTCACTGCCTCTGAGCCAAACGCAGGAATAATCATCTGAGGTGTCATAAACCCCCAAACTGCGCCTCTTCCATGATTTTGAACTCTGAACTTTGCCTCTCTGCCCAGTCTCTTTGTTCTTTCACCTCTCCCTCTGCCTCAACTCTCCTATTGTCTTCACCATAACCTCTAGCTATTTCATCTCTCTCTCTTCTCCCAGTCCATCACCTCTGCTCTGGCCTACTTTCTTCCTGAATCTATAGTTAAGGAACTCTGTAACTCTCCTCTACCCTCAACTCCTTTACCCACTGGTGCTATTGCTGCTCATACCTTGCCAAACCCCAACCTTGAGTCATCCTATCCACCACCTCTGCCCTCACTCTCATGCTATTGAATGCTATCAGAGTAAATTATACAACTGCATGTACTTTGTCTAATATAAATCCACTTTGCTATATTTCAGCTGGGCACTCACTCATCATCGTCCTTTTGTTCTTTCTTGGTTGATCTTCCTGCTTTTCAGTTGAGTCTGATATCTAAGGTCTTTTCAGTCCTAGACCAGTTCAGTACTTCAGGCCTTTGTTTCAGTCCCTGGTCCTTTCACGACTACGCTTTGCTTTATAACTACAATTCATTTTCAATAGCATTTTGAGTAGAAGACTGATGTGGGCAAGAGTTTTAGTCTAGGAAGATACTAGTGTTCTATACAGGATAGATTAGAAGAAGAAAGAATGGACATACAAAGATGGTTAGGAGGAAAAAGTTCAGCAAATGGTAATAACAGATCACAAGAATAGTTCATATTTTTCAGTATATAAATAAATATAGGGGCAGCTAGATGGTACAGTGAATAGAGCACCAGCCCTGGAGTCAGGAGGACCTGAGTTCAAATTGGGCCTCAGATACTTGACACTTACTAGCTGTGTGACCTTGGGCAAGTCATTTAACCCCAACTGCCTTGCCTTTCCCCCTCAAAAAAATAAATAAATACAGAAATATACTATATTTAAACTTCAGTGTATATATTTTTAGTAATAATTTCAGTATATATATGTATAATTTCAGTATGTAAATGAACATAAATCAAGCATTTTCCTCACAGCTATCCTGTTAGGAGGCAATGGGGGAACTAAAACAGAATGATAGCAGTGGGTTGTCAACAGATAAATGTTATTGGGGAAGTATTTACAACACTGTCTCTGCCGGATCTTCACCTAGATCACAACCATTAAGCATGGGTGTCTCACAGGACTCAGTCCTGGCCCTCTTCTCTTCTCCCTCTATTTCACTCCGTGATCTCATTAACCCTGTGGATTCAATTATCTTTATGCTGATTATTCTCAAACCTACTTATCTATTCCTTACTGCTCTTCTGACCTCCAGTCTTGCATCTCCAACTGCCTATTGGATATCTCATACTGGATGTCCCATAGACACCTTAAACTCACATCCCAAACTGACGTCATTATTACTTTTGCCCAAACCCTGACCTCTTCCCAACATCCCTGAGACTATTGAGAGAATTGCTCCAAGCCACCATGGTTCACAACCTCAATTCCTCCATTCAGTCCTATCAATTCTATTTTCATAACATCTCTCATATGTGACCCCTTATGTCCTCTGATAATGCCACCATCATAGTGCAAGTGCTCATTGCCTCAAACCTGAACTACTGCAGTAGCCTGCTTGTTGATCTGACATAAGAGAGACCATAAGTCTCTCCCCACCCCAGTTCATCCTCCATTCAGCTGACGAGATGATCTTCCTAAAACTCGGATCTGAACCAGTCATTTCCTTATTCGATAAACTCCAGTGTTTCACTATCACCTCCAAGATCAAATATACAATTCTATTTGGGGTTCGCAGCCCTTCAATACTTGCCCCACTTTCTAGTCTTCTCACACCTTCTACCCTACCACAGCCCACCTCACACCCCACCACTGGCCTACTTGCTGTTCCTTTAAATACAATGCTGCTCTCAACTCCGGGCATTTTCACTCTCTGACTCCCATGCATGAAACTCTCCTTATTTCCATCATATGGAAATCCCCCTTAATTCTAGTACCTTCCCTCTGTTGCTTCCCATTTATTTTGCTTATATCTTATTTATATATAGGTATTTGAATATTGTCTCCCCCATTAGACTGTAAATTCCTCGAGGGTAGAAACTATATTCTGCCTCTCTTCCTATGAGCCTAGCACAGTGCCTGAAGCACAGTAAGTGCTTAATAAATGTTTATTGGCCGACTTTCACAAATTAACATTCGCTTTATATAGATTGCTCAAAAAACCTCTTTCCACCTCACTCTGTTTTTGTTTAGTTCTTCCATATGTGATCAGGATCACTCTCTGTGCTGTCCTCTTGCTCAAAAAGCTCTCTTCCCAACAGGCTGCTCCAGCCAGATCTGTTGACATCACTGAACCTGACCACATCTGACTCCCCTGAGCTCTCCAGAACCAGGATGAGTCCTATGCCACTTCATTCCTCATTTACAGAATTGTTTGATAAGATCTGAATAAAGAATCTTAATGGATGATGATGTAAGCAGCAGAAATATCACAGCTGGGTTCATAACTCCCAAGAGGAATATTTGGTGCCGACAGAGAAGTAGTTTTTTTTCGTTTGTTAAGTTTAGCGAGGCCCGCTGGGGAAGTCACTGAAGAAAGTTAAGGATGGAGACATCATGCTGTCATCTTGATGGCGTCATTATCTGACAATAGTATGTTACTAAACCCTGGAATGACGTCCCGTTGCCTGCTGAATAACACACAAATTCTTCAGCCTGGCATTCAAGGCACAATCTGTCACTTCTCTACATTTTAAAACATGTCTCATGTTATGCCCCCAGGCAAACTGGAATACTCATCCTGCCTAGACACATCCCACACTTACCTTTTGCCATTCTCTTCAGCCTAGAATATTCTTCCCTAATGTCTCTGCTGGTCTCTACCCATTCTTTCAGGTCCATTCAAAAACTACCTCCTTCACAGAGGGAAGGGGAAAAAAAATCATTTATTAAACACCTACTGTGGCCCAAGTACTGTGCTAAGTCCCTTACAAATATTATCTCATTGGATCATCACAACAACCCTGGGAGGTAGGTATTATTATTAACCCCCATTTTACAGGTGAGGAAACTGAGGCAGATGTGGTTAAGTGACTTGCCCAGGGTCACATAGCTAGGGAGTATCTAAGGCCAGATTTAAACTTAGGAAGATGAGTTTTCCTGACTCCAGGTCCAGTGTTCTATCCACTGAGCCACCTAGCTGCCTCTAGGAAACTAAGGTCCTTTCAGAACTCTGTAGAACTTTTGTATCCTAGTTATTTGCACATTCACCTACTTTTTCAGTGCACCTCTACTACGGCTCTCACTTGTGACTCCAAGAAACTGTAGCATGCACACTGGCCACACCCTAGTAAAACCATCTTGGCAGATGGGCTAAACTAGGTTGAGGGTGACAGGCCTCAATGAGTTAGGGTGATGTCTATTGCAAACACATGGTGACTTCCCTCAGCGAAATGAGAGAATGACAGCAATTTGTTCCAACAGCCATGAAGGCAGCTAAAGCAGGCAGCTGTGTGCAGCGCTTAGAGCTTGGTCAGACATAGAAGACGCCAAAGTCATCTGCTGCTTCCTTGGCCTTCTCCAGTAGCCCTGCCTTTTGTCTTGCCACTGAAGTCTGAAGACCTTAGAAAAGAGAGGTTGATGACTTCGTACAGCTCTGCTTCACTTAAATCCAATTCATGTGCAAGACAAGACATCACCCCTTGATGCCATTGGTCTTCTTTGAAAACAGATGAACAGCTACACATAGGGATGGCTATTCACTGGATCTCATTCTTACCCACAAGCGTTCTACTTCCTTAAGTAGAAATTGATATTCCTCAGCCTATAATCTCCCATCACTCCAACTCTCTCCATACCTCAGCCCTTCTAAATCTATTCCTCACCCTTTTCAAGACCTCCAATCACTTTAACCCTCAATACCTGATCAGGTCATAAGCCTGCTCTAACTTCACTTTCCTCCCCTCCCAATCTCAATCTTATTGGTTAGTCACTTAAACATTACACTGTCCCCTCTTCTGGAATCCCTTACCATCTCACACTATCTCCATTCATCTCTCACCAAACTTCAGCCCTGGTGTTAGGGACTGGCCTGACACTAATACCGTGTTAGTTCAGGTTCAATATTGGGATTAAATGAAGCATTCATAGGTAATTGAAAAGTTAACAAAAGGAATTTACTTAGCGCTAAGATAGCAAGGACATATAGTAGCACTTCGCTCAAGTAGATACATCCCCACCTTGGATCAGAGAGCCCTTTCCCTTCCTGGGATGGTATTGATTTGTCACAGATAGGGTTACTGAGAGGTTGGACACCTAATGTAAGCAGTCAGTTGCATTATGACGTAGCTGTTGATTAACAGGGTCAAAACTCTTCTCCTGAGATGGGAGGGAGCCATTTTGCCAGATGGAGACAGGTTGAGGGCCACTTAGGTAAGATGGGTGCTCTGATTTGCCTGAGCAGTCCAGTTGGGCAGCAACAGCTGCCTTGTCCTTAAGGGATCATATGATTGCATGCCCAGAACAATATAGCATCACCAACCACAATGTCTATATTGGCAATGGATCCTCTCCCCAAACTCTGCTGTTCTTGTAAACAACCCAACTGTTTAGCATATGATGTCTCAAATGGATCCTAACATGATCCTAACTATATGCAGTGGGAAACATCACCAAGGGGAATGTCTTTGATTGTCTTGTGCTCTCCAGGCCCCTATACCACTTGGCCAAACCCATCATCACCAGCTAGGAATCAGTGGAGATTAAGATTTTCTCTGCCCCATACCTCAAAGCTCTCCTATCTACCAGCCATGCAGCCTGAAGCTCAGTCCACTAAAAGAATTTTCCTTATTCCTTGGGAAGATTAGCAGCTGCTGAAGTCCAGTTGCATATCTCTCTCTTGTAGTCATTGGTAAATGAAACAAAAACATTTTTCCTCAGGAGCCAGGAACTTATAGATTTGGGCCAACTGGGCTAGCAGAGGAGGCAGGGTTCTAGGACCTAGAATAGTGGCCTTAGGCTCTGGCATGGTCACAAACAAATTGTTTGTTAAGGGCACTAACACTGGAGGGACACAGGCAAGTACAATTTTGAATTATCATAGCCTTTTAGCAAAGGAAGCCTTGTTGTATACCCAATCTTGTGAGAGGGACCATCTTGTATCACCAAACACAGTCTGTATGACTGTGTAGCAGCTACTAAGACCCAGGAATAATAAGCAGCCGATGTTCAAACCTCATACAGAGTGGCCACTTCGAAAAACCTGTAGTTTTAGAAGCCTAACAGTTGCTTATTTGACCTGGTCTTTGTTGATACAGACTGATAGAAACTTTGCAGGGTCTGGTCTTGCAAGATCAGGAGGGCCCAAGGGAAGAGACTGCTTCATAGCCTGCTTTAGATCTTCCTGGGTTGTAGCCTATTCTGAGCTCCACCTGAAAGAGGTGGATTTGGGGGTAATATGGTTAATGGGGCCCATCACAATTCACGAGGGAAAGGTGGGTTCTTCAGAGCTTGGAGAGGTCAAGAAGTCATGCTTCTTAGAGTATGAAGAAGCTAGTGTGAGTAGCTTATTCTGGACTGTGCCTGGAATCTTCTGGGGTTCTCCCACTCACTGTATTCCCCAAAACTTAACTGAGTGGGTTTGACCATGGACTTTTTTTTACATTGATTTCCTCCCTCTTGTCCCACATATGGGCCATAATCTAATCCAGGGCTTCTTGTCATCATAGTCTCATCTGGCCTGGTCAACATTACATCATCAGTGTAGTGAATCACATCAATGCCCTCAGGAAGGGAGGCCCCTTTCAGGTCTCTGTCCACCAAAATGAGCCAGGATGAGAGAAAGTTTAGGTAGCTCTGGGGAAGGACAGTGAAGTGTTTTCTTATAAACTCTTTTGTATAATTTCTGATACAGCACAGCTAAATCTTAGATAAACAGTGAGTTGATTCTATTAGGAACAAAGTTTAGCAAAGATTCCAGATGCAATATCATATCTGTTTTGTTTTGCATTCACACACATTCTATGCAATGATTACCAATTTACCAAAAACAGTTTAACAGTCTGGTAGAGATTGAAGAAGACTTGAGAAACACTTATCATTTCCCTTAAAGAGGTGAAAAAAATCAATGATTCTTAGAGTTCTCTTCACTGATAAGATATTTAAAACTCTTAAAAAAGCAGTTTGTTTTCTCAAAGCACACACCATCTTTTAAAAAATCAGCCATGCATATGTGCACTCAAACAAAAACATGCAGCTTCGTTTTTATCCTAAAACTTTTTTGCATAAAAAACTAAAGACTTTCTGCAAAACTGCTCCCCTTGTGTCATTCCAGGACCTCAAACCACAAATAAGCACTCAGTACAATTCTATTGTTTCTCATTTCTATAGGAAACACAGAGCAGAAGATGCCTCTGACCACAACTGTCTCCTCATGGTTTGAGTGACAGCTTCTTTCTGCTTTATTTAAAATACTCCTTTTTCAACCTGTTTCAGTAAAGTACAAACAGAATCCAGTAAAACATCAGGATCACAGGGGAGGGGGAGGAAAGGGGGAAGGGGAAATATTTAATTTCTACCCTGTGCCATATACTTATAAAAAAGGGTGGACAAAAAATTTTGAGATTTTGTCAATGCACCCTTTTAGAAGTTACTTTTTATTTCAGAAAGCAGCTCTTAATGAAAATCAAAAGCAGTTCCTGAGTAACTTCAGTAAATAGTATCTTTTAAATGTATGTATAGTAACTTTTAAATGTATTCTTTGCACTTCAGCTCATTTTGGTTCTGTCTTAATTTACCTCCTAGTTTTCAAGTTTAACCACGGTTTCTTTCATTTAGACCTTTGCCTTGGGTAGGACTGAAAAACCTCTAGTGCCCTGGTGCTGAAATCTTCCTATGTAGTTATACTTGTACACTCATAAGCTGGTTATCAGTTGCTTTCTTATCAAGGCTTTGTTTCAGAAGCCATACCCACAGCCCCTTCAAGGTGAGGGAGCCATTGCCCTCTATCTACCTAGCAGGGTGGTAGCCTCTGTGACTCCTACTCCCCTTTGCAAAGCACCTGACAACACTGTAAACCCAAGCCACAACTTTCCCAACCTCCTGCTCAAATTTCACCAACTGGTCAGACCACACTTGCATGTGGCAGGGGAGACCTATGGCTGAATGTCATGTGAAGTCTTAAAGCATTCTAGTGGAGCTCTATCCAGAAGGCAGGACCTAACTGCCCCCAAGGCAGGCTGATCATAGGTTGTGGCAGGCCATTTTTTAGGAACTTCATGCCCTCCCTTGTAGATCCCTTTTTGGGAGCTGGTTGCAACAGCCAGGTACAAATACCGCCATATCTCAGCCAACTAAAAAGAAACAAAAGGCCATCTCATCTTGAAGATCTAGTTGATTAAGGATTCTGTAACAATAAGTTTTTAGCTCCCCAAACCTTTGTTACTCAGCTGTAGAGAGTGTCTCAGTACTGGCTCCACAAGACTACCCTCAGAAGCCGTTGTTCCGGTGATTTATCAGGTTTCTATTTGAATTTTTCATGCACCTGCCCAGTTCCTTGTTGGTAAAGGCCCATCTCCCCTTGCTCCCTCAAGGCAAAAAATCACCATTCTCCCAAGAGCAATCATTCAATCTGGGACTTTTGGGGGGTCTTTTTTTAAACCATTAGTGGGAGTTCCCACGTCTCTTCTTTGCTTCCACTCTCATTATCCTGTCTCATGGCTCTGATCTCAGCAGGATGTCATAGAATTGGAACTTCTGAATTGGAAATCATAAAGTAAGTTCTAGTCTTTGGATATGGTCACAGCTCCATTAGCTTCCTCTCTGCCTTCCCTACTTGGTTCCTAAGAGCTGGGATCTCTGTAGCTGCTGAATGCTCTGGGCCAGTTCCTGTTCAGCTGTATTATGCTGGCAGTTAAACTTCTGCAGGTTGGTCAACACTACTCCTCCCTGAAAGCTTTCTCCAGCACTCACTGAGGTAATCATTCTTCCATGTGAACAGAAACCTGCAGATCCAGGTTAATGACTGGCATGGTCTTTAGGCCCCTGATTCCATATGAATGAGAATCTTTTATGAACTTAGGTAACTAGGAAGCTATCTCAAGAGAGGTAGGGGCCAATCAGGGCTTTCTTTTTTTAAACAATGGTGGGAGTTCCCAAGTTTCTGTGGCATGCAGCAGAACCTCTGTGTTGAAGACCATACAGTGGGGTAATCTGTGGTGGGGCAGTCTCCACCCTGATCAGGAGAGAGCCTTTCACTTGTAACTAGCTCTATCAGTTGCCAGTGTTTAAAAATTGAGAGCTTTGTCTCTGGGTGCTGAATGTGCTGGGCCATTTCACTCAGCCTTAATATGCTGGCAATTGGACTTTTGCAGGATGGTTAATAACAACCAGGGAATGCTGTGCTTGTTTCTTTCTTAACCCCTCCTAGAAGCCTCTTTCAGCATCCACTTGGGGAAGGGAATAAACATTTAAATAGTGCCTACTATGTGCCAAGTACTATGCTAAGCACATTTTTAAACAAATATTATCTCATTTGATCTGAGCTAACTCACTAACATTGAGCTAACAATATTCCATGCAAGCAGGGGCCACCTTAATGTTCTATGGAGAGGACTCACTAATATCATATTTCTTTGCATTCTCAACGGGTAGGGAAGGAGGTAGAGAGGAGAGAATTTAAAACAAAAATAAATAAATAAAACAAAAGACAGAGAGAGGACTCACCCCAAGAGAAAGACCTTTGCCCTGAGAGCTACCACACCATAACTAGCCAACCTATCACTCTACCGTCTGGATTTGTAATGTCTTTCACCCACTGTAACTATAACATGAGCCATAAAGCCATCTCGTCTCAATTACCACATCACCAAATGTTGGAGAGCAGGAAGGACTCAGTTACCCTGTTAGTTCAGGTTCAGTATTGGAAGAAAGTAAAGCACTTGAATATTAAACTGTTAACAAAAAGTTTACTTAGTCCTAATATAACCAAAGATATACAGTAGCACTTAGTTCAAGTTTCCATATGGAGACACATCTGTTTAGCAAGATATGGTGTGATAACTCCCATGGTCTTTGGATGTGACCAAATAGGAAAGGCGCAGACAAGCGGGAGAGGCCTTCTATGCCCCTAAATAACCAGGAAGCCGCATCAACACAGCCAGAGATAACCAAGAAGCTTTGTCAAAGGAGGTATAGCTTGACCCATGGGAGCCCTGGCTTTGCTGTCTTTTAAGGTCTACCCATGCTTCAGGGTTGGCGAGCAAAGGGGGCAAAGGGGGAAGAAGAGAATCCTCTTAGGTAGATACTGAGTCCTCTCACATGGATTACTCCTATCACATAATTCCCTCCTACTCGTGCTCTCACCTGACCTGAAGGAATGCAACAACTAAGAGGCTTGTCTATAAAGTTGAACTAAAAAAAAGTAGTGCTCTTCCACCTAGATATATGAAAAAATGAGAGAAGTCAATAAATCTCCTCGTGCCCCAGGTTCTTCATTTAAAATTGGGGGGAGGGGCAGCTACGTGGTGCAGTGAGTAGAGCCAGCCCTGGAGTCAAGAGGACCTGAGTTCAAATGTGACCTCAGACATTTGACACACTAGCTGTGTGACCTTGGGCAAGTCACTTAACTCCAATTGCCTTGCCTTCCCCCCTCAAAAAAACAACCTAAAATTGGGTGGGGGGAGGGGATTGGGCTCTAAGGGGCCTTCGAGTGTTAATATGTGATACCATTAAAATGACTCAACTGACAAAGTATATAAAACTATATTTCACATGCAGTATGGCTCTTGACTCACTAGATTGTGCTTCAGTTACAGACTTATCTCACTCCTCAAGGGAAGATGAAGAAACTCAAGTAACCCTCCTCCCCACCTAGGTTATCAGGGACAATGACTATTTTTAATAGAGGTGGGGCTTAACTGAGAAAAAAAGGATCTGACTTGGCAGAGGGAAAAATCTAATCCTTGTCAGGAGGTTTCAGGGTGACACAGAGAGAATGAAAGGAAGAAAAAAGAATAAGCGTGTACTTGGAGATAAAATAACAAATCGGGGGTTCTTCCTGAAGAGGAAGGAGAATTATGCTCTGAGGAGGAAGCTGTTTGTTTTCTAAAAAAAAAAAAGTGATAAAGTCAAGCCACAGCAGCAGTATATTCAGTAAGGGTGAGGGGGGAAAAGAAGAGTGGTGGAGGTTAGTAACTCCCTGATCAGGGGCACTGAGACAGCTATTTGTTGACATGATAACAACAGCTGAGAGGTCTGCTGGCTTCTCAAGGCATCTCCAAAGACTTCTCAAAACAGATGACTGCTACCCATTTCTTTACCGAGTCTTGTAAGGGGTTTGGGGGGTGTGATGGGTGGGCAGTAATACTGTCATAAGGAACCTAGAAAGTATTACCAAGATTTATGAAGACTTGGGCAAAAAACTGAAAATGACAGGCACAGGCTGTTTTTTCTTACTGCTCTTTATTAAAAGCAAGGGAGATAGAAGACAAAAATTGATTTGTGAAGGGACTAGCTGGCTAAGAAGGTGATATCTGAGAATGGGATTTGAATGTCTGGACCACAGTTTAGAAAAATGGAACGATGGATTCTTAGCCAAAGCTGGAGTGAACCTGACAAAGATCGGTAAGAATATATTTGCCTGTTGTCTTACAAATGTAATCAAATGGCTTAAAATTTTAAAAAAGATGGAAGAGGGAGAAATCCACCAAACTAGATACCACAGAGACTAGTTACTATGAAAAAAGCATAGCAATTGAACCCCTCAGAATTTCACAGGCGACAAAGATCTAAGACAAGAACCATTAGTTAAGCCCATGACTTAAATATTGTTTTTATTATTTAGTCAATTGGTTGTGTCCAACTCTTTGTGACCTGTGGATCATAGCACACTAATATGGTCCACGGGGTTTTCTTGGCAAAGATATTGCAGTGGTTTGCCATTTCCTGCTCCAGTGACCTCACACACTTATATACAAATACCCAAAGTTTAGGCAACAAACTAGAGGAACTAAAGGTTCCAACACAAGGAGGCAAATCTATAGATATGGATGTCGCTGAGACTTGCTAGGGTGAAATCCATGGACTATGGCTCTGGATGGGAATAGCTTATTTTTAAAAACGGATAAACATAAGGAGATAGAGTAGCATTGTATATTAAGGAGGTACACTGACGTGAGGAAGTCCAAGACTCGAATAGGGAAATATGATGTAGAACAACGGCATAAAACTCAATTAGAAAGATATCCCTGTGGGCCACATCATGATTTAGAAAACCGTAAATGAACATTATTGTTGTATTGCATTTTTAATTTATTTTGCTATTTTTTTATTTTGCCAATTACACTCTAATCTGGTTCAAACTGGGGAGTTTTGCAAGCCTCATGTGGATGGCAGGTTTGACACCTCTGATGTAGAAAATTTAGTTGAAGATCAATGGAGGGAGAAAGAGGAAATGGATGAAGAGCTCAGGATACAGATCATACATGTGGCGCAGAGGAATGACATAGTGCTGTGGGATGTCAATTATCCATACATATGCTGGAATTCTCTGCTGAGAAAAGAGAAGCTAATCATTTTATTTTATTCTGGATTTTTAAAAATTCCGGATCTAATTCTCACTAACAGAAAGAACTTGGATGGCTGAAAGGAACTTTGGAGGGAAGTAATCATCCCTTGCTGGGCTTCATGACGCAGAAAGGAAAGCCAGGCATCATCCAACATACGCCCTAGATTTTGAGACAGCAGATTGTAAAGGATAGGTAGGATTCAATGGACTACAATTTTGTAGGAGAAGGCATCTTAGGAGGGATGGGAAGTTCCTAATTAAGAAATTCTGAAGGCACAAAGAGAAACAATTTCTGATGCTGAGGAGAAAGTGATTTTAAAAAAAAACTGGTGTGGATGTATAGGGAACTCACCAACCACCTTAGATTTTTTAAAGATATATAAAATTGTATATACTGCCAGACTCAGTTAAGTATTTGTTAGTTTTACTGAACTGCTTTTTTGTTTGTCAATTCCTTGTTGCAAGGGATGGGCTACTGGATAGGGAAGGAGATACATTTGGAAATGAAGGTGATATAAAAACAAAAAGTATCAAAAATATTTAAAGTTATGTATAAAAGATAGAAGCAAGAGCAAGACAACAAAGGATGGATATAAGAGTGTAGCAAGGACCTACAAAAATAGTGTTAGGAGGGTCAAAGCTGGCAATGCGGTGTGGGTGTGTGTGTGTGTCTGTCTGTCTGTGTGTCCCTTTGTGTGTGTTGGATACCAAACCCTTATCAGAGAAATTTGATACAAAGATTATTTCCCATTCAACCACTTCTCTTCTTATTCTAAGTACATTAACGTTCTCTATGCAGAAACTTTTTAGTTTCAAGTAATCAAAGTTATCTATTTTATCTCTTGAAATTGCCCCTATCTCTTGTTTGGATAATCCTATATCTCTTCTGTCCTTTGTGGTCAAACTCCTTGAAAAGGCTGTCTATGATAGCTGCCTCCAT
This sequence comes from Trichosurus vulpecula, assembly GCF_011100635.1. NCBI lineage: Eukaryota > Metazoa > Chordata > Mammalia > Diprotodontia > Phalangeridae > Trichosurus > Trichosurus vulpecula. The sequence goes on along the minus strand of NC_050573.1, from coordinate 62,551,194 downwards.
TTTCTCTCCTCTTACTCACTTCTTAACTTCGCCACCAAAACTACTCTCTGCAAAATTACCAGTGATCTCTTAATTGGCAAATTCAATAGCCTTTTCTCAATCCTCAATCTTCTTGACCTCTCTATGGCTTTTAACATTTGCTCACTCTCCTCTCCTTGATATTCTCTTCTCTCTAGGTTTTCAGGGCACTTTTCTCCTGGTTCTCCTCCTATGTATCAGACTGTTTCTTCTCGGTCTTCTTTGTTGGCTCCTCATCTAGGTCATGCCCTCTGTCTTCTTCTCTTCTCCCTCTACACTATTTGACTTGGTTATCTCATCAGCTGCCATGGATTTAATAACCATTTCTATGCTGATAATTCTCAGATCTACCTATCTGGCCCTACCCACTCTGCTGGCTTCTATCTTACATCTCCAATTGCCTTTCAGACATCTTGAACTATATGTCTAGCAGACAAATTAAACTCAGCATGTCCAAAACATGTCATTACCTTTCCCTTTAAACCAGAAGTGGGGAACCTGCAGCCTCTAGGTCCTCGGGTGTGGCCCTTTGAATCCAAACTTCCTTTATTCTGTTTAGTTTGGATTCAGTCAAAGGGCCACACTTGAGGACCTAGAGGGCCACACATGGCCTTGAGGCCACAGGTTCTCCACTCCTCCAAAACCCTCCTCCCCTGTACTTTCGCTGTTACTGTTGAGGTCACCACTATCCTCTGAGTATCTTGTGCTTGCAGCCTAGGAATTATCTTGGATCCCTCACTATCTTGCACCTGTTTCCAAGGTCTGTCAGTTTTATTTTTGCAACATCTCTTGAATATGCTGCCCCCTTCTCTCCTCTGACAGGCCTTTATTAACAATCTTATGTCTGGATTATTACAATAGCTGGGTCTGCATGCCTCCTCTCCCTACTCCAATCTATCCTTCATCCTGCCACCTCAGAGATTTTCCTAAAGCTCAGACCTCTCCATGTCACCCTACTACTCAGTAAACTCCACATCTCCCTATGGCATCCAAGACCAAATACAAAATTCTCTGGTGTTTTTTTAAAGCTTTATATAACCTAGCCTCCCACCCCTGCCTTTCCAGTAGTTTTGCATCTCACTGCCTGACAGGTAATCTTCAATCTACTGACATTGACCTCTTTGCTGTTCCACAAACAAACTCCATCTCTCAATTCTGGACATTTTCTCTGGCTGTCCCCTATGCCTGGAATGCTCTCTCTCTCTTCTTTTCCACCTCCTGTCTTCCCTGGCTCCCTTCAAATCTCAACTAAAATCCCATCTTCTACAGGAAGACTTGCCCAACCCCTCTTAATTCTAGTGCCTTCCCTTTGTTAATTATCTCCTATTTATCCTGTATGTAACCTGTACGTATTTGTTTGCATGCTGTATCCTCCATTAGATTGTAAGCCTCTTGAGGGCAGGCACTTTTTTCTCTCTTTTTGTATCCCCAACACTTAGTGCAGTGCCTGGCACATAACAGGCACTATAAATGCTTACTGACGGACTGAACAACAGCTATATTGGGGGAAAGAGAAATAAATAAACGGTACTGCTGCCTGGGTGGAGAGGGGGAGGGTGTGAATGAAATAATGATAACTGACCACAAAAAGAAGGTAGCCAAACAACTCAGTTCTTATTATGTTTCTATTGTCTTTGTTAGGAAGAATGGCCATTACACTAGGAATGGCAAAATCAAAATGCCTAGCCAGTAGTGTGTAGCAAGATAGCCCTTAGCTGCCCTTCATGAGCTCACCTGGCCTAAAGGAATTTCTTGTCAGGTATGGACAGAACTGGCAGCCATGCTTTCTGGATCAATGTGGCAGGGGGCTTCTGAAAGCTTAGGAGGAAGGGGAGAAGGCACCACAGGAAAGAAGAAGAGCAACTCTTGTCTTATTTTTCATAAAAGGGAAAAGTCTCTAAACTCTGTGCCAGTGAATTTGACTTCTGTTCCTAAAAAAGTTCTGGATTAGATCACTAAAGAGACAGTTTGTGAGCACCGAGGAGAACTTGGGGTTAAAAAGAGCCAATGTGAAAAAAAATAAAAAAAATAAAGAGCCAGCGTGACTTCTCCAAAGAATAGGCCATGCCAGACTGGTCTTATTTCCTTTTTTTGACAGGTAGATCAGGGAAATGCTGTAGATATAGCTTATATACATTTTAGCAAAGCATTGGAAAAGTATATGATAGTATTCTTGTGAGAAAATGAAAAGGCACAATCTGGATGATAACACTGTTACATGATTTAGAGCTGGGTGAATGAATAAACTCAAGGAGTTACAGTGGGGATTCCTTTTAGGATATGAGTTGACATAGATGGCAGCTGAAGTCTCTATCAACTCTAAAATTCTGATATGATGATTCTGGTCTTCAGTATTTATTACTATTTGCTGCCAGTCACTTAGCTCAAGTATAGACAACACTGGGTTAAGAGAATGGGAGAAAAACATTTTCAAATAATTGTAGATTTTTCTCTTTGAAGGCAGTACAATGTGACAGAAAAGTCACTATATTTAGAGGACCAGGAAACAAATCCCAGCTCGGCTGCTTATTATTTTTGTGACCTGGGGAAGTAAGTTTAATTTTCTGGGTCTCAACTTCCCCATCTGTAAAATGAGGAAGTTGGTGTAGGTGAGCTCTAAGGTACCTTCCAGCTTTAAATTCTATGATTCTATCGTTTTGCTTGCATAAATAGATTATAGGTAATGATTGGATAAATAAAAGCATTTTAGGATGGTTATATAGCAAAAAAAAATCTTTCTAGATGAAGGTAAGTATTTCCCCAAAAACTTTAAACTGAAAGGAAAACTCCATTGTAGCAGGAGCAAAACAAGACAGAGCATATTGAGGGAAAATTCAAGTAATTCAGGAACAAAATTACAAGGACAGGATAATTAGAAAGTAAGTTTAAAATAGGGATGTGATTTAAGTCAGATATAATATATGGAATACCCTTATTATGCTCTATTGCAATATTCATGACCATTGATCATCACGCCTCCATTGAAATCCTCCTCTCGTGGCTGATCGTGATATAGAGGTGACCCACTTAAAGCTAGGCCAGGAGACCACATACTCTGCTAGGCCCTACAAAGCTGAAAGGTTTTGAATAAAGTCCTGTTGGCATACAGTGGGCTTGCTGTCTGAGCAATGAATGAAAAAAGCTTCATGATACGTATCATCCAACTCTCTCCTCTCTGAGAAGAGGTCTATTCTACACTCCAAAGATGCACTTGTCCTTCTTCCCTTCCTTTTCTTTGTCATAGTCTTCCATCCTCCAACCTCTTAACATAGGTCAGGATTCTCTTGTTCCTTTTCAGAGTCTTGTATTTCTTCTGCATCAACTCCTGGAATATTTCATTTGATCTAAGTTTTTATACAAAGTTTGATCCAGGTAATTTTACAGGAAAAAACCACAACTGGATAAAGAATGCCTATTGTCCTGATTATGACGTACAGTTGGATGGACAATCCATAGAGTTGGTCCATATATACATATATCTCATAGAGACACTACAGATGGATAGTGAACCAGGCACAGATTTAAGCTGGACGAAGATTGGCTAGAGGACTTTGGGAAAACTGAATATTGCTTTTTTAAAACAAACAAACCTGTTTTATTGCTAGCTTTTGTTTTTTACACTGCCTAAAGATCTCATTGTATCCCTCCCCTTCCCATCTCTCAGAGTCATCTAACAAAGAATATTTTTATAAGAAAAAGAGGAGGGGTAGCTAGGTGGCACAGTGAGTACAGCACTGGCCCTGAAGTCAGGAGGACCTGAGTTCAAATTTGACCTCAGACACTTGACACACTTACTAGCTGTGTGACCTTGGGCAAGTTGCTTAACCCCAAATGCCCTGCCTTCCCCTCTCCAAAAGCATTGAATCAGCAGAGAGATTAGGACTAGATAAATAGATTGGGGAAATCATCAGCATAGAGATGATTGTTAAATCCATGAGAGCTGATGAAATTACCAAATAAAATTACCTTGTTATGGATCAGCTCATGCAAATCATCCTAAGATTGTTTGAATTCTTTTCATTCACCATTTATTAGGATATAATGATGTTCCATTACATTTATATATAATAGCATAATTTGTCTAGTCTATCCCCCATACATTGACACATTGAAAAAAACACCTGAAAATACATGTGATGCTCCACACCAGTGGACTGCTTGCTTCTGCAAAGGAGTGGGGAAAGGTTTTTTCTCATACCTCTGCTTTGAGGCAAGGCTTATTCTTTGCTCTTTTGCAACATTCACTTTCAATTGTTTTGTGGTTGCCTTTCTCTCTATTTACATTGTTGTAGTCATGGTATATACTGTTTCTTTGGTTCTGCTTAATTTCACTCTGTATCAGATCATGTACAGCTGTCCATGTTTCATCATATTCATTGTTTCTTATAGCACAGTGATATTCCATTACATTCGTGTACCATAATTTGTTTAGCCATTCCCCAATCAACAGACATCTACTCTGTTTCCAATTCTTTGCTATCTTCGCTATAAATATTTTGGTTTAGATGGGGACTTTGTTTTTATCAAAGTCTTTCTTGGGGTATAAGCCTAATGGTAGAATCTCTGAGTCAAAGTATATGGACATTTTAGTCACTTCATTTTGCACAGTGTATCAAAAAAAACCCAGACTTTTCTTTGGGGAAAAAAGACTCATCTTTTTTAATATCAATAGTATTCTGGTGTGTGATTTAAAAAAAAATTGGGAGGATTCCTTTCTTTGCTTCTCCAATGAATACCCGTGAATCAGTCTTTGATCCTCCAATTTCCTTCTTTCTTTTGGCTTAATTTATAGCAAGAATGTTAAGATTGATATGATTCAACAAATCTAGCAGTATTTCCATTCACAAGGATTAAGGACCTCACATTTAGGGTCAATAGGAAGTAGCCAAGATGGCAGAGTGAAAGCAGGGACTCACCTAAGCTCTCCCACAAACTCCTTCAGATACCTCTAAAAAGTGAATCTGAACCAATTCTAGAGCAGCAGAATCCACAAAGAGACAGAATGTGGCAGATTTCCAGGCCAACACAACCTGGAGGGTGGACAGGAAAGGTCTATTGCACCAGACTGGGAGAGAACAGTCTAGTGTGCAGGCTAGCCTGTGAAGACCCAACCATAGCAAGGATGGAGCAGACCTGGAGGGAATGAATTGCAGGCAGCAGTGGTGATTCACAGACCTCTGGGAGGCAGGACGGAGGGAGGAGGCGGGGTCTGTTGGAACTGGGTGAGAGAGAAGCACAGGCCTGGGGCAGTGACAGCAGCTGGATTTGAACTCAGGTCCTCCTGACTCTAGGGCCAGTGGTCTACTCACCGCACCACCAAGCTGCCCCATGACTAGAAACTTTTAAGCAGGAAAAATATATTTGTTCCAAATATCTCTAAAAGTTTATTATTCAAGATATAGAAGGAACTGACACAAATATATAAGACCAAGAGCGATCTACTAATAGGTGAGTGGTCAAAAGATATACACAAGTAGTTTTCAAAAGAACTGCAAACTTCAAAAAGAAAACATTCAAAATACTGCTCCTAATAACTAATAATAGGAGAAATGCAAGTTAAGACAACTCTGAGGTTTGACCTCATACTCCTCAATATGGCAACTGTGATAAAAGACATAAACAGTCAGTGTTGGAAAGTTTATAGAAAGACAAGCACTGTAATGTAATGTTGGTTGTACTGTGAATTGGCAAAACTGACAGAAAAACAATTTTGAATTATTCAAGGAACGTCAATAAACTATTGATACTTTCTGACCTAGTGAACTCACTATTGGGTCAGGTGTTGCTCCCCTCCCTACTGCCATAAAGGTGTGTACCGGTAAGGCAATAAACACATCAATGATAATCATGAATATGCCTATGTAGTTCTGTATTGCAAGGTATGAGAGACTGTCTACAAAGAAGGTAAAAGAAGTATAACATATTCGGACACCAGAAAATCATATCCCATAACCAAATGTTCAGCTCCCACAGCCAGTCAGCCCACTTTATCATAATAGCAAGGAACTTAAAACACCATATCACAGCATGGAGCCTCGCCATCCCAAAACCTCTCCAACCCCCTACTGGAGTCTTCCCGAAGACAAACTCACAGTACAGCTAAGTCAGCCTGTTCAGTTCTAACAATCATGAGGGCAGCCATTAGCAGCCATAACATCTCTCTCTCTCTCTCTCTCTCTCTCTCAGCATTTCCTGTGACATAACTTCCTTTTCCTCTCAGCAAGCTCCTCCCACCACATGTGTCTTAGTCTTTCTGTGATGTAAGCAGGTCACATGGCCTATTAATGGGTGAGATAGTTCTTCAAATTTAAATTGCTACTACAAGGTGAAAGATTGAAAAGTTCTATAATCTATGCCAAGGGTGGGGAACACGAAGCCTCAAGGCCACACGTGGCCTTCTAGGTCCTCAAGTGAGGCCCTTCAACTGAATGTAAACTTCACAGAACAAATCCTTTTATTGTTCTGTAAAAGTTGGACTCAGCCAAAAGGATACACCCAAGGACCTCAAGGACGCAGGTTTCCCACCCCTGACATGTCATAATATTCATAATAACACTTTTTGTAGTAGCAAAAAACTGGAAATAGAAGGGTTGTTCATGTATGGGGGATAGACTAGACAAATTATGCTATTATATATAAATGTAATGGAACATCATTATATCCTAATAAATGACGAATGGAAAGAATTCAAACAATCTTAGGATGGTTTGCATGAGTTGATCCATAACAAGATAATTTTATTTGGTGATTTCATCAGCTCTCATGGATTTAACAATCATCTCTATGCTGATAATTTCCCCAATCTATTTATCTAGTCCTAATCTCTCTGCTGATTCAGTCTCATATCTCCAACTGCCTATTAGACATTTTGAATTATATGTTCTGTAGACATACTAAACTCAACATGTTCAAAACTGATCTCATGATCTTTCCCTCCAAAACCCTCCTTCCTTCCAAACTTCCCTATTACTGTCAAGACCACCACCATTTTCCCAGTCCTCCAGGCTCACAACCTAGGTGTCATGCTTGGCCCCTCACTCTCTCTTAAGGATCCATATCCAATCTGTTGCCAAGGTCTGTTGATTTTTCTGTTGCAACATCTCTGACATACTGACTTCTGACTTCTGACCCTGCCACAGATTCTCATCACCTCATTCCTGAACATCAGTAGCCTTCTGGTTAATCTTCCTGCCATGAATCTCTCTTCATTCCAGTCCATCCTCCACTCAGCTGTCTAGGTGATCTTTCTAAAGCTCAAATCTGACCACATTACTTCCCTATTCAATAAACTCCAGTGGTTCCCTGTCACCTCCAATTTGATCCTCCAGGATCAAATATAAAATTCTCTCATTGGCATTTAAAGCCCAACATAACTGGCCCCATCTCACTTTTCCAGTCTTTTTATACCTCATATGCACCCTTCCATGTACTCTTTGATACAGTGACACTGGGCTCTTTGCTCTTGCTCGGGCAATACACCACTCTAGGCATTTTCACTAGCTATTCCCCATGCATGGAATCCTCTGCCTCATTGATTTTCCTGATTTTTTTTCAAATCCCACCTAAAATCCCATCTTCTACAAGAAGCATTTCCTGATTCCTCTTAATTCTACTTGTCTTCCCTGTATTATTTATTTCCAATTTATCCTGTATGTAAATTGTTTGTGCATAGTTTTTATGCTGAATCCGTTAAATTGGATTCTCTTTTACCTTTATATCTCTAGCACTTAGCACCATGCTTGACACATAGTAGGCACTTAATAAATGTTCGATGACTGACAATGACTATAATAAAGTTGAAGAAAACAACACTAAAAAGCAGTTGCACTTTGATTATTTGTAATAACCAATCTCAGAGACCTGATGATGGAACGCACCTCTCTCCCTTCAATAGAATTCTGTAAATTCTGTTGTAAACTCTGTCAGATTCTATTGTAAATTCAATTTGTAAATTCTATTGTTAATTACAATTCTACTGTAAATTCTGTCAGATTCAGTTTCTATTTTGGCTGGTGTTATTCACATAGCCCCATGAGCTCTGAGGATTCTCCTCCCAAATTCCACTCTCACAAATGAGCCTTGGGTCTTAGAGCAAGGCTCAAGGTGCTCCTGAGGACTTAGGGGTTTTCTAATGCCATATGCAAGAATCCTCACTGGCATCTTTCTCTCCGATATTATCAGTTGAAAATTATCTTAATCAGCCAGTCTTAAGTAGTTTTTAGAAAGGAGTATTTATGAAGGTGGTATGATAATAACATTGATACAAAATATTGCTCCAAAGTCTATGCCACTTTTGCATAGATACATACTGAGTGCAAGGAAAAGAGGACTCAGTCGGAGAACATATGTAGCAAAGAGGATAATTCACAGCTCTGAATCATTAGAAGTTCTTTTCAACCATTTTGGGCTGCTTCAATTCCCTTTAGACAAAATGTAGTTTCTTTGTTGGGCTCCTTTCAGATTTATGAATCAATGTCCAGTTTGTCTTTGGCTCCCAATGCAGACACTGCCATAAGCTGATCTGGGGTTGCCATGAGCACCTTGATGGGAAAATGGGAAGTCCCACATCCTCTGGACCCTTTGACATGTTCAAGGTCCTCCAACCAAAGGGGTGAGGGAAGGAGACCTAGGCCCAGACCTCTCTTTCCCATACAAATGGTTTCTTCTCAGGGGTTTTACTAGAAAACCATGCTTACTCCAAACTCTTGAATGACTCTGATTCTAAACTAGCTTAATAATTTATGGTCTCCTAGGGCATGACCAAGTTTTCTTGGCCTATCTGAAAACTATTGTCTACATCCTCTTATAAATATTCCACAGGGAGACTATGCAACGTACTAAACACCTTCTCCTAGGCCTTAACATTCAAAAGGTATCAATATAACACCTGACCATTTATTATTTTTTATTTACTACTCTAGCTACATAGCAAGTCTATGTTCTCTTTCTGTTTATATATGATATTTTATGCCACTTTTGCAAATTAATTATTGGCAATATGCTGTAGTTCAATTTGGCTGACCATGTGTCTCTTAACTTCCCTTTGGGTGATGCCAATTCTGATTCCTTGGAGCCTCTGATAATCTTTGGGTGAGATTAAGTTGAAGCATGTAATTTGTGGGCAAGAAATGGGATAAAATATCTCACTAAGGAAATGCAGGATTGGAATAGGAGGTGGGCCAATCATGCAGCCAGAATGAGGACCAACAGATGGACAACGTGAAGGCTAAATTGGTACTCACAAAATATTAAGCCTTCAGTACTTTGGGTAGATCCTTTGTGAGGGACTTCTGAGAGGACATAAAAGCCTCCTCTTCATCTTTTGGGTTCTCTGGTTTCCTTCAGATAAAATTCCATCATCTGTAAGAAACCTTTCCGGTCTCCTTTAATGGTAATACCTTCCATCTGAGATTATTTCCAGTTTCTCTTGTATTAAGTCTTGTACTTATTTGTTTGCATCTTGTCTGTGAGCTCCTTGAGAACAGGGACAGTTTTGGTTTTTTTTGCCTGGAACATAGCGGGTGATTAATAAATGCTTGTTGATTTGACTTTGAGCACCACAAAGATGAAAAGGCATAGATGAATTGTGATCCATACCTGTGGAGGGGCTATTCATCATGAGATCCCGTAATCATTAAAGTAATTTCTTATTGAGGTGAAGGATAGATTGTAATATGGAGAGACTGAAGTCAGGATGACCAGTCAGAACATGTTACAATAAAACAAGTGGGTGGCAATAAGGGCCTGTACTAAGATGGTGTCAGAATAAAAAAGAAAAAATAGATAATAATAATAGCTAACACTTAAGTGACTATCATGTGCTAGGCAGTGTGCTAAACACTTTACAAATATCTCATTTGATTCTCATAACAACCCATCCAAGGGGGTACTATTATCCCCATTTTATAGTTGAAAAAACAAACAGAAGTTAAGTGACTTGCCCAAGGTCACACAGCTAAAGAAGTGGCTTCAAGTCTTCCTGACTCCATGCCCAGCCCTCTAGCTACTGAACCACCAGCTGCCTCTACTTCAGAAGGTGAATCAACAAGACTTAGTCATTGACTGGCTATGAAAGGTGAGGAAGAAGTAAAAGATAAACTAGAGCAGGGGTGGGAGACCTGTGGCTTTGAGGCCACATGTGGCCTTTTAGGTCCTTGGGTGGGGTCTTTTGACTGAGTCCAAGTTTTACAGAACAGATCCTTTTATTACGAGGATTTGTTCTGTGAAGTTTGTATTCAGTCAAAGGGCTGCTCTTGAGGATCTAGAGGGCCACATGTGGCCTCGAGGCTGCAGGTTCTCCACCCCTGAAGTAGAGTTTCAAACCTGCTGGTACCACTAACTAGAAAAAAAAGGCCATCATATTGAGGAACAGGTTTGGGGGAACAGATGAGTTGCTTGCATAGCTGATTTTGCAGTATTCTGATTCTGTGGTATTTGTAAGACTTCTTGGTAGCGATAGATGTCTTGTAGGCACATGGAAATTCAAGAGCTGGAGCTCAAGAGAAAGGCCAGATCTAGAGATATGGATTTAGGGTCATTTGTGCAGGAGTGATAGTTGAAGCCATGGAAGTCCATGAGATGGTTAAAGCAGAGGGTGCAGAGAATAAAAGGCCAAAGGCAGAAATACATATGATACATAATCCACCATACTGGGGCCATGAATTGGTTTTCAGTTAGTGATCAGTTTACATAAAACTATCCACACTCTTATTTAGTTCCCCTTGTAAGCAGTGACATGTATTTCTATGATGGCTGGCCAGGGTTAGCACTGTGGTTCATGTTTTTATCTGCGCTAGGCTAACTGGGAAAGATAGGAAGTCAATCTGTTACTTAAACTCATTAGCCTCATGCTTTACCAGTTGAACAAACTGAAGACCAAGATGATATACAGTCAACAAAAGAAGCAACGATAACAGAAATATTTAAACGCTCAATGACTAGGTTACTGAAGAATTAGTTACCAGATAAGATGTAAAGCAAAGCTCAGACAACCAAGAATTTAGCTAATTCTTGTGGAGTGTGGGGAGGTTATAAAAGATACTAAATAATAGTTAACAGATTATTCTAGAAAAGGTTATTATATCTAGGACAGGGGTGGGGAACCTTTGGACCTGAGGCCACACGTGGCCTCACCCTTGATCTAGGATTTGTGGTAGATTGATAAGAATGTCCTTGTTTTGATGTATTGGATATGTGTAGAATAATGCCCTACCACCTAGAAGATCTAACAAACATTATGAATAACATCAGCAAATGTGGAAAGACAAAGGCCTAATTGCAGGGAGAATAACGGAGTGGAAAAGCAGAGAGTGGTGTTCTACTGTTCTCTGGGGTTAAAAACCTGAGGGAAGCTAGAGTCTTCAAATACTGCACAGGATAAAGGAAGAAAGAACATTTACATAGCAAAAGAAAGACTAATTGGGGTATGATTCTACTTCTGACAGGACATTAGCTGAGCAACACTATAAATAGTTCATAAGTCAAACCTTATTTGTGTGTTTGCTCTTAAAATACAGTCAGTGAAGAGGTAACGTGTAATTATTTCTACGCGGGTTGGGCAGGCATGCTCTCACAAAGTCATTGGAAATGCACTTAATTGGAAAGACTTAGTGGTTCTGTGAATTAAAGCCTTGGTTTCTAACAGTCTCCGTTATAGCTGAGTATGTACTTCCTTCCGGAACCGCTAACAGAGTCCTTGTTCTCCAAGGAGGGGAACGTACTGTAATCCAATCAATTCCCATTAGCCTAAAAGGGAGAGACATTTGTTGGAGCCATGAGCAGCTTATTGGCGGGTCATCAGCGGGAGACCAAGCCAATTACTAACTGCCACTACAAAGGATGATGGAGAGGAAGAGTTACAGAGGAAAGGAAAAAGAATTTGGGTTAGGGTTAAACAGGGAAAGGGGAAGGGAAGGAGGACAAGGAAAAGGAAAAAAGGGAAGAGTGATGGATAGAGCACTGGACTTGACACCAGTAAAACCTAAGTTTGAGTCACTCAGACACTTGCTAGATTTGTGACCCTGGGCAGGCCCCTTAACCTCATAGTGCCTTGCTTTACTGGTCTCTAAAATGAAGGGATTAGACTCAATGGCCAGTTTTTTCAACCATTTCTCCTGTCATGGAAACAAGATCCTTCATCATCCTAGATGCCCTGCCACCCCACTCCACCCCTTTCGGTGAGCTGAGATATTCCCTTCCAGATATTTCCTCAGGTTCTCCCCTTTGAAAAGGACCTTCCTCTTGAACCAAGCCAGGGGTAAATGGTGACTGGCCCTATCTCAGCACCAGCATAGCTGTTCACAGCTTCTTCCCCTCTACCCCTAGCCCCACCCCCAGCCACTGATGACTCATTAATCACGTAGAAGGATCCTAGTACAGTATAAATATTCTTTCTCTATCCTGGGAAGTGGTAAAAATTTTCCTTTTCAGCTTTGAGCCCTCAGAGCCAGAAAATAAAATTGATGGCTAAATTGCACGGTTTCAAAATTCTCTTCCTCCTCCTTCTGTATGTCTCTCACTCTGTTTCGTTCTGTCTCTCTCTTTTCTACCGAGCAAAGTCACCCAATTGCCTCCTCCCAGCTGACTTTCCAATAATACATCTAGATTACCAATGCTTATAATTAACAGTTTATTAAAACTTCTGGCGTTAGAGACAACATAAACATTTAAAGAAAAATAAACAAGGCAAAATCAAGATAAACCAACTTAAGAGAAGCAGACTTTCCAGTAACAAATAAAAAAATGTTAATTCTAATTCTCTCCTTGGAGACGGAAGCCAGGGAACCTAAGAGAAGAGAATTGAAGAATCACCACCTTAGGGTCTATGATGAGATTTTCAGTGATGGAAAATCGACAACCAAACAGCATGCTCCTAGGAGTTCTGATGTCCACTCCTCTTGGTGGCTGCTTCACCACACCTTCTGCTCTGATTGTTCTCTGGTCTCCACAATTCCTCTTGATTTCACCACTCATCCCTTTAGGATAAGAAAGGCTAGCCTATCAGCTCAAGACTGGCCTGGCTTAGGGCAAACTCCTTAGGTCAAGGAGGGAATGCTAGACAGACATGTGACCAATCAGTGAGAATGCATCTCTATCATCCCAATCCCTCTGTCAGCATAAAGACAATGCTACATAGAAACAGCACTGGATTGAGGCAAAAGACCTAGATTCTGTTCTCTGATGGGCCATCAACCAGATGTGGGGCCCACTTTCTGAAATGTACCTCCCCACTTATCACCACCTGCTAAAATCTCACCTTTGAAAAGTCCCTGTTTGTATCTTGCCTCCTCCATGAACTCTTGACCAACCCCCAAGCTAAAGGCAACCACTTTCAGATTTAGCCGTGGTCTGTGGGAACCACTGGGTTTGAATCCTGAGTCAACCACTTATTACCTGTGTGAATTTGGTTGGGCAAATTGCTTAAGGTCTCCGTGCCTCAGTTTCCTCACCTGTTCAATGGGAGTGGTAATATCTACTGTCTATCTCATGAAATATTGCTAGGATCACTTGCAGTGGTGGGTATGATGTACCTCATAAATTGCGAAGCGCTACATAAATGTTAGGGGTTTTTGTCTTTCTGTAAAATGAAGGGATTGAACTAGATGGGCCCACAGATCCCCTCCAGATTTAAAATTCTTCGACTCTATGATTAAATGAGTATAATCTGACAAGTCAGAGGCAAAAAATGGACATATTTTATAAGAGAATGTAGGACAGTAATTTGGTGCATGTGAAAATGAGTTACTGAAGCATATTTCAAAATTAGATAATATAAGTTGTTACAAATATACACACACACACCAAGTCTGTCAAAATCCAAATGCTCTTTCTAGGTAGATTACAGTCTATCCCCTTCTCTCAACCACAATCTAAAAATTGCAGCAAGAGAAACCTCTTGGTAAGGAGAAGCACTTGAGAAAGCAGTGACTGCTGTAAACCCCAAAAAGTCAAACAAAGCAAGACCCATCTTCTGGGCATCTGTTTTTGGGATCCTGGGCTTAGAGACTGCACAGTACGGTCCTCTTTGACTTGATACTGACAGTACTGGGCAGGAAATGATTGTTTATTGGCTCCTTAATTCGTTTAATAAGTGTTTATTGGATATGTGCTATGTATAAGGTGCCGGGGATAGAAAGACAAAAAATGGAAATAGTCCCTGGCCTCAAGGATCTTAGATTCTACCAGGCTGTCATTGCAACAAGCAGGTAATATGATCTGCTACTAAAAAGGATGATGGAAAGGAATAAGCTTAAACTCCTATAACCCCAAGCACAGAAAAAGGGAGACACAGCTAAGCAAGAGTTTGTGTGAAAAAGATTTGGAGGTTAAAGGGAACTGTAAACTCCCTCTTATCAATAGCCAAAACCCACAGATGTCAGGCTCCAAGAGCCGAGAATAAGGGAGATATTAGTCCCACAAATACTGTGGATCTGAATCCACATGCAGGACTGTGCTTGGTTCTGGGTGCTAGTTTAGGAAAGATGAAAAAAACTAGTGCCAGTCTAGAAGAAGGTAACCATTCATTCTACCTAAGAATCATTTGGGGAACCTGGAGATGTTTAGCCTAGAGAAGACAAGGGAAACATGATGGCTGTTTCCCAGTTTCTGAAGGGCTGTCATGTGGAAGAAGGATTAAGTTTCTGCAGAACTAACAACAATGGATGGAAACTGCATGTAGACAAATTTCAGCTTTAATGTAAGGGAAATATTCCTAACAATAGGAATTAGCTGAAAGAGGAATAAACTACTTCAGGAAGTAGCGAGTTCTTCATCACTGGGAGTCTTCTATCAGATACTGGATAACCACCGTCAGGGGCATTGTAAAAGAAATTCTTGATGGTGTATGAGTTGAACTCTGAGGTCTCACTCTGAGATTCTATCATTCTGCTTTAGGCAGAAGCTCTGAAGTCAGAGCTTTGGAGACGTGAAAAAGCAATAGTTGTAGACAGAGAATGGGGAGTCCTAGGAGCTTTCCCTAGTTCTGCCATTAACTCACTGTATGACCTTGGACAAGTTGCTTAAGGACTTTGTGCCTCAGTTTCCTCATCTGTTAAATGGGGGTGGTAATATCTACTGGCTATCTCACGGAACTATTGTTAGGATTAATTGCAATAGTGGGCTCAATGTATCACTGTGTGACCTTTTTTCTAGGTGCTAATGTAAATGTGAAGGCAGAGCAGTTGCACCTTGAAAGAAAGAAGCTAGAAACTATTTATTGCCAATAAACCTAAAAGGGTATCAGTTCCTCTCTCATCTTGAGGCTTCTCTCAGGCAAGCCTCAAGACTGCTAGATCAGCGTGCCTAAATGGATACTTATCCCAAGGCTACAGAGCTGCAAGTGTTGATGGGAGACTAAGAGAACCAGGTGAGACCACTTTCTGGCAAAGCATTTTGGGAGGAGGAGGAGGAAGCTTGTGCTCTCATGGGTCTGTATTTCTTTATGTTATGTCTCTCCGTCCTGAGAGGCAGCAGGGTATAGGGGAAAGAATACTGGACTTGGAGTCAAAGGACATGAATTCAAATCCCAGTTATGCTATTTACATAACTTGGGCTAGCCCCTTAATCTCTCTAGGCTTCAGTTTCCTCGAATATAAAATAGACTGAATTAAACTGATCTCAAATTTCCTTCAAAGCATAACTCAGATGCAACTTCCTACACAAAGCCTTTACCAATCCACCCACCTCTAGTTATTAACACTTTTTTTCTTTAAATTATTTTTTATTATTTCGTTGTGTATGCATGTGTCCTCCAGTAGAATGTAAGATCCTGGGAGGGGGAGGGGCAGAGCCAAGATGGCGGCTGGAAAGCAGGGACTAGCGTGAGCTCCCCACCGAGTCCCTCCAAAAACCTATAAAAAATGGCTCTGAACCAATTCTAGAACGGCAGAACCCACAAAATAGCAGAGGGAAGCAGGGCTCCAGCCCAGGACACCTTGGATGGTCTCTGGGTGAGGAGAATCCCGCATGGAGCTGGGAGCGGAGTGGAGCAGAGCAGAGCCCAGCATGGGTGGCGCGAACCAACCAGACCAGGAGCCGGGTGGAGTGTGCCCTAGTGCCCTGAATCAGTGAGCTACAGCAGTTACCAGACTTCTCAACCCACAAACACCAAAGAAAACAGAGAAGGTTAGTGGGAAAAGCTGTGGGAGTAGAAGGAGTTTGCAGTTCGGCCACCAGCCCGGGGGCAGTGGAGGTGGGGCAGCTACAGAACTAGAGCTGCAGTTGCTTCCGGCCCCAGGCCCACCTGGTGGGAGGAATTAAGTGGCGGATCAGAGCAGGAGTAAAGAGCCTGCTGAAGATCTAAGTCCAGTCCGGGTTGGGGGTTCTTGGGGAAGGAGGAGTGCTGGTGTGCCAGAACTGACGCATCCCCCCAAGCTTGGAACATAGCTCTCCTAACTCTACAAGCAGTCATACCCCACTGAAAAACTCAAGGGTCAAGTTAGTTGGCTGGGAATATGGCCAGGCAGCGAAAACACACCCAAATTCAGTCTCAGACTTTGGAAGCTTTCTTTGGTGACAAAGAAGACCAAAACATACAGCCAGAAGAAGTCAACAAAGTCAAAGAGCCTACAACAAAAGCCTCCAAGAAAAACATGAACTGGTCTCAGGCCATGGAAGAGCTCAAAAAGGACTTGGAAAAGCAAGTTAGAGAAGTAGAGGAAAAATTGGGAAGAGAAATGAGAAAGATGTGAGAAAACCATGAAAAACAAGTCAATGACTTGCTAAAGAAGACCCCCAAAAACAATGAAAAATATACTGAAGAAAACAACACCTTAAAAAATAGACTAACTCAAATGGCAAAAGAGCTCCAAAAAGCCAATGAGGAGAAGAATGCCTTGAAAGGCAGAATTAGCCAATTGGAAAAGGAGGTCCAAAAGACCACTGAAGAAAATACTACTTTAAAAATTAGATTGGAGCAAGTGGAAGCTAGTGACTTGATGAGAAATCAAGATATTATAAAACAGAACCAAAGGAATGAAAAAATGGAAGACAATGTGAAATATCTCATTGGAAAAACCACTGACCTGGAAAATAGATCCAGGAGAGATCATTTAAAAATTATTGGACTACTTGAAAGCCATGATCAAAAAAAGAGCCTAGATATCATCTTTCAAGAAATTATCAAGGAGAACTGCCGTGATATTGTAGAGCCACAGGGCAAAATAGAAATTGAAATAATCCACCGATCGCCTCCTCAAATAGATCCCAAAAAGAAATCTCCTAGGAATATTGTCACCAAATTCCAGAGCTCCCAGATCAAGGAGAAAATATTACAATCAGCCAGAAAGAAACAATTTGAGTATTGTGGAAACACAGTCAGAATAACACAAGATCTAGCAGCTTCTACATTAAGAGATCAAAGGACTTGGAATACGATATTCCAGAGGTCAATGGAGATAGGGTTGAAACCAAGAATCACCTACCCAGCAAAACTGAGTATCATGCTCCAAGGCAAAATATGGATTTTCAATAAAATAGAGGACTTTCAAGCTTTCTCAGTGAAAAGACCAGAGCTGAATAGAAAATTTGACTTTCAAACACAAGAAAAAGAACAAGAAAGAGAAATCACAAGGGACTTACTAAAGCTGAACTGTTTTGTTTACATTCCTACATGGAAAGATGATGTGTATGATTCATGAGACCTCAGTATTAGGGTAGCTGAATGTTTATGTATGTTTATATATATATATATGTGAGTGTGTATGCATGTATATATATAGAGAGAGAGAAAGAGAGAGAGAGTGGGCACAGGGTGAGTTGAAGATGAAGGGAAGATATCTAAAAGAAATAAAATCAAATTAAGGGATGAGAGAGGAATAT
The DNA here is from genome assembly GCF_011100635.1 of Trichosurus vulpecula. Taxonomy (NCBI): domain Eukaryota; kingdom Metazoa; phylum Chordata; class Mammalia; order Diprotodontia; family Phalangeridae; genus Trichosurus; species Trichosurus vulpecula. Next base: position 62,533,359 of record NC_050573.1, on the reverse strand, counting down.
ATTGAGAGAGGGAGATAGGGAGAGATGGAATGGGGTAAATTATCTTGCATAAAAGTGGCAAGAAAAAGCAGTTCTGTAGGAAGAGAAGAGAAGGCAGGTGAGGGGGAATGAGTGAATCTTGCTCTCATCAGATTTGACCTGAGGAGGGAATACCATACATACTCAATTGGGTATCTTACCCCACAGGAAAAAAGGAGGAAGATAAAAAGGGAGGGATGATAGAAGGGAGGGCAGATGGGGGTGGAGGTAATCAAAAACAAACACTTTCAGAAGGGGACAGGGTCAAGGGAGAAAATTCAATAAAGGGGGATAGGTTAGGAAGGCGCAAAATATAGTCTTTCACAACATGAGTATTGTGGAAGGGTTATACATAATGATACGAATGTGGCCTATGTTGAATTGCTTGAAGGGAAGAGGGGAGAGAATTTGGAACTCAAAGTTTTAAAAACAGATGTTCAGAAACAAAAAAAAAAGTTTTTGCATGCAACTAGAAAATAAGATACACAGGCAATGGGGCATAGAAATTTATCTTGCCCTACAAGAAAGGAAGGGAAAAGGGGATGGGAGGGGAGTGGGGTGACAAAAGGGAGGGCTGACTGGGGAACAGGGCAACCAGAATATACGCCATCTTGGAGGGGGGGGATGTAGAAATGGAGAGAAACTTTGTAATTCAAACTCTTGTGAAAATCAATGCTGAAAACTAAATACATATAAAAAAAATAAAATTTCTAAGACATGGGGGAAAAAAAGAATGTAAGATCCTTAAAGGCAGGGACTTTTTCGTTTTTATCTTTGTATCTCCAGGACCTAGCACACAGTGCCTAACAAATGTTTATTGAATTGAATTTTAGCTCTAAATCCTACAGTCCCGTAAGTCTTACCACTGAATTGTTCTTCATGTTGTCTGTGGTCTTGGGCACAGAGAACCCCAAAGGCCTGAGCAATGGCGATTACACCGCATGACGCCAGTGATAGCTGCATCTTTGACAGTATCTTCTGAGGCCTTCCCAGTTTTCTCTGTAAGAAACAGAAATGCCAGCAAAAGGTTAATAGTTGTCTGACCAGGGCAAATGGCTCTCTGCAGTCAATAATTATCCCTCTGGCATATTTAGGAATGGCAAAACATGTCCCTTGATACTGGTGATCAAGTAGACATGGAGGCAGAGATGAGCTCCTGGGTGTTTGGAGTCAATGAAAAGATCAGTAGTGTGAATAACAAGGAAGGAGGGAATGTAGAGTAGCTGTGAATCAATGAAGTCTGTATGACAAAAGAGTAACTGTATATGTGAGAAAGAAAATGAAGGAGTCTTTGGGAGTTTGGGATCCTAGCGGTTTGTGAAAGAGTCTTACAGTAGGGACAATAAACCTTGACCAGGTGCCAAGGAGATAGTGAGTAGTGGGCCAAGCATGGTAGTTGGTCCTTCACTCACCGGTCAAATTGACCATCCTAAAGCTCAGGTCTGACCATGTCACATCCCTATTGGCAGCTCAGTAGCCTAGTGGATAGAGAACTGGGCCTGGAGTCAGGAAGAATTGAGTTCAAATCAGTCCTCAGACACTAGTTGTGAGACCCTGGGCAAGTCACTTAAAACTCTATTTCTTCAATTTCCTCAACTATAACAATAATAATATCTACCTCACAGTGCTGTTGTGAAGATCAGATGACAAATCTATAAAGTGCTTAGCACTGTGCCTGGAATATAGCAGTCACTTAATAAATTAATAAATAATTGCTTGTTCCCTTCCCCCCTGTTTGATAAACTCCAGTGGCTGGCTCCCTATTTCTTCCAGGACCAATGTAAAATCCTCTGTTTGGCTTTCAAAGACCTTCATAACCTGGCCCTTCTTCTCTTCCAGTCTCATTTTCCCTCTGTATTCTGTGATCCAGTGATACTGGCTTCCTTATTACTCCTTGCACAAGACATCACCTCCAGCTCAAGCAGTTTCACTGGCTGTCCTCCTGTGTTGGAAATTCTCTCCTCCTCATCTCTGTCTCCTGGTTTCCTTCAAGTTCTAGCTGAAGAAGCCTTTCTTAATCCCCCTGGAAAGCCAGTGCTTTCCTTCTGCTGATTATCCCCAATTTATACCTAACTCTGACATTTGGATGTTAGAAGTCATGGGACTTTGGCAGTCAAAGACTGTATATAGGACTCCGATACTAGGCTTCAATTATTTTGTCTATAAAATGAGGATACTGGATGAGATGACCTCCAGGGCTATTTTCAATTCTAATATTTTGTGTTCTAACGTCCCTCTTGACACTGACATTTTATGTTCTATGTTCTAAGGACCTTTACAAGCTCTAATAATCTATGGTTATCATAGGTCTCATTTTTAGCACAAGTTTCAATAGCATGCTAGCAAATGTCAGAAATAGACTAGCTCAATTGACACCATCACCTGTGCCCAATAGTTTTAAAATATACAGCTTTTTGAAGATAATAAAAAATTAAATATGAACATTTTCTATACTGATTAAGGAATGTATACTGATGGTAAAATTGTGTTGAGTTGGGGCAGCTAGGTGGTGTAGTGAGTAGAGCACCAGCCCTAGAGTCAGGAGGACCTGAGTTCAAATCCAGCCTCAGACACTTAACATACTAGCTGTGTGACCTTGAGCAAGTCACTTAACCCCAACTGCCCTGCCTTCCCCCTCAAAAAAATTTAAAAATATAAATTATATTGAGTTGAAAGCACTACAGAAGCATGTGGAGTTTTTTATGTTTATTTTTAATTTTATTTTCTTCTCAATTACATGTAAACATAAATTTTTAACTTTAAAAAATAATTTTAAGTTCCATATTTTTTCCCTTCCCTTTCTTCTTTTCCCTCTCCTTGAGAAGGCAAGGAACTTGATAAAGGTTATACATGTACAGCCATAGAAAAAATTTTCATATTAGCCATGTCATAAAAGAAAACGTAGACCAAAAAACTAAAGAATAAAATTTTAAAAGTATACTTCAATTGACCTTCAGACTCTATCAGTTCTTTCTCTAGAGTGGATAGCATTTTTCATCATAAGTCTTTCAGAATTGTCTTGGATTCCTGTATTGATCAGAATAGCTAAGTCATTCACAACTGATCATGGTACAATATGTTACTGTGTACAATGTTTTCCTGGTTCTCATTTCACTTTGCATCAGTTCATGTAACTCTTCCCAGGTTTTTCTGGAACCATCCTGCTTGTCATTTCTTATAGCACAATAGTATTCCATCACAATCATATACCACAACTTGTTCAGCCATTCCCTAGTTGATGGGCACCATCAATTTCCAATTTTTTGCCACCACAAAAAGAGCTACTATAAATATTTTTGTACATAGAGGTCCTTTTCCTTTGACTTCTTCAGAGGACAAACCTAGTAGTGGTATTACTGAATCAAAGGGTATGCATAGTTTTCTAGCCCTTCCAACATAGTTCCAAATTGCTCTCCAGAACAGTTAGATCAGTTCACAATTCCACCAACAGCACATTAATGCCCCTATTTTTCCACACCCCCTCATTTTCCTTTTCTTTCATATTAGCCAATCTGAAAACTATAAGGTGGTACCTCTGAGTTGTTTTAGTGTGCATTTCTCTAATCAATAGCAATTCAGAGCATTTTTTCATATGACTACAGATGCTTTGATTTGTCTGAAAACTTTCTGTTCATATCCTTTGACCATTTATCAATTTGGGAATGACTTGTATTCTTATAAATATGACTCAATTCTCCATATATTTGAGAAATGAGGCCTTTGTCAGAGAAACTTGCTGTAGAAATTTTCCCCCAGTTTCCTGCTTTCCTTCCAATCTTGCCTGCATGGGTTTTGTTCGTGCAAAAACTTTTTAGTTTGTTGTAATCAAAATTATACAGTTTGCATCCTGTAATGCTCTTTATCCCTTGTTCTGTCATAAATCCTTACCTTATCCATAAATCTGACAGGTAAACTATTTCATTCTCTCCTAGTTTGCTTATGATATCATCCTTTATGTCTAAATCATGTACCCATCTTGACCTTATCTTGGTATATGGTGTGAGCTGTTGGTTTATACCTAGGTCTTGCCAAACTGCTTTCCAGTTTTCCTGGCAATTTTTGGCAAATGGTGATTTCTTGTCCTTGAATCTTAGATCTTTGGGTTTGTCAAACACTGGATTACTGTGGTCATTTACTATTGTGTATCATGTACCTAATCTATTCCACTGACTCACCTATTTCTTAGCCAGTATGAAATTGTTGTGATGGTTAATGCTTTATAATATAATTTGTGATCTGGTGCTGCTAAGCCACCTTCCTTCACATTTTATTTTCACTGATTCCCTCAATATTCTTGACCTTTTGTTCTGCCAGATGAATCACGTTAGTACTTTTTCTAGCTCTACAAAATAATTCTTTGGTAGTTTGATTAGTATGGCACTGAATAAGTAAACTAATTTAGGCAGAGCTGTCATTTTTATTATACTGGCTTGACCTACCCATGAGTAATTAATATTTCTCCAATTGTTTACATCTGACTTTATTCGTGTGAAAAGTATCTTGTAATTGTGTTCATAGAGTTGCTGGGTTTGTCTCGGCAGGTAAACGCCCAGGTATTTTATACTGTCTGCAGTTATTTTAAATGGAATTTCTCTTGCTATATCTTCCTGATGGACTTGATTGGTAACATAAAAATGCTTATGATTTATATAGGTTTATTTTATATCCTACAGCAGCATGTATTGAGCTATAGAAGACTCAGTTCATCACTTTAGAATTCTTGATATTTTGACTAGGGCCAATAATGTCAAGATTTCTCTGTCATGAGAGCCCAGAATATGTTAAAAAAAACTGTAGGAAGGAAAGAAGAATGGAAGGAAGGAAGGAAGGAAGGAAGGAAGGAAGGAAGGAAGGAAGGAAGGAAGGAAGGAAGGAAGGAAGGAAGGAAGGAAGGAAGGAAGGAAGGAAGGGAGGGAAGGAGGAAGAAAGGTGAAAGAAGGAAGGGAAAGGAAGGAAGGAGAAAGGAGGGATGAAGAAAGGAGAAAGTTGATTGCAATAACTCATCATAACTAATTCAAAGCTTGTATCTTTATCAAGTGGACCAGGCCAAAGATTCCATTTAAAAAATCACAGAAATAATTATATAAGGCCAGTGCGGTGATTTCTTTTCAGTGGTTATAACATGTGTAATAGCAAACCGTGGGTCAAATTCACATACAGTATGATTGGTGACTGCCCCCTGCAGGCCCAAGAAAAAACATTTTTGGAAGAAAGAAATCAAGTCAAGCATTTATTAAGCACCTACTATGTACCAGATACTGTGCTAAGCAACAGGGATACAAAGAGGCAAAAGACAGTTCCTACTCTCAAGGAGCTCATGGTCTAATGGGGGAGATAATATGCAAATAATTATATATAGACCAACTACAGAAAGGTGAGAAATGTTATTGTTTTCTTATCATATTAATAACCAATTTTCTGTACAGGACCCAAAGATCCTCTCTTTGATTATTAACTATTAGTAGGTTAATTATTAGTAGGTTTTTTTTTTCTCTTTTTACTTCCTCATTTAAAGACTAATCCTTCTGGGTCAAAGCAGCCTCTGAAGGACAGGGCTGATAATGAGATTGGGTTAACATTCTCCTCAATCTTGAGGACCCCACCCAACTGGGAGAGTTTATTTCTGATTAAAGGGTAAAGAGAATCTAATTTGGTGAATATGGCCAATTGTTCAACAATTTGAGTGGTCTGGGTGGAGATGGATGCCTTGGTCCTGATAGCTGGAGGCAGCTGAGTCTCATCAAACCATGTCCTCCGCAGGAGGAATTGAAGACTTTTTGCCCACCTCCTCATTAACATATTTACCTGTTAACCAATCAGAGTTAATTTTCACCCTTAGGGACATGCCCTTTTCCAAAGGTATTTAAACATTCAAAAAAGGGAGGAGGTGGGGCACTGATCTCAATTTATTATTTGCTAGCATAACTAATGAATTGATCATTAATTACCCAGAAACTGTCTCTCAGAATTTTCATTCATCTCAAAAGATAAATTTGAGATAAACAAAGAGGGAAGGCACTAGCATTAAGTAGGATTAGGAAAGCCTTCTTGTGGAAGCTTTTAAGCTAGATTTAAACTAGAACTTGAAGGAAATTACTAGTACCCACTCACTGGAAATTACTTTATATATTAATTCACTTTACATCTTAATTACATTTAATTCACTGTGTGCATAGTCTCTCCTCTAAGAGAATGTAAGCTTCTTGAAGGCAGCAGGGATTGTTTCATTTTTGTCTTTGTATCAAGGTCTAGCACAAAATGGGGGCTTAATGTATCTTGTAAGTGCTTTTGTAAGCCTATTTGTAAGTGCTTAATGAATTTTAAATGAATGAGTGACTTCTTTTCAGTGGCAATTCTGCTATCCGGAACTATGCACCGTAAGTCTAATCTTTCTTGTAAATCAGGCCTGCACAACCTATGGCTCCTGGGCCACTTATGCAGCATGCCAAAGGATTTCCTCTACATAGAAAGGATTTTTTCCTCTAAATTTTTTGCAGATACCTGAAATCTTTTGGCATACTACAAGTGGCCCAAGGGCTGTAAGCAGACCTGTGGGCCACAGGTTGTGTGCAGGCCTGTATTCAAAATAGTCTTCTTTTATCCAGTGATTGATCTATCTATCTATAACCCCGTTACTTTCACATGATCCTCCTATGACATAGTTTCAAGTCCCCAATAATCCTGTTCAGCCTTCTCTGGACATGCTCTAGCTTGTTAATGTTGTTCCTAAAATGTAGTGCTCAGCTCTAGATATAACACTCCTTGACTCTTGATGTGATCTGCCAGGGCAGAGAATAGGATAATCATCACCTCCCTCTTTCTGTGTACCACAGACCATAATATTTCAAGTATCATTGATTTTATTGGGGCATGTGCCCCTTCCACTGATGCAAATTGCAATAACCTACACACCTTACTAAGGAGTTTTCATGAGTTTGATATGGCTAAAAATTCTTGGGTTGTTGTTGATTTTTTTCCCCCACTTCTTGTGGCCAATATCCTAATAGTAAGTCTTACTTCCTACCTTTAGCTAAGCCATTCCTTGGATAATTGATGCACAGTCCATCACAAGACCTGAACTTGAAACATTTTCACCTTAGTAGGACCCATCAAAGATTGTATTATGCTAGCATAGTCTTTGAGAACCCAGGGTCATTTCCATGCCACAATAAGATGCTAGAAATTTGATAGATATTCTTCTCCATTATCATGAATAATTGAATGTTGAAGTAAGATTTCATGTATAAATTCCTTCTTCTGTGTCTTCCTTCAAGACACAACTCAAATATCTCCACATCTAATGCTTTTCTCAGGCCTCATCCTTCTTGATCTCTCTGTAGCCTCTGACACTGTTAATCAGCCTCTTCTCCTTGATACTTAGGTTTCTGAAGCGCTGCTCTCTCCTTGTTCTCCTCCTACCTACCTGACCACTCTTCTCAGTCTCCTTTGTGGGATCTTTCTCCACGTCATACTCACTAACCATGAATGTCCCATAGGACTCTGTCTTAGTCCCTCTTCTCTCTATATACTATTTCACTTGGTGATCTCATGGATTCAATTATCATCGCTATGTTGATGATTCTAAAATCTGTTTGTTCAGTCCCAACCTCTCTGCTAACAGCCAGTCTTACAACTCCAACTGCCTACTGAACATCTAGAACTGGATGTCCTGGGACATCTTAAACTCAGCATGTCCAGAACTGAGCTCAGTATCTTTTGCTTCAAATCCTCCCCCGTTACCATGGAGGGCACCGCCATCCTCCCATCAAAGATGTTGTCCTTGACTCCTTACTCTCTCTCACACTCCATATACAATCTGCTGCCAAAACGTTGTCCACTTTACCTCTGCAGCGTCTCTTGTCTATGTCCCCTTCTGACCTCTGACATCACCACTGCCTCTTATCACCTCAAACCTGGAACACTACAATAATTTGCTGATTGGTCACCCTCCAAATGCCAGATACCAAAATAACCTTCCTAAAGCACAGGTCTGACCCTGTTACCACCCCAAAAACTCCAGTGGCTCCTTATCACTACCAATATCAAATATAAAATTATCTATTTGTTCTTCAAAACCTTTTATAAACTGCCCCTCTCCTACTTTTTGGATCTTCTTATACCTTATATCCCCCCCCACCTTCCTCACACAAGATATTTTATCTCCTGATTCCAGGCATTTTCACTGCTTGTCTGCCAAGAACAGAATGTTCTCCCTCATTTCCACCTCCTGACTTCTCTGGCTTCCTTCAAGTCCCAGGTAAAATCCTACCTTCTATAGAAAGCTGTATTGGCAAGCACTCTAGCACACCCAGGATGGGCTGCTAACACAGGTTCTTTGATCTGCTTTTATAAAGGAAAGACAACTTCAAAGGGGTTAACAATTAAACAATTCAGACTTTATTCTAACTTTCTCACAAGGGTTGCTGAGCACCAACTCCTACAGCATACCTTAATCACCCTTTTCACAGGGGCTGGCGAGTGGGGGAGAGCAATTCCCCCTAGTCTGATGGGGCCAACCGAGACAGGCACAACTTGTACATTCCCCTAAGTCCCCTCAAGCCTCAATGAGGGCCAGTTGAGGCAAACACAGATTCCCCACCCCCCAAGCCTTGATGGGGGCTGATCAAGGCATACACAGCATCCTAGCTTGTGCATTTCAATCCTACAGGTTTCCCACTCACTGATTAGCGCCCACCTGCTTTATACTTACACTCCACCCCTCCAAGGTTCTGACCTTTACAATCTAAACAGGTGACACCCGGCTTTTACAATTTACAGGGTTGTGGTGGAGATGTTTTGAACCATAGAACTCATATCCAACACCTGGGAACAAGAGATTGCTATGGCCATGGATCCTGGAAAACCAAACTCCTTATGCTTACAGAAGCCTTTCCTGATTCCCCCTAATGATAGGACCTTCCCTCTGTTGATTATTTCCATGTCTACAACTTGTTTTTACTTAGTTGTTTGCATGTTGTCTCCCCCCATTCAATCGTGCGCTCCTCCAGCAGGTCGGACACTACTTTTTGCCTCTTTGTATCCCCAACACAGAGAAACCATCTCCAGGCATCCTGATCTATATCTTACCACCGGACCCAAGTGGCTCCAGAGGAGAAAGTGAGGCTGGTGACCTTGCACAGCCCCCCATCACTTAAATCCAATTCACTTGCAAGTCATGGCACCATCTGCCTGATGTCATGGTTCTCTCCGACAACAAAGGACAAACAACAATTTCATTATAGCCCAATGCGTGGCACACAATAGGCACTTAATAAATATTTATTGACTGACCCCCCTACCATCCAGGTGCAGGCCCTCATTAATTCACACCTGGACTCTTGCAATAGTCTACTGGCTGGTCTACTCTCTGCTTCAAGTCTGTCCTCACCCCAGTACATTTTTCATACAGCTGTCAAACTGAATGTCCAAAAGTGCATTTAGGACCTTGCCACCTTCCCATTTTAAGAAACTTCAATAGCTTCTTATCACCTCCAGAATCATACATAACATCCTCTGTTTCTATTATACAGCCCTCTATGACCTGGTCCCTTCCTAACTTTCCAGTTTTCTGATGTCCCACCTCCTTTATATACTCTGCGATCAAGGAAGCCAGCCTCCTTGCTGTTCTTCACACACAGCACTCTAGTCTCTTGACTACAAGCACTTTCACTGGCTGTCTCCCGTGCTGGAATCCTCTCCCTCCTCATCTCCACTTCCTGGCTACTCCTGTTTCCTTCAAGTTTCAGTTAAAGTCCTATCCCTGCAAGAAGCTATTCCCAACTCCCCTCAATGCCAGTTTACCTTATCTCCATCTTGTTTGTTTGCACATAGCTGTTGGCTTGTTGTCTCTCTCATTGGACAGTAAGTTCCTTGAGAGCCTTGCCTTTCTTTGTATCCCCAGTGTATTTATCTTCATCATATTTATCCTGTATATTTATATATGACCTCGTCTCTCATTACAGCATGTAACCTCCTTGCGAAAAGTGCTTGTCTTGCTCTCTGTATCTGCATCCCCAAAGGATAGTACAATGCCTGGCTCATTGCTCTTAATAAATGCTTAATGACTGACTGATTGGTTAAGAAAGCACAGGTATTTTTAAGCTGGAAGAGATTTTAGAGATAATCTAATGTAACCTCTAACTATAGACCCGTTGTTATTGTAGTGTTAAACAATGATAGCTGGAAATCTGGAACACCTGATATTTGGGGGGAGAACGTTCATTTTAAAATGCCTTGTACATTGTGAGTGCACACTAAATATTTGCTGGCCAAATGAACGAATGAGAAAAGAAGCAAACCACCTGATGCAAGGAAGCAAGAAACCTCTAAGTTTTAAGGATATCACAAAAAGTAAATCTTTATGAAAAATATTCACATAAAAGTAAACAAAACATAATGCAACATGGAAAACATTCCCACCCTCGTGCCTTCAGTTCTGACTCCTATGTATATGATTCCCAAGTCCATATCTTCAGCCTTGAATACTCTTCTAGCTCAAGTTTTTTTCCTCATACTGGAATCTTCAACTGCCTACAATTTGCTTTCCTGTCTTCTCAAGCTAAATATAAAATAGAATTAATCATCATGCCCCCCCGCCCCTTAAATTCCTGATTTTGGTCAGTGTTATTAGTCAGAAAATCTAGATTCCAATCCTAACTCCTATGCCACTTACTAGCTGTAAGGCTTTGGGGAAATGATACCATCTGAGGAGCCTTAGTTTTTTCTTATCTAAAATGGAGATATTGGAGCAGCTAGGTGAGCAGAGCAGTGAGCAGAGCACCAGCTCTGGAGTCAGGAGGGCCTGAGTTCAAATCCGGCCTCAGACACTTGACACACTTACTAGCTGTGTGGCCTTGGGCAAGTCACTTAACCCTTGCTTTCTCCCCTCAAAAAAAATTAATAAAATGGAGATATTGTTGTAGGGATCAAATGAAATAATACATATAAAAGAACTTTGTAAATGTGTAAAGTGCTACACTTTAATCATATTGGCTATGATTAATATCAATTCTCAAGTGACCTGATCTAAAACTTTGGGGACATAGAATCACAAAACTTAAAGAGTTGGAAAAAACCTTAGATCTTTTATAAAGTTCTGCTACCTCGCCTTCGTCTTGTCTGTCACATCTCATTAGTCTCAAGCTCAAGTCTCAAGTCTTCATTTGATTATATCCATACCTTCCTTTCCAGTTCTACCCTGGGGGGTGGAACCAAGATGGCAGCTGGAAAACAAGGACTCACTTAAGCTCTCCCCCAAATCCCTCCAAAAACCTATAAAAAATGGCTCTCAACAAATTCTAGAGCTATAGAACCCACAAAAAAACAGAGGGAAACAAGTCTCCAGCCCAAGACAGCCTGGATGGTCGCTGGAAAGGGTCTATCACACTGTGCTGGGAGTGGAGTGTAGCCCAGCGTGGGCTGCGGCAGGACTGACCAGACCCAGAGTCAGATGGAGCAGACCTTAGGGCCCTGAATCACTGAGCTGTGGCAGTTACCAGACTTTTCAACCCACAAACGCCAAAGACAACGGAGCAGGTTAGTGGGAAAACTGCTGGACCTGGGCGAGAGAAGTGCGCAGTCCGGCCCCAGGGTGAGGCGGTGGAGGTGGCATGGCTGCAGCAGCAGGAAGCTCCTGCGGCTGCTTCCAGAGCTCCAGCAGAGGCTGCTTCTGGCCCCAGGCCCACACAGTGGGAGGAATCAAGCTGCAGTTCAGAGTGGAAGTGCAGGGATTGTTTTGCTGGTGCAGAGGCAGGGTTCTCTTGCTTTGCCCTGCTTGGATCTTGGTCACAGTCCTTGCTGGCAGTTCTTGGGGGAGAAGGAGTGCTGGTATGGCAGAGACTGTGGTGACTGTGGAGTAGAAGTAGCTCTGAAAACAGCAGCGCAAGGCCCCTAAAGCTTGGAACAAAGTACTCTCTACTCCGGTTCTGCTCTAGTCTAGGCCTTTTAAATACCTCTTATCTGAATTTTTAAATAGTCTATTAAACTGGGCTCTCTATTTTCAGTCTCTCTTTCCTTTAATATACCTTGCATGCTGTTGCAAGATTAATTTTACTAAAACACCATTTTGTTATGTCATTTCACTAATGAAGAACCTTTCATGACGCCCTATCACCATGTAAGATTTAAACCCCTTAGCCTCGTTTTTCTAAACTTCTCATAATTTATCTTCAACTGAGTTTTACAAACTTACCTCCCACTTTTCCCCAACATGACCTTCCACCTCAGCCAAATGCTCTCATCACTATCCCTGGCATACACATGCTCAGCTCACTTCACTATTGCTTTCACCACTCCTTTGACTTGGAATGCCTTCCTCTCTACCTATCCCACTTCTTTCAAATACTCAATTTCCACCTCCTTCCTGAAGGTGGTAACAACAAACAGCAGATCCCATTCAACCCATGTGTTGACCGCTTATGGTGTCCAAGGAACGCTTTTAGGTGATGTGAGGGATAAAAAGATGAATGAGAAGGATATAGTCCCTGCCCTCCTGAACTTTACAATTTAGTACAGAGAAGATAGAAGCAAATAAATATGATACAAGATTAAGTGTGTTAACTACTCTAGAAGATAGGTATAGTCAAAGTGCTACAGGAGCATAAATGAGGATAAGACTATAACTGACCATGGGAATCAAAGGAAGGTTATATTGGTGATATGTTGTAGCTTGCCCACACTCACTATATACCTCTCCATTGCCAACTGTGTGATACTCATTTTTAGTTCTTCAGAGGCAGTTGTACTCCATGTCTTGCTGCTATGTAGTAACACCAATAAAAAGCTAGTGTTAAAAAGATGTCTTTTTGTTTTTGTGGGAAGCTTGGGGTCCATCAAGGAATTTTGTAAGTTTCTGAAAGTGACGGAGCCTGCTCTCCCCCTGTTCAATTCTGGCCCTAATTTGTGCACCCATACAATTTTTCCAAATAACCCTGCCGATGATGGACAATCCCTAAAGGGTAGTGATCCAAATGTTTCTCTCTGCTTTCTAAGATGACACTGCTCAAACCTGTCTATCATCTTTTTTCATAAGATTTCATGACCAGGCTTATGTTCTAACCCAGTGCCGCCTTTGACAACCATCTCTCTCTTTTGACGAGGAAGTCAGATGCTTGTTGGCTAAGGAGCTTTCTGAGTTCTTTTGATCTCCTTGTTGGGGAAATTCATTCACAATGGTTAAACTTCTGGATAAAATTTTTATAGTAGGTGTTAATTTCAGCTTTGTTGCACATTTTTCCTCCTCCTCTTCTTTTTCCTCCACAAATTTATAGTTTCATTGTACACAGACAGCTAACTCAGAGATAACTCCCACATCGATAATAAGACTTTTCCTATCTAACACATAATTTATTTCATTCTCTATGGTGTTACTTGGGACTAACATCTGCCAATTATTTTAAAATATATTTTACTTATTTTATCAAATATTTCCCAATGACATGTAAAAATTTTTAACAATTTTTTTTAATATTGAGTTCCAAATTCTCTCCCTCCTGACCACCCTTCCCCCCTCCTTGAGAAGGCAAGCAATTAGATATTGATTATACTTATGAAGTCATGCAAAATATATTTCCACATTACTCATGTTACAAAAGAAAACATATACCAAAAAAAAAAACCCCAAGAAAAACAAAGTAAGTTTTAAAAAAAAGTATACTTCAATCTGCATCCAGAGTTCATCAGTTCTCTCTCTGGAGGTGGATAGCATTTTTCATCATGGGTCCTTTGGAACTGTCTTGGATAATTACCAATTCTTTCTTAAAGAAAGTTTTCATAATACAAAGGTTCAAGGCTTCTGTTTAGTCTATAAGGCTTCTCATTCCTTCTTCCTTGAACCATGCTTTCCCACATATTTCTCCCCATCCTCATCTTTTACCTCCTTCATTGAAATGACCAAGGATAAGGGTATAAGATTTAATTTGGAGTTTTTTGAGTTCTTCATAGAATTTCTCTATTGTTGCATCCTCAACAACCAATATTAGTACATATGATGCAATTATTTTCCTGGTGGTCTTTTTACAAATATTTATCATTAGTGGTGTAATATGTGATGGCCAAATATCCCATGAAATGATGTTTAATAAAACCTACTCCAACAACTCCTTTGCCTCTTCAAAAAATACTTGTAAGCCATCCTTCCAGTTATCTGTAATTTCTTTCTCCTTGTTTCACTTAGAGCAAGGATGTCAAGAGTGCTATGATTCAGTTCCTCTGGCAAAATGTCTACTTGTTGGTCTTGGACAAGGAGCTGGAATTTAGAGTATCAATAATAAAACTCGAATTTACTAAGGATCTAAATATTGTGTGATTCTTAGCACCGTCCGCTCTTTTTTCTGCGACTATGCCACTGTCCCTGCAGAAGTGGAAGGGGGTGCTCAGTACTAAGGGCCACCCCCTATTTTTATTTGTTGCATTGATTGCCATCATCAAAAAAATATTCATTACCAATTGGCCAGCCCCCTGATGACTTTTCTCTCTTCTGTAGGTAGGTTGGTCCTTGGGAGAAAAAAAAAAGATTCGGTCTAATGCTAGCACCATACTCAACACCTTGCTAAAATTATGAGATCTGACAGAGCTTACATGATGCTGGCACAGCCTTCAAGAACTCAGGGTCACTGCCCACCAGAATAAAGCATTGGAGCAAAGGTATCCCAAATCACCTATCATAATACTATAGACTCAGGAGCTTGTCAAACAGTTTTTGGAATGAGTAAATGAAAGATGGTCTGCAAAAGTCGTGTTCTCCTCAAAACTCTTCAAAAGCTCCCTACCGCTCATTCATACTCCTTATACACAATATGCTACAGCCAAATAGGACTATTAAGTTTCTAGTACACCTATACCCCACTGTCCCACTTCTGTTCTTTTGTTTACTATTCCCAGTACCTGAAATGTCTCCCTTTCCTAAACCACCCCTACTTCCATCTCTCTGCCTGTGTGAAGTCTATCCATCCTATAAGATCCAATTCAAATACCATCTCCTTCCATAAAGTCCTCCCTGATTTCTCAGTCAGGGAAGATACTTTCTACCTTGCCCTGCTGCAGATACTGCATATACTTAGTTTGAAGCAATCTTGCATTTATCATATATCATTTTGTATTCATTATTTGTAACTGCTACAGCCAGTTCCTTCAATAAAAGCTTCGGTGAGGACAGGGACTAGGTTGGATTTATCTTTATATCCCCCTCAGAACCAGACACAGTGCTCTGCACATAGTAAGCAGTTAATCTTTGTTGTAGCTGAAGTTAATAAACAAGTTTTTAAATTTCCCTTTCTTTCTCAGATGCTGTGCCCCAAATAGAAATTGAAAGTTTTGTATCTAAGTTTTGCATCAAAGCTACTAAATGTGTGCTGTCCTGCAATAGTTAAAAAAACAGAACTGCCCAAGAAAAGCTGTTTTCTGGGATCTTATACACAAATGCCAACTTCCTTTGACATAGAAACTAACATTTGGTTTGGATCATTGATTTTGAAAGTCAGCATTAAAGCTTTATTTTCATGCTGGGAATCAAATCATAGCAATTTCTCTGACCTATTTCAAGTGGAACAGTCAAAATGGGTATATTTGTGCGATAAGGTAATCAGATTCTTTTCCTTGTTGAAATGACATACTAAGCTTATTTATGGACATGGGCTTAAAGAGTTAGGCAAAGACTAGCTTCCGATGCATGCATTCCTGAAAATAAAGCTCAAACTGCTCAGTGACCACTGACAACTCCACCCTTTTTTCCTAAACTTGATTTAAATCTAAAAACATTATTGTCAAAATTAACTTTCTCTCTTACGTGTTCTGAGCAGAATGTTGTTTTTCTGATGATGAAAGTGTTCTTGCGAGGTCTTCTCTCTCAACATAGTGTTCAGTTCCTCTATAGGACTAGCTCATTAGACACAATGAGATGAAGAGTCGACTTTTATTGCCAATAGATACTTAGACAATGCTTCTTGTTCCTAAAAAAAAAAATAAAAATCAGTTGAGAAAGAGTGAGAGTCTCATTTCCAGGATAAGAATCTGTTTTCCATGTCAGTGTTTATAATTAATATTGAGTACCCAATGGTCAGGTGATGTTACAGAGATGCAGAGACAAGTTCTGAGGGTTTAGTTTATATTCAGAGGATATCCAGCTTTGCTTTATTTATACCTAGATTATCTTATGGTGCACTATTTGTACACATGCCGGCTCCCTACACCAAAGTGAAATCTTTAGTAGTGTTTCTTTGTTGACTATCTCCCTCCTTTTGCATAGAGATTTCTCCCCCATTATTTTTGCAGACCATAGAATGTTAGAGCTAGAAAGGACTCTAGAATAAAGACCCTGTAATGTCAGAGATGGAAGTGACTTTAGGACTTAGAATATAGAAAATAGAATTGTAAGGGACCTCAGAGCATAATGCCTACAATCCCAGGGCCAACAGCAACCATAGAACATAAAATATCATAGGTCTGAGCTGGAAGTAATCATGGAACATGTAACATTAGACTTGGGAAACTCATGTAGTCAACCCTCTCCCTTTACAGATGAGAAACCTGAGACCTAGAGAAGTAAAGATCCTTGCTCAGGATCCCAGTCAATCATCTGTTTGGATAGCAGAGTAGTTAATGATCCACTGTCAATGAGGCAGGTTTCCAGGGAAGTACCTAAAGGTTCTGTATTTGGCTCTGTGCAGCTTAACATTTTTATCCCAGGGACTTGGATAAAAGGCATAGATTGCATGCTCATAAAATGTGCAGATGATAACTAAGATGGTAACAGAGTGAATAAGAAAGTCGGGATACAAAAGGATTTCTACAGGCAAGAGCATCCAGTGGATCTAATAAGATAAAATTCAATAGAGATAAATATGAAGTCCTCCACTTTGGTTAAAAAAAAAAACAAATATAAGTTTGGGGAGGCACAGACAGAGAGAAGCTGTATTGAAAAGGATCCTTTGGTTTGAGTGGACCCAAGCTCAATCTGAGCCAACAGGGTGATATGGCAGACAAAAAAGCTAACGTACACTTGAGCTACATCAGGAGGGGCACAGCTCCTAGGAATAGGGAGGTGATGATCCCCTTGTACTCTGCCCTTGTTAGACTTCATATGGAGCGTTGTGTTCAGTTCTGGGTACACTTTAAGAAGGATATCGGTAAGCTAGAGAAAGGATGGCAACCAGGACGGTGAAAGGCCTTAAATTCACAGATATGAGGGTTAATTAAAGTAACTGGGGATGTTTAGGCTAGGGAAAGAAGACCCAGGGAGGACAGAACTATTTAACAGTGTTTGAAGGGCTGTCATATAGTGGAGAGATTACACTTGGTACCTTCCTTTCTAGTCATATTATCTTCTTTGCCACTCCTGGGTGAACTTGACCCTCCCCAGCTCCTGCACATTCCATTTCCTCTAGCCCTACCTTCCTCTTTTCCATCCTATTCAATGTGTTTGTTGAGCTGAATTTGATAAACATTTATTAAATGCCTATTTCATACAGAACACTGTGGCAGGTGCTAGGGGAGATACATGAAGCTTTGCGATGTCCTTTCTTTAGTACAAAGATAAGATATAGACAAATAACTATAATTCATTACAGAGGTACAAAGGGCTGAGGCTGAAGCACAAAGGTCATTACAGACTTCAGGGGTGGAATCAGGGAAGGCTTTATTTGAGCTGTGTAGATAGAAATTCAATAGGCAAAATGGTAGGGAGGGCATTCTAGGCCCAAAACCGTGTGTGAGGAAAGGCACAAAAGCATGCTTGTTCAGGGGGCAAAGAGTAGCCCTATTTGGCTGTAGTATGAAGTTGGTGGATGGGGATCTTCTGGATCATATGACTGACAAGATGGAGGACTAGATATTTTCTCTGATCTTCATGACCTCTCAAACCTCTCCAGAACAGAAATTATGTGCCAAAGATAAAGCAATTTTAGCGGTCACCATGGTCTAGGTCACCCAGAACACTCCTCCCACCCCCCAAGAGGTTAAAAAACCAAACAACTCATGCAGCATCCCCTCCTCTACTACCCATCACACTTCCAGTGTAGGATTTATACCAGGGATGGTTCAATATTAAGAAAACAATCCACATAATCAATCATATTAAAAACCAGATGTCCAAAACTATATGATTACCTCAATAGATGCAGAAATAGCTTCTGACAAAGTACAGCATGCATTTATGCTAAAAAACAAAAACAAAACCCAACCCTACAAAATATATGGATATAGAGACTTTTTAAAATATATAAAAAGCATCTATCTAAACCCAAAAGCAAGCGTCATATGCAATGGAGATACACTAGAACTTTTTCCCAATAAATGCAGGAGTGAAATAAGGATGCCCTCTTTCCTCACTATTATTTGATATAGTTTGGGAAATGCTAGCAACAGCAATGAGACGAGAAAGAAATTAAATAAAGGTAAGTAAAAAGGTGATGAAACCATCCCTGTTTGCTGATAACATACTCATCTTATGAAAAAATCATGAAGCCAATTTCATGTGTCCCAGCATAAGATTTTATATTTAATCCTATCAAATTGAATCTTTATTAAGAATTTAGATGTCCTAATTTTGTTACATTGAAGATTTTTTTAAAATATTTTTTATTCTGAATTTAAACACCAAAAAAGAGTATTGCCAATATTCAATATAGAACACAAAAGGATTATATATGAAACCATGGATCTCTATTCCATACCACTTATTTATATGTGTGTGTGTGTGTGTGTGTGTGTGTGTGTAATTTGACTGTTATTTTCAGAATTCTCTGGCTTGTCTATACTTCCTTCTTGTGGCAGTTAGGTGACACAGTGGATGGAGCTCTAGACTGGTAGTCAGGAAGACCTAAGTTCAAATCCAGCCTCAGATACTAGCTGTGCGACCCTACACGAATTACTTAACCTCTATCTGCCTTAGCTTCCTCATAGCAACTATGAGGATTAAATTAGATATTTGTCAAGTAGTTAATTAACACCATACCTGAAACACCATAAGTAGTTCTTTTCTCCCCTTTCCCCTCCTTCTGAATATATTAGTATGACTATCACTGTGCCATAAGATCAAATATGAGGAATCCAAAAAAGCATGGCATGATTTTAACAAAATGATACAAAATGAAGTAAGTAGTACCAGGACAGTTTATGCTATGACTACAATAACAAAGCAACACTAAAAGATAACTGAATTCAAAACAGATGCAATGACCAATATTGAATATAGAGGTTAGATGACTATGGAAGCCAAATGTGGACAGTCACATAATTGGTTGGTTTTGCTTAATTCTTTTTTGTTAAAAGGGAGGAGTTTGGGGAGAGGAAATGTATAGACATTGGGAAATGATTGTGACGTAAGAACAAAGACATTAATGTTTAAAATGTCTTTTTAAATTTATTTAAATTTAAAGTTTTTTTTAAAAAAAACTGGACAGTGAAGAGGAGGAGAGATGGGACAGGAACTGGTTGCTGTAGAAAGGTCAAGAGGATTTTTTTTTTCCTTTGAAACCTGATTCAAACCCATCTCCTCTAAAAAAGTTTTCCCTTATTATTTCCATGACAACTCTTTGTTCTACTTAGCATACTCTTTGTACTTATTTTCCCTTGTTTCTAAAGCTTTACACTTCTATTTGATACTGCAGAGGACCTGTGATTTCATTCAAGTGGCTACTCCCTTCAAGGGGCAGCTTCAAGCCTGTTCATCCTCTATGACTCTTGACCTTGTCCTCCTATAAATCCTCCAAAGTGCTGGGAGCCTTCCTCTAGGTCTCTTGACATTACAAAGATACTAATGAATGAATGTTGTCTGTTATCCCTTGCTCTTGCAACATGAACAGTTTCCTTCCCCAGTCATGTTATCTTTTGATCATGTTCTATTCTACCTCTGATGCACAATAAGATCAGCAATCTTGGGCTTGGCACAATGTCACCCCCAAACAGGACATCTGGGAAATACTATGATCTACAGGGAATCATTACTTATCAAGTCTGCACCGGACATTTCCCATCATGATGGCAAATACCTTAGGTGAACATGTCTTTCTGTTTCATGCCTCACTTGATACTAAAAATCAGATGGCTAACAGAAACAGTTCTCTTGGCGTCTTTCAAGCAATCTTGTACAATTTTAACAAACATGTGCTACTTTGTTGGAAGATTGTCTTTATGGTGGCATGGTGCTCTACAGAATCCCATGCCTGTTTATGATCACTGAATAATAAGCATGGTGGAATCTGGTATTCTCTGTACCTTTCAGTCAGATGTGTGACTTTGTGAAAGACTGCCTGATTTTGTCAGTTTTGTAATGTTTTCCAAAGTCCTTATCTATTTCTTCTTTCAGTCTGAGTGACCTGTATTATACTTTGAAGACAATACTCTTTCCTCTTCTGCCCTTGGTGATCTTCACCCAGATGCCACAATTTCCCCTCTCTGGTCCTTGTCCTTCCTCAAGAGTTAATACCAATTAATTTAGAAAAATGTATTATAAATGAAATGTATTATAAATGAAAAATGCAACTATTATGCAGCCACTGTGCTGGGTGCTGGGGATATGAAGACAAAGGCCAAACAGTTCAGGCTCTCGAGCAGCTTATATTCTCCTGGGGGAGGGACAGCTACATAATATGGTGCTGAAGAAATGGGATTGGCTCTGGAGTCAGAGGAGCTGGGTTTAAATCCCATCTCTGACCGTTATTACCTGTGTGGCTTTGGGCAAGTCAATTAATCTTCTGGGACCTGTTTCTTCATCTATAAAATAAGGGAGTTGCGCTAAATTGCTTCTGAAGTCTCTTCCAGCCATTGATGTATAATGCTATAATCTGATGACCCCCAATTAGTCAAGACAAGTTTGGAAGGGGGTGCTAAAAACTGGGGAGATCAGGAAAGGTCTTCTGTTGGAGGTGGCCCTTGAGCTGAGCCTCTTTCTCTCTACCACCTCCTACGTATAACCATGTTTCTCTCGAATAGTCTGTCTTTTTTTAGTGGCATATTCCAGTCATGGGTCTCATCCCAGTGAATGTGAGTGATTGATGTCTACACTTGCATTAAGCCTTCAAGTTCAGCTTGCCTACTACCTCCACTTTGTGCATTTGTGTTTTGATGTGAGGTGATGGGTTTTATGAATGGCAACTTTGGGGGATCTATTTCTCCTATGAGCTTCTGGGTATTTCTGCTGCTATTCCTCTTCCTGCACTATTGTTGCTCCCTTTGGTATTCAGCTTGGATAGACCTAGGCAGTTTTTTGTCTTGCCTCACAGGCAAATTTCTGATCAGGAATCTCACTGGTGGGCTTGTCCTCAGTCTATGACCAGAATCATCAGCATGGTAGACTGTCAGAACATATCCTTTGCCTCTGGGAATCAGGGTTATTTCTACACCATGATATAGAGGTTCCTTGAGGGCAGGGACTAATTTTTGCCTTTCTTTGAATCCCCAGCATTTCGTACAGTGCCAGGTACATAGTAGGTGCTTAATAAATGCCTATTGACTTAACTTGCTGCCTTTAAAGTTAAGCAGCCACTTTATTTGTTAAAGATTTCTTTCTGATAAAGGATATACAATAATAATATCTTTCCCCAAAAGGGAGCATGTTGTAGTATAAAGAGCCTTAACTAAGACTCAGGAAACCTGATTCCAGTTCTGGCTTTCTGCCATTTACTACTGTGTGACTCTGGCTGAGTCATTTCTGTTGGGAGGGCTTCTGAAGTCTCCCTGTCTGTAAAAAGAAGCTGAACCAGATAATTTCTTAGGTCCCTTCCTAGCTCCAAACTCTGTGATTCTAAGAAATATGTTGCTTTTAAAATTCAAATTTTTAAAACAAAAAAAGTTTAAAACAGGTATCTTTGGATTGTGCATTTCATAGGTTCCTAAAGTGGGACATACCACCTCCTGGGTTCTCTGGAATGATCTGTAGGGTAGGAGGTGGTAATCGCCTTGAGTGCAATTGGGGGGCACTGAATAAAAATAAGAGGGCAGTGGAAGAATAAGGAAAGAAAAAAATTTGAAAAACCATTTGTACATGTTTCATCTGTTGTGTAACAGGGCTAAATTCATAGTGATTACATCATTTTTCAAATAAACACACAAAATGCAAGTTATATATATACACACGTGTATATATGCATGTATGTATACATATATACACATACATATATATGTATGTGTGTGTGTGTATATGATCGGTGGTCAAGTCTGTAGATAGGTCTTAACAAGCAAGTGCTGGCAGGCAAGCATGCCTCGCATTGTAGGGAAGGACAGCATACATCGGCAAGAATGTGTGCATATAATGACATGTTTAAAATACAATACTATACAGTTACATAATGCACTAATGCATCTCACCAAAATTTCAATGCAGGAAAAAACCCACAAATTTACAATAAATTATTAAATTTAAGATATGCCATTTTTACAAATATCTATTTTATATTGTTTTGAAATGATGCAAATTTCAAAAAAACTGTTAAAGGGTTAAAGAAAGTAAATGTCCAGGGTGGTGCTGAGTAATTTTCTGTTTTTAAAAGGGGGCAGTAGGCCAAATGAGTTTGGGAACCTCTGTGCTAAACCATCAAAAGGTAAGTGAAGTTCTCCCTCCAGTGGTAGCAATCTGTAAAAGCAGCTAAAAGAAACTACCAAAAACTACATTTAGTTCACACACGGAGAAACGGTAGTTTAAAGAACAGACTCAAGTCTACTTGAGCAGTAAGAGCCAGTAAAACAGAATGTGAGAACCAGAGGGGCTCCTAGAGTTATTTTGATTCAGGGGTTCTTAACCTGGGTCCTGTGAATTTGTTTTTTAAAAATATTTTATTAACAGTATTTCAATATAATTGATTTCCTTTGTAATCCTATATATTTTATTTTATCTTTTTGAAACCTTATTCACCAGACTGCCAAAGGGGTATGGGCCACAAAAAGGTTAAGAACATTTGCTCTAGTTGAACCCCCTCATTTTACAGATGGAAAATTTGAAGCCCTGAGGTGATCTGCTCAAGGAAAAAAAAAACCTTTAGGGTTCCTTTCAATGTAACAAAAAGGACATTCCTTCAGACTTACTTAAAAATTTTAAAATGATTTGGCCTTTTCATATTGCCTAAATAGTGAAAATTAAATCTACCCACTTGAAAATGCACAAAATTTTGTGTCAGGAATCTTTTATTTTTGATAACCCAAATCTCTCACATAATAGAATGCAAAAACATTTAATATACATCAATTTAAAGTGCTAAGTGTTCTGAATGTCATAAAAAGACAAAAATGTGTTCTCAAAGGTACTCAAATATTTACACATATGGCAGAAAAAACATAAGAAAACCAAACCAGTAAAAATATGTCAGAGACAACTTGTTGATGTGATAAACCTAAAAATACAAGCACCTATTTGGCCTTCAGTTGTCTTTTGGAGTATCCTCTAAACGTTCTCGATTAAAATACCACTGGCTTAGGTTCTGTGTGCCTTGAGTCTCTTCCCAGACTTCTTGGTTAGTTAAAGCAGCTTCTTTACTGACTTCAGAGGATAAGTTAAGCACATGGACAAAGCTCCTGCAAACAAATCGGAAAAAAAATTGGCATTTCCTTTGTCCAAAGACATGAGTTGGATAACCACAGCAATGTCAATATTAGTAAAGAAGTGGTATAAATAAAGGCCTGCCTGGCTAAAGAAACTGGGAACATTCAGCCTAGAGAAGATTTAAAGTGAACATGTTCACTGACTTCAAAAATGGAAGAGCCATCATTCGGCTCTAGAGAAAAGAACAAGGACCAATTGTTGTTCAGTTGTTTCAGTTGTGTCCGACTCTGTGACCCCATTTGGGATTTTCTTCGCAAAGATATCAGACTGCTTGCTATTCCCTTCTCCAGCTCATTTTACAGATGAGGAAACTGAAGAGAACAGGGTTTAAGTGATTGTCAAGGGTCACACAGGTAATAAGTATCTGGGGCCAGATCTGAACTCTTCCTGACTCCAGGCCCTGAGCTCGATCCACTGAGTCACCTAGTTGCCCCAAGGACCAATAAAAGAAGTTAAAAGGTGGAAGACTTCACATCAATATAAGGAAGAACTACCTAATACTCTGAACTGTCCAACAATGAAACAGAATGTCTCATGACATAGTGAGCTCTCTATTACTGGACATATTCAAACAGAGGCTGGATGACCACTTGTTAGGGATATTGTATGGAAAATTCATACTTTTGATATGGGTTGGCTTATATACCATGAGGATCTTTCCAACTCTGGGATTTTACGTTTTGAAGGATACATGCTTTCCTGAGTATACAATGAAATAGAGATTACCCCTCTTCCCATCCTGCCCCAAATGAGAGAGATGGTAATGTATAGCAATGTATAGCATGAAAAAAGAAAAGTGATTCCAAAATGTCTATCTGTTCCTTGTCGAATATGTATTTTTTCTTTCATTCTTGATCTTTTTGCTCTTTTCAGCGGATGATTACAACAATCCCCCATTCGTTCTATGATTTCATCATGAATTCTAATGAGCTACACAAAGTAATTTGTTCAGCATCACATAGCCAGAAATATGTCAGGGGAAGATGTGAACCCAAGTCTTCTTGACTCCAAGACCACAATGCACTACAGCCACCACACCATGTTTTTCGTTCATTCATGTTTTCTACAGGAAATGTAGCTGTTAGAGGTTCAGAAATAAGGAATTTGTGGAATGGAGAATAATACTCTAGTCCAGCCTTATCAAGAAATGGAATCAAAAGTCTTTGGAAGACAATGAAAATAGAATACAACAAATCAAAGTGCAATAAGATTGCAACACTATTTAAGTGACCACCAGGAGCCAGAAGGCCTGTTTTATCACTTACTAGCGATGGAGCCATAAGCTAATCACTTTACCACTGGGAGCCTTAGTTTCCCAAACTATAACACTTGGATAACATCCACCTGTTCTAATCACCTCTCCAGATCTATGTATGTAAGCTGGAGTCAGAGTGAGTCCAGTGTGCTTTCCATTCCAGGTCACACCACTAACTCCTGCTAGAGGGCTATTCTGAGTTTCTTAGGATTGCTGGATACCCTGAGTCATGAGGGATTTCCCTGAAGGAAAATAAAAACAGGGTATCTTCAACAAGTGCTGAGAGCCCTCATCTTGGGCACAAAGTTAAAAATCACAGCGAGCATAGAATTAATTCCTACTGCCCTACAACTTGCAGTGGTTCCTCTGGCTTGAGTTTTATTTCTAAGTTGGTTTTTTCCACCCATTTTATGTTTCTACTTCCCAACTTGGCTGTGAAAGCCTGCACAAGGAAAATGTAAAGGACTTTGTCTCATTTTCTGTCTTTACATCTCCAAAGACAACCCTAGAGCCTTGCACACAGTTAGCCAGTGCTAAATAAGTACTGTATCTGAACTGTATCTGTGTAGGCCACACAACATTTAGCACAATACAAGGGATTCATTATGCACTTACTGCTGATTCAGAAGAAGGAACAGGAGGAGGCCTTGGTGCATAACTGGGGCAGCAGAGGTAAGTCCCCATGGCTCAGAGGAGCTCTACAAGGTGTTCCTAAAGTCTGGACACAGGCAAAAACGCCTATTTTCAAGAAATGAAATGAATGAAATTTTCAACAACATTTTATTTAATTGGAATATTAACAAATAGCATCTTCAATATGATTTCCCATCATTTGTGATGCAAAGGTTGATGCACTTTGCAAGATTCAAATGAACTCGATGCAATAACTCTACATTGCCGTCAATTTTAGCACTTTCACTCTTTATGCGTTCAATCAAGTGTGTTGCACCTGTGATTTTCATTGAATACACCTTCTTCTTTAGCACTCCCCAGAAAAAGAAGTCAAGGGGACTAAGGTCTGTTAATATTCCAATTAAATAAAATGTTGTTGAAAATTTCATTCATTTCTTGAAAATATGCATTTTTGCCTATGTGTCCAGACTTTAGGGACACCCTGTAGAACAGCATGGAGATCCAGAGAGCAGACAGAAAGAGAAGGCCTCAGACTCCAGCAGAGGATGTGAGCCAGGTTCTCAGTTCTGCTCCTTCATTACACTGCCCTGGGAGACCCAGATCCCCTTCAGGAGTCTTGGCTTCCTCACAAAAAACAGGGGGTTGGCAACATGTGAAGAATAGCAAAGGGAATGGAAGGGCAGATCTGAGGGATATCACAGAGGTAGAATGGCTGGTACTTCATGACTAAATGGATATTTCAGAGAGGGGACAGGAGGACAGAGACAGGGACACAGAGAGAGACAGGAAGGCAAGCAGCTATAGAGAGACAAAGAGGAAGACAGAGGGAGATGAAGAGACAGAAACAGAGACAGGCAGAGAGAGAAAGCCTGAGGTTGGAACAAGCTGCTTCTTATATCTAGTTCCAGACTCCCCAGGCCTCCTTCAAGTCTCAGTTAAAGTCCACTTTCTGCAAGAAGCCATTCCCAGCTCTCCTTCCTGTTAGTGCCTTCCCTCCGAGATTAACTCCAGTTTATCTTGTATATATCTTGTTTGTACATCGTTGTTTTTGCATGTTATCTTACCCATTAAGACAAACTTACTAGTAAGTGTCTGAGGAAGAAGAGTCTTCCTGACTCCAGGCCCAGTGATCCATGCATTGTACCATCTAGGTGCCCTAAAAAAAGTCTGTCAGGAAACCTTTATTAAACACCTACTATATGCTAGGCACTATGCTAAGCCTGAGAATGCAAAGGCAAAAAAACAAACCTTGATCTCTAAAAGTCTGTCTAATAGCAGGGTTACTGTAATCATCCGCTGTAAAAGAGCAAAAAGATCAAGGATGAGGGGCAGCTAGGTGGTACAGTGAGTAGAGCACTGGGCCTGGAGTCAGGAGGACCCTTGACACACTTACTAGCTGTGTGACCTTGGACAAGTCACTTAAACTCAACTGCCCTGCCTTCCCCCCTGCAAAAAAAAAAGAACAAAAGAAAAAATACATATTCGACAAGGAACAGATAGACATTTTGGAATCACTTTTCTTTTTTCAGGGCCTCCTTATGCTGTATGTTACCATCTCTCTTATTTGGGGTGGGGATGGGGGAAGGGGTAATCTCTATTTCATTGTATACTCAGGAAAGCATGTATCCCTCGAAACATAAAATCCCAGAGTTGGAAAGATCCTCATGGTATATAAGCCAATCCATATCAAAAGTATGAATTTTCCATACAATATCACTAACAAGTGGTCATCCAGTCTTTGTTTGAATACAGAGCTCACCATATCATGAGACATTGTTTTATCGTTGGACAGTTCAGAGTATTAGGTAGTTCTTCCTTATATTGATATGAAGACTTCCACCTTTTAACTTCTTTAATTGGTCCTTAAGGCAGCTAGGTGACTCAGTGGATAGAGCTCAGGGCCTGGTTTGGTGCAGTGGATAGAGTGCCAGGCCTGAAATCAAGAAGGCTCATTATTCTGAGTTCAAATCTGGCTTCAGATATTTATTAGCTCTGTGACCCTGGGCAAGTCACCTCACCCTGTTTGCCTCAGTTTCCTCATCTGTAAAATGAACTGGAGAAGGAAATGGTAAAGCACTCCAGTATGTTTGCCAAGAAAACCCCAAATGATGTCACAGAGAGTCAAACACGACTGAAATGACTGAACAACACTGACTGACTTTATTCCTAACTAAATTATCATTTGAGTCTAATTAACATTTGTCTTACCTTATTTTCATCATAAAAGCAGAACCCAAATACAAAAGCCACCTTGAATATAGTTCATTTTGCCATAATGCTAGCAAAAAAATTACAGTGGCATCTTATTTAATAGAAATTTTTCAAATGAATAAGCCATGTTTCTTTTAATATACAAACTACATATGATGCATTTTATATAGAAATCCTGCAAAAAAGCATGACACTTTCCTGCCTTCTTAGAATACACAAAACATAATTTCAATTTTTCCCAACGATTAAGGGACATTAGTAGAAACTCTTATTGTACTTTTATAAGCATAACCTCAAGTGACAATTTAGATATATAAGGCTGTTTCCGTCTAGACCAAATGGCTTCAAACTGCTTTTGCAGTTCTTATGTCTATTCTTTAATAGTTCTTCTCATTCAGACAACCAGCATTTATTAAGTGCCTACTATGTGCCAGGTACTTCCATGTTTTGGGGCAGCTGTCAGAATAATAATGATGATAATGATGATGATAGCTAACATTTATATACACTTTACATTTATTTCATTTAATCTGTGTATCTGTCTCCGGAAGACACCCTGAAAATCCATTCTGCTGTGGAGTAAGAAACCAGATTATCAAGCCTTCTATGATTGTATACAAAGCAACACAGGCCAACAGGCCGGAAGTTTCAAAGTAAATTACATGTACTTTTCAACACACTTCAGGAAAAGGCCTTTGTCCCACTTACTCTGCCAGCACAGTTGTTTCACATTTTAAAGTTGACAGACATCTGATTTCTTGACAAATAAAGTGTTACAACATTTTTTAGCAAATTTATGTAGGAAATACCTTTTGAGTTCCATATCCTTTTTCCGCACTACTTCTTTAAATTCACCCAACACATCAAACACTTTAGCATTCTGTCCTAAGTGGTCAGTTGTAACTTCTGCCAACAAGTTTTGTGTGATAGACAGTTGGTGTCGTAACTCATCTACAAAGGAAAAATTACATTTAAAAACTTGCTTTTAGTTATCAGGCCTCCAGAATATTTTTAAGTGTAAAAAAAGGTTTATCAACGAAGCAAGGAATCTTCTTCAAGGAATTAGTCTTATATAGTACAAATAACAACCACTCATACTGGTATAACATTTTACAGTATACAAAGTGCTAGCTCTACAGTTATACTATGTTGACAGTTCAAATAGGGAAGGGACTAAGCATTTATTAAACACCTATTACATGCCAAGTTCCATGCTAAGTGCTTTACAAATATTATCTCATTTGGTTCTCACAACAACCCTGTGATATAGTTATTATCCCTATTTTATAGCTGAGAAAACTGAGGTAAACATGTTAAGTGACTTGCCTAGGGTCATACAGCATAGTAAGTATCTGAGGCTGGATTTGAACTCAGGCAACCTTCCTTTTTTTCCTTAAACTCAGGTCTTCTTGACTCCAGGCCAGTGATCTATCCACCGCACTACCTAGCTGCCTCCTAAGTAGTATTGTCTCCATTCTGGATATGAGGAAACTGAGGTTCAGAGATACGGCCTGCCTTGCCCATAGTCAGAGAGTGAATGTCTCTACCAGGATTAAAACATAGGTCTCCTGACTCCCCAGGAGTCCAGTGTTCTTTCTGTTACCCCAAGGGAAGATATTTGCATAATGGTTCCATAATATACTAAGTAGAATGGCCACGACATCCATACCTAAAAACTTGTCCCTATCTCCTTCCATGTGAATGGATTTCATAGGTAGTTCATGCCTGGTAGAGTCCAGTGCAGTGGCAAAAGTTTTATAATCCTTCTTAAAACCCTCAGACATTGCCACAAAGGGAGTAAGCAATTCACTCTGCAAGCAAAAAAAAGAAAAAGCATTACTATAAACTAAAAATTGCAACCAATAATCTAGTTATCTCTTAGTGCGCCACTCTAAAACACCAGCCATACCATTATATTACTGGACTTGGGGAAAATTACTGGCGTGTCTTAATGATTAGGAAATTCACTGTAAATAAGGACTTTTTGCACCAAAACAAGGAACAAGTTCCTGGGGTTTGGTTTCACACTACTTCTTCTCCTTAAAAATTTTCTATTACATGTGCACTTTAACCAAACAACAGCCAGAAGGCAAAAGTGTGCAAACAGAAAATGATCTAGCGTATGAGATGAGACCTTTGCATTGTTTAGTGCGCCATCATAAATGTTGCCACTTAGTGAGAAGCCCTAACATTTCCTATTAGTTCTTTCCACCTAAAAATGCACATTCTCTAATGTTGGGATAGCACAAGTTAGGGTTAGACTAACCTGGGTAGCAAGGACGTCCATCATTTCCTGCTCTTTCTGTTGAACTAGGAGCTTGTGTTTCAATTCCTGCACTTTTTTTTGCAGTTTGTCCTTTTCTTCACACAACATGATTAGATTTCTTTCTTCCTCTTCTTCCATTACTGCAAGACGTTTTTTTATCTGAAATCCAAGAGAATTCCAGCAACTTTACCTTAACTCTTTACCAAAGTATTCTTTTACAAGGTGCTGCTGCTGAAGGATTCCCTCTACTGAGGAAGAGGCAGAACAGATGTGGAGGCAAAAGACCTGGGTTCCAAGTCTACCTCTGACAGTTACTGTCCATGTGACCTCAGGCAAGGAAGTTAGTCAAAAAACATTTATTAAGCTCCTACTAAGTGCCAGATACTGTGCTAACAGACTAGGGATACATCTAAAAACAGACAGTCCCTGCCCTCAAGGAGCTTACAGTGGGCTGGCCTCTCCAGTTCTTCTTAACTGTAAATCTCTGAGCCTATGAGATCTGCAATTTGTCTGAACTTAAGTCTTAGAGTGTTACCTGGCACAAGATTCAGTGCTTTGCCTGGGGTCACACAGCCAGCATGTGTCAAAGACAGGGTGTGGGGCCACCCGGAGAGCCAGTTCTCTATCCTTGACACCATACTTCCTCAAACTCTACTACAAGAGGTGACGTTCCAGGGGAGTCCAACTACCTCCATCGCCTTAACACTCCCTCCCCTTAAACTCATGGAGAGAGCCCAAGAGCCTAGGGAAGAACGAGGCCCTCCAGACCTGCTTTGAGCCTGACCGTTATAAGCTGGTGGAGAATGGACCCACAATCCTCACCACCACCAACACCACCAATAAATTGCCATGGATAGGCAGGTATACACAAGAGTATACCTGTCCCCTGCCCCAAGACTTGGCTGGTCCCTAGAGAGGGGCTCAACCTCTCATTAAGAAGGGGCTGGCTACCCCTAGCACAACTTCCACTCATGGGGCATGCAAGGCACCCTGAGAAAGATAGGAGTTCTGCATGTGCCAGGTGAATTAAACTACCACCACCTTTTTTCCTTTTGCAAACTCTTTTTTTTTTTTGTAAACTATTTCTTTTTTCACAACATGACTAATATGGAAATGTACTATGTGATTGCATATATATAACCTATATCAAATTGCTTACCATCTTAGAGTGGGGGGAGAGAAGCAAGGGAGGGAGAAAATCTGGAACTCATAATGTTATAAAAAATGAATGTTAAAAATTGTCTTTACATATAATCGGAAAAAATAAAATACTATTAAAAAAACACCACCACTTTGACCATCTTCTCTCAGAGATAGAGACAAACCAAGACCCTTAGCCCAATAGCCTTACAGATAGCAGCACCACCCACCCAGAGACTTGCTTCTAGCCCAGACCAGACAACCATCAACCACAGAATCAACTCTGGAGATGACCTGGAAACCGCTGCTGCAGGAGCTGCAGCCCCTGCTATTCCAACAACTCTGAAGACCCTGAAAAGATACTCTCACCTCAAACATCCTTGGTACTGTCAAATGGTTCTACGGAAGATATGGGTATGGTTTTACCCATGGAAATAATATTAGAGAAGACGCATTATCATCTGCTTTGCCACTGTACTGTCAGGACCAAGGAACCTTTCCATTTGATTAGCAGCTGAAATATATTATCTCCTATTAGAATATAAGATCCTAGAGAGCAGGGACCGTCCTGCTCAGCACAGTGCTATGAATGGAGAAAATACTTCATGTTTTTCATTCATTCATTGTTCTAGGGTTAGAATCTTAAAGGGCCTTAGCCAGAAAAGGCCAGGGTCTCCCATTGCATCCTGGGCCATCTCAAATCATCCTAATGAATATCAGGCCACTGGACCCAGATGGCTCTGGAGGAGAAAGTGAGGCTGGTGATCTTGCACAGCCTCCCCTCACTCAAATCAAAGTCAAATGAAGTCATCATTTTCCTGATGTCATGGTCCTCTTTGAAAACAAAGGATGAACACAACCTCTGAGTAGTTCAAGCTGCCTGAATGGGGATCCAGGCAGTTGGGTAACTCAGCTCGACCTCAACCTTTCTCCTCTCCAAAGGGAGGTAAATTTTGATGGCCAGAAGCTCCCCAGGTAACTTGGGGTTTACTGGCTAGATCCCTGCCTTCCTTTCTTTTTTCTGACACATTTCACTCTGAATCTCAGATTGGACCACAATAGGTTCCTGCCCAAGCTCTACTTCATGGCTATAATTTTGGCCCTCCTGGCTCAAAGTGAATGTCAATGGTACCTGTTTCTCTTGTGACTAGCAACAATGAGGGTCTTCCCCTCCCAGTTTGATTTTTTTTTCTCTTTTTTCTCATTAAAGGGCCTATCCCTTGACTCACTTCTTAAAGAGGCCTATTCACCGAATGGGCGTTACCTCACTCAAAGTGAGAACCTGAAAAGGCCTTAGCCTGAAAGGGCCAGGGTCTCTCATTGCATCCTGGGCCATCTCCAGCCATCCTGGTGAATATCAGGCCACTGGATCTAGATGGCTCTGGAGGAGAAAGTGAGGCTGGTGATCTTGCATAGCGTTCCCTCACTCAAAGTCAACCATAAGTCATGTCATCATTTTCCTGAAGTCATTTGAGAACGAAGGATGAACACATTCATTGTTCTATAAACACATTTGATTGTCTTTAATTTTACCTTCACTGCCAGAAGGGTTAGAAGTAACGTCTGTGACTCCATCATTTTCATATCTTCTGGGGAAACCTAAAAAACAAGCATAAAAAACCCATAATGTGTGTTTGATTCCAAATTAGTTTGTGCACATCGGTGTCCTTCCAGGATTAGACATTCTGACTCAACATTCAAAAATATATTTATTTGTAGGATTATAAACTGTCCTCATCTCCTTTAAGGTTACCAGACCTCTTCTCTTTGGGCCTCAGTTCCCTCATCTGCACAATGACCTCTTAAGTTCCTTCTGATTCTAAAGCCTATAATCCTCCCTCCTTGCCTTTTGTCTTTGATCCAGGCCTTTGTTACAAAGGGTTTAAATCAGAGCTTCCCAAAACTATCTGGCCTAGCACCCCTTTTTCAAAAAAAAAAAAAATTACTCGGTGCCCCCCTGGAAATCTTACAAACTAGGAAAGAAGTCTCAGATTAAGTGTACAATTGCACCAGAGGCTACTACCTCCTCCCCGCCACCTGTAAATGAAGCTTCCCTTGCTTAGGAAAACATGTGGATCTGATATAAGCTGGGTAATCCTCGGACCTAAATATTTCCAGCTTATTCAAAGTCCCTAGAATGAAGAGGCAATAAATTCATCTTAGGAGATTGTCACTGGAGCAACTAAGAAAGTAGGAGAATGGAGAAGGAAAAATAAGTAGAAAAGGACTGTGAAAAATGAGCTCAACAAAGGCTGGAGTTAAGGGGGCAAGGTCCCCTTTGTACTGTCTCTCTTTATCCCAGATCTGTATAAAAGATCTACATGCTGTAAGCAGGGATCAGTAAATCTGGCCCTCAGCCTGTTTCTATACATAAGCTATTAATTGTTCTTTCCAATTTTAAATACAACAAAACGGAATTTTGAAATGCAAAAACCAGGTGGCAGCCAGGTTTGGTCCATAGGCCATGTTTTGCTGACCCCTGCTGTAAAACATGCAACTGATCGTCTAACGAAAGTGCTTGAGTATAACTGAATTCCATTACACATTAAGAACCTATGTGCAAGAGGCTCCCCAAGAGATACATGGTCAAAGGATAAGGACAGCAAGAATTCCCAAAAGAAATCTGCAAACTATTAACCATATAAAAGTTGTTCCAAGAGAAATGCAAGTCAAAACCAACCCTGAGATATCACCTCACATTGAGCATACTGGCAATGATGATAAAAAGTGGGACTAGTCAATGTTGGAGAGGTTACAGAAAGACAGGTACCCTCATGCATTATTGGTGGAGTTGTGAACCAATCTAGAAAGCAATCTGGAATTATGCATAATCTGGCCCAGATATTCCCCAGCTAAGCATATTCCCCAAGGAAGTCAATGACAAAAAGGTCCCATGTACATCAAATTATTTATAGCAACATTTTTTGTAGTAGCAAAAAACTGTAAACAAAGTAGATAGTGCTTGGATTGGACTGGAATTGGCTGATGGGAAAATGGCTAAATAAATTGTGGTGCATAAATGTAATGAAAAACCCTACATTAGGGGGCGGAGCCAAGATGGCGGCTGGTAAGCACGGACTAGAGTGAGCTCCGTACCCAAGTCCCTCCAAAAACCTATAAAAATGGCTCTGAACCAATTCTAGAACGGCAGAACCCACAGAACAGCAGAGGGAAGCAGGGCTCCAGCCCAGGACAGCCCGGATGGTCTCTGGGTGAGCTCTATTCCACACGGAGCTGGGAGCTGGGAACGGAGTGGAGCAGAGCCCAGCCTGAGCGGCGTGGACGATCCAGACCAGAAGCCGGGCGGAGGGGGCCCTAGCGCCCTGAATATGTGAGCTGCGGCAGTTACCAGACCCCTCGACCCACAAACACCAAAGACTGCGGAGAAGGTTAGTGGGAAAAGCTGCGGGAGTGGAAGGAGTTCGCGGTTCGGCTTCCAGCCCCAGGGGCAGCGGAGGTGGGGCAGCTACAGCTGTTGTTACTTCCGGCTCCAGGCCCACCTGGTGGGAGGAATTAAGTGGCGGATCACAGCAGGGGTGCACAGCCTGCCGAAGATCTGAGCCCAGTCTGGACTGGGGGTCCTTGGGGAAGGAGGAGTGCGGCTCTGACAGAGCTGGCACCTCCCCCCCAAACGCAGAACATAGAACTCTGTAATCTACAAGCAGTCATACCCCACTGAAAAACTCAAGGGTCAAGTTAGTTGGTTGGGAATATGGCCAGGCAGGGAAAACGCGCCCAGATTCAGTCTCAGACTTTGGATTCTTTCTTTGCTGACAAAGAAGACCAAAACATACAGCCTAAAGAAGACAACAAAGTCATAGAGCCTACAACCAAAGCCTCCAAGAAAAACATGAACTGGCCCCAGACCATAGAAGAACTCAAAAAGGATTTGGAAAAGCAAGTTAGAGAAGTAGAGGAAAAATTGGGAAGAGAAATAAGAAGGATGCGAGAAAACCATGAAAAACAAGTCAATGACTTGCTAAAGGAAACCCAAAAAAATACAGAAAAATACACTGAAGAAAACAACACCTTAAAAAATAGACTAACTCAAATGGCAAAAGAGCTCCAAAAAGCCAATGAGGAGAAGAATGCCTTGAAAGGCAGAATTAGCCAAATGGAAAAGGAGGTCCAAAAGACCACTGAAGAAAATACTACTTTAAAAATTAGATTGGAGCAAGTGGAAGCTAGTGACTTTATGAGAAATCAGGATATTATAAAACAGAACCAGAGGAATGAAAAAATGGAAGACAATGTGAAATATCTCCTTGGAAAAACCACTGACCTGGAAAATAGATCCAGGAGAGATAATTTAAAAATTATTGGACTACCTGAAAGCCATGATCAAAAAAAGAGCCTAGATACCATCTTTCAGGAAATTATCAAGGAGAACTGCCCTGATATTCTAGAGCCACAGGGCAAAATAGAAATTGAAAGAATCCATCGATCGCCTCCGCAAATAGATCCCAAAAAGAAATCTCCTAGGAATATTGTTGCCAAATTCCAGAGCTCCCAGATCAAGGAGAAAATACTGCAAGCAGCCAGAAAGAAACAATTTGAGTATTGTGGAAACCCAATCAGAATAACCCAAGATCTGGCAGCTTCTACATTAAGAGATCGAAGGGCTTGGAATGCGATATTCCGGAGGTCAATGGAGCTAGGATTAAAACCTAGAATCACCTACCCAGCAAAACTGAGTATCATGTTCCAAGGCAAAATATGGACTTTCAATAAAATAGAGGACTTTCAAGCTTTATCAGTGAAAAGACCAGAACTGAATAGAAAATTTGACTTTCAAACACAAGAATCAAGAGAAGCATGAAAAGGTAATCAAGAAACGGAAATTGCAAGGGACTTACTAAAGTTGAACTGTTTTGTTTACATTCCTACATGGAAAGATGATGAGTATGATTCATGAGACCTCAGTATTAGGGTAGTTGAAGGGAATATGCATATATATATATGCATATATATATATATATATATATGTTTAAGTATATATATAAGTGAATGTGTATGTATGTATGTATCTATGTGTATATGTATGTATGTGTATATATATATATATATATGTAAAAGAGAGAGAGCAGACACAGGGTGAGTTGAGGATGAAGGGAAGATATCTAAAAGAAATAAAATGAAATTAAGGGATGAGAGAGTAACATACAGAGAGAGGGAGATAGGGAGAGATAGAATGGGGTGGATTATCTCGCATAAAGGTGGCAAGAGGAAGCAGTTCTATGGGAGGAGGGGAGAGGGCAGGTGAGGGGGGAATAAGTGAACCTTGCTCTCATCAGATTTGGCCTGAGGGGGAATACCATACATACTCAGTTGGGTATCTTACCCCACAGGAAAGAAGAGGGAGGAAGATTAAAAAAAAAAAATAAAAGGCGGGGGGATGATGGAGTGGAGGGCAGATGGGGGTGGAGGTAATCAAAACAAACACTTTGGAAAGGGGACAGGGTCAAGGGAGAAAATTCAATAAAGCGGGATGGGTTGGGAAGGAGCAAAATGTAGTTAGCCTTTCACAACATGAGTATTGTGGAAGGGTTATACATAATAATACATGTGTGGCCTAGGTTGAATTGCTCAACTTCTTAGGGAGGGTGGGTGGGAAGGGAAGAGGGAAGGGAATTTGGAACTTAAAGTTTTAAAATCAGATGTTCAAAAACAAAAAAACTTTTTGTATGCAACTAAAAAATAAGATACACAGGCAATGGGGCGTAGAAATTTATCTTGCCCTACAAGAAAGGAAGGGAAAAGGGGATGAGAGGGGAGGGGGGTGATAGAGGGGAGGGCTGACTGGGGAACAGGGCAACCAGAATATACGCCATCTTGGAGTGGGGGGGGAGGGCAGAAATGGGGAGAAAATTTGTAATTCAAACTGTTGTGAAAATCAATGCTGAAAACCAAATATGTTAAATAAATAAATTGCATTAAAAAAAAAAAAAAAAAAGAAAAACCCTACATTATAAGAAATGAGAAACATGAGAGGGCTTACATGAATTGATGCAAAGTGAAAGCAGACACAGGAAAAGAATATCCACAATGAATCTTAACATGAAAAGAATGACACTATAACACTTCAAATAAGGAAAACTGAGGCACAAAGTTCTGAGTATGATCAATTTACTAGTAAAGCACAAATTTACCAATAAATAGGACTTCAGTTTTCTCAATAAAGCTAAGACCCCATATAAGGCGGATGGTTTTCTTTTATAGGTTTTGGGGTATACAGAACAAAGAACAGAGCTGACATCATGGGACTGAGGACAACATGATTGGTTATATAACTGAGGCAAGGGGAACAATGGTTGGAAGAATGGTAATGAGGGGTTAGCAACAACCCTCCTCCCTTCTCTCACATGACTATGAAGGGTTCATTGTTTGAGTCCACCAGTGGCCCAGGCTTCTTTGGATAGCTAACCAGACATCCTTAAAGGATAGCCAAGTGATGTAAAGATATTAGGCCCAACTCCCTTATGACAAACCACGTCCCACAAGGTTAGCAGAATTCCCTAAGCCAAGAATAGAGGAGTGATTGGCAAAGAGAACAAGAGTTCTGAACTTAGACTCATTACAAGCCAGGTGAATTTCTGCACTAAGTTCAGAGACAAAAAACCATGACTTAGGGAGTTACAGGACAAAATCGATTAATTGTAAATAGGATCAATGAAAAATGATACAGAACCAATCTCCATCATTTCAATACAAAATATGGAATGTTGTAAAATTGTAAGGTCTAATGCTTGGTTAGAAAGAGGTATAAGAAAATATCTCCTCCTGCTCATTTGCAGAGGTGGGAGAAGTCCACTAGGGGTAGAACACTGCATATAACAGACTCTTTTGTGGTACTGAATGGTTTTCCTGAACTTATTTGTTATAAGGGATAGCTCTCTGGGAGGAGGTAGAAGGTCCCAGGGGAGAAATATAGGTGATATAAAAACAACGTAACAATAAATATCTATTAAAAAATGGTTATGAGCAAGGAGCTGTGCTAGGTGCTTAGGAAACAAAGATAAAAAGGAAAAAGTCTCCACCTTAAAGGAAATTTTCTTTTCCAAGTACAGTTCTAAATCATTATTAGAAAGGGAATTCTTATTCTACGTGGAATACAATGGTCTCTACTGAAATAAAAATGCCACCACACCAAGAACAATGAAGTGCATAGTGAATGAGCAGCCTGAAACATAAACAATGAGGAATTCAGAGGTCATCAAAGAACTGTAGGACAGAAGATGGGCTGGTAGGGAGGCAAGAGAAAAGAGATGAGCGCAGAGCCAGAGGACTCCCCTGGAAACCTGCTATGCCTCCAACACCCTGGATGGCCTTCCTTGAAGAATTTATGGAAGGATGTGGACAAAAGGTTCACAAAATGGGCAGGCATAGAGGCATCCCAGCCTATATTGCTGGAGAGAACTTCCAGATCAATGAGATCACAGATGCATCTGACTGTCTTACACATGACAGTTCAAACTGCTGACTTTATAAAAAATTCTAGAAAAAGGTACTTCAGAGAACAAGAACCAAGCACCCACAAAGCCAGGGTAAGAATAAGTTAGTGTAACACCAGACATGGTAGAGCCTGGCCTTTTTGTTCCACTATTGGGCAGGGAACAAGAGTCTCCCTCTAGGCATAGAGGGGGGAAAGGGATATATGATCTTGAACTGCATTCCGTCAATAGATGGAGAACAGGGTTTCCCTGGTGAAAGAAGGTAGGCTAGGGAAAGGATGCAGAAGTGAGGGAAGCAATGCTACAAGCCTCAGGCAGAAGGTTACAACAGCTGTGTAACATCATGACACCAAAAAACAAAAATCTTGGATTTTAGAATTCAGTGGTCAGTAGGAATTCCTCTGCTGCCAAGCACTTTTACAGTGAAGAAAATACATATGCAATAGTGAGGAGAGTGCTAGACTTGGAATCAGAAAGACCTATACTCTGCAGGATTAGAAGACTTAGTGGCTGAGTGACCCTTGCCAAGTCAATTTACCTTTCAGAGCTAGCTTCAGTCTTCTTATCTGTAAATAGGGATTATAATGGCATCTACTTCAAAGGGTTGTGATGATCAAATGAGATAATGCATGTAAAGTGGCTTCCAAACCTTTGAGCACTATATAATTGGAAGCTATTATTACTATTATTAGGGAAGAGAAAAAGCAAATATGAGGTAGAAAATTAGTCGGCATAAATAACAGCTGTCATTTATATAGCACATTACATATATCTTCTTATTTGATTTTCACACTAACCCTGTATAGGCATCATTACCCTCATTTTTAAAGGTAGGGAAACTGAGGCTCAAAAAAATGTTGAATAATTTACCAAAAGAAACACAGTAAGTAGCAGAGGTGGAATCTGAACCCAGGCCTCTCCTGACTACAAGTTCAGAATTCTTTCCACTTTACCATAACTATGGGATTCTCTAAAAAATACCTACTGGAAAAGACTAAGTTGGGCTAGGTTACCATGAGAACATTGGTTCTATGTCAAAAGCACCTTATTAACCCTGAAGGACCCAAGAGATTCCACTGTGGCCCACTTGAATTAGCTAACACACTTTGAAGGATTATGAAAATCCTCAAGCTATCCTGTAACAGCAATTCAGTGGAAGACAGTGGTACGTGTTGAATGAATTCCCTAGACATATATAGTCTGACTCCTGGAAGCCCAATTCAATGAGAAAGAATGATAGCTACCACCCCACAGATTAAGGAAAAGCACCAATAAGTCAAGAGCCATGGAAGAGATATCACTGTGGCTTGACTAGACAAATCCCATGTGACTGAGATTCTATGAAACAGAACATAAGAACTAGGTTCTACTCCTTTTCCCCAGTTATCTCTCTCCCTAATAACATCAATGTCTGCTTTACATAAAATGCCTACGTCTCTGAGTGGCAGTTTGGAGTCAGGAATCCTGATCAGGGGAAACAGGTTTCCTAATGTTTTGCAGGGCTTGAGGGTTGAATTTACTGGTTTAGGGAGACAAGTACGAACATGGATATCATGGGCTAAATGCATTACTCTAGGGCACCAAATATAATTGTATATGTCTGAGAAACTGGTACTCAAACTAATAATTTGAAAATTATTTCTTAAAAAATTCATCAATTCTTTAACATATTTGCTTTAGGGAAGTTTCTTCTGTTTCACAGTGTGAGAATTTATGCTTATAAACATATAAATCATAGACATGAACCAACTATAGACATAAAGATTTCACTTCTTAAATGTGTTACATATTTCCCTAATACAATTCCTACATATGCCCTAAAACAGAACTTCATTCAGGAAAAGCAGATTTTTTTTTAACATTAAGTTGGCAAAACTAGAGTCAGCCATTTTTGTCTTAAATCCGTTTATGCCTTCTTATGCCTTGTGTACAAACTGTTATTGCTGATGTGCAGAAGATGAGAGGAGAAAGAAAAAAATGAGGCAGACATTGACTGCTCCAGAGTCCCCGGACTTTGTAATTAAAGCACCAGATCACAAAACTCCAGCTGCTGTTATTTTTATTTCTGACCAAAATAAAACTGCTGGGCTTGGCTTTAGACTTCAGATTTGTTAGATACAGTAAGTATCTTCCACGTTGACAAAGGTGGCAATGATGCTTACATATCCAAGGACTTACTAGTGAAGGCAAATTCTGCCAGGCCCAGCAAAGCTAGGAAAGCTTAAGTACAGGCCTGCTGAGGAACACTTCATCTACTGTCAGAAGATTAACCTAGTTAGGCTTAGAAAGGGTCTTTTCCAGAAGGCTGGTCACTAGACTATGAAGGTTTTTTGAATACAGCAATTCACAAAACCAACTATAGTATGAAGGGGTTTATAAACTGCATTTGTAGAATATCCTCATGGATGAAATCATGGATCTTTAAAGAAGTATAAGGACATAAGAATTTGATAAATTTGTACTTTATATAGGTCTAGGCCAGGGATGGGGAACCTTCCACCTTCAGACCACATGTGGCCTTCTAGATCCTTAAGTGTGGCCTAAATCCTAAAGGATTTGCTCTGTAAAATTTGGATTCAGTCAAAAGGCCACACTTAAGGATCTAGAAGGCTATATGTGGCCTGAAGGTTGCAGGTTTTCCACTTCTGATCTAGGTACAAGGTTCTTAGGAGTCTTCTCTATAGGAATATGGACTCTTAATGTCTTTTGTTTTTCTGCTTAGGCCTGATTAATCTGAATTCTTTTTACACAAATATTTGAATGTTTGTAAATAAATGGGGCTGTACTAACTCTAACTGGAACTACTCTATTTTTAAATCCCCAATTCTATTATTCTAGTGTCCCTTCCACTAGACCAGGCAGCAGTTTTCAGCAGGAAGAACACTGGAGGGATGGGGCTCAAGCCCCAGTTTTGCTATTTATGAGTGATGACCAAGTCACTTTGCCTCTCAGCCTCAGCTTCTTCAATTACAAAACAGATGTCACTGAAGCTGCCGCCTTTCAGGGTTACTGGGAGGACCAAATAACAACATACATGTTAAGTGCTTTGTAAGCCTTAGGTACTACGTACATAACAGATAATTATTACTGAAAGGTGAAAATGAAAAACCTGTCCTTGATCCTTCCCAGTCTTTGAGTCCTGCTTTTCCTTCCCCATTATGTGTCTCCCATCTCTAATCCCTGCACCATTTACATTCTATGTCACTTATCTAAGCAGAGTGAGTGTAAATAGCAATTGTTTCTGTTCTGGCCAGAAACTCTGAGGGTCTTCTCCTCCCAGACTGATGCTTCTGTGAAGGAAAACTAGGCCATCTTTTGCCTCCATTCTTACCTAGCCTTTAATCACTGAATGGATGTTGCCTCAGACAAAGAGACCTGGGAAAGACCTTAGCTTAAAAAAGCCAAGGCCTCCCACTGCATCAGAGGCCATTGCCAGCGGTTTGATCTATGTCTTGTCACTGGACTCCTACGACTCTAAAGGAGAGAGTGAAGTGGATGACTCTGCACATCTCTGCCTCACTTAAATCCAATTCATTTGCAAGTCAAGACATCCCCCTCCTGATGTCACTGGTCCTCTCCTACAACATTTAGTTAATCCTCAGTCATATACTGGAACTTGACTAAAAAGGCCTCCTGCTTCACTAGTGAGGGTCTGACAAGGTCCCACTCCCATGCCAGTCTGTGAGGCCTCAGCATCTACTGGGCCCTTCCCCTGCCAGAACCCAGCAGCAGGTACTATGTGGTTGATCTCTCTGCTGTGAGGCAAACACAAGCCCTGCTTTACATACTGTCTGTCCCTACAGAATATGACCTCCTTATGAGAAGGGAAGTCCTCAGTCCTGTCTGTATCTTCAGCCCTTAGCACAGTGTTCAACAAAAGTTTTGCCATTGCATTAGAGGGTTCATTTAATTGGCTGAAGGTCTTCATCTGATCCCCTAAATAACTAAGGGGCAACAACCTCAGGACCCCTGCCCATGGTCTTTCTGGTCTAATGTCTTTGCTCCAAAGCACAGCTTCTGGTTCCTGCCTTTGGCTATGGCCAAACTGCACCAGCCCATTCTGCTTCCAGTTGCCCCATGGGTTGGTTCAGAGTGCTTCATGTTTTGTAGCCGCACAGCTCACTGGGATAACACTGCATCCTGAACTCTGTCCTAAATGTTCTTTTTCATATGTATGTCTTCCCAATTCTTTGAGAACATGAATAATTTTCTTACGTTATTCAGTATCCGGCATAGTCCTAAGTACACACTGATAGTCAAATGTTTGTTGAATTAGTGACAAAGATACTTTATCTCTTCATAGCAGGATAGCAGAGGTTTGAAACCTTTTTTGTGTCTTGAATAATTTCAGCAAGCTGGCGAAGTCTATATACCTTTCTTAGAATAATGTTTTTTAAATAAATGAAGAAAATGCTGTGTTTAAGGAAATGCTAAAGTTCAGTTAAAGAATACTAAAAATAAAGATTTCTTTTTTTCCCATCCAAATTCATGGACCCAAGGTTAAGACCCCCCTCCCTTAGAGTATTTTTTTTTTCTTCAAAACACTTACTGTGTTGTGTTTTTTTGGTGTTTTGGAATTTTGTGCCGTACTAGCTTTATTGGCTAATTGCGGAATCTTTTTCTTGAGACTTTTACCTAAATCAAACAAAGAAGAATATTTTAACACAATTTTACAAAACGCAGAGAATGCATATTTTATTCCAAACTAAGGCAATAAAGTAGATCTGAAGAGAATTGTTTACCATTAATAGCAGAAAGATCCAGATCAGGAGGGGAAGTTTTGTGTCCTTCTAACAGAGTTGATTGCAAATCATCCTTTTCAATTTGATT
Organism: Trichosurus vulpecula; assembly: GCF_011100635.1. Classification (NCBI taxonomy): domain Eukaryota; kingdom Metazoa; phylum Chordata; class Mammalia; order Diprotodontia; family Phalangeridae; genus Trichosurus; species Trichosurus vulpecula. The sequence goes on along the minus strand of NC_050573.1, from coordinate 62,490,025 downwards.
ATTATCTAATGACCAAGCAGAAATTCCTGAAAGTTAGCTCATAAAAGGCCAATGAGAAGAAACATAATTTAGATAAGGAAGGAGAATATAACCTTACTCAAAATAAACATGCAAAACTCCCCACAAAAACAAAACCTTTTTTTCCCCTACATTCTTAGACTTCGTAAATACTTATTTGGCCTAGTAAAATTCTCAGCAAATGGTCTTTTAGATTTTCAGAAACAGAAATGTTTCTGAAAAATTGCAACTAAAAGGATGAAAATCCAATCCTAGCATGACCCCTTTATGTTATTTTTTGAGGAAAGTTCTCTAGCATTGAGGAAATTTCTAATATATGACCTCAGTTTTACATGCAAACAATTTTTTCACCCTTCATTCTATTTTTTTCTTTACTATATGTAGTTCCTGCCTTCTCATTTAGCCAAAATATTCTCTTGAAATCGCCCCTTATCAATCTCATTTTCACTTCCCATACTAATTTTTATTCAATACTGTTTTAATTTTGGAAAACCATACATTAAAGGCATGTGGAAAATGCCTAAATGTGTACTATTGGGTGGGAGCAGTAAGCTCAAGTGCATTCATAGATTCTTAAGAGTTGCAGGGGACCTTGGAGATCATCTAATCCAATCTCACTATCTTCACAGGAGGAGAGCAGGTCGACAGGTGACAAGCCCAAGGTCACAAAGGTCACCCAGCTCTTTTCACTATATCACTTGCCTCCTTGACACTATTCATAGAGAACAATTATAGTAGGGTGAGGGTCAGAGAAGGTTTTCTCAAGGACCACCCCCTTCAATTTTAGCACAGACTGGAATAAAATATTTATAAAGTACAAAAAATCACAACTTTTTTTTTGAGGGGGGAAGGCAGGGCAGTTGGGGTTAAGTGACTTGCCCAAGGTCAAACAGCTAGTAAGTGTGTAAAGCAAGGGTCTGAGGCTGGATTTGAACTCAGGTCCTCCTGACTCCAGGGCTGGTACTCTATTCACTGAGCTACCACAATTCTTTTGGACCATAAATCTGAACAAAAGACAATAACTATAATAATCATTAACCTTTTAACAAGTTTACTTTATCCTAACAGAATTTAGAAGAGCTTTGAGAATAACGTTTCTTAATAAAACTATACAAGGTTCAATAAAATTATAACTTGACATTTCAATACAACAAAAATTATCAAATGCCCTTTTAGTGAGCAAATGCATTAAAAATCATCCCACCAATTTTAAAACTAAAATTTAATTTGGAAATTTAAATTTAGGATTGTATTTTTAAAAAGCTGCCAAAATACAGAAGTTCTAACTAAAGAACTTCAGTTGCAAAAGTTTAGAAACCAGAAGTCACTTAACTATAGTCTTGATTGTCACCTCAATTCTTCTTATGCTCTACCACAATATCAGGTAGCCTTGAAGGACAGGTAAAAGATATACCTAGAAGGAGGGACCCAAGCCTTAGAGACTCAAGCCTTATTTTAATTGACATTAGATTACTCTATGTGCTAGGAGAAACATGAAAAAATAAGATGGTGTCACTATCCTCAAAGAACTTGGTACTGGCTTAAGAGTATGGGTTCTATTTAGAGATATCAACCTAAGGATTTAAAAGAAAACAGTTGCGTAACCTTTCTGAATTAATGCTGAGTGTCACCCTGCTATATAAACTTTCAATGAGGAGGCAGAGGACCTGAGAAGTAAAAGTGTTGCAGTAAATTGCAAAGTCTGAAAAAGAGACAAAAGACATGCATAGCTCCTGTCCTTTAGGAGCTTACAATAGTTGGAGAGAAAACTAGTATACATAGAGAACAAAGTGTGGCACTAAGTGCATTAAGAATTTAAGGAGACAGGTTTGGTGTAAGCTAAAGTAGTTGCAAAAAAAAAAAAAAAGAAGTTTGATAGAAGTATAAAGATGGTTAGGATTCAACTTAGCAGAGAATAAGACAGAGGGCATTTAGGGGTAAGGGGACAGGGAGGAAAAAAAGTATTAGCTATAGCTTGGAAGTGGGCAGTATCGTGGCTTTTATGAGGGAGAATGAACAGGTATGAAAAGAAACAAGAGGCGTTGTAGGAAAAGGAGGGGCCACAAGGCAGAAGAGCTTAGACTCTTACTGGAGAGCAAGATTCACCATTCAGACTTATTTAGAGCTTAAATTATTAATTTAGGAATTTTACTTGGCCCCACCGGGTGACTTAAAACATCCCCCTCAATGTTATACACTACCTGTACTACCCTTCTGAGACACAGATTTTTTTCCACTTTCAGTCTGTTTCCCACTGGAACTGTTGATGGAAGTATCAGATGCAAGTGCCTGTCAATAAGAAAAAAAAATTTTAAAGTGGCTAAGATACCATCTTTAAAGTACTGAAATATATTAATACAGTTATCTTTTTCTTACTCAACCAATTTTTTTTCATTTATTCAAACATTTATTGATTACCTAGTATATGCAAGGCACTCTAAAATTTAATCCTGACACAATAAATCCTCTAAAACCAGTGACCAATCCACATACAACCTTCTAGAGCTTCACGTGAATCCCTTAAAACAAAGGTGATGTAAAACACTGCTATTACAAAGTTAATTAATCTAATCAAAAGTATTATCACGTCCTCTGAACAGTTTAAAATAATGAAAATATCTTCACAGAAACAAAGATTTTTTCCCCGAAATTCTAATTGCTGCACTTGGCCGATATCGCTGATAAAATCTGACTTATTCCCTTGGCCATTCCCATTTCAATACTTAATTTCAATGTTCTGTTTTAAAAACTAAAAGGAGAACTAAAACTACCTCCACATAAAGGTTTAATTCCAAAATTTCCTAAGTAGAAGCTTACTCTATCAATAGAGGGTGGACCTATTTCAATATAAGACCAGTTGGGAAGTAACTAAGAGATTAAAAATAAAATCTTTCTCTTTTAAGAAGCTATAAAAGGGTCAACTATAACAATGGACATTAAAAACATTTAAGTAAAGAATGAAATTTGGCAGAAAATGTAAGATTCTCTTATTCAGAATGACAGAATCTCATATTTAAATGGCTCATAGTCCAAACTCCTGCTTAAAAAGTAAATGTCTTCCCTGATTCTGTTTAAATAAGGGGAACGTACTTTCTGACAAAGTAACTTAGTCCATTATCAAACAGCTTTGAAGTATTCTTATATCGAACCAAAGCCTATCTCCTTTACAGAAATAAATTAGAGAAATAAATAACATTATCACCTTAACAACTTTTTTCTTCTCACACTGCAAATACCGAGACTCTACTATTCTTCCAGCTGTGGAGACAAAGAATACTGTGATTATCAGAACACTTCCATCTATAGCACACACTTCATACTGGACAATAATTTTTTACTTCAATCAAACTAAAGCAGCAATACTTTAATTTGCCCTACCCTCCTCCTCAAAATCACCCCACAACCTCTTTAGACACTTGGCTATTCTGCTAGCTATCTTTCTCCAGAATAATAGTTCTCTTATGTTCATATCAGAAACTTACTTTAGTATCAACTAAGAAAGCGGTAGTGTGTGGCATACTGGATACAATGCTGGCCCTGGAGTCTGGAGAACTCAGTTTCTAAACCTACCCCTAACACTTACTGGTGTGTAATGAAGATGTCATTTAAATCTGAATGTCATTTAAATCCCTCACAGCCTGTGTCCTAGCCTGTAAAATGGGAATAAAACTACTTGCACTGAGTTGTTGTGAGGAAAAATCTTTGCGAGCCTTAAAATGCTATGCAAATGTGATTCATTAATAATTGTTGGATAAATAAAGCTTAGAGGCCACCATGTGTTTTTATCCCTGCAGCCAATTGAAGACAAGCGTTTTAAGAGAGAAAGGAAGACTTGGGAAATGAACTCTTTCTTAAGAAGATGATATCAGAGATGTCATCAATTGGGGAATGGATGAACAAGTCGCTACACGTGATTGTGATGGAATACTATAGTGTTACAAGAAATGACGAGCAGGATGCTCTCAGAAAAACCTGCAAAGGCTTGCATGGAACAGATGTAAGATGAAATGAGCAGAACCAGGAGAACATTGTATACAGTAACAATGATATTGTATGATGATTGACTGTGAATAACTTAGCTATTCTCAGCAATACCATGATCCAAGACAATTCTGAAGGCTTATGATGAAAAATGCTATCCATCTCCAGAGAAAGAACTGATGGAGTCTGAATACAGATCAATGCATACTTTTTCTTTATTTTTTTTTGGTCTGTGCTTTCTTTCACAACATGATTTACATGGAAATGCATGACTACATATGTATGACCTATATCATACTGCTTGTCTTTTCAATGAGGGGGGAAGGGAGGGAGGGAATTTGGAACTCAAAATTTGAAAAAAGAATGTTAAAGTTGTTTTTACATGTAATTGGGGGAAAAATATTTTAAAAAACAGTGCTTTCCTTACCCCCGCCCCCCCAAAAAGGATGGTATCTGAGAAAGAGATTTGGATTTCTGGACCACAGAATAAAATATAGAAATGACAGATTTCTGGGCAAAAGGATGCCCACTCCAAGGATGGAGTGCAACTAAAAAAAGCTGGTAACAATGTCTTTTCCTGGACTCTTATAGATCTAACATAAAGGAAATAAAACTAAAAAGATAAGAGAGAAAAGTTGTCTATGTATATTTTCCAGGCTGGAGACTGTAGAGTTTCTAAAATATAGGAACTGCAAACAAACCAACCACACAATAAAATTCATAAGAGAAAGAAAAATCCAAGAAAAGAACAAATAATAAAGCCCATGGCTTCAAAGGGCTATACACAAATGCATGAAGTATGGGTAAGAAACATCAACTAAAAACACCAATGCAAGGAGGCAAATGTAATCTCCATGGAAGTAGTAGGATGAGACCCGTGAATGGAGTGCTGATCTGGGCCTTCAAAAGGCAAAAAGCTGATTAAAAAGGGAGAAGTAAAAAAGGAACAACAGCTGCCTACCCTTGATGACTTCAAGTCCTTAGACTCTATGAATTAGTAATTCAAAGTACAGGCAAATGTGATTACTAAGCCTCCAATAGACCTGTGAAAGATCGCAAATGAGATAGGCATCATAGAAATGAAGAAGAGCAAATTTGTTCCAATTTCCCAGACTAGGAATAGTTTGTAAACTACAAGCCAGTAAGCTTGACTTGAAAAGCTGTCAAAATTCTAGAATGTATTGTTAAAGAGATGGTTAATGACCATGTAGAAAAACCAGTGCTCACAATGCACCACATGTTCTACCAGACACAGGTTATGCCCAGCTAGCCACTTTTCTTTTTTGACAGTTATCAGACATTAAATCAGAAGAATGCTATAGAGAGTTCACACAGATTTCAACAAAGCATTTGACAAAATCTCATAGGCTACTAAATGATAGTAGTTATGCAGATTCAAAACTGGTTAACGCTCAGACACAAAGAGTAGTCATTAATGGTTCAACATCAGCTTAGAAAGAGGCCTCTAGATTAGTGTCCCAGGTAGGCTTAGCTATGAACTGTTTTAATATTTTCTCCAATGATCTAGATGATATCAAAGATGATATAAGATTATCGAATTTGCCTGACACAAATGTGAAAAGCATAACTAACATACTAAATGACAGGACTGAAAGTTCTCATAGGCTAGAACATTATGTCCAATTTAATAGGGATAAATGTAAATTTTTACACAGGTTCAAAAAATCAACTTCACAAGTACAGGATAGGTGAGACTAGGCTAGACAACAGTTCAACTCGAGATGAATAATTCACCAAGGGATTTTAGTTGATTATCAGTACAGTAAGAGTCAACACTGTGACATGTCAGTCAAAAAACTAACATAATCTCAGGCAGCATTAAGAGATGTTTAGTGACAAGCAGGATGAGTTCAGAAAAACCTGGACTTACATGAATTGATACAAAGTGAAGTAAACAGAATCAGGAAAATGTTGTACACAGTGACACAGTGCTGTACACAGCAAGATTGTACGATGAAAAACTGCAAATGACTGCTATTCTCAGCAATACAACGATCCAAGACAATCTGAAAGGACTCATGATGAAGCATGCTATCCTCCCCCAGAAAAAGAATTGCTACTATCTGAATACAGACCGAAGCATGCTATTTTTCACTTTCTTTCTTTTTTTAATTTGAGTCTTCTTGAACAAAATGACTAATATGGAAATGTTTTTACATGATAACCTACATTGGACTGCTTACCATCTCAGGGAGGGGGAAGGAAAGGGAGGGAGGGATAGATTTTGGAACTCAAAACTTCCAAAAAAAAAAGGTTTTAAAATTATTTTAACAAATAATTGGGGAAAAAAATAAAATATTATATTTTAAAAAGATGTTTAGTGCCCAGGACTACAAAAATTATAGTACCACTGTATTCTATAGGGGTCAAAATATTTGGAGTATTGTGTTCAGTTCTGGTTGCCACATTTTAGGAAGAACACTGACAAGATGGAGGATCAACAGTCAAGTGTTAGCACCTTGGCAGGCCTGGGAAAAGTCTCCTACAGAAGGTGAGATTTGAGTTGAGTTTGAAGGAAGCCAGGAAAATTAAGAGGGGAAGGGGAAGAGGAGGGGGTAGAACATTCCAGGCATGGGAGATCGCTAGTGCAAAAGCAAAGAGACAAGAGATGGGGTATCCTGCGTAAGGAATAGCACACAGGTGAGTGTAGCTGGATTGTACACTGTAAAGAATAGAGTCAGGTTTAGAAGACTGGAAAGTTAGGAAGGGGGCTTTAAATGCCAGAGGACTTTATATATGATCCAGGGAGTAACTGGGAGCTACTGGAGCTTACTGAGCAGGGGAGGTTGACATGATCAGAACTACACTGAAAAAAATCATCTTGGTAGCCAAGTGGAGGACGAACTGGAACCTAGAGAAGCTTGAAGGCCAGTTAGAATGCTAATGCAATAGGTTAGTAGAGAGAGAGTGCTTGAACTAGAGTTGTGGCTATGTCAAAGGAAAGAAAAGAATGTTTACAAGTGATGTTGTGAGAGAAGAAATTATAAGATTTCTTAAAAGATTGGATATATGTAGTAAAACTAAGGAATCAAGGATAACACTGAGGTTATGGGCCTAAATGGCTGAGAAAATGGCAGTATCCTTGACAGTAGCACTAAAGTTTGGGAAAAGGAAAGGTTTAGGGGGAAAAGATGATGAGATCTGTTTTGGACATGTTGAGTTTCAGATGCCTATGAGACATACAGTTCAAGGTGTCCAAAAGGCAATTAATAACACATCATTGAAGCTCAGGAGAGAGGCCAGGGATGGAAATCTGGGAGTCATTTGCATAGAGACAACTGAACTCATAGCAGCTAATGAGAATACCAAATAAGACAGTTGAGAGCTGAGGTACCTAACTGAGGGTCCACGAGCTTATTTTCAAAATAATTTTGATAACTGTATTTTAATGTAATTGTAATTAATTTAATCCTTTATGATCCTATGTATTTTATTTTATGCATTTAAAAACATTTTGCATAAAGGGACCATAGGCTTTACTAGACTACAGAAAGGGTCCATGACACAAGAAAAGCTATGAACCCCTAGTATAAAAGGAAAAGACAAAAGGGCCCAAGATGGAACCTCGGGGGGCATTCATGGTTAGTTGGGTAAGACATGAAGAACCAGCAAAACAAGCTCAGGCTGTAAGGAAGGAACAGTTTAACAAGATCAACTAAATTTCCGTATCACAATCATATCATATATGGAAAAGGCAAAGGAACTGAGATGTTTAGCCTGTAGAAAAGAAGATGTGAGGGGGAATGAGAGTTGTAATAAGTATTTGAAGACTTGCCATGTGGAAGAGATAGCTGTTGGCCTCAGAAAGCAGAACAGGTGAAAAAGGGTGAAGTTGAAAGGTCAGATTTAGGACTGACCTAAAATAAGCCTTCCCCAAAATTGAATGGAGAGCCTTGGCAAGTAATAAACTATTCCTTACTGGAGGGTCTTCAAGCAAAGTGCTGAATATCCTTATTATTGTCATTATAGAAGGGATTCTTCACCAGATATGAGTTTGGCTAAAAAGATTCTGAAGTTCCTTTCCTAATTTCAGATTTTGTGATTCTTTAAGATCTAGAATGGCCCACATAACCTCCTACATTATCATCTGGAAGGGCCCTTAGAGCACAGAATTCAGTAACAGCCCACAAATACATAGGGCTTTGAAGTCATGACATCATAAGGCTTAAAATAGCAAAGGTTTTTTATAAATCATCTAATCCAGTTATGTACAGATTAGGAAACTGAGGTTCAGAGTGATTAAATGACTTGCCCAAGGTAACACAAATAGCAGTAGGCTCCAAATCCAGCACTTTCTTCACAATCCAGGATGGGGGCTAGGTAGCACAAGCATTACTTCCCTTATTCTTTTATAGCTACTTAATTCCAAAGAAGTGTGACTTGTCCAAAGTCACCCCTATCAGAGCCAGGGCTCAAACACTCACCTCCTGACTTCCAAGCCCACGGCTCATCCCACTGTCCCACCCTGCCCTTTCTGACTCACCTGGTACTCTTCTCCCTTTGGCCTTGGAGTTCCCTGAGACACTACGTTCGGCTTCCGAGAAAGACCTGAAACAGCACAAGCACAACACTGGCTTCACCGGACTTAAAGCTGGGAGGAACTTCAAAGATGAGGTGTCATTTGACTGAAGATTTAAAACCACAGGGGCCCCTAGAGACCTGCCAGTCCAACCCCCTCATTTTACAAATAAGTTAAGTGAGGCTCAGGGAGGTTAAGTGACTTGTCCTGGGTCACACTACTAGCAAATTGGGGCAGTTGGGTGTCGATGGGTGTAAGATTAGACCTGGGTTCAAACCTCATCTCAGATATTTAATAGCTGTGTGATCCTGGGTGCCTGTCTGACCCTCTGCTTCCTCCTCTGCAAAATAGGGTTCATAACAGCACACATCTCCCAGGGTTGTTGTGAGGTCAAAATGATATTGGGAAAGCGCTTCGCAAACGCCACATAAATATGTAGCCACAAAACGCTTCATAAATAAAAGTTATCGCTATTATTAGCAAGTGTCAGGTGGGATCCAAGCCCAGGGCTTCCTGGGTTCTTCCAGCCCCGCACTCCGTCAACTAAGTCAGGCTCGCCTCTACCTTTACAGAGGAGTAAACTGAAGCCCGGGGGAAAGGGAGGCGTTGGCCAGAGCCAGTAAGCCAGGATGCAAACCCAGTTCTCTCTTCCGCACCCCGTGGCCTGCCCTGAGTAACAGCACTGGGAGTCCAAGGGGCTAGAGGACGAGGGATTCGGGGTTTCCGAGATAGCAGCGGGGAGGCCCTCCGGGGGCCCGCCTCAGACCTCGCCCTCCACGCTTCCCCATCAGCCCGCAAAGACCTTGGCCTCCTTCGCGCGGTGTCCGCCCCTTCCTCCTCCTCTTCTTCGGTCGGTTAATCAGTCAGTCAGTCAGTAGCCCACCCACTCACCCCAAAGTCTTGGAACGGTGCTCCGCCATTTTCCCGCGTCTCCGTTGAACTGTTGCGGAGCTCAGTGGAGCCGCGGAGAGCTTCGGCCCCGCCCCGAGGTGTGGGCGAGACCATTCCCAGAAGGGTGGAACCAGGAATTCCCCCAGAGTACGAGGCCTGCTGTTTTGTGCAGATACTAGACCAATAGAGCAGAATAGACATCTCCATTAAACGACTCAGAATAGGTTCAGAACAGAGATTCGGCTTGTCCTGGAAGGGCTCATTTTTCCCCTTGAGGGTTGTTCTCCCCCTACTTTCATATTTGGTCTCGCCCCTAGGTGGGGCGCAGCGTCCTCAGGCCGCTAGGCCACGCCCGCGGGCGACACTTCCTTCCCTTTCCTCGCCTGCGGCTCCCTCCCTCCTCCCTCCTCCCCCACCCCCAACGCGCCCCGCCCCCCCCTCCTCCCCTCCTTTGCTCTCACTCTCCCCCTCCTCCTCAGGAACCCGGAAGTGAGTCGCTGAGTGGGGGCTGCGAGCTTAGCCGCCGGGAGGAGCCCGAGCCTCTGGGGGGCGGGCGGGCCGACCAGGGGATGGCGGGGGGACAGGCCCCTGCTGCTGCTGCCGCAGTCACTGCTGCTATTCACATCCCGCTCCGGTTCGGCCGCTGCTGAGGTGAGTCTGCCGGTGACAACGCGCCGCTCCGGAACCGGGGAGAGGGGCCGGGGCCGCGGGGGCGGCGGCGCGCGGGGCCGAGCTGGGCTGAGCGCCCCGGGGGAGCCGCGGGGGAGAGCCTGAGGCCCGGGCCGAGTGCTGAGGAGGGGAAGGGGCGGCGGGGATGAGGAAGGAGGGGGAGATTGAGAAAGGGCTGGCAGGATAGGGGGGAGTGCTGGGGAGGGGGGGTGGGGAACTGGGGAGAAAGTGGGGAGGGGCGGGCGGGATAGGGGGAGTGCTGAGAAAGGGGGAGGGACGAGAGGAGGGGGCAACGGGAATGGAGAAGTGGGGAAGGGGGAGAAGTAGAAGGGGCGGGCGGGGTGGGGGGGTTGTACTGAGCAGGTGGGGGAGGGGAAGGGGAGTCCAAAGGGAAGGAAACAGGGGAATGGGGAGTGAGGAGAGGGAGGGGGGGGTCTTGAGAGGTAAAGAGGTGGGGGCCCCAGGAAGAAGAGGGGGCTTCACCTAGGAATTGGGTAGGGGGATCCCCTGAGAGGGAGCCGAGGAGAGGATGGAGAAGTCCTAAGAAGGAAATGAGGTGCGGGTGGGGGCCCCTAGAGAAGGAAGGGGCGGGGAGCAGGGGAACCTTTAGAAAGACTGGGGACGCGAGGTAGTTTTATAGAGATGTAGAAGAGAACTGGGGGGGGGGGGGGTTCTGAAAGAGAAATTACTTCTCCTCCCCCAAGACTCGTTTGGGTGCAGTTGAGGGAAAAGTGCATCTGAAGAAGATGGAGTTGAGTGGTGAGGGAGCAGTTCAGACAATGACACTCAGAGTTTGGGGAGAGATGCCAGGGAACTGTAGTTTTTGTCTTTGTATCCCCAAAGCAGCCCTGTGCCTGACACGCATAGCTGGAGATTAATAGCCGCTTTTGGAATGATTGCTCCAGGACACAAATCAAAGTGTCTCTGATTGTCAGCTTTTTCTAGGGTTCCAGTGCTGGGGTATAGGGTCCTTAGTTTTGCCAGGGTGTATTCACCTGGGCCTGGGGCGGGGGGAACCGGGACGACCAAATGCTATTCGGTGGGCGTAGGATCCCTCTCCTGCTGGAAACTTGTTTTACCAGTGACAGTTTGGTGAAAGGGGGTGGGAGACCGTTTCAGTGTTGTGGCTGTAGGAAAGCTTTGTCTTTAAGTCAGTATAATTGAGCCAATGGCCCGGAGTCACAGGAAATCTGTCATTGAGGCTACCTCCCAACCCTGGATGAGGTCAGTCTTCTTCAACCTATACTGAAGCACAATTGGCAGGCACTTTCCATTCACTCCTTTTTTCCTAGCCTCTTATTAATCCAGGCTGCTCTCAGGAAATATGCCCCGCGAAGTAAAGGACTGTACTGCATATCTCAGCTTTGTTTTTTAAGTAGTGACCTAAATGTTGTGTGTACAGGTGCCTTAGAAATAGTACCAGAATAGCTCCAATATACTTCTTCGCCAGAGTTTGAGTAAAAAAGAAATTGAGTCTGCTTAACTGCTAGATGGGCTTTCCGGTTATAGCTAGATTGGTTTTCTTGCTCATGATTGTCATGCAATGAACTTGCTGCTCTCAATGGGTAAGATGATGTGTCTATAGCAATTTTAAAATAGATTCTTTGTATAATTAACTTAGATCTTTAAAAATTTTAACAGTCTGGAACAATGGACCAAGTCTAATAAAGATAAAATTCTTCGCTTAAAAAAATCAACTTCATAAGTCCAATATAAGGAAGTCCTGGTTAGATGAAAGTTGTGAAAAAAAATCTGGGACTTTTAGTAGACTGCATACTCAGTTTGAGTCAACAGTGTGGCATGGCAGCCAAAAAAAGATAATTTGGACTGCATAGTGTCATAGTCATAGTGTCCAGGCTTGGGGAGTTGGTAGGCCTGTTCTGTTCTGGTCAGGCCACATCTGGAGTATTTTATTCACTTCTATGTGCCACATTTTAAAATTGACACTGATAAAGAGGACAGCCGGGATGATGGGAGGACTGGAGACCATGGATGGCATAGGGAGGTTTTTAGCTTAGAGAAAAGAACACTTTGTGGGGGCACAGGATTGTGTTCTTGAAGTTTTTGATTCAAGTTTTACATAAGGAAAAAAAAAATCTCAGAGCCATTCAGAAGTGGAAGGACCTACCTTGAAAGGTAATGGATTTCCCCTTACTAGAACAGGCCATGCTGACCACTTGGTGGGTTCGTTGTAGGAGAGGCTTCCTGTTCTGGTACAAGTTGGATTAGATGTCTTTTGAGATTCTTTCTAACTCTGAAATTCATTGATTGAGAGATAATTCTTCATTTCTTCTATTTTCTCTCCTATTAAATGGGCATAGTCAAGGGGAGAGGGGAGTTTCTTTTTTAGCTTCATCTAGTAGGCTTTATTTAGCAAACTTCCTACTTGCTTCTGCAGATTTTTATCTTTGATTTTGGTAGGAGGGTTAGAGGGATCCTAGTTTTATCGATAGAAAGTAGAGGGATTATTGAAAGCTTTTCTTTGGCTTTTATGAATATGTAGCAGTTGACATTAGGATCAGAATATTTGGGTTTTGTTTTCTGTCCTTTGACTTTGCTGTAGGAGCTTGTTTCTGTACTTAATATTCATACTTGGTGCTTTAAAGTTTGCAAAGAACTATCAACAAATGTGTGAGATAGGTTGTTGTAAATATTATTATCCCCATTTTACATCTGGGAAAATGAGGCTCAGAGAAGTTGTATCTTTTTCATGTTTATACAACTAATAAGTTTTTAAGGTAGGATTCAAGCCTAGATCCAGTACACTTCCCATTGCTCTGTGCTATTACTCCTAAATAGTCAACAAGCATTTATTTTGTGCCTGCTATATACCAGGGATGGGGTTTGGGACATGTCGGGTGTGCAGAGACAAAAAAGCCTGGAATTCCTTCCCTCCTCATCTTTGCATTGTCTTTCTTCAGGTCTCAGCTAAAATCCCACTTTCTGCAAGAAGCCCTTCCCAGTCTCCCTTAATGCCTTTCTTCTGAGATTATCTCCAATTTATCTGATATATGTATGTGGTTTTTACAAAGCTGTTTGCCAGTTTTCTCCCTCCATTAGATTTCAAGTTCCTTGACAGGGATTATTTTTATAATTCTTTTTATACCCAGGTTTTAGTACAGTGCCTAGCACATAGTAGGTGCTTAATAAATTCTTGTTGGCTTGATTTGACTTGAAATAGTTCCTGCCCTCAAGGAGCTTGCAGTCTAATGGAGATAACGTGTGCCTATAGGAGTTTGTATATAGAAAATATATACAAAATGAATAGAAGGCAGTTTTTGTAGGGAAACTGAGTTTGAAGGAAAACAGAGATTTCAGGAGATAGAGATGATGAGGGAGGACATACCAGATCTGAGGATCACCTTATACAAAAGCATGGACAGACAGAACAGTAGGTAGACTAGAATATATGGATGGAGGAGTATGTAGCAGGGAATAAAAATACTGGAAAGGTTGGAAGGGACCTTGCTGTGAAGAGTTTTAAATGCCAAGCAGGAATTTGATTGTTATTAGGGACCTCTCTTAAGTAATATTTATTTTTAAATGCAAACAAAGCTCAGACAATGGAGAAAAATTAATATAGCTAATTTGGAAAGCAGGTACAAAAACTGCATTTTTTAATTTGATGAAATTTTAAGTGACAGAATTTTTATTTTTGTTTTAAAACTGATTTGGATATCTTATGAAACTACTTTGAAAGTATGTTGAGTTCAGTTGTTTCCTTCCCTCTAAAATTAGGAATTCTCCAATTTTATTTTCTCTAAAAGAAATTAATCACTATCACACTTTATTTTTCATTGTAGTGATTTTTCTTAGGCAAAGGTTAATTGTTATTTACTTTTTGGCTCCAAGGGTTCAAGAGTACTCCGGTCCTTTATGTCTTATATGTTTTATTTTATTCTTCCAACTTCTTGACCTGCTTCTCATTTCTTAACTCTTCTTTCATTAAGGATCAGTATTGTACTTTACCTTGATATTGAATAACAGTACATTCTAGGTTCTTCCCCTTACAAATGAGATCTTCTCTGAAGTCTTTTTTTTTTTTTTTTTACCTCTCCCGAGCTGTGATCCTATGATTAAAACAAGTTTGGTCTGCCTCCCCATTTCTTACTTTCCATCTTTATAAAGACAGTGATACTCCGTGTGCAAACATTTTCAAACCTGTCTGTACCAGGCAGCCCTTTCTCACAGTGATGAACATTGATTGGGCTTTTACAGTCAGCTTCTTAGCCATACCAAGAAAAGCCCTACTCTTCTGTCTGAGAATGCTGAACAGATTTAACAAAGAGCTTTGTCTGGGGCCTTACTTGGTTGTAATGTGTGTCACTCAAATTCGGCAGCCCACAGCTTTCCAGAAACAGCTTTGAACCGTAATTGAAGGCATCTTATTTCCTCTCCCATTTTTATTTTGGCATGTAAATGACCTCAGTAATTTAGACATTTTTTTTAAAAAGTGATGAATTTTGTGTTTTACTCATATCCTACTTAAGACTATTCAGACAGAGCTTTATGATAAACATAGTGATTCAAGTATTAGACCTGTTGGTTAATATGACATGTTAATAAGTTAGCTTGTTATGACTCAGTTATATCCCAACTCTGCCCAGCTTAATTTTTTTTTTTTTTTGGTTCATGGGATCATAGAATTTAAAACTAAACAGTGATTATTTTTCATCTTTTAAAGGAAGTTTGCAAGAATGATTTGTTTACTTATAATTAATAATTTAATTTATAACTTTTACATGAGATTATACAAAACATTTTTAGATTTTAAAAACTAATTTAAAATATTTACATGTGGTCTCTTTTTTACTTTTTGTATTTAAAAGTCTGAAGTGGATTTTTCATATTATAGCAAGAACTATAGATCTGGTTTCTGAATGTGGCCAATTCACATATATTTAATTAGGTATGTTTTTTTTTACATATAAAAATTATTTTATATGTGAAATCCTTTAGGTTATAAAATAATTTGGAGAGAAGAAACAACATTTCTCAGCTTGAATTCTGAAAACTAATTTTAAAGAAAAAGTTTCTGAGAATGCAGACCTCTGGTTCTTAACACTTTTTACCATTGCTTAGGTTTTATCAGTTTCCTCATCAGCGGTTTTAAAACGAAGAGATTGTAATAGATGGTCTCTAAGCCTAGCTCTAAAATTCCCTAATCTAGTACCAACAACTTTGGGTGTTAAAATTAGCAATGATGAACAGATTGTGGTACATAAGAGTAATTGACATTGCTAGAATTACAAAGATGACAAATTCAAAAAGAGATCATCAGTCAAGTCTGCCTTCTGTGGACCAGACATTATAGGCATATAAAGAAAAAAAAAAATGAAACAGTCCCTCTGCCAAGAAACTGGTATTCTGTAAAGAGAAACCACATGTACACATTTAAGTAGATAAATCAAGTCAGCAAGCATTTACTAAGCACCTACTATGTGCTAGGCATTTTGCTAAAGCACTGGGGATATAAAGAAAGGCAAAAAACCAGCCCCTGCTTTCAAAGAGCTCAGTCTATTGGAGGAGACAACATGTAAATAACCATGTAAATAAGCTAAACATAGAATAAATTGAAGATCAACAGAGAAAAGGTACTAGAATTAAGAGAGACTGGAAAAGGCTGTAGAAAGTGGGATTTTAGCAGAGACCTTAAGGATGAGGAGTGAGAAAAATCCAGGTATTGGGGACAGTCAGTAAAAATGCATGGAATTTGAAGATAGAGCTAAGAGGCCAGTGTCACTGAATCACAGACCACAAAGAGGGGATCAAGGTATGAGAAAACTGGAAAGGTAGGAAGCGTGGTAAGGTTATAAAGGGCTTTAAAAGCCAAACAGAAGATTTTATATTTGATCCGGGAGGTAGTAGGGAGCCACTGGGGTTTATTGAAAAGTTTGGGGCTGGGGTGTTATGACAGCTGAAAGTACAGTAGCCTGGGGTGGAAAGAGACTTGTTACAGGGAAATCAACCAGCAGGCTATTGCAGTACTCCAGGTGTGAGGTGAGGAGGACCATGACCAAGGTGGTGGCAGTGTCAGAGAGAAGGGGATGTGCATGAGAGATATTTCAAAGGTAGAATAGAAAGGACTTAACCACTGGTTGGATGGGGAAGGAGTACAGAGATAAGACAGAGTAAGGAGTCAAGAATGCTGCCTAGGTTTCAAGCATGGGTGTCAGGGAAAATGACCCATAGCAAAATTAGGAAGTGGGGGGGTTTGGTGGCAAAGATAATGAGGTCAGTTTTGGACGTGTTGATATCTATGGAACATCCAGTTTGAGTTGCCCAATAGGCAGTTGGAGATTTGAGGCTGCAAGTCAAGAGAAGTTAGAGCTGTATAGATAGATCTGAGAATTGTCTGTATAGAAATATGAATCGATGGAAGCTGATGAAATGACTAAGCAAAATAATACAAAGAGTGAAGAGAAGAGGGCCCAGAACAAAGATTTTGAGGACACCTATGTTTAGCAGGCAGGACAAAATAGATATAAGCTAATGGAAGAGGAGGGTGGCAGTTAGAGGGAGTGTCAGAAAAGGCTTCAAGTATGTCATGTCACTTGACCCCTATTTTGAAAGGTGCTAGAAATTCTGAGATGTGGAAGTGAGGAGGGATTGCATTTCCAGCCAGGGAACCAGCCCAATGCCAGCAAAAGCACAAGTAAGAGAAAGAAAATGTTGCATGTGGACAGCAGGTAAACCAAACTGGCTGGGCCATAGATTGTATGAAGAAGAGTCATATGTAGTAAGTCTGGAAAAATAGGCTGAACAACAGAGGTGGGTTTTGAACAAATTTAAACATCATGCAAAGGAGTTTGTGTCTGACTCTCAAGGCCATAGGGATCCACTTGGACAGATTAAACAGGATTAGTAAAATGGTAAGATTACTTTGGCAGTTATGGTGAGTGCAAATTGGAGAGAGTAAAGAACACCTGGAGGCAGAGAGACCAATAAGGGGACTGTTGCATTAGGGAGGGGGAGAAGTGAGGGTGTGAATTTGATATAGTACCTTTGTGAATGGAGAAAAGGGGACTAGTGTGAAAGGTAATATATGTAGGGGAGATGCAGGAAGACTATCAAAACTGATTCAAAGAGAAGTAAGCAGAACCAGGAGAAAATGTACACAATGACCAAAATAATGTAAAGATAAACAATGAAAGACTTCAGAATTCTGATCAGTGTTGTGACCCATAATGAGTTATGATGATTCGTGGCGAAGCATGCCTCTTGCCTCTCAGGAGAGAGGTGGTAGACCATAGGTGTGGAATGAGACGTACATTTTCTGATATTACCAGTGTGACAGTTTGTTTTGCTTTACTACATATTGTTACAAGGGAGAGTTAAAATGAGGGAGGACAGAAGTTCATTCAGGTCTAGGGGAATAGTAAGGTCTAGTGAAGATTTTTTTTTTTTAAGGAAGACTTGGGCTTCTATAAAGGCATTTGGGCATTTGGGATGGCACCAATAGCTAGGGAGAGGAAGCCAAGCCAAGATGTTTTGATGGGGAGCAGTATAGAGCCCCTGTAGGACCTTTAGTAGAAGACCGATTGTGAAAGCTGTTTATAAGGAAAACTCATCTGGCAGCCTGGACGGTGAATTTTAAGAGACCTCCTCATGGAGGCTACACTTCTAGGTAACAGAATTGTAGTTTTTAAGTTAGGGGACCTTAAAGATCCTCTAGTTCAACCTCTTTCTTTTACAAATGAGGAAGGAAACAGGCCTAGAGAACTTACATGGTGTGTATACATTGAGTAATTAGAAAAGTGGGAGTTTGATTGCAGGCCTCAGATGCCAAGTCTAGCACTTTTCTTCACTCTACTCTCCTAGACCTCAGACACACTAATACATTGACATGTTAGACGTCATAATCAACCTTTTTGAAATAGTCCCTTAAACAGCCTAACACAATTAGTAAGCTTTCATTTGTATGTAGAAGGGAAGATTAGGGTCATCTTCCCTGACACCCATGCTTGGAACCTAGGTGGCATTCTTGACTCCCTACTTTGTCTTATTCTGTCCTTCTTCCCCATCCAACCAGTGGTTAAGTCCCTTCTATTCTACCTTTGACGTATCTCTCATGCACACCCCCTTCTCTCTGACACTACCACCACCTTGGTCATGGTCCTCAGCACCTCACACCTGGACTACTGCAACTAACACAATTAGTAAGCTTTAATTTGTATGTAAAAGGGAAGATCAGAGCAGCTAGGTGGTGAAGTAGTTGGGATGCCAGGCCTGGACTTATGAATACCTTAGTTCAAATTGGCCTCAGATACTTATTAGCTGTGTGACCCTGGGCAAATTACTTATCTTTTCTCTGCCTCAGTTTCCTTGTCTGTAAAATGAGAATAATAACAGCACCTACCTTGCAGGGTTATTTTGAGGATGGAGTGAGAAAAATAATATGCTTAGCACAATGCATGGCACATAGTAGGTGCTCTATCAATGGTAGCTATTATTATTAAGATACTTGGTATACAGTAGGCTTTTAAATCTATTGGAAAGTCCCCAACTGTCCTTTATCTGAATTGTTATCAGTCCTCTTCTAAAGATTCATTTTACCTCCCAGTGTACCCATCATTACAAATAGAAAAATTGACAGACTTTTGCTTGAGTTTTTTCCCATCACTTTTAAGATTAATTTTATCCCTTTGCTCTAGTGATGTAGGATGTTTTGAAGCAAGCGATTATTGCCATTACAAGGACAAACCCAAGTTTAACGATTCATTTCCACTGCTCTCTTCATAGCAGCAATTTTCATTGTGAACACATTTGTGAAACATTATTGCCGTGGGATTCCAGAATATAAGAAATATTACCAACTTTTGATGAGGTTTCCTGGGAGCGTGATCCTGGTGAGCATCCATCAGGATGCCCCCCCTTAGCTGTTCTCTTTGGCCAGAACTCCACCATGATCGTCACCCGGGAAACCTCTTCAGCAGAGACTTATCCTGTGAGATCTCACCAGCCTTGGTACACCCATGCTTGAAACCTAGGCACCATCCTTGGAGGTCTTCAAGCAGAAGTAAGATGACCACTTATTGGTTATGCTATAGTGAAGACTCCTTTTGCATGTGACCGGTTGGACTAGGTGACCACTGAGGCTTAAAAACATCTTTTTCAGATGGTTGTGTAAATTCTTGGGTTAGCTACGGACCACCACTTTTGCCAATCTCATTTATCCAGTGAAGAAGTCTTAAAAGTTCTAGTAGAATCCTCCTCCCATCATTTCTTTTAGTGGGCAATATTTTCAGGTATATGGAGGGTTCTGTGACCCACTGATAGTGGTATCTTTATTTAATCATAGAATTTTAGAACTTTAGCTGATTTAGAGATTATATAGTCCAAGCTTATTATTTTACAAAAGAGATAGGTAAATATTTGAGACGTCCTTTATATTGCCAAGTTCTTTAATTTTTGACCATGTAAATTAGAGAAAATTTGCATGAAAAGAAGAATAAGCTTAAATATAAACTATTCTTCCTGAAAGATTTTGTTGCAGCCCAAGATTTCTCCTTTTAGATTTGGTATGATTTCATTGGATAAACATGTGGCTTCCAATTATGGTCTTATATAAACCAAATAGCTACTCTGCACTGATTGGGGCACTATTTGACTTATTTTCCAGTAAATCCCAGTAGTTCTCCAAACCAGCATATCTAGTGCTGATTTGCAGTTATATAAGCTTTTACTAGGCTTTGGGAAAGCATATTAATTGGAGTTTTTGTTTACAAAATTTTGTGTATTTATTTGTGTATATTATTCCCTGCTTCCAGGTTTTATGTTCATATGATCAGCTGTTCATAAAATTCAGGTCAGTCACCTCCTAAAAGTTTTCCTTTTCTATAAGAAAAGAGACTGATACTTTTACCCTGAATTATGGAGACGAGACTTTTCTCCAAGGATATCATAAAGACGATAATTTTGCTTTTCCACAGACTCCTCTTTCTCAGTGGTCTGTAATTGATTAGTGAGTTGTACAATATGCTAAGTACTCATAACTTGCCTTCCACTTTGTGAAGCATGAACAGCAGATCATCTTTCAATAGTCCTTACTTTGTAGACTGATCTTATCGGTTTAGGTGACTTGCTTTGCTTCCTGTTAATGTTATTCAAAAAGATATTGGTAAGGAAAGAGAGAGAGGAATGAAAATTAGAAAAAGTTGGAATTTTCATACTGTTTTAACAGCCCAGCAAGTAGATTTTTAAAAAAATCATTACTTCACCTAAGTGAAACGTCTATTTTATTTCCAAGTTTAGATTAACTTCCTATCCAGCAGTTAACTGCTATTGCTCTTTGGCATTTATATTTATCATACCATATAGTACTTCATGTCTTAACTATCATTTGTATTGCTAATTAGACTTAACTTACAAAGTGGCACTTTCTCAGATTTGTGCCAAAGCTGACTTTTCTTCTCTCTCTCCTGCTCCAGCCTGTCACTTGTTTTTCCTTTTGACAACTAGACCCTTCTACGGTACTTTCTAAAGAAATCAAATGTAAGTGTTGGGGTAGTATTGCCTTAATTCTGAGCAAGTTTGGGGTTCTCATAGTGCTGCCATATTATGGTCTTATGTGCACATGTGACAGAGATTTGGGGCCAGGCAAGTGATCACATTTTGGTTGATTTCCAAGACTCTTGGTTAGAAAGAGACCTAATGAAAAAGGCGTGTGGTTGCCAAGAACAGGAGAGAGGCCCTTGTGAGCTAACATGATAAGAAATGGATCTCATTTTGTTATATCCAGGCCCTGATGGGTGATCTTCAGCTTTAGTTTTAAATACATGTATTTCTTTAGAAAATAAAAGCAATGATCCTTTTTGCCTTCTAATTGAAAAAAAAATTCAGGAAAATAATGTGTAAGTGCCATGGTTGCAGTACATTTTGTTGCTGTCACTCTTATGAGTACATAGAACCATTGATGTAAAGCTGGAAAGGACCATAGAAACCATCTAGTCCAGACTTCTCATTTTACAGATGAGAAAACTGAGTCCCAGACAATTAAGTAAGTTGCTCAGGTTCACAGACGAGCCAGGAGGTCTAGGGAAAATGGGCTGGTCTTGGAGCCAAGCAGACTTGGGGTCAAGTACTGTCTCTGAGTCATATTAGTTTTGTGACAATCCAAGCAATCCACTTAAATTCTCTAAACTTTTCTTATCAGTTAATTGGGCATATTAATGCTTGCAGTACTGATTTCCCATAGTCTTTGTAAAGCGCAAGTAAAGTAACAAATCTTAGTGCAGAAATCTTAGTGCAGTTTTAACCTTTAATAAATTTAACAGCTCTTTATGAAAAATGTTTTGCAAGTCTTCAAGTGCTATATAAATGTCAGTGGTTTTTACACTTTAGACATAGCAGCTACTTAATATATATGTATTAAACTTAGTTATGTTCTAGGAAGCTGTACAAATTATTACTAAGATCAAGTGATCATTCTACACTCCACACCCTCTTTGAACTTTCTTTGGGTAAAGTTAAGTTTTTCTGTTTCTTCCATAATTTATTTAATTGCTTTAAAGATACAGTGTAAGTTGGAGTAAAAGTTTGTTCTGTGGACAATAATCTAGTTACTAAAGATTGATATAAATGAATTAAATTGGGTTTGGCTATATTAAATGGAATTACTCTTTTCCCTAAAAACTAATTTCTGTAAAAATAAAGCCTCTTGGAGCAGTTAGGTGGCACAGTGAGCAGAGCACCGGTGCTGGAGTCAGGAGGACCCGAGTTCAAATGCGGCCTCAGACACTTGACACATTTGCTAGCTGTGTGACCTTGGGCAAGTCACTTAACCCCGATTGCCCTGCCTTTCCCCTCCAAAAAAAAAAGCCTCTTTTTGTTTGTTGAATATGAGAAGCCCATTGATGCTTTTTTTCTGCATCAAACCAGAATCCTAGAATTATAGGGCTATAAAGAATCCTATAGATCATCCAAATCTCTCATTTTACAGGTGAAGAAAATGAGGCCCAAAGAAATGAAGTGAGACTTAGGGAAGGCCAAGTTAAAACTAGAATCCAAGTCTTTTGACTTCTATGTAAATGCAGAAGTAACATAAATTACCAGATTAATAAAGAATTGTGCTGCAACACCTTATTCTAAAGAAGTCTTTACTGCATGTTCCATCATCCTTGTAGAAAGGAAGTTAGATAGGAAACTGGGATCATGTTGGTCAGACTTAATGGTAAATAAACCTGTGCATTCAGGAGTTTGTTAAGGGGTTAACAATCTCAGTTTAATCAAAAAAACAAATATCATTCACAGTTCAGGGGGAAAAGATCAGCCCCCTGAACTTGAAGGCAAATACAAACAGAAATTACAAACATCAACAGACAGACCTTTCCTGATTCAAATGTCAATTCATAGTTACCAGGGTTTAATAAAGTCCGAACATCCAGGTTCACAAGCTGGGGGGCTCTTAACAACTGCCCAGAGTCTCTTCCAGTCACAGGCCACTCTTCCAGTGAGTGAGAACCCCAAGCAAATAGCTCTGTTCTCTCTTTTTGTACCCTCTTTAGCCATCATCAAATGTCATGTGAGCGACCAGAACTTAGGCTCCTACTGTTGGCTCTGGTCTTAGCAACTCCCCTTAGGACCCTGAGGGCTTCACGACCACATAGGCTTAGCACCTAGTAGATAGGGGTTTGGGCCTGGGGATTAGCAGCTAATAAGACTCAATCAAAGACACCCTACTTAACTGACATTGTAGTCTCCCTGCCTCTGGTCTCTCCCTACTTCTGTTCATCCCCCACTCAGCTATCAGAGTGATTTTCCCAGTTGTATCACTGCCTCCCTCCCCTACTCATTAAATTCCAGAGGCTCCCTATTATTTTAGGATTACATGTAAGGCCCTCTGTTTGGCATTTAGGACTCTTCATAATCTAGCTAATTCTTACATTTTACTCCTTAAATTCTTACATTTTTACTTCTCACCTGTATTGGCAATCAAAATGGGCTCTTAGCACTTAATTCAACCAAGTGGTCTTGAAGAGTTTGGCCTTTATTTCCTTGATTAAATTAGGAGTCCTTGATGACCTCCTTGCCTCAAGGGAAAGCCTAATTTACATGGGTTTGAGTGACATGTTTGTGACATCAGAGGCTTCTAGACCACGTAGTTGCATTTTTGTGACGATTTTAGGTCATGTGGATGAGTCGCATGTGTGACTTATCCTTGACCCTGAAAAAGATATAAAACCAGAGGTTGGCTTTCTCTTTTTCGGAGCTCTGACCCTCAGCAGGAGTATTGCATGACTCTGGGCCAGCCCTTGTCAAGCTCCCGGCTAAACTCAGATGTTGGTAACTATGAATTATATTTGGTCTGTCTGTTGATGTTTGTAATTTGTTTGTATTTGCGTTGAAGTTCAGGGTGCTGGCTTTTCCCCCTGAACTAAGTGAATGATATTTGTATGCTGGATTAAAGTAAGATTATTAACCCCTTAGTTGCTTTCCTCAGTAAAGCAGATCAAAAGAACCTGGGTTTGCAGCGTTCTGTGAGCTGGTTGTTGTTGGTTTTTCACCCCCACAGCAGCTGCTAGCCGGGTTGTTGAAACACATACTCTACAAATGAGCTATACTTACCTACTTGATGTTCCTTGTAGTGAAAGGGAAAGAGAATAAACTTTTGTTAAGCACCTACTATGTGCCAAGCACCGTGCTAAGTGCTTTACAGATAACTCATTTGATCCTTACAACAACCCTCAGAGGTAGGTGCTATTATTATCCCCATTATATAGCTGAGGAAACTGAGGCAGAGAGAGGCTAAGTGACTTGCCCCAGATTACACAGTAAATGTTTGAGGCTGGATTTGAACTCTAGTCTCCCTGACTCCAAATCTAGTGCCCCGTTTCCTCTGTCACCCAGCTGCCTCTGCCTTAAGCTATGCCCCATGCTTGAGATGCTCCCTCTCTCTTCCTTAGTTTGCCTGACTTCAGTCAGGTCTTGGCTCAGATACTGTCTTCTGTGGAAGGCCTTTCCCTCTAGTTGTTCCTGCTTTCCTCTCTGAGATTAGTGTCTATCTCCCCTTTTTATATCTTCTAGTACCTAGTTATTGTCATGTTGTTTCTCCTGGTTTCCAGACTGCTTGGATTGTCTTGTGTTGAGAGAGATCTGCCGTCTTTTAGGGCCCTATTCAGTGTTTCAAGTCAGAGTGCTGTAAACTTTGGGAATCCCTGTGCTATCCCAGTTTGAGGACTGTTGACTCTCAGCCCTCCCATCCTCCCCACTTTTATCCACAGAGCTCTAGCAGACTCCCATGGAATTTCTTCCTCTGAGAACTCACGTCTTCCTGCCCCCAGCACAGATAGTACTGGATGGTTTCTTGTAGGTGTTTGCAGGCCTTCAGTTTATTTCCCTAGGGGTGGGAAAGCTGTGGCCTGGAGGCCACATGTGGCCCTCTAGGTCCTCAAGTGGGGCCCTTTAACTGAATCCAAACTTCACAGAACAAATTTCCTTAATAAAAGGATTTGTTCTATAAAACTTGGTCTTAGTCAAAAGGCCACACCCAAGAACCTAGAAGGCCACATACGGCCTCAAGGCCACAGGTTCCTCATCCCTGACCTAGGGCTTTCTTAGATCTTTTGCTAGAGTTACATATTTGAGAACTGGGCTTTTATGCCATTTTCTCAGCTTTGAATTCTCTTAGTGTTTAAACAAACTTTTCAAAACCTTTTCTATTTTAAAATCTTACCTCTTTCTTTTCTTAATCCCAAGATTTAGAATTAGTGAGAAAACAGATGGGAGTTGACATTACTAGTTCAAATGAAATGTGAAGCAAATGTGATACCATGGCAAGGTCCCTGGCAAGGAGACCAAAGGTGGTAACCTTCAGTCAGCCACTTAAAAAGCTGGGTAGCCTTGGGTAAGTCACCTCTGAGCTTTAGTTTCTTCATACACATAATACCTATCTTAACTCACAGGGTGGTTGTGAGAAGCCCCTGATATTCATATATAAAAAGCACTTTGTAACCATTAAGCATGAGTTGGTCAGCAAGTATTGAGTATCTGCTATGTGCCAGGCACTGTTTAAGGTCCTGGGGGTTATGAACAGATACAATCAGTCCTTAACTTTCATGTGGTAACATTCCTAGAAAATAGCATGAAAGTTTAAAAAAAAACAAACTCAAATGTTGATACGTTGAACCTGTGGAAAATAGTTATATTCCTGCACCACCAAAAACTGTAACCTTTTGCTAGAGATTGCTAAAAATACACTTTTCTGCATACAATACATTATAATAAGACATTAATTCTGATAACATACACTTTTCCTAACCCAGTAACCATGAAATAACCCATAAAATTCAGTACAGAAAATAAAATTGGTAACATGCAAAACATTTTTCTTGCTAGTAATTCCCTAGATTTCTGTGATCTTTTGTGTTAATATATCGATAAAAAAATTTTTTCAGACAATATTCAATTTATATATCACATGAAATCGATAGTCTCATAAATACTTTCCCTTCTTTTTGCGGATGTAATAAATCATTGATTCATTAACAGCAAACTCATGGCCAGCAGCAGCTATAGACATCGTGACACGAAGTTTGTCTGATGTCTTAATTTTCTCACTAATCTGCGTTACTGACTTTGCACTCTTTAGCTTAGAGCCCAAAGGACTTGCACTATGCTTTAGGGGAAATAACTGCAACACAGAACTTGAGTTTTAAAGGCAAGCAATGAAAATATGCAACAACGGGGAGCTCTTGACAGTAGCAAGGTGAGTAAGACAAGTGAAGTGCCTAGTAGGGTATCAGTCGCTCCACAAACTTGCATGTATCACACCTCTCATTTTTTTCTCTGTTGCACGTAGTGCACTTGCCAATGCAAAAGGGAACATGAGGTTACTAAAAAAAAATCGCGTGAATGCTTGAAGTCAAGAAAGTTAAACAGATGAATATTAAGGATTGACTGAAAATGAAATTGACGTTATGCTTAAGAATCTTAACATTTCTTAGAGAAAGGCAATATGTACAAAGATATGTGGGTATAAAATTTGCTGAATGTTGTGGTATATGCCTCTGATCACTATTACTAAGGAGACTAAGAGCGGTGGATTGCTTGAGCTCAAGAGTTCTGAACTCCATTAAAGCTGCAATTCCTTTGAGTGCCTGCACTAAGTCCAGCGTCAGTGTGTCAAGCCCCAGGAAGCAAGTACCACTATGCTGTCACAGGAGGGGCAAACTAAACTGGCCCAGGTTGGAAATGCAGCAGGTCAAAGCTTCATTGCTGATCAGTGGTAGGATTGGGCCTGTTAGTATCTACTGTACTTCTAACTGCGGAGAGATAGGGGGACCAAATTCGTGTGTGTGTGTGTGTGTGTGTGTGTGTGTGTGTGTGTGTAATAGAGTGTGTGCATATGCATATGTGTGTGTGTATAATGAAGTATATATGTATACACATACAATAAATACCAGGTAATTGGGAGTATTAGTACCTGGGGGGATCTGTAAAGGTCCTCACAATAGGACATAATGTTTGAGCTGAATTTTGAAAGACGCTTGAGTTTTTTCAGAACTCGTCAATGTACATTGTTGTTGCTAGAACTATTGATGGGGTTTTAAATATCTATAATACCATTCCTCATTAACAGAGAGTCTTGACAAGTGTCTAATATTGCATAATTACTTAAATTAATATCATTCCATTTATTCATCTATTTAATTATGTATTCTGCTACTGTGTTTAAGAAACTTAGTGGAGGGAGAGTTAAGATGGCAGAGTGAAGGCAGGGACTTGCCTGAACTCTCCTCTAAACACCTGTAAAGAATGATTCTAAACAAATTCTAGAGCAGCAGAACCCACAGAGTGAAACAAATTTCCAGCCCAAGACAACCTGGAAGGTCGATGGGAAAGGTCTGTTGCACCAGGCTGAGAAAGAAATACAATCTAGTGCAGGCTGCAGCAGCACAGACTGGGCCCCAACAAACCTTGAGAAGGCCTTGGGGAATTGAATCACTGACAACTGTGGCACTTTCCAGGCTTCTCAACCCACAAACACCAAAGACAGCTTAGAAGGTCAGTAGGAAAGGTCTGTGGTACCTGGGTGAGAGAGGAGCACAGTCCAGCCCTGGCCCCAGCAAACCAGGAGCAGACCTTGGGAATGACTGAATCAGCAGCCATGGCAGTGGCAGCATTGGTAGTGGCTTTTTCTGGAGCTCTCAGCCCACAGAGGGTAAGGGGATCGAACAACTGGTCAGAAGGTTACAAGGATCTCTTTTTTGGCACTGAGGCAGGACTCCGTTGCTTTGCCCGTACTTGGATCTGGGTCGTGGGTGGCAGTCCTAGAGCAAGGAGGAGCATTGGCATAGCAGAGCTTGTGGCAGCAGTGGAGAGGGAACCCTCCTCACAGTTCCAGGGCAGAAAAGAATGCTTGTGGTCACTCACAGACCAGGGCATAGGCCAAGAGAGGAGTCAACACCTCTCCTTAGATTATACCACCTTGGAAGAAAATTTGCAGGTCCCTAGAAGTATCTCTGAAAACAGCTGCACAAAACCCTTGAAGCTTGGGGCAGTGGACCCTCCACACTGGAAGTAGAGCCCTACTTTAACAAAGAGTTAAAAAGTCAAGAAATAGGCCAGGAAAATGAGCAAACAACGGAAAAAAACCTCAGACTATAGAAAATTACTTTGGTGATGAGGAAAGTCAAAACACACTCAGAAGAAGACAACAAAGTTAAAGCTCCTACATCTAAAGCCTCCAAGAAAAATAGGAATTGGTCTCAGGCCATGGAAGAGCTCAAAAAGGATTTTGAAAATCAAGTAAGAGAAGTAGAGGAAAAATTGAGAAGAGAAATGAGAGTGATGAAAGAAAATCATGAGAAATGAGTCAACAGTTTGGTAAAGGAGATCCAAAAAAATACTGAAGAAAATAGCACCTTAAAAAATAAACTAGACCAAATGGTAGAAGAGGTCCAAAAAGCCAATGAGGAGAAGAATGCCTTCAAAAGCAAAACTGACCAAATGAAAAAAGAGGCCCAAAAGCCCACTGAAGAAAGTAAGTCCTTAAAAATTAGAATGGAGCAATTGGAAGCTAATGACTATATGAGAAATCAAGAAATTATAAAATAAAACCAAAAGAACGAACAAATAGAAGATAGTGTGGAATTCTCATTGGAAAAACAACTGACCTGGAAAATAGATCCAGGAGAGATAATTTAAAAATTATTGGATTTCCTGAAGTCCATGATCACAAAAAGAGCCTAGGCATCATCTTGCAAGAAATTATTAAGGAAAACTGCTTTGGTATTCTAGAACCAGAGGATAAAATAGAAATTGAAAGAATCCATAATTCACTTCTTGAAAGAAATCCCAAAAGGAAAACCCCCAGGAATATTATAGCCAAAATCGAGAGTTCCTAGGTCAAGAAGAAAATATTGCAAGTAGCCAGAAAGAAACAATTCAAATATTGTGGAACCACAATCAGGATAACACAAGATTTAGCAGTTTCTACATTAAGGAATCAGAGGGCTTGGAATATAATATTCTGGAGGTCAAAGGAGCTAGCCTTAAAACTAAGAATCACCTACTCAGCAAAACTGAGTGTAATCAATGAGGGGAAAAAAATTGATATCCAATGACATAGAGATATTTGAGGCATTCTTGAGAAAAGCCCAGAACTCAATAGAAAAATTGACTTTCAAATATAAGACTCAAGAGAAGCATGAAAAGGTAAACAGGAAGGGACTTTTTAAAAGTTGAACTGTTTACATTCCTACATGGAAAGATATTTGTAATTCACAAGACCTTTCTCATTATTAGGGTAGTTGGAGGGAATATATATACACAGAGGGCACAGAGTGAGTTGAATACGAAGGGGTGATATCTCAAAAATAAAATTAAGGTGTGAGAGAGGAACGTACTGGGAGAAGGAGAAAGAGAATGGGGTAAATTATCTCACATAAAAGAGGCAAAAAAATGCTTTTACAATGGAAGGGAGGAGTGGAAAGGTGGGAGGGAATGAGTGAACCTTACTCTTCTTAGAATTGGCTTAAGGAGGGAATAACATACATACTCAGTTGGGTATAGAAATCTATCTGACCCTACAGGAAAGTAGGGGGGAATGAGATGGGGGGGGTGATAGAAGGGAGGACAGATTGGGGGAGAGGGTAATCAGAAGTAAACACTTTTGAGGAGAGACGGTGAAAGGAGAGAATAGCATAAATGGGGAGGCGGGATAGGATAGAGGGAAATATAGTCAGTCTTTCACAACATGATTATTATGGAAATGTTTTGCATGATTATACATGTATAACCTATATTGAATTGCTTGCCTTCTCAATGAGAGTGGGTGGGGAGGAAGGGAGGAAGGAAGAGAAATTGGAACTCAGAGTTTTAAAAAGAAATGTTAAAAATTGTTTTTACATGTAACTGGGAAATAAGATACACAAGCAATGGGGTATAGAAATCTATCTTACCCTAAGGGAAAAGAGGGATAAGAGAAGTGGGGGGAGGGGTGATAGAAGGGAGGGCAGCTTGGGGGAAGGGGTAATCAAATGCAAAACACTTTTGAGGAGAGACAGTGAAAGGAAAGAGAGAATAGCATAAATGGGTGGGGGGGGGAAATAAGATGGAGGGAAATACTGTTAGCAATAATAACTGTGAAAAAAAATTTTGAAGCAAGTTTTTCTGATAAGGGCCTCATTTCTATAACATATAGAGAACTGTGTCAAATTTATAAAAATGAGAGTCATTCCCCAATTGATAAATGATCAAAATATATAATCAGTTTTCAGATGAAGTAATTAAAGCTATCTATAGCCATATGAAAAAACGTTCTCACTGTTGGTTGGAGAAATGCAAGTTAAAACAACTCTGAGCTACTACCTCATATGTATTATATCAGATAATAGGACAGAAGAGGTAAATGACAAATTTTGGAGGGGACGAAGGAAAAATGAGACATTAATCTACTGTTGTCAGAGTTGTGAATTGATTAAACTGTTCTGTAGAACAATTTGGGACTATGCCCAAAGGGCTATAAAACTATGCATATGGCTTGACATAGTAATACCACTACTGGGTATCTCAAAAGAGGTAAAAACAACAAGGATAAGGACCTGTATGTACAAAAATATTTATAGCAGCTCTTTTATGGGGGTAAAGAATTAGAAATTGAGGGGATTGTGCATCAATTGGGGAATGGCTGAATAAGTTGTGCTATGTAATTATGATGGAATACTATTGAACTATAAGAAATGATGAGCAGGATGCTCTCAGAAAAACCTAGAAAGACTTACAGGGGTTGATGCAAAGTGAAATGTACTGGGTACAAAATAACAGCAATATTGTAGGATGATTAGCTATTCTCAGCAATACAACAATCCATGACAACTCTGAAGGACTGAGGATGAAAAATGCTATCCATTCCCGGAGAAAGAACTGATGGTATCTGAATACACATTGAAGCAAATTTTGTTTTTGGTTTTTTTTTCATTTTCTTTATTTTTCTTGAGGTTTTTTTTGGTCTGTTTTCTTTCACAACATGACTATTACATATGTTTTGCACGACTACACATATATAACCTATATGGAATTGCTTGCCTTCTCCATGGGGGGGGCACTAAGGAGGGGGGAAGGGAGAGAATTTGGAATTCAAAGTTTTAAAAACAAATGTTAAAAAAATTGTTTTTACATGTAATGGAAAAAATACTAAATAAATATAAAAAAATAAAGTTAGTGATTGCCTACAGGGATGAATAAAACAAAATCCATGCCTTCACAGAGCTTCAAGGAGGTGGAGAACAATGTGCGAAAGGTGAATTATTTAAATGAATAATTATACTATATAGCAGCATAAATATAATGCAAAAAACAGGACAACTATCACTTGTGGCCCATGGGGTTAGAATAGGCTGAATAATTGATAGGACTTGATGATGGCAGGTTTTAGAAGGTAGAAATGGTGAAGGGATAGGGCCTAAGAAAAGGCAAGATGTTTTTGGAGAAGGTGTTTAATGCAATTTGTCTGGAATACTGGGTACGTACAGGAGGATAGTAAGAATTATGTTGGGCAGATAAAGTTGGGTCATATAGGCCCTTGAATACTGGCATAAGGAATTTGGATTTTATTTAGCAGTGCCAATCCATCAGATTTTTTCTGAGCGGGAAAGTGATGTTATCAGTGGTTCTTTATGAAGATTAAACTTACTAACAGTGATGGTGTGTAGGTTGCAGGAGAATAGAGGAGGAAAAGCCTAGAGGCAGGAGACAGCCTTCCAAATGATCTTCAGTACTAGTCTAGGCATGAGGTAACAACGGTCTTAACTTAAGTGGTGGAAGTTGAAATGGAAAGAAAGTAGCAAAGACATAAGAATGGAAGAATCAGTAGGACCTGGGGACTGATTAGATATGAATTGTAGAGATTGTGGTTTCAAGCATAATGGAAATAAGGGAGGTGAGAAGTTTTTATTGGGGCAGGGAGAATGAGTAGTTCAGTTTTAGATATGATGAGTTTGAGGCCCAAGTAGAACATCAAAGGAGAAAGCCCTGAGCAAGGCAACATTGAACGTGAGGGATGTGTGAGGGCTGAAGAGAGATTTCAGAAAGATCTTGATAGAGTTAGAGTTGAAGTTGTGGGAGTAGATGAGATAGGTAAAGGAGAGAGAAGAGCACCAAGGATGGAATCCTGGAGAATAGTGGTTGAAGGGATGAAGAGGAAATCCTAGAACTAGTGGTGAGAAAGGAGGAGGACCCGAATTCTGCAGTGTCATCAAAGTCAAAGGGGCACAAGTGGCCAGTTCTCTAGTGTCGGATTCTAGAGGGGCGTCAAGGAGAATTCACATTGAGCCAAGGCTCCGGAGAAGCCAACAGGTCATTGGTAACCAGATTAAGGCAGTTAAGTAACTAATCAATGCATGATGAAGATATGGAGACCTAGAGTATGTTTTTCCTTTTTAAAAAAATGAACTTAATGACAATGAAGACGTTCAAAGAAGTCTTTTCAGAAATTTGAAAGGAAGGAGCGAGAGAATGGTGTCATTTGAGGAAATAATTGGTGCTATTTTTTTCTGGTTCTGGAATGTGTTTTTGTTTTTCATGTAAAGGAGAGTTCAACATCTTTTTCAGGAAAGCAAAAGAAGCCAACAAAGAGGGAAAGGTTAGCATAATTTATGGACCAAGTTCCAGTGAAGGGAGGTGATGGGATCAAGAGTAGTGATACTAACTCACCTTTAGAGAACCACTGTGCCTTCCTCAGAACAGCCATGTGAATAGATAATGTCACTATTACCCCCATTTTATACATAAAGAAAACCAAAGCTTTAGTTAAATCACCTGCTGATCACACAGCCAGTAATTATTTCAAGGGAAATTTGAACCCAGGTCTCTGACTTTGTCTGCTTTTCTAGGGATTAGCCACATCTCTGAGACAGAACGTGAAGGATAATGACAAATAATATAAGGTTTTAAAAGAAATTTTAAGAGGGAGAGGAGAAAATCAAAGGTGGACAATTTAATTCTGGTCTTCTTGATCTTAAGATATCTAGATGGTGAAGGGAACAGTGGATTGGACCTAGCATCAGGAATACTCAAGTTTGAATCCTGTGTTGGTCACTTAGTAGTTTTGTGACTCTGGACAAGTCATTTGACCTACCTAGGCCTCAGTTTCTTCACTTGTAAAATGGAGATAATAGTACCTACCCATGAGGTTGTTGCAAGAATCAAATGGAATAATGTAAGTAGAATTCTTTGTTTACAGACCCTGAAGTGCTCTGTACGTGCTAACTAGTCATAGTGGTGGTGATGGTGGTAGTAGTGAAGTCAGAGGCAGAGTCCTCATTGGAGCAAGGGTGTACAAAGAGCGAGTGAAGAGAGATGACCAAAAATGTAGAATGAGCATGTTCTAGAAGGTCTTCAACATTAGTCCTGGGAATTTGGACATTATCCTATAGGCAGTGGACAGTCCATAAAGATTTTTCAGTTGGAGAGTGAAATAATCAAAACTTCAGGGTGAGAAATTTAACTGGCCACCTCCATTATCTTTTTGGGATTTAAGGCAGCCTGTGAAGGAGGATGGGATAATACTAACCTTCACTGTCAGTCATGATCAGTTCAAGCGTAATTTATAACAGTATGTCGATTTATTTTGCATCTGTGTAGGAGCTCCACAGACCAGGGCAGTTCACGGCAGCCTGTGGTTTAATAGATAATCTTGGAGAGTTGTTGAGGCCCTCAAAGGTTAAGTGACTGTCAGGGTCAGGATTTAAATCCAGGGCCTAACTCCCTAAGCACTGTATCAAATTCCTTCTTAACTTGTGGCAGACCTTGCTTTAAAAAAGAAAAAGGGTCAGCAAGTCATATTTATTTAGCCCTAATCTTTACCTCCTGCCTGACAGTGAGAGATAATAGCATAACTACCGGGGAGTTGATTTCACTAAATAAGAATGATTTTGTATTTGCTTGTTAGCTGTCCTTGAAACTTCCCTAAGTAAATCGTAAGCTCTCTGAGAAGTGGGACCAAGTGTCTCCTTTCTTTTCCAGCTGTCTTTTTCTTCTTTGGTATCTCTCCCTTACACCTCAGGAGAATTTAGAAAAAATAATTTTCTGCCTTGGGACAATATAAGTATCTAGTAAATAACTGTTAAATATTTCATGATAAATTAAAGTCCCTAATCAAGTATATATTGCTTGGAACCTATTAAATGGGGCAATTAAAATGAAAGCAAAAACATGTGGCCATACTGTTCTTAAAATATGTTGAAATGCAAATTTGGAGGGGAGAGATGCTTTTTGGTGGTTTGTCATCCTGGAAATTAAAAAATTGGCTATTTACCACAGCCCATTTAGGTGATATATCTAGGTGAGATTAAACTGGTTGTTGTGCTTTGTAGTACTGCATTTAGGGGTTCCTATTTAAGAACCTTTTTAAAATCAGCTCTCCCATGAATGAATAAATTAGAATGTATCTTGGCAGGATAGTTCAGCATTTTTGAAGCACTGGATAGATTTAGAAGTCTGATGTTGGAATAGAGCCAATGCTGTGTCACTAAAGTCACTGATCAGTTGATATGAGGACTTCCTCCCCTAGTTTAGATGACAGCCTGTCCTCACCTCCTCTCGTGGAATTTTTGTCCATGTCCTTCCATGAGTCCTCCCTGGAGGATGCCTTCTGCCTCCATCTGGTCAGTTTTTCGTGGATGCCAGTGGAACATTGAGGCATTCTATGTATTATGCTTCATCTTTGCTATGACAACAACAACAACAGCAATAATAGTCTCATCAGATCCTCACAAGGAAGAAAGGGCTGTTGTTACACACATTTTATAGGTGAGGAAACTGAAGTTGAGGGAGATTTAAGTAAGAGAAGTTTAAGTGCTTGCAAGTGACCGAGCTGGTTTTGAACTCAGGCCCTCCTGACTCTAAGTGAAGTGCTCTTACCCACTGCATCATGGTGTGTAGATGCCTCAAAACTAGCCCACTTCCTTTTTCGTCCTAGATGTACTTGATAATATTTTTATGCCACATGTAACATGCATCATCATTGGCAATGTGACGACACTCAGGTAGTTCTAAATTTTTATTTATTTGAACCACTTTTCCATTTCCGTGGCCTCTACTGAAATGTGAGTGCGGTCCAATGGAGAGAAGGCACTGGACTTGAAGTCAAAGAACCTGAGCATGCCCTTGCCTCTAGGTGAAGCACTCAGGGTACAAAGGGAAAAAATAAGTCCCTGACCTCAGCTAGACTACAATCTCATGAGGGAGGAGAGGGCGTACAAAAAGGAAGCTGAGAAGGGTGAGGAGCATGGCGGAGAAGCCCAGAAGAGTGCAGCTCAAAGGTGCCCTCCTTCACCGGAGGTTCTGGGAAGAGCTTCTGGCCCTTTACCCTTCAGTCAGAGGATCCTGAGGAGGTGTGAGTCCGAAGGCTGAAGTGAGCTTGCAAGGTGAAGAGATTATAGTGATATCTAGAGGAGTTCTGCTGGGAATGTATGACTTAGGATGAGTCACTTAACCTCTGAGAGCCCACGTTTCCTTCTTTATAGCAACTTTATTTGGGCAGCCAGGTGACAATCTCCCAAGCTTATTGTGAAGATGAGATAATGATTGTAAAGGGCCCAGCACAGTGCCTGAAACCTAGTAAGCACTATATAAATGTTTGCTATTATTATTACTACACTGAGGATATAGGCCTAGGTAGCCTATAAGGACCCTCAGAGCCCTCTGTCTGTAGTCCTACGATCCTACATAATTCTGTTAGTCTAGACTGTTATGTCCTCCTAGCTCTTCTTGTATGCTGATACCAGGACAGTCTTCTTAAAGCATGGGTCTGATCAAGCCACTGCTCAGATACCTTCAGTGGCTCCCGGTTACTTGCAGAATAAAGGCTGAATTTCTTAGCATCACAGGCAAAGTCTCTTGCCACATGTCATCACCCAGTTGCTCCAGCCTTGTCTTGTTACTCTCCCCAGCAGTCAGA
The DNA here is from genome assembly GCF_011100635.1 of Trichosurus vulpecula. NCBI lineage: Eukaryota > Metazoa > Chordata > Mammalia > Diprotodontia > Phalangeridae > Trichosurus > Trichosurus vulpecula. The sequence goes on along the minus strand of NC_050573.1, from coordinate 62,454,524 downwards.
CAGTTTATTATTCTTTAAGTACCTTTTACAAAACTACTTCCATGTTTTTGCTCTTATTGCTCTCTCTACCTTTGATTCCTTTTCTTACCCCAGGCTTTGTTGAAATTCTTTCGTTTAGGCTGAGTTAAGTTTCACCACTACTCAATAAAATTTTCTAAGTTCCCCCGGCCAGAAATTGGCTCTTCCTTTCCTTAGATCATTTTCTTTTTCTGTTTACTTTTTTTTCCTCTCGAGGCAGGGTCATACTGCTAGTACATGTGTAACAACAGTGTTGCTAGCAGCTGCTGAGAAGGTGAAAGACCAACAACACCAGCACACAGGAGGGCTGCTAGCACAGGTCCTTTGACCTGCTTTTCTAGGGAAAGCAGCTTTAAGGGGTTAACAATTTCAGTTTAATTAAACATACATATATCATTCACCTAGTTCAGGGGAAAAAGCCAGCATGCTGAACTTCAGAGAGAATACAAACAGAAATTACAAGTATACATTATATAAACAGAGCAAATAAACACAAATCCATTTATCCACACCAATACATAGTTACCAGAGAGAAGCACCAACATCTGAGTTTTCAAAGCTGGGGGTGGGGGCTGCTTCAGTGGCTACCCAGAGTCTTGTCACCAACACTCTTTAAATGAGTGTGCCCCCAAAGGCAAAAACGCTCACCTCTAGGTTTATATATGCTTCTTCAGGGTCAAAGGGCATCACAATCATGGGACTCAAACCCACGTGACTTAGGCCTTCTTGTGACATAAGCAGGTCATCAAAGACTCCGGATTCAATCGAAGATTCCTTAGTGCTGAGAAGCACTCCAGAACAAAGACAACAAAAAAGTTCACTCTGCTTGCCATTACATTTGAAAGGCAAGTATCATCAAAGGTCCTTGATTACCTCAGCGTTCTAAAAGAGAAAACAGTTTAAAAAAAAATGTCAGGTCTGAGACTGGATTTGAACTCAGGTCCTCCTGACTCCAGGGCAGGCTCTCTATCCACTGTGCCAACTAGTTGCCCCTTGTTACATCATTTTCTCCCTCTCCTCAGGCACTTTCATGCCTTGCATTACAGCTATTTGTGTCCATGTCTTAACTTCCCTGCCAAATTGTAAACTCCATAAGGTCAGGGCCTGTGTCTCATCGTGTTTGCATTCCCTCTTCCTGTCTTCCCCACACGCAGAGCCTGACATGATGGCTTATTTATCATAACCCAGCAGATTTTTGTCAACCTTTATTACTTGCATGGAAAGTTCTGTCAGGAATTAAATTCTATTGAAAGTACTTGGAAGGGGAGAAGAGACGCAGGGATAAATACCCTCTGTAACCTTTTTTAATTTGCACAGCTACATTTAGGTGATTTTCTGGGAAATGGCACTTTTTATTGTTAAACATTGTGCCTGTTTTTGGAATTGGACTATAGCTAGTTTTGTAAACCAAAGTATAAGAAACAGAAGGGATTGGATTTCATCAAGCTTAGTTTGGCCCAAGGCTATACGGAATCTCTGGGCAGGTCTCTGTATCCAGCATCTCATTAACAGGAAACCTCTGTTAAATGAGGCTTTTAAACTACACCAACACGGTGATAATTGAAGTTCTAATGGTGACCCTGAGGCACTGCAGCATCAAATGCCTTTTGAGTCATCAGATTTTGATATATTTAGTATTGTTTTAGTGTATTTTATCATGTTGGTCTTTGTAAAATTTATCATTTGTATTACATATTGTAACTATATTAACCAGCATATTTTATTGCCAGTTGCCTCTTTCGCACAGATGGCATATAATAGTGGGTGTTCTGCAGTGTGACTGTTAAAATAGTACTCATGGGACATGAATTTAGGGGTATGATGAAAAGACCACAAAGCCTGCAAACATAAAGTTTAAATCCCAGGTCTTAAATTTGTTAGCTTTGGACTGTGAGCAAGTTGTAACCTTTCTAAGCGTCAGTTTTGTCATCTGTAAAATGCAAATAATAATACTTGCTATGCCTATCTTGTAAAATTTTTGTAGATTAAGTGCTTTTTAGTGTTCTAGATGCTTTGAGAAACATGAGGGTTTTTTTTTTTAATTATATTGTATTCTGAATTTGTTTTATGAATGTACAGTTCAGGGAGCTCCATATATATGTAGTCCTAGAGAGTTGTCTGGGATACTGAGGGACTAAGTGATTTGCCCAGAACTCGGGGCACAGGGGAGTGAGAAAGAGAGAGAGAGAGAGAGAGACAGAGAGAGAGAGTATGTGAGAGTGTGAGTGTATGTGTGTGTGTGTGTGTGTCTAAGTAAGCTGAGGCTTGTCCTCTATCCGCTGTCCCAGCCTGCTTCTCACTGAGTTTTAGGAAAAAGTTTTGGTGAGCTTTTATTTTTAAGAAAACATGTATATTTTCTGTCAACATTACCTTTTTTTTGGTATTATTATGGATACCTTGATACTTTCATGTATTAGTAGTCTCACCGGGGATATACCAAGCATGCCAGAGGCCTTCATCAGAGATTTTTAAGATCTCTAGGTTACCAGGGTAGCCCTTAGGCTATGTATATGCTGTGTTTCATTCTTAACACATACTTTGATCCACCTTCTTTTCCAGTTACATGTGTGCTTAATTATATCTGTCCGCCTTCTTGAATATACGTCAGCTGTTGGCAGTGTACACGTACATACACCTACCATGCATCTTTCCATTGCCCTTCACATTACATGTAATTTTGATTTTTCTGAGACCATGTTGCTCAATGACTTTTTCTGTTCCCTGATTCAGTCAACAAGCATTTAATTAATGTATTTATGATAATAATAGCTACCATTTATATAGTGCTTCAAGGTTTGCAAAGTGCTTTATAAATATTATTTTATTGTCACAACAACTTTGGGAGGTAGGTGCTATTATACCCATTTTATAGATGAGGAAACTGAGGCTGAGTTGAGGTGGGTTTTTTTTGTTTTTTGCCCAGGCCACCACTACTAAATGTCTGAAGCTGGATTTGAACTCAGGTCTTCCTGACTCCCGGTCCAGTATTCCATCCAGTGTACCTCCTAGCTCTCTCTGTGCTTACTCTGTGCCAGGCATTGTGCTAAATGCTAGAGATACAATTCAGAGCCAAAAAAAAATAGTCCTTCTTCTCAAAGAACTCATAGTCTAGTTGGAGACACATATATAGGATAAATTGGAGATAATCTCAGAGGAAAAGCACCAAAATTAAGGAGAATCAGAAAGTGCTTTTTGCAGAAGGTGGGATTTAGCTGAGAGGAGGTGGAGATGAGGAAGGAGAGTTCCAGGCATGGATGAAAATGCTGGAGATGGAGTGTCTTGTGCAAGGAGATCTAGAGGATATGAGGGAGAAGGTGGAAGGTTATGGGAATGATAAGAAGGAGCCAGATTGTATAGGTTTAAAAGCCAAATAGAGGATTTTATGTTTGATCCTAGAGGTTATAGGAAGCCACCAGAGTTTATTGAATAGTAGGGAGAATTGCATGGTCAGAGCTGCACTTTGGGAATGATGGGGTTGGAGAGATACAGGAACCCCAACACTAGAGTTCCCTGACAAGCTCGTCTGGAATGAATTCACAATCTCAAGCATTTTTTAAGTCAAGGTGGCAAAGATTTATTGTTATGCTTTTCAGCAGGCAAGAGTTCTTGGGGAACCCGCAAACTTGGAGGGATACAGTTAAAATTTATATAGGATAAACTATAGTAAAACATGTGCCAAATATGCCAACTAGGTGATTCAGGGAGGGATTAGGGAGTGGTCACTTCTTAAAGGAACATGCACTTTTAGTATCTACTGCAAAGGTATTTTACCCAGAGTTCGCTGGGAAATAAACCAAGGCAGGGCTACATGGGGGTGTGATTTGAGGCCTGAAACATCACTAAGTCAACTAACCATCCAGGCTAACTGAGAAATACCCAGGCTGCCACCCATCTTGTCTTGTTAGACAAGATAAATGTAGGGAGTATACATATATCTAGGTCTAGGATGCACATAATGAGGAGTTCAGGATACATATAATAATTCAGTGAGTAGTAAATATCTTTATGAGCCAGTACACAGCTAGTTCAAACTAATAAATTCTATAGGTGCAGGTGGCTACTGTATCAGGAAGAGAGATAAGTGTTTTGCATACTGTCCTTGGGCTGGAGAGAAACTGCCTGAGACAGTGTTTTGAGGCTAGGGAGAGATGTGATTTTGGAATTGGGTCCAAGCACAGGCACACAAGCACCCCATCAGGAATGTTTTAGTAGCTATGTAGAAGAGACCAGAATGTAAGAGGAGAGAGTAATGGAAGACCTCTGCGTGATGTGGGGGAACGGACGGGAAGAGAAGGATCTATTGGTGAATGGCTTCAGTTTTTCCAATGAAATATTGGGCAAGGTTCTCACTCAAAAGGGTGGGGGTAATCAGAAGGTTTGGAAAGGTCATTGTGATGAGTGGGATACAGTGAAGATAGGGAGATGTAAAAAGATCGCCTTGCCACAGTGAGGACAGGTTGAAACTACATAACAAATTTGTGGAGGATTTAGCATGGTTTCTTAATTTACCCTAGCTTCATTCAGCCTATGAACCAGGAGCAAAAGGCAGCAGATAGGAGGCTGAGGCTGTGCAGGGCAGAATCAGCAGTATGATAAGGGCTTATCCAGGGATCAGGATGGGGAAGGGAGAAGAATGCAGCCAATGCTTCGGGTGGATACCGGGGAAACCTGGGCCGTGGAGGGATTGTAGGTCACTCTGAGGTCAAAAAGCAGGGTTGGAGTCTTCAGGCAGAGGGAATGGTGGAACAATTAAGCATAAAGGAACTTCAGAGTTCATAAAAATAGAAGTAGTTGAGAATGATAGTAAAATAAAGAGTTTGACCATATCTGAAGTGAGGAATATGTCTTGGGATATGAGTAAATTGAGGAACTAGGAAGTGAGAATGTTTAAGAGAAAGTATGTTGCAGTTCTCTGGAATCAGGACAATTATTGGGAAGGAGGTGGGGGGAGACAGAGACCAAGAGACACTAAATTCTTTGAGGAAAGAAGGGTTGTCCTGGGAGGGGCGAGGAGTTGGTAGACTCTGTCTACCAGAATTTGGATGGGGTGATAAATATGGATTGAATGATTCTTAAGGAAGAAGCAGTTGCTGAGCTGGTGGTGCAAGATGGGGAACCTAGAAGTGGTAGTGGGAGCAAGGAGTATTCCAGCCCAGTGGGCTTGGTGGGGTGGGAGGCAGGACACATAAGGAGTCAAAGTGCAGCTGGTTCTGGAAAGGGTGGCTAGGGAAACTGTGTCAGGAGGAGGGAGTGCCAGAAGATGAAGTAGGAAAGGAAAACTTATAAAATGGAAGCAGATTTAATTTGTGTAAGGAGAACATTCTCTCCATTTTACGGGTGAGGAAACTAAAGCATGGAGAGGCAGGACCAAGATTTGTATCCTAGACTCATGACTTTGCTTCCCCCATTTGTCTCTTTATGAATGAAGGTTCAGATTTAAATCTGCACAGTGAATCTGATACGTCATTAATTGAGGATGCTGTGGCAAATTTAGCCTTGTAGAAACTGGGACTGTTCCTTGAGCGATATCTTGTCTCTGGTCTTATACCTGGTGCTTTGTTTTTTAAAATACTTTGTAGTGAACTCAGGTTGTTAATTTTAGCGATTTGGGGAGTTGAATGAGTCTAAATTTGCTGTGCTACGTATACATCCTGCTCTTTTTAAGTTGTAACTTTTAAAATCTTTTCAGATACACAACACTGCACACGGAGCCAGGGAGGCATGCTGAAGTCCGGCTTTGGGCAGAATGAGTTTACAAGATGCTGGCAGTGCTGTTTGCCAGGAGAAGGCAGCCTACCATCTTCATATTTACCCTCAGCTGACTACAGAAAGTGAGGCTTTCTGCAGAGTAACAGCCACTAAAGATACCACCACTTCAGATGTCATCAAGGACGTGATAGCAAACTTAAACTTAGATGTCACCAAGTGTTATGTTCTTGTGGAAGTAAAAGAAACAGGAGGTGAAGAATGGGTACTAGATGCAAACGATTCACCTGTGCACCGAGTATTACTTTGGCCTCGGAGGGCCCAAGATGAACATCCTCAAAAGGATGGGTATTATTTTCTTTTGCAAGAGAGAAACACAGATGGGACCATAAAATATGTTCACATGCAGCTGATCTCTAAAGCAAAGGAAGCTCGAAGTTTGGTTGAAAGGGGCTTTCTTCCTTGGCAACAGGAAGACTTTGATGATCTTTGTAATCTTCCTAATTTAACAGAGACAAATCTTTTGAAGAATTTGAAGCATCGTTTTTTACAACAGAAAATATATACTTATGCAGGGAGTATCCTTGTTGCAGTTAACCCCTTTAAATTCCTACCCATTTACAACCCTAAATATGTCAAGATGTATGAGAATCAGCAGCTTGGAAAATTGGAGCCTCATATCTTTGCTATTGCAGATGTGGCCTACTATACCATGCTCAAGAAACATATCAACCAGTGCATAGTTATTTCAGGTGAAAGTGGCTCTGGGAAAACACAAAGTACAAACTTTTTAATTCACTGTCTGACTGCATTGAGTCAGAAAGGGTACGCGAGTGGAGTAGAAAGGACGATTCTGGGCGCTGGCCCTGTATTAGAGGTACATTTTTTTTTTCCTTTTAATCCTGTGATTTTTCTGTATGTCTTATACTTTGGATTTCAAACTTAAATACCTTTTGGGCTTTCAGAGTTATGACATGTTTGTAGTTCTTATTTTAAAAAGTATCATTTTCTGGAAATAACAGAAACAATTATTTTAATTCCCTTTTCTGTGCACAGGACTGGGCTAATCCTTAGAGAGGGCAGCTAGTTGGGCTGGAGTCAGGAAGGTTTGAGTTCAAATTTGGACTCAGACACTTATTAGCTGTGTGACCCTGGGCAAGTCACTTCCCTGTTTGCCTCATTTTCTTATCTGTAAAATGAGCTGGAGAAGGAAATGGCAAACCACTCTAGTATCTTTGCCAAGAAAACCCCAAACGGGGTCACAAAGAGTCGGATATGACTGAACAATAACAACAATCCTTAGTATTTTTCTATACAACCAGTATAAATGTTGAGCTATACCATTTTCTAGTGAGGGTTTTCTATATATTGCATATTTGAGATACACAATTTAAATGGACTCTTTATGGTAGGCTAATAATCCTTCCCAGCTAAAGCAATTATTATTCACTAAAAAATTATTTCATTTTAGAGGTGCGGTATGCAGACAGAGAGAAACAGAATGTTGGGTCATTAGCTATTGCATTTAAGTAGTATAGAGAGCTCATGACTATTTCGAATTCAGATTTTCACAGCTTTTACATAGTTTTGGCTAGAAAAGCCTCGCTATCATCAGTCTTTTGACTAGTTTTTGGAAACTCAGCTACGTTACTGCTGTGGTATAAAATGTATAAGGTACAACATTTTACAACTTTTTAAAAATATGTATCTATATTTATGTGTCTAAATGAGTGTTGTCCCTATCAAAGTAGTCATCTCGAAGACTATAGGCTACAGACAATGATGTTGCCATTGCACAAAACTTTTCTTGTTTCCTCTTTTGGAATTGCTTCTAGAGCCTGCAATACAGTCTTTTCAATGTCTTTAGTGGTTAAAAAAAAAACGAAGAAAACATAAACTTCATCTTTGGGGATAGGTTTGATTCTTGGAAGCAGCTTTCCAAACAACTGGTAAAGAAATCAGGTGATTTGAATTGTGCCACTTTTAGTCTCACATTAGGTATAATGATGATGTGGACTTTCTTGTTTGCTTTATAAACAGTCTTAGAAGGCAATTCCAACATGTTTTGAGTTTAAGGCATCATTGTTGAAATAAGTGGATAGCCTTCGAGATGACTGCTTTGAAGGACAGTTCTCATCTGCATGTATTACTTCTGGTCAGCTTATTTTAAAAAAAAAGTTGCATTATTTTAAAACCCTGCTGTGTAATCCCACCAAAGCCAATGAGTATTTATTGCTTTTCAGTAATTGGCCTCAAAAACGTTAATTTTTAACCTGGAAACAAAATAGTGGTAAATTTGGAGCATTTGATGATTTGTTTAAAGGATTATCTTGAGGACTGAAAAGATATGTAAAACAAGAAAGGTTTTTGGTTTGGTTTTGCTTTGTTTTTAAACTTGTTTTCTGCTCTTTGAAAGGAGAAGTTGACTTGAGGTTTGCTTGATGCTGGATCTCACAAAACTTGCTGCAGTTTAACTGTGCAATTTTCAACAAAAAACAGGAAGGGGTCACTGTGGAAAGCTTAGTTCAATCAGCTGATCCTGCCAGGTTTGAGCAAGTTAACTGTTTACTGTCCCTGGGTGCTAGGCAGGGATACAGGAGAATGAAATTATTGACTCCGTCTTGTGCCATATGGGAAATAGGAAACTAATACAATTTGTATTTCAGCAATCTGTTCTTTAGACTATGTAGTACAAACAAAAACAGTTTGTTCAAAACATTGCTGTAATTAATATTTTAACTAGTTTCATGATGAATGTTTAGACAGCAAATAACAGTGTATAATTGTATCTGCTGTGTGTTTATTTTTGGAAATGTTAACCTTCACAAACACAATTTAATAGATGTTAGTTTGTTTTTTTTTTTTTATCATGGGATGTTACTATCAACCCTAGTGACTAGGTATGAAACTGTCTCCAGTCTATAATAGGGATTGTTAACCTTTTTTTGTGTTGTGGACCCCTGTGGCAGGCAGTCTGGTGAAGCCCCTGGATCCCTTCTCAGTTATATGTTTAAATGAATAAAATAAAATATATAGTCTTACAGAGGACACCAATTATATTAAAATACAACTGTCAAAGTTTTTTTAGAAACAAGTTTATGGATCCCAGGTTAAGAACTCCTGTTCCACATTTAGCTAGCTTCTCTCCTGCCTCCTCTGCCTCTTTAAAGTTAAAAAATGTTAACCCTATTCAGTTCAGCAAACATTTATCAAGCTTCTTTTATGCACAATGCCCTATGCTAGGTGCTGAGGATAAAGAAATAAACATGACACAGGTGGGGTACAGAATGTACAGCAACAAGTATCATCGAAGGTAAATTGTAATAGGGACAAAGAATAATTCCACCGAGAGTTCTCCTAAGAATATCTGAATGAGAAGATGCCTCCCCCACTCCTTGGTAGAATGTGCCATCAACATCGCATTTAACTTGAGAATATTTCCAGTGTGTTGATTTTTTTTTTGCTAGTTTTTGTTTCTCTTCCTCCTTGTCTTTAAAAAACATTTATTCTTTATCTGGGATGGCTGTCTGTAAGGGGGCAGGAAAGGAATATTGGAAGAAATTTAGGCAATGTAAAAAATAAAAGATAATGAAATGTGTTTTTAAAAAATAATCTGCACAAAAGGAAAATTTGAAGAGACACCTTATTTCAGATGGAGGAAAATCAGGACAGGTTATAGCCCTTATAAAGGGGTGACACCTGAGCTAAGCCTTTGAGGAAAGAGAATTTCAACAGATAGAAAAGTTAAGGGAGAGGAGTGAGTGAGTGAGTGAGTGTGTGTGTGTGTCTGTGTGTGTCTGTGTGTGTCTGTGTCTGTCTGTCTGTGTAGAAAGGAGGTGAGAAAAATAGAATGAGAACAGCCAGTGGTCTACAAGGGTCTAGTTTGGCCAGAACACGAAGGGAGAAATACAGTGAAGAAGTAAGTCAGGACTAGATTGTGGCCTTAAGTGCCAGATAAGGAATTTGAAGGAACTATTGAGAATTTTTTTTTTTTGAGTAAGGGAGTGACATGGCCAGAATCATACATAATTTGGCATCTGTGTTTAGGGTGGATTACAGAGGGGAGAGACTGGTGTTAGGGAGACCACTTAGAAGGGAGTTAGGATAGGAGAGGTGATGGGAACCTGAAATAAATTAATAGCAAAGGGACTAGAAATGTGGAGATAGTTTGATGAAAGATGTTCGGAGGTAGAATTGACAGGACTTGCCTAATGACTGGTTGTCAGGATTGAATGAGGGGGGAAAAGTCAAAGATGATGATGAGATTTTCAGACAGGGTGACTAGAGAGATGGTGATGACATCAACAGAAACTAAGAAGTTTGATGCAGGCCAGGTTTGGGGGGAAAGATCTTAAGTTCAGCTTTTGCCATGTTGAGTTTGAGTTATTGATCAGATATCCTGGTGGAGATTACTGTTGTTTGTGTTTGTCCTTTGTTTTCGAAGAGGACCATGACATCAGGAAAATGATGACATGACTTGCGGTTGTAAGTAAGGGAGCACGGTCACCAGCTTCACTTTCCCCTCCAGAGCCATCTGGGTCCAGTGACCAGATATTCATCAGGATGACTGGAGATGGCCCAGGATGCCTTAGGAGACCCTGGCCCTTTTAGGCTAAGGCCTTTTCAGGTACTTACTTAGAGTGAGGTGACGCCCATTCAGTGAACAGGCCTCTTTCAGAAGTGAATCAAGGGATGGTCCCTTTAATTGGAAAAAAAGAAAAAAAATCAAGCTGGGAGGGGAAGACCCTTAGGGTTGCTGTTCCGAGTGGTAACTGGTGGAGATAATGAGTGAGTGGAAGAAACACAGGAGTAGAGCTATGCTAGGCACCTGGGGATACAAATACAAAGCCATGATGGGCTCCAAGGGAGGTACTGTGGACCTTCCAGGGAGAAATATCCACGTCAGAGAAGAGGTGATAAGGAAATAGAGGTGCAAAAAGTTGATGATGAGTTCAGTTGTCTGAACTCATTATCTTTCCGGCAGGGGAATCCCAGTCCCCTCCAACCTGTGTCATCCTTAACTTCTCACTCTGTTTCCCTTCTGTATACAATCTATTGTCAAACCTGTCAATTTTACTTCTACAGCATCTCTCCATCTCCCTTCTCTCCTCTAATACTTCTACCACCTTGGTGCAGGCCTTCATCACCTCATTCATGCACTTTTTCAATAGCCTTCTGTTGTGTCTGCCTGCCTCGAATTTATTCTCGCTCCAGTCTGTCTTCCATTTAGCTGCCAAAGTGATTTTCCTAAAACACAGGCCTAACCTATTCACCTCACTGTTCAGTAAACTGCAGTGTCTCCCCATTGCCTCCAGGATCAAATACAAAATCTTCTCTTTGGCTTTCATAATCTAGGGCTCTCCCCCACCTCCAGCCTTTCCAGTCTCTGCCTTACTACCCATCATCCTACCACTCATGTACTCTTCAGTCCAGTGACACTGTCTTTCTTGTTCTTCCTCAAACTCCCTCCTGTCTCTGTCTACTGGGTTCCCTGGCTTCTTTCAAGACATAGCTAAAATCTTATCTTCTTTAGGAAACCATTCCCTACCCCCTCTTAATTCTAGTGCCCTCCCTCTTAATTTTTTCCTATTTATCCTGTTTTTACATATTTATTTGCTTTTTCACATCCCCCATTAGATTGTGTGTTTCTTGAGAGCAAAGACTGTCTTTTTTTTTTTTAGTTTCATTTTATTTTCAGTTCCAAATTGTCTCCCTTCCTCTGCCCATTGAGAAGGCAAGAAATACAAAACCCATTACAAATATGAAGTAATACAAAACAAATTTCCACATTAGTCATGTTCCAGAAAAACACAAGTAGAGAACTGTCCTTTTTTTTTTTCATTTGTCCTCAATTACCTCCCTTTGATTTTGTCTTCTGTATAAGTGTTTAAAAAAAATCCAAACTGATCAGTTTAATCCATCTGTGTCAGCATTGGTGATTTTAGACCATTCTCTCATTTTTTCTTCATTGGAATAATTTCCTTTTCTTTCCTTAATTTAATTCACAAGGGTTCTTCTATACCTATTGAGTTGATTTCTCTTATATATAGAATCTTGGACTTGGAATCATGGAATCATGCCTGTCCTTTCTCTGACATCTTGAACATCTGTTCTCTCTACATGTAGAGTACACTTCAGCTGTATGTGTGTGCCTTTCATTCATTCCCTTTATTACCTTTCATAAACTCCCAGGTGGTATGATCACTTCTTCCTAAGATTCCTGTCTTTTCTACCTATGCTACTTATTCCTCTTTCTTGGTCAGAATCAAGATCAGAACATCAGTTTCCCTTATTGCTTCTTCTGTTATCTTCTGCAGAATGAAATTAACATTAAGACAAGTCTAGAATTTCTCTGTTGCTCATCTAAATTCAACAAGAGACATTCAACAGATGTGAACTCTCCCTTCACTACTATATTCTGTCAGTTCCATCATCCACTTGTGAACTCCTCATTCATGTCTTTCTTCTGGCCAGTCATTCTGTAACTTATTTCCACTTCTCTTTCGTTACCCTTTAATTTCGTTCAGATAGTCTTGTACCTCATTTCCCTCTCTTTCCCTCTAATTCCTGGATTTTCACAGATAGGTATATCTTCTTGATATTCAGTGGCACTCTTAACATTTTTAAAAAATCTATTCATTTTTAATAATTACATTCATCCATTGTTTACTCAAGTCATGCCATAAAATCCCACTAAACCTCATTGATGGCTTTAAGATTGCATTTGTTTCCTTGCAATAAGAACTCTAATTACAATATAGAAAATAGATGTTAAGAGTTTCCTGTGTGGAGTACACTGCTAGGTGCTGAAGGAGATCAGAAATTTAAAACACATTCATCTGCTCTTGATGAGATTAGGGTGATAGGACAGCAACAAAGATAGCTATTATAGTGCACAATATTACATAAATGCATTAGAGAGCTATGAAATGAAGTGATACATGAGGAAGAAATGTACATAAAGTTTGGAACAGCATTTGAGTGAATTGGGCTTTAAAGAATGGTAAGGATGGGTGGGAATTCAACAGACAGAGGGAAGGCAGTCAGGTATATGGAACAAATTGTATGAAAGTAACTAGTGTAGAATGAATGGGAAGGCTGGGAAAATAAAATGGCATGGGAAAGAGGCATTTGAATCTTACTAGCAAGGTAATAATTGGAAGCCATTGAAAAAAATTTAATAGATGGAGTCCCATGACCAAATTTATGTGTAAGAATTTATTCTGGAAGTGATCCAAAAGTAGGGTGATAGCCATGAGAATAGAAGATGGGACAGATTCAGAAGATGTTTTGGGGATAAAATTAAATTGACCTTGTAACTATTTGGATATGATAGGGTAAAAGGAGCAATAACTTTGAAGTTATAGACAAAGGAGACCGTGTGAATCAATGAAGATAGAAACAGTGAAGTCAGAAGGATGAGAAGGGAGCAGGTTTCGGAGGAAAAATGAGGAACTTGGTTTTAGACTTAAGTCTGAATCGATAGTGGGATATCCAAGTAGAAATGGGGGTCTAGAGCTCAGGAAGGAAGTCAGGGTTGTAGATTTGGATTTGGGAGTAATGAGTGTTAATTGATACCTTAGTAGTGATTTTATAGGGCCACTTAGTGACACAGTGGATAGAGTACCAGCCCAGGAGTCAGAAAGACTGATCTTCATGAGTTCAAATGTGACCTTACATACTTAGTAGTTATGTGACTTTGGGCAAGTCACTTAACTCCATTTGCCTCAGTTTCTCATTTGTAAAATGAGTTGGAGAAGGAAATGACAAATCACTCCAGTATCCTTGCCAAGAAAACCCCAAAGTGGGTCATGAAGTGTCAGACACAACTGATAAGACTGAACAACAACAACGGTGATTTTATCACCTATACATTTATGTTGTGTATAGACTATCTGAGGTTATAAAGTGTTAATGCTTCCTTCCTTTTGATTGTCTCTTATGAAATAACTGTGAACCTCCACAGTCTTCTTTTCTGTGCCATACTAATTAGCCTAGTAGTAAGAGGTATGTGGTTTTCTCTCTTCATTTTCACCTCTTGATTTTAAAAGCTTTCCCGAAAAAGTACATTTCTTTATAGCCCTTATTTACATACTTTCCATCCCTGACCTAGAGTTAATTATTCTTATCTCTTAAATATTTGTCTGAAAACCAGTATCATTTTCTAACACTTGGAAGGACTAGGTCCACTGTGTATAAGATTATGAAGTCAAGGGCAAGAAACTAAAGACTTTAGGGGCATAGCTGGTTAAGAATTTGGAATCTTAAAATGGAATTTGGATTTCTGAACTGCAGTTCAAAATATTAAAATGACAGACTTTTGATAAGGAACAGGGCTAATAAGAATATTTTTATTTAGAGTCTTGTAAATCAAATCAAAAAGGCTTTAAAATGAAAAGGAAAAGAGAGCAGGAGAAAAAAGCCTACTTTTAGTTATTAAATCAGGTACTATATAGAGGCACTACAGTATAGGAAGATTAATAGTTAATAGCCCAGTAATTCACAGAAGACAAAATCCAAGAAAGAAATCATCAATAAAATCCATGGCCTCAGATGTTTATATGTAAATGGCACAAAGTATGGGTAACAAGCAAGGTGAACTAGAAATTCCAATACAGGGAAGCAAATTTGATCTGGCCTAAAGCCCTGAGATTTAACAGGACCAGTATTTGAATAGGGGCATCAAGGTGGTATAGTGGATAGAGTGCTGGGCCTGGTGAGTTCAAATCCATCCTCAGAGACTAGGTGGGCAAGTCACTTAACCTTGTTTGCTTCAGCTTCCTGATCTATCAAATGAGCTGGAGAAGGAGATGGCAAACCACTCCAGTATCTTTGCCAAGAAGACCCCAAATGGGATCATGAGGAGTGGGACACAAGTGAAACAGACTCAACAATTGAATATGATTGAAAGAGGGTTTTTTTAATTCAAGAAGAATAAGCATAAATAATAGGGGAGAATTGAGAGTCACATTGTTAATATATGTGAATGTGAGGAAATCTAGGAACTCTAGTAAGAGTAGCATGATAGAGAGCATTTGGTGAAAAACCAATAAAGGCAGAAATAGAAGCAATATTGTTACTGGATTATACTATATGACACCTGGACAGAAGGAGGAAATCGATTAGGAATACAGGAAACATCACAAACCTGGCATGAAGACAGGATACAGTGATTGGGAACTGTAGCTACCTAGACATGGTCAACCTTTCTCTACCCAGAGTAGAGGAATTCATAAGTTTTTGGCTTGCTTTAGGACAATTTCATCTTTCAAAAAGGGGAAGAAGCAGTAAGGCAAACTTCTGACATGGATCTGATTCTTTCCAGCCCAGAGCCAGCTTAGCTTCTTTGGAAACAGATTTGTCAGAATGAGAAATGACTGAATGGCCAGACCTAAAGAGTTAATGGCTTGAGAACAGCTTAAAAGGTCTTTTGTTGGAGTGTTCTACCTGACTCTAATCTCGTCTTCAGTTTTATCAGTGACTGAGATAAAAAGAGGTCTGTAGATAAGATGCTTTTAAAATTTGAAGATGATACAAAACTGGAAGGTGACAGCTTCAAAAATATCTCTGATGGGTTGAAACATGGGGCTGATCTAATGAAATGAAATTTAATAGAGAAAGTCTTATCCTTAAGTTCAAGAAATCAATTTTACAATTATGAGATGTATAGTATAGTAGAGCTGAACCATGATTTATTTGAATGAGATCTATGGGTTTTTGTGAACTGCCAGTTGGGTATGGGTCAACAAGTATATACAGTAGCCCTAAAAATGCACTTCTAGGCTGCATTAAGAGAGGCATAGTATACAGGATTAGAGAGCTAAGTGTCAGACCATATTCACAGTATTATGTTCAGTTCTAGTTGCCAAAATGGATGTTATGTTAAATCCATCTAGATGTTAAATAGATCTAGATGGATGTTAAATCCATCTGGAGAGCATCCAAAGGAAAAGTAACCAGGATAGGCCCTGAGATCATGCTATAAAGATCAGTTAAAGGAAGTGGAGATATTTAGCTTGGAGAAGTAAAGATTTGGCCAGGGGGTAGGGGGGCGGGGAGAATTGGTGCATTATAGCTATCTTCAAGTACTTGAAGGGCTGTCTCAGTTCTCCTTGACACCAGAGGATATAGCTAAGAAAAGAAAAGACAAAAGGATACATATTTCAGCTTTAAAAAAGAAAGGAAGGAAGGAAAGAAAAAAGGGACAGAGGGATGGAGGGACAGAGGGAAAAAGGAAAGAAAGAAAGAAAAAAGAGAGAAAAAAGAAGAAAGAAAGAGAGAAAAAAAGAAAGAAAGAAAAAAGAGAGAAAAAGGAAGGAAGAAAGGAAGAAGAAAGAGTGGGAGTTACAGAGAGAAAAGTTTAAGTTTCGTGTAAGAAAAAGCACTAACATGTAGAGCTATCCAAAATTGGAATGAATTGCTTCAGGAATGTAGTAAGAAGCCCTCCTAGGTCTTCAAGGGGTCTCATTGCAGAGATGTGAAAGGCTAGATGCCCACTTTTCTGAGATGTCGTAGAGGAGATTCTTGTTCAGTTATAGTTCTTTTTCTAACTTTGGGTTACTATGACCTCAATTCAAACCTCAGCCAAGAGATTAAAGTCTTGTTTCTCCCTCTTTAGCTTGGACCAACTCAGTGACATCCTTCAAAAAGAGAGGAGAGGGGAAATCAGGCTTTACCCACCTACATTTGAGAGACTCCATATTGATATCCTGAATGTACCCTTCATGTCGTAACCCTGTTCCCCACCCCACCCCACCCCCCGGCCTGACAGTAATACATTGTGTGGATTCAGCATGTTTATTAAAAGCCACTCTAAGACAATCCAAGAGCTTATGAACTCCCCTACTCTGGATAGAGAGAGGTCGACTATGTCTAGGTAGCTACAGTTCCCAGTCACTGTTTCTTGTCTCCATGCTGGGCTTGTGATCTGTTTTCTGTATTCCTAATCGATTTCCTCCTTCTGTCCAGGTGTCATATAGTATTATCCAGTAACAATACTGCTTCTGTTTCTGCCTTTATTGGTTTCTCACCAAATGCTCTCCATCAAGCTACAAATTGAGGCCATTCATGTAATACCTTCTTCATCTCCTCTTCTCACCTCACCTCACTCAGATACCTCATCTCACTGCCTCTTCCTATACTCATCTCAAACAAGCAGGTTGCCCTTCTCCTTGCCAAGGAAGCCCTTCCCTTCTCATCTTCTACAGATTGCCACCAGTAACATCCCAACTCTCTCCTAATCTTCAGTCTCTCTCTATTCATTGGTCCCTTTGCTGCTGACTACAAACATACCCATATTTCCCCATCCTTACAAATAATCCCACTTAAACCAACTGTCCCTGCTAACTATATTCTCACATCTCCCCCTTTCTTGTCTAAACTTCTTAAGAAAGCTGTGTACACTAGATGGTTTCACTTCTCTCATTCAGTTCTAAACCCTTTGCAGTTTGGCTTCAGATCTCATCACTTAACTGAAACTGCTTCTCCAGTTACCAATAATCTTTTAATTGCCATATCTAATGACCTTTTCTTAATCTTCATCCCTCTTCTCTGCAACCTTTGATTCTATTGCTCACCCACTCTTCAGGGATACTGGCCTAAGTGTTCATGACACCATTCTCTTCCAGTTCTCCTGTCTTCTGTCTTCATCCTGGTCATACCAGCTAAACAAAGCTGTCCCCCTAAGGCTGTATCGTAGGGCCTCTTTCTCTTTTTGCTCTATACTATTTTGCTCAGCTCACAGGGCCTTAATTATCATTTTTCTACAGATGATTCACAGATAATATGTATCCAACCCTAGTCTTTCTCCTGAGCTTCTGTCTTACATTACCAGCTACATCTTGGACTACATAACCCATGAACGCCTCAAACTTAACATGTCCAAAATAGAATTCATAATCCTTCCTTGAAAATCCTCCCCTCTTCTTACCTTCCCCATTACTGTTGAGGGTAAATTCACAGTCACACAGGCTCAAAACCCTGTTGGTCATCCTTAATTACTCATTCACTCTCACTCACTCCAGCTATTCCAAACCGGTGGCTTTTTCTAGTTTTTTTGGCTTCTTCTGCCTTCCCAATACTATATACTCTCCTGTATGTCCCCATATCTCCACTCACACAGCAGCCAGCCATAATCAGACCCTCCTCACCTCTCACATGGGTTATTGCAGTAACCTTCCAAATGCATTTCCTTGCTTGTTGTCTCCTTCCACTCAATCTGTCCCCCTCTGCTCAACTGCCAAAATGATTTTCCCCCTATCGGCAATCTCCACTGTCTTCCTGTTACCTGCAAAACCAAACATAAAGTCCTCTTGGCATTTAAAAACCTTTTGGTCCCTTTCTGTTTTTCTAGCCTTCTTATGATTTGCTCCTCCTCCACTCACTACAATCCAGTGACATGGACCTTCTTGCTATTCCTTGGAGAAGACATGCCATCTCCAATCTCTGAGCTTTTGTACTGACTGTCTTCTGTGTTTTCCCTCCTCACTTGCATTTCTTATCTTCCCTGGCTTCCTTCAGCACTCAGTCCAGATCTTACCTTTTCTGTAGGAAGCCTTTCTTGGTCCACTCCTCTCTTCTCCCTCAACCTCCCAGTTGCTCTCAGATTACCCTCCATCTTCTCTGTGTATATACATGTGTGTATACCTCGTGTGTGTGTGTGTGTGTGTATACATATATATGATTACCTACTGTTGACCGCTCCATTCGAATATTCCTTAAGGGCACAGTGGGTTTTTTTTTGTCTTGGTACCCCCAATGCTTAGCATAGTACCTGGCACAAAGATCTTATTAAATGTGTGTTAACCGTTTATGCTTTATTATGATAACTGAAGGAGGTAGTCCCTGCCATTGATGAACTAAAAGTGAGAATCTTACAGTCTGGTTGAAAATAAATATATACCAAAAAAACCAAAACCCAATTATAATACAGTATTTAATCAGTTCCCCAAAATATATGTGTTGGGAAGAAAAGGTAGAGTTGGGGATACTGAGAATGTTAGTTCAAGCAACAAAAATAAGGTTAAGAGAATGTTGGAGAAAAGTTCTCTACAGCCTAGTCATCTGAAATATTTTTTCCCCCTCAAAGAATTACAGTATCCTAAAATAGAGTAGTAAGTAGCCCTCATGCTTAATGTTGACAGTACTTGGTGTGGAAAATTGTATGAAACAATTTTCCCCCTTCTTCCTTTCAGCCAGCAGATAAGTTAGAGCTGAAATTTTAGGATGAACTTAGTCTCTCAAGTAAGGAAGTATTTTTGGTTAGAAAACTCGCTGTTAGGTGGCTAGGATGAAAGTCAACTACTGTTTCTGGCTTATTCCACATAAACATAGTCTTGTAATTTGTGACAAATGATTTAGGACTTTTTTTAGTCAATGAAAAATAATCATATTTTGGGGAAATCACTTTCAAGGGAAGGGTGAAATTATAGTATTTTTAAAGATTAAAAATATCTCTGTGCAGTTTTGAAGTAGTTGATTAAAAGCTACACAGACTTAGAATGATAGACTTTTATAGCTAGCAGAGACCTCTGAAATAATCTAGTCCATCCATCCTCCTTATTTTTCAGATGAATAGAGTGATGTCCAGAGGTGAGAAGTGGCTTCCGCACAGTCCTACATTCTAGAATACAGGTCTCCTGGTTCCCAGTCTAATGGTTTTTCTTTTACATCAAGCTGCCAAACTTCCTTGTGAAGTTTTATATTAGAAAACTAAGTGAATAACTACTGGCCTTTTTAGAATGTGCTAAGTGTGTTTACATTGTGCAAAAGCTACTTTTCATGTCCATTTTTGAGGTTAAATTGTAGCCTTAAAGGTAAAGGATGGTAATGACATTAGAATCATAGGATCATTCATATAGTTAAGACTTAAAAGACCTTTGAGAACATGTAGGCCATTTATTTTGTTTATTGTGTAATATAGATACAATGAAAGGCTGCTGTTTTTCCTAGCAGAATTCAGTGTTAACTAGTTTATGCAATCTTAGTTTAGAGGTTCTTTCTGGAATTTACTTTTGGATGACTCAACTGTTAAACAAAAGCCAGCTCCCCAAACCAGACCTCAACTATCTGAAACCTAAACTCACAAGATGAAATTTAATAGAACTAGCTCTAACGGTTTAAACTTGATTTCAAAAAGTCATTTTACATTTATAGAACATAGAAGCCCTAACTTAATAGCATTTCATTTCAAGAAGACCCAGTAGTTTTAGTTGGCTTTATGAGACAATGGATGCCAATAAAGCTGATGTTGGGCTGCATCTATAGCTTTATAATGTCTAGAATGAGGAAGGTGATACTTGCGTTGTCCTCTGTTCTGGTCAAGGTTGAGTTTCTAGATGAAACAATCTTAAAGTGTCCAAAGAAAGGGTCTTTGTATTTTCTCCAAGGCCTTTGAGCTTAATAAATTGTTCATAGTTGACTGGATGAATGACCAACATTTCAAAAAAATGCTGTCTTAAGTAAAAACGTGACTATATTAATAAACTTTATTGTGATGAACTGCATTTTGCAGTACTTGACTGTGGTAAGCACTTAGTCTTCAATAAATTGTCATAACTTTCTCTTGCTTCTATCCATAGTCCTAGCAATGAACTCAAAGGAAGGAGGGAAGGAGGAGACCTTTGGCTGCCAACCCTCCTCCTCCTTTCTTATAGACCAGCTGTGCTTGTGGTCTGAGTTGAAGCTCTTGGCATAGGTTTAATGATACCTC
This sequence comes from Trichosurus vulpecula, assembly GCF_011100635.1. Lineage (NCBI taxonomy): Eukaryota > Metazoa > Chordata > Mammalia > Diprotodontia > Phalangeridae > Trichosurus > Trichosurus vulpecula. The sequence continues at coordinate 62,434,090 of NC_050573.1, read as the reverse complement.
ATCTCTGGTTTCCATTCACCATGTTACCAATCGCACATAGTATACTTAGATATACTTAGTGGGCGTTAGCAGCAGTCTATTTCAAGTAGAAAGTTACTTTAGTAGACTTTCCAAACAAGCCTGGAAAAAAAAATAAATTCAGTGCCAGAAAGTGAAATTAGCATTCCAATTTTAGTTAAGCTCTCAGAGGTACCTAAATTATGAATGCTCGTTAGTAACTTACCCATCTAATGCTATTTTCCATCCCCACCCCCACTCCCACCCCCTTGCACACAGCTGTATACCCTAGAGAATGTTGTTTCAAGGCGGAAAATATCTATTTAAGTGATATGTTGTTCCAAAATTATAAAAAACGCATTTAAATATGACTAGCTTATAATTTTATAGCACTTTCCTCATAGCAGTGGTGTGAGGTTGGGAGTACAAGTATTTTGCTCACTTTACTCATAAGCAAAGAGGCTTAGAGGGTTTAGATACTCTGCTGCAGTCATTGTGGCTTATCCAAGGTACATGACAGGTTCCAAAGCCAGATCTTCAGACATTAAGGTCCAAACCCTCTTAGGTCCAAACCCACTGTTTGCAGTGCTTCTACTCATCTTTCTTCCTTTTCTCCTCTTCTCCCTATAAAAATATTGTTTGTTTACCCCTGAAATGTTTTCTGGTAGTTTCACAGATTTTTGAAGAATTATGAGCAAAAGTAAATCAAGACTGTAGAACTATTAAAGCTATATGGATTATCACTATCATCTTTGCGATACAGGGTACTACCTATTCTGTCTTGACGTATAACAAAGCTGTAAAAAGTCTTTGATTTCATAAAAACCACCTTTGAGTAAAGCTGAGAAGTAATTCTGTTGACGAATCAAGGGATTGCTATAATAACACCACACAACAAGGAGCCATTTGTTCTGCACAGAATGATGAGGTAGCTGGGCTTTTGGGAGAGAGATCAGCCAGGCAGGATCAGAGGAAGAGGATTCATATGGTAAGAGTTGGTAAGTCCCTGCTGAGAGGGATTGAGGCTTGTCTACTTGATAATAATAGAAGTAATCTGTTGTCTTCCTGGAATGTGTATCCAAGACATGATAACAAATCTCCCAAGACCTGTCAAACCAGATAACTTCTACCCACTTCTTGTGATTCACGTGGGCACAAATGATACTGCTAGTAGGCCCCTAGAAAGTGTTAATCAATATTATAGAGTCTTGGGCAAAAAACAGATCTTCAAGGGCATAGATAATATTTTCATCTTTTCTGCTGTAATTTCGTCGTTTCAAGTGGCGTTTGAGAATTGAATTCAAATTTCTAGTTAATGACAAACTCCTAGTCAGGTATAAATTGTACCAGACAAGAGGTAGCCTGTACTCTTACAAATCTAATCAAAAGATCTTTAAACTAAAAAGGAAAGGGAAGGGGAAAAAATTGCTTAAAAGCTAGACATGCCACAGAGAGCAGCTAAAATATAAAATGATTGACAGAGACAGCCAAAAGTTCACAGGAGACAAAATCCAGAAAAGGAATAAAACTCATGACATCAAATGCACAAAACATAAGTAATAAAATGCACTAAGACTCTTAATGAGACACATTTGACCAAATAGGTACCACTGTGATTTGGTGGGATGGATAGAAGAAGGAATGAATGACATTTGAAAAACATTTATTATGTGCTTATGGAATACCAAGCACTGTGTTAAATGCTGGGCACACAAATACAAAAAGGAAGAAAGTCTCTCCCTTTAGGGAACTTACATCCTAATGGGGAAGAAAAAGCATGTGGGAGGGTAGTGGGGAAGGAGAGGTGTTTGGTCTGGGAAGTCACAGGGATGGTGAGTATAGTCATGGGATAGTGTTGATTTAATTACTGTTCTACAGAACAACAGGTAGAAAGTGTGATTTAATTACTGTTATATAGAGGGAAAGGTAGAAAGGAGGGGTAGGAAGGGAGGAAGCTCAGGAAGATGACCAGGTGGTGGCTTAAGTCTAGAAGAGACTTTATGTATGTAACTCACTAATCTGGAGAGTTTAGGACCTCCCCACCCCCACCCCTAAGCAGAAGCTTTTATAAGTCCAAGAAGCAGCATCAAGTGGCAGGGTGCCATAGCAGGAAGATGTCTGGGTAGAAGCATAGTTGGGCCTGGGTCTGGCTCAATATGAGGCTATCTAATTGTGAGCCCCATGACAGGAATATGGCTCCAGAAAGGGATAATTTATTCAAAAGGAAGTTTGGGGGGAAGGGAGTCAGGCAGTTAACATGAATATATTAAGTGCAGACTGTGTGTCAGCGAGCTAAACACTGAGGATACAAAAATATCATCCCTCTACCCCCCATCTGAAGGAGTCTCCATTATAATGGGAGAGACAATATGCAAAACAGTTATTTAACAGCAAGATATGTATGGGAAGAATTGCTGATGGTCTTAGAGAGCTAAGGCTCTAGCCTTAAGGAGATCAAGGAAGGTAGGACTTTAGTTGAGACTTCAATCAGGGGTGGAGATGAGGAGGGAGTTCGTTCCAGGCTGGAGGAATAGCAAATGGAAATGCCTGGAGTCAGGAGATGGAGGGTCTTGTGCAAGGCACAGCAGGGAGTCAGTGTCACTGATTTAAAATATGTATCCTCAGTGCTTAGCCCAGTGACATACAGTCTGCACTGAGTAAATTCCTGTTAACTACCTGACTCCCCTCCCCCCAAACTTCCTTTTGAATAAATTCACATTTAGAATATGCGAAGGGGAGTAAAGTGTAAGAAGACTGAAAAAATGGGAAGGGGCCAGATTATGAGAAACTTTAAGAGATCGCTTTGGTAGCAGGGAGATGGACTAGAGTGGGGAAGACTTGAGGTGGGGGTGGGAGCAACCAACCACCAGACTGTTGTAGTAATCTGGGAATGAGGTAATGAGGACCTGTAGTACCAAGAGGGTAGTGGTGTCAGAAGGGAGAAGGAGGCCTATATGAGAAGTGTGACAAAGGTGGAATTGACAGGATTTGTCATGATTCGTGGTGGGAAGGTGGAGGGGGGCAGGGAAGGGTGAGACAGAGTGAGGCATCAAGGATGGCACCTAGGCAGCCAGCCTTTGTGACTGGAGACTGATGGTACCTTCAACAGCGGTAGGGAAATCTGGAAGAGGGGAGGGCTGGGGAGAAAAAATGAAGAGTTCAGTTTTGGATGAAGTGTTAAGAAATTATATTTGTATAAAATTTTTATGAGAATGTGCATGTGCACACGCACATGTGCGCATACACGCACATACACACACATACACGCGCACGTACACACATACACACACCCCAAAGTTTAGTGGAAAGAGAGCTGAGCACAGAGTCAGAAAGAGCTAGATTCATGTTCTGCCACTTGATCCTGAGGAAGTCCCTTTCATTGACCCAGGCAACTAACTCTGTGACTATTAGATATCAATTTACTTTGAATCAAGTAAACTACTTACATAGAAGAACTCTCCTGAAATCAAAAGTCTGGGCTGATACACACACACAGACTCTTCGCCCATGGCAGCCTTGATGCAGGCATAAGAAGGGAATAGTTAGGCTTTTGTAAGCATTGTTCCATAGTAGGCGGTATCTTTACCATCATTCAGTTGACTGAAAGACGTAGAGGATATAAGATCCCATTATAGTTATCGTTGACCGAACAAACCCATAAAATCTTTGAGGGCAGGGATTATTTTCAAGTTTTCTTTGTGCCCCAGAGTTTGGGATAGAATCTGGTACATGGTAAGCAAAAAATGAGTGAATTATTGAATCAGTAAATGAAAAAGCATTTATTAAACACTTACTATGTGCATACAAATTCAGAGAAAGGAGAGGAGAGCAGAAGAGAGGAAAGCTAAGATAGCACTTGCCTTCAAGAAGCTTACATTCTAAGGAGAAGGCTGTACATTTAGAGGAGTAGTGATCAGAGAGGGACACTTTATTTCCAAAGTTACAGGAATAATGATAAATGCTTTTTGATTTTTTTTAAAGCATTTAATTCAGTAGAGCACAATGCTGCCTTAAAGATCTCTTCCAGCAAGGTATTTCTTTTGCATTTGTAAAAGTTATACAAGATCCCTTCAGTCATTAAGTGTTTACTAAACTCCTACTATGTCCCAAGCATTTGTATGAAAAGTCAAAAACAAAACACTCCCCTGTCCTTAACAAGTATATGTGCTATTGAGACAAAATAACAGATACACGGATAAGTATATACGAATTACATACCAAGTAGTTTCCAAGTAACTCCTGTCGGGGGTAATGTAACAAATGGGATCCGGCTGGGAGAGAAAACCAGGGATTACAGAAGGTTATGGTGAGAAGAGTATGGATTCCATTTATTGGATTGCCCATTCAAGGCATGAAGGTGGGAAGTGGAATGTCAGGCATATGGAATAAATATGGTTTGGTTGTAGTGCAGAGTATAAAAGGAAATTAATGTATGATAATTCTAAGAAGGTAGGCTATAGCAAGATTAGCAAGAATTTTCAGTAACCAACAGATGAGTTTGTATTTTGTCTTAGAGGGGAAATGAAGTCCCTGAAGCCCAGGAGTGATATGGACTTGTACGTCAAAAATATTTCTGGTTGATGATCTAGATGATCTAGAGAGGGGAGAGATCAGAGACAAGGAAACCAACTAGGAAATGATTGTAGTGGTGGAGGCAAAAGATCATGAGGGCCTGAACTGGGGTGATGGCCATGTGAATGGAGAGGAAGGGATTGGGATCTGAGAGATGTGGCGTAGAGTTGATAGGACTTAGCAACTGTATTTGGGTCTGATGAGGAAGAGGGAAAAGTTGACTAGGCTTTGAAACCTGAGTGACTGGAAAGTTAGTGGTTCTTTCAGCAGAAATATGGAAGTTTGAAAGGGGGAGGGTCTGGGAGTACAAGATCTGTTTTTGATGTTCCAAATTTGATATATCTGTGGAACATCCAGTAGGAAGTGCCTGGTAGGCAGCTTGGTGAGTGCCACTTGGGAGTTTAGAAGAGAGACCAAAGCTGGATGTTTAGATCCTCAGTCATCTGCATGGAGATCGTGGTTGAATCTGTGGGAGCCAGTGAGATCATCAAGAGGGAGAGTGTGAAAAGGAAAAAGAGGAAAGTCCCAGTACAGAACCTTGGGTTCCACCCATACATGGGGGTGGGACATGGAGAATGATAGAGAAAAAAAAGACTAAGAAGGAAAGGGTAGGAAAATCAGGAAGGAACAGTGTCCCAAATACCTAGAAAGGAGAGAATCCTGGGAGGACAGCAATGCCAAGTGCTGAAGGGGTCAAAATGGATGAAGGCTTAAGAAAAAGATGTCTGGTTTAGCAATTAAATAGCTCATTGACCAACCATCCTAGAAAGCAATTTGAAATTAAGCTTTTTAAAAGTACATAAAATGTCCTTACATCTTTTTGATCCAAGGAACCATCTGCTAGCCATGTCCAAACTATGCATAAATATTTTTAGTTCCAGGAAGAAACTGGAGGCAAAGTGGGTACCCACTGATTAGCAAATGGTTAAAAAACTTTCGAGACATAAGTCAATAGAATATTACCACGTCATTAAAAAAATCACAAAATTGAGTGATTCAGAGAAGCATGGGAAGACTTACATGTATTAATGGCCAGTGAAGTAAGCAGATCCAGGAAAGAACAGTAAAATGAAACTGAACACTGTAATTATAATGGCAATTTGATTCTGGAGAAGAGTTGAGAAAACGTGCTTCCCTTTTCAGAAGTAGAGAGCTATGAATGTGAATTTTGAATATATGATGCTATTCACTGGCCTAGTTGATTTTGCCGAACTGCCCTCTTTTTTTTCTTTTTAAATCTTTGTTATAAGGGATAGTTTGTTGATGGGGGAGGGACATAAGGAGGTTTGTATCTGGAAATGAATGTACTAGAAAAGCATAAGGCAAATAAATTTTTAAACAAAAACTTTTAAAAATCATTGGCCACAGTTTCAGTTTAGCGATGAGGCTGGAAGACAGATTGCAAAGGGAATCTGGGAAATGAGAATACAGAGGCAACAAATATAGACATTTTTCTCCTAAGAATTTGTCTGTGAAAGGGAGACATATAGAAAGGTAGCTTGATGGTGAAATCAAATGAATGTTTTGTTTTTTAAAGATGGGGAGATGAGCATGTTTGTGGACAGGTAGTAAGGAGCCAGAAAATCTTATTCAGTATATTCAATAACCCAAAGAAAGACACCTCTTGTCTTCTACCCCCCCCCCCCCCACCAGGACATTGGGTAATCCACCTGTAATGAAATTTGGAGACAACATTGACAAGTCACACAGTGGATAGACATCATGAATGGATTGCAATCTTCAACATTGGAGGGAGTGCGCACATCAGTGAGAACATAGATCCATTGAAATAACCCCCACACAGTGACCAGCCTATAGCAGATGTGTAGTAAATATTTGTTGATTAGTTTATTCAGGTGAGGAAATTCAGGATCCAGCTGTGGGAAGGCATTTAGGTAGAGTAGTAGGGAGAACAGGAGGCAGGAAACAGAAGCAATGATATTTGATTATACTACAGAACATCTGGATAGAATGAGGAACTAGATGAGAAGTTTGGGAAACAGAAAACAAGCCTGGCAATGGAAACGTGATAGTAACTGATAGGGGATTTCAGTTGAATGAATACCTTCTGGTGCTCTATGCCAAAAACACAGTGGTTAAAAATTTCTTGATTTGCCTTAATGATAATTTCATCCTTCAAAAGGTGGAGGAAGAGGCAGAGTCTCTTGTCATGATGGCAGAGTGCTGTGAAGTAGTATGGCTCCCCTCCATGAAACTCCTCCAAACAGATCTAGAAAATGCCCCATACCAAATCCTGATGGGGAAATTTGGAAAAAAGTCACAGGGAGTCATTTATCCAGCCCAGCTCAGCACAGGGAGGCAGGCAGAGAGGTCTTTGGACACTGGGAGAAATGACCACTGCCCTCTTCAATATTTTATTTATTTATTTTTTTTGCTTTTTGGCAGGACAATTGGGGTTAAGTGACTTGCCCGAGGTCACACAGCTAGTAAATGTGTCAAGTGTCTGAGGCCGGATTTGAACTCAGGTCCTCCTGACTCCAGGGCCGGTGCTCTACTCACTGCGCCACCTAGCTGCCCCCTTCTTAAAATATATAAAGAAAGGAAGTACAGTCAAGCATCATCTGACATGCACTCCATATTGTTTGAGTATAGATTTCAAAGGGTTCAGATAATAGGATAGGTGAGATCTCTTGTTCTAAAATTCAGTAGGATGTCATTCATTTTCATATTAAAATTATGAAGATGTGAGAGAATTTTGATCAGGAAGGAAACAGATAATCATCTAAAGAGACTGACTTAGATCATACCTTAGATCAGATCTCAAGGTAGAAGGCAGCTAAGTCTTTCAGTGGTTAGAGTGTGAGGCCTGGAGTCGGGAAAGCCTGAATTCAATATTCAGCATCAGACACTTACTAGCTCTGTGACCTCATGCAAGTTGCTTGACCACCGTCTGTTTCAATTTCTTCATCTGTAAAAAAAATGGGGATGATAATAGCATCTACCTCCCAGGGTTTTGAAAGAATGAAATGAAATAATATTTTTGTTTTATAAAACTTAAATTAGTATTATTACTACTATTATTAGAAAGGACAGATATTTTTTAAGATGATGGAAACAAGGATACAGGATGAGTAATATAAAATCATGGTACAGTTCTATAAATAGTGTTGAGTCCTTAAAGCTTAGAGTGAGCTACAGTTAGTGAGAAAAACAAAAACCATGTTAAGGCTGGTTTTTTTAGCCACCTTCAGGGAGAAGGGATCAGAAAAGAAATAGGACTGCACTTAGGGTGGATGGCATGATGGATAACCATTAAGAAAGAGAAGGAAGGCAACACCTGTTTTGCTTATATTTTCTCTGCCAAAGAGAATGATGTTTGGGTTGAAAAAGAGAGAACAAAATTGGAGAGATAGTAAGAAAGCACCAAAGCTGCCTTTGATGAGTTTGCCAACAGGTCCTGATAAACTGTGTCCTGTCATACTTAAAGAACTGTCAGATGTGACCCACCACTGCCAATGAGCTTCAAAAGATCCTGGGAAACTGAAGAAGCACCACAGTGTTGGGGAAGAGCAAATGTCCCAGTTTCAAAAATGGCAACAGAACAAAGCCTGAAAACTCTTACGCAAGTAACCTTGACTTTGTTACCTGACAAATGGAAAATATTACTAAAGGGATCGTTAATGAACATCTAGAAAAGTAACAGGTCATCCTGTGTGGCCAGCCAGTGTGGCTCCATCAGGCAGAGGTCATAGCAGACTAACCTTGAGACTTGGGGTCATTAGGCTGGTAGTTCAGAATGTTTCATGCTCTTATTGTGGAGAAGAGAGGCACTGCAAGTGGGTGGATTCAGAAGTGATTGGGTGGGTGGGTCCAAGAGGAGTCATTACTGATTTGAAGTCGACTTGGGGGAAGATCTCCAAGGCAATGCTCTAGGGATTGGTGCTTGGCCCCTTGCAATTTAGCAGTTCTTTCAGTGACTTGGTTGAAGGCATAGATAGCATGCTTTAGCATGTTTATTAAATTGGCAGATGACATAAAGCTTTCAGAAATAGCTCACACACTGGTATTACATTTGGGGCCTAAAAAGGTCTTGTTACATTGGGCCAAATATTATAAGATGAAATGTAATACAGATAATCGTTTAAGACTTATATTTGAGTTTTCAGAAAATCGGCTTTACAAGTACAAGATGGGGAAGATGTGACTAGATAGCAACTCACCTGAAAAACATCTGAGGTTTTTAATTCGTTGTCTGTTCAATATGAGTCAACAGTGTGATAAGACTGTCAAGAACATTGATTCACCTTTGAGCTATGTTGAGAGACATAGTGTCCAGGATTAGGGAGGTGATGGCCTTCCTGTATATACCCAGTCAGACCACAAGTGAAGTATAAGTTCTGGGTACTACATTTTAGATAGGACATTGATTAAGTTGGTGAGTATCTGGAGGTGGGGGACCAGGATGGTCAAGGGCTTTGAGTTTATGCCATATGAAGATTGATTTTTAAAACTGGGAGTGTTTAGCTTTATGAAGAAAAGACTCAAAGGCAACACGATGGCTGTCTTAAAGTTTTTGTAAGGCTCTGATATGGAAGAGAAACTCTTGTTCTGCTTTGCCCCATAGGGCAGAAATAGAAGCCATGGATAGAAGTTGCAAAGTGATATATTTAGCTTTGATAAAAGGGAAAAAAAAAATTCTAACTATTAAAGTTATCCCTAAGTGCAATAGGTTGTCTTTAGAATTAGTGGATTCTTACTCATGGAAGGCCTTTGAGTAAAGCCTGAATAAGCACGTGTTGGAGGTAATTTCTCTTCAGGGTCAAGCTGAACTAGATGTCTGAAGTCTTTTCTAATTCCCATGTTACTGTGATTTAGAAATCCTCTAGTTGAGCTACTACCTAAACAGAAGTCTCTCCACCATGCCGTACAAAAATGGTAATCCATCAGTGGATCAAATGTAATTTAAATAATACACAGCTTAAGAGTTGTGTAACTTTTCTCCATTGTAAGAGTTTAATTCTGTGAAATGATTTGAAATGTTTAATACAACCCCTACAGAGTCTTTTTAGGCAACTTTTTCTCATCTGAAAGATTTTTGAATGACACCGTATATTCGAATATATAACTCACCTGTATGTCACTTTCAAGGATAAACTTCTGGGCCTAAGTGTCTTAACTAGGTGAGCAAAGGTGACTTGAGTCTTTAAAATTCTGTGTTCTTTAGCCTAAGATTCCTTCTGGCTTTGACATTATATTTGCCCTTTAGCTCTGAAATTCTGTAACCTGTGACCTGTGCCAAATTTCCAGATCCTTGTTATTGTCTTCATAATTATTGGTGCTTTCTAAGTACCTATGGTGTATTAGAAACAACTAAAGAATAATAGTGATCATAACTTGAATTTATGATGCAGTAGTCACTTTTAAAAAAGGCCTTGCCCTGAAGAAATGTAATTGTTGACTTCATTGAAATATATCATCTTACCCAGATGAGAGAGACATGGTGGTGTATTGACTAGAGAGAGCTGGCCTCAGAGTCCGGAAAACTTGGTTTCAAGTCCTTGCCTCTGCCATTCTGACACTGTAACCCCGGGCAAGTCATTCAGCCTCTAAATCCTCTTTGTACTTCTCAAAGACTCTAAGTTGCCGAGAAGGTGCTAACCTGCATTGGTAGGGAGACTTTCCTCATTTGGGAGCCCATAGCAGTGAAATCATAGGTTCAGTCCTTTTTCAGTTTATTTTATTATCATTTATCTTACCCTTTCCAGTTAAACAAACAATAAAAAATTAAAACTCCCTAAACAAATATGTATAGTTCAGCAAAACAAATGTACCTATCTCCTTCTTCATTTTAAGTCTATGACTCCTCTAGCAGGAGGTAGGGAGCATGTTTCATCTTCTGTCTTCTTGACTGGTGGTTTATTATTGCTTTGTTAAATATCTAAAGTCTTTCAAAGTTAAACTGTGTAATGTTGTTATAGTACAAATTGTTTTCCTGGTTCTGCTTATTTCATTTTTCATCAGTTCATAGAGGCCTTCCCAGTTTCCTCTGAAACTCTGCATTTCTTCATTTCTTATAGTGCGATAGATTCATGTCGTCATTTTCCTGATGTTGTGGTTCTCTTTGAAAATTAAGGATGAACACGACAACAATATTCTATTACATCCACACGCCATAATTTATTTGGCCATTTATTAGTAGGTGGACATCTCCTTAGGTTCTAGTTTTTGACTACTACAAAAAGAGCTGTTGTAAATGTTTTTGAACGTATGGGTCCTTTTCTTCTTTCTTGATTTCTTGGGGTATATGGGACAAACTGGCTGGAACCTGTCTTGTAGCCAACTTGGCTTTAGGGGCACTGAGAATTCAGTTAGAGTTGAGAGTTGCAAAGGATCACTGTTATGTCAGCTCAGGGGGGCTTCAACATTGGCTCACTCCAGGTCTCCTTTATACCCTGGGTCCAGTACCTCTAGAAAATAGGGCAACTCAAGAAAACAAGTCAAGTTAGCTTCAGGGTCATCTGCACAAGGCCTTCCAAATTGCTTTCCAGAATGACTGGACCAATTCACCAGACTACCAGTAGTGCATAATTGTGCCATTGTCTTGCAGGCCCGCCATCATTTTCATATACCTCTTCTATTGTCTTTACCAATCAAACGGATGTGAAGTGGAGCTGGTTTAATATATGTAGCTCAGGCCTTTTTAGAAGACTTTGAGGTTGTTGAGTCATTTCAGCTGTGTGTAAAGTGTCTGAGGTCAAATTTGAACTGAGGACTTCCTGACTCCACACCTGACACTCTATCCATTGAGCCACCTAGCTGCCCAACAAAAACACATAGCTCAGGCCTTATTAGAAGATTTAGGATCAGAGTATTGTTAATTTAGAGTAGAATTTACTTCTTAGAAGTTCTTGAGAGTTGGAATTGTTTCACTCTTTGTATTGGAATCTCCACCTCCTAGCATAGTACCTGGCTTACTGAACCCATGCTTGTTGATCTCCTTTTACATATGAGGGATCTCTAGTGCATAGAAAGGTGCCCAAAGTTACATAGCTGGATTCACACCCAAGTGTGCTGACTCCCAAGGGTCTTCAGCCCCCTGTCTCCTGTACCATAATGCCTCTCAGGCTTAACCAGAAAAAGCTTTTCAAATCTATATAAATACAAAAGATATAAGTCGTAGCAGAGTTAAGTGGCAGATTCCAAATAATGTGTAAGGAGGCAAGAACTACCCACTGCCTGAAATCACAGGAGAACAAAGGAGTATTAGATGTGACCACAATCTTCTGTGTGACTTGAGATGTCATTTCCCTTTCTGCATGCCTGAGTTACTTCCTTATTGAAATGAGGGATTTGAACTAGATAAGATGTCTATGGTCCCTTCCAGGACAAAGATGTGATTTATTACATTTGCCATTAAAATGAAATTAAGAATTAATTATGAATCTCAAACTAGAAGAATTATTCTAATTTAACATTTTGTTGGATCTCTATCAATTTTATAGGCATCTTGGGGGAAGTGTTGTTCGTATTTTGCTTTTTTATATTCAGTTTGCCATATTACAGAATATTATTGCTTATATCCCTTAGATCCCTTCCTTCCATCATTCCATTCCATAATACTCATGCTATTCAAGGTACTTTGTCTTAACCATGTTATTTTATTTGTGCTTTAAGCCTGTCATAAAATTTGTTGCGGGCCTCTCTTGAAACTCCAGTGATGAATATAAATGACAATAGTCCATATAAGCATTAAGCACATTTCCCACAGCTTGAAATATAGAAATATAAACCAGATATTTTTAGATTTGCTTTTGAAAAGTTGCTCTGTGCTGAGACTGCATACCAGACATGTGAGATCATTGGAACTATGGGGCAGGTTTAAGCCATACACATCTCTCATGAGAGTAATTGCAAAATAAAACATCTTGATATCTAGAAGTCAGACAAGCCTAGGTTTTCTTCTCAATAGTTGTTTAAGTATAAATTTAACGATAGTTGTTTAATTGTAAATCTACCATTTTCAGGGTTTTTTAGGTTTTTTTGTTTTTATTTTTTGCATTAGTCAACAAGTCAAGTCATGTAGTGTTTATTAGGTGCCTACTATGTGTCAGGTACTGTGCCAAGTGCTTAAAAAAAAATCCTGTCCTCAACAAACTCAGAATCTAATTGAGGAGACAACAAGGAAATTAGTATGTCCAAACAACAGATAGAGAAAATAAATTGATATTATCTTGGGGGAAAGCACTAAGATTAAGTAGGAATGGAAAAGACTTCTTACAGAAGGAGGGATTTCAGCTGCTATTTGAAGGAAGGCAGGGGAAAGAAGAGGTAGAGATAAGGAAGATGAGAATTCTAAAGATGGGACATAGCCAGTGAAAATACTTAGATAGCCAAGAGGCCAGTGCCCTTGGAATGAAGAGAGTGTAGAGGTGAATGAGGTATAAGAAAATTTAAAAGATAGAAGGGGGCCAGGTTAAGTCAGACAGTAAGCATTTATTGGGCATCTAGGGGGTGCAGTGGATAGAATACTGGGCTTGGAATCAGGAAGATTCATCTTCTTGAATTCAAATTTGACCTCATATACTTTTACTAGTTGAATGATCCTGGGCAAGTCACTTAACTCCATTTGCCTTAGTTTCATCATCTCTAAAATGAGATGGAGAAAGAAATGTCAAACCACTCTAGTATCTTTGCCAAGAAAACCCCCAAAATGGGGTCACAAAGAGACTAGGGAGACTAGGTCATGAAAAGCTTTGAACACCAGAGGATTTCATATCTGATCCTAGAGACAATAAAGAGTGAGTAGAGTTTAGTGAAATGAGGGTGACACTGTCTGACCTATATTTTAGGAAAATCACTTTGATAGCTAGATGGAGGATAGACTAGAGTAGGGAGAGATTTGTGGTAAGCAGAGCAACCCACAGGTTATTGTATCAGAAGAGAGAAGGGAGCATATTCTAGAGATGTTGTAAAGGTGAAATCAATGGCCCTTGGCAGCTATTGGGGTAGAGGGGGTGAGTTCATTTTTGGACATGTTGAATTTAAGATATTCACTGGACATCCTCTTGGAGATATTTGTGGACAATTGGAGATTCCAGGTTGGAGGTCAACAGAGAGATTGGAAGTGGATTAATAGACTGGAGAATCATCAGCGTAGAGATGATAATCGAATCCATAGGAGCTGATGAGATCATCAAGTGAAGTAGTACAGAGGGAGAAGAGAAGAGAGCCCAGAACAGAGCCCTGTGGGACACCCACAGTTAGTGGGAGTGCCCTGGATGAAGATCCAGCAAAGGAGACTGAGAGGGAGTGGTCATATAGGTAGGGGGGAACCAAAAGAGAGAGGTGTCCCAAAAACCTAAAGAGAGGAGAGTACTAAGGAAAAGAGGATGATGGACAGTATCAAAGGCTGCAGAAAGGTCCAGAAGGATGAAGATTGAGAAAAGGCTGTCGAAATTTTCCACTAAGAGATCCATGATAACTTTGGAAAGAACAGTTTTAGTGAAGCGATAAGATCGAAAGCCTCACAGAAGGTGGGAGAGATATGGGATAATAGTGGGGTTGGCAGGATTAAGTGAGGGTTTTTGAGGATGGAGGAGACATGAGTATGTTTGTGGTCAGCAGCTAATAGGGAAAGATTGAAAATAAGCAAGAGAGTAAGGATGACAGAGGGAGCAGTCTGCTGGATGAGATTGGATGGAATGAAATCACTTGTACAGGTGGGGTTTGGCAAGGAGAAGGGCTACCTCTTGGTGTTACATTTAGTGCTCCATCATCCAGCCCCAGTTAGAGGGGAGAGAAGATTCTGCTCTCCTCCCTTCCCCTTCCCTTCACTTCTTTATGTGAGACAGATGAAGGAGAAGGTAGTGGCCAGAAGAATCTGAGTGATATGAAATGAAGAGGTGAGAAGAGGGAGCTTTCAGCAAATGGCTCTTGAATGAAGGACTTTAAGAGCTAAAGAGTATTTTATATCAGATCTTGGAGGTAATAGGAAGCCACTAGAGTTTATTTAATGGAAGTAGAGGGGGGAGTAACATGATTAGATCTTTGCTTTAAGAGAATCACTTTAATGACTGAGTGCAGGATGGACTGCAGTGGAGAGACCCTTATTAGTGAAACTAATTCATTAATAAGCTGAGACTTTTAAGGCATAAAATGAATTTTCTTTTTGTACAAAATATATCAGTCTTCTTTATTTCATTGGGAAGAGTTGGTGAGTTGTAGTGGAAAGAGCAATGAATTAGAATTTAGAATGCCTTAGGCTTAGCCCCTCTACCTTGTGATGCATTCCATGACTTTGGACAGGTCATTACAGTAGTGGTAACCTTGAATTAAGTGCATACTGTGTGCAGGGAACTCTGCTAGGATCTGGGGATACAAAAGGAAAGGATCATAGCTTCTCTACCGTTAAAGTGCATACATTCTATTGGAGAGTAAGAGGAAGTCCGGCATGTACAAAAGTAAATGTTGGGGGTGTCGATCTCATGGGCTCTTCCTCCCTGCTCCTTTGTGTCTCCATCTGTAAAATAAGGGAGTTTGACTAAATAGTTTCCAATTCTAACTTAATGCATCAATGATATCTTCTCCAGAATAAAGTTTAGCAGCAAAAATCTCTTCAGTTCACATGGATATAGTGTGCCTAGGCAGAGACGTTATTTGTATCTCCTGCTAATATATGTGCAGCTGATATATTGGTATTGCCTCACCAACTGCCTCTAAGTATCACTGTCACAGCTGGATAGCACAGTGGTTAGAGCACCGAGCCTGGAGTCAGGAATATCTGAATTCAGCTCCAGCCTCAGACATTTACTAGGTGTATGACTCTGGGCAAGTCATTTAACCTAGGTCTGCCTCAGTTTCCTCAACTGTAAAATAGGGATAATAATAGCATCTACTTCCCATGGTTGTTGTGAGGCTCAAGTGAAATAATATTTGTCAAGGACTTAGCAGTACCTGTCACATAGTAAGTTATGTATAAATGCTTATTCCCTTCCTCCTTCCCTCCACAAAAAAAGGCAAGAGCCCTCACAGCTTCTGTGTAATCATTCAAGCTAACAAGGCTTCAAATACAGAATAAACTTTAACTCAATAACAACAAAAAAATTTTTTTTAAAAAAGATTGCAAGACAACCATAACTTTCCATCTCTCTACCCAGAGTGTCCATTCCCCAACACCCACCACACACACAAAGGGAAAATGCACTGTGTTGATAGTCAGAGCCCCTTTTCCAAGCTTGCACTGGCCCATAGCTCAGAGAACCAGCAAAACAGGTAAAGTCCTGGTCAGTTCTTCCATGTCATCTCTCTTGTTATTCTTTTTCGACTCCTGCTTCTGGAGGAAAAGTCCCCTCCAGGAATACCCCCACCAGGTCCAGGAGGGGACTTTTTACTCCTCTGCCTGCCTTTTATCTGATGTCATTTCTGGGCTTATGTGCTTTCCTGGGATCCCAGATCCCAGGATCCCTGGAAGGAACCAATTGTATGCATCCACTCAGCTTCTCTTTAGTCTTCCAAGTTCTTATTATGTCTTCTCTTGGCAGTCTCTCACTCAAGCTCTCTCTCTCCCTCATTTTATTTGGTGAGACTTCCGATTTCACCCAAGTTAGAAGTTCAGCGGCCACTCACAGACTCAATCTTACTACCAATTTCCATGAGCTTTGATTTGGTCATTCCCAGCCTGGACATTTGACCCTTTGGCAGCCTGCAAATGTTCCAGGGATGGAAGGGAGGAGAGGGGGAGGCAGGCCTCACCACATTGGGGCCAGCCTTAAAACCAATTGGCTTAGCCTATGTCTGTGTGGCATTAATAGTGCATCAAGTACCCAAAGCTAAGCAAGGAATTCTTGTTTTATCAAGGACTTGACCTTTTCCAGGGGATAAATAGCTGGCATTTATATATACTTTAAAGTTAAAGCCCCAGGTCTCTCATCTGATCCTCACATTTTTCTGAGTTAAGTGCTACAGGTATTATGATTTTACAGAGGAAGAAACCGAAGTTATGAAAAGTAAGTGACATCTCCATGGTCACACAGCTTGTATGAATCTGAGTCACGTTTCAAACCTAGGCCTTCCTAAGCCCTGCTCTCCATTGCACTGTTCTGCCACATCATTGGGGTAAGAAAAACCCAAAACAGTACTTGGGCACAACTATTGCATGTGTTTGTCATGTTAGAGAAGGAAGGGATTCTGCACCTTTTTTGTCATAGACCCATTCTCAGAGTAAGGTTTCAAATGCATAAAATAAAAGGCAAAGGATTACAAAGGAAACCAGTTCTATTTAAAGTCAACAAAATGCTTTTTTTTTTTTTAAAGTTCAGATTCAGGTTAAGAACCCCTATTAAAGGGACCTAAATAACTGAAGAAATTAAGATACATTATTTCACATCATCTAAAGATCCTGGGAGTATCATAGAAATCAGATCATTTGAGAAAGGACTTTGAGATTATCAACATCAGCATTTTAGTGAAGCTCAAAAGGGGGAGAAGCCTAGTAGGGAGCATCATTTTGCGCTGATAGCCTGAGAAGAGCCGTGAACTGAAAGGCTTAAGAGCTCGTGTTTGGTGTAACTATTAGCATGACACTCATCTCTCTGAGCTTTGGTTTTTTCATTTCTAAAATGAGGCACTTGGGCTAAGAATCCTGAGCATTAAGAAACAAGAGAGTAGTTTTTTTCTTTAAGAGTCAACTTCAGTTCATGAAGAGCAGGTAACTCCATGAAGAGTTCACTCCCCACACGGTAAATGGTATAGGAAAAATCAAGGCTCACATTATAGGTTCACCACCCTGCACTCAATATTACCTACGTACCTATCTCATCTAGATTTGGTGTCAGAGGACACATCATCTTTTTTGAGCCTTAGTTTCTTTATCTGTAAATTAGGGACACCTTCCAGGACACCTTCCAGCTCTGCATCTATAATCTTGTGATTTCAAAGGTAGGAAACCGTTCTGAATTTCTGTGAGTCTATGGAATTGATTTGCCCGGGGTGTCACAACTAATACTAGAAGAATATGTCTATGTATTTCCGCCCCCTCCAAAAAAATAAAAAGCAAGCCTTGGGCTGCCACTTTCCTTAGAACAATGGCTCTTAACCTGGAGTCTATGAACTTGCTTTTTTTTTAGCATATTAATAAATTTATTTCAATATGATTGGTTTCCTTTGTAATCTTGTGTTTTATTTTATGCATTTCAAAACCTTACCCTGAAAAGGGGTCCATAGGCTTCACCAGACTGTGACAGGAAAAGGTTAAGATTTCCTGCCTTAGAAAGAGACTACAGAAGGAAGATTTGGTATTGAATTGGTGTCTTTATTGTGAAAGAGAAATAAAAGTTGTTTTTCCTTCTTATTTTTTTTCACTTGGGCAGACTAGAAAAGCCGAGTCCTTTTAGTACCTTTCCACAAAGTAAAAAATATTAGTCTGTTGATGGCTTTAGGAAAGATCTAGGAATCCCTAAAACATAGAAAATATTAATTCCCCAAGGTGTAAAATCACTGTCTATAGCACCACCTTCATTTTTACTTTTAGCTCTAACATGGGTAACTCTCAGACTTTAAGTTTTAAAAGTCAGTTTCGTAAGGAGGTTCATTTTATTTCTGTCTACTTGAATACAGTTTAGACTGTGGTTTTAAGTGTTCTTGTGCAGACATAGCACTTATTTTTGGAACAGGAAGTTGATCCGTCTTGTGACCCTGATAAAACAGTCACTTCATGGTGACTAAAGAAGACTTCCTATTATGAAGATGCTTCCAGACAGTGATCTGCTCTCTGATGCTGCTTGCTTTGCCTTCAGGGGAAGCTTCTCTACACAATGTATTCATTCTTGTTGACCTAGTTAGGTATTCTAGAACATTTTGGAAATTGTCCCATATTTTATCCCCTCAGCCTCTCACAGCTCCTCTGTTTCCCTTTTTTTTTTTTTTTTTGTTTAAAAGAATAGAATAAATATGAGCAATCCCTGTTTAGCATCACAACCAATATCTTTTTACTATGTCTTGGTAAGTGATCATTAAAACATTTAACCAGGGCTTCCAAAAACTTTCCTTTGAATGGTTTGTCTTGGCTATGAGCAGACCAGCTCTGCTAAAAGCTGCCTCTTGAGCCCTGGCTCCTATTCTTCCATTTAACTTCCACTCCCAGGACACATGTAGGAATCAGTCTCCAAACTGTATCATCCATATCACAGCCCTTAACTACGTGTGCCCCCAAGACTCTGTCCTGGTTCTCCTTTCTGATACTCTCTCCTTGGTGATCAAATCAGCCTTCCTGGGAGATGACTCTTACCTTTATATATCTAGCCTTGTTCTCTCACCTGAGCACGAGTCCCACATCACCAATAGCGTTTTAGACATTTCAAAGTGAATGTTCCATAAACTTTTCAAACTCAGCATATCCAAGACAGAATTCATCTCCACCTCTCCCCCACAGCTTCCCAGTTCACAGCCTCAACATTATCCTCAGCTCTTTGCTCTGCCCTTATCCCATATAGCAGATCAGTTCCCAAATCCTGCCATTTCCACCTCCACAGCACTTCCTTCATATGACTCCTTGGCATTACTCACACAGGCCCCACCCAGGCCTTAATTCAAGCCCTCATCTCCTACTGCCTGGACTATTACAATGATCTCCTAATTGGTCCCCTTGTCTCAGTTTTCTCCCCACTCCATTCTATCCTCCATACAACTACCAGAGTAATTTTCCTAAAGCGTAGTTCTGACCATATCAGTTCTCTACTCAGTCAACTCCATCTGCTCTTACTGCCTCTGGGATCAAATGAACTTCTCTCTTTTAGTTTTTAAAGTCTTTCATAATCAGGCGTCAAATTATCTTAGCAACCCTTTCCATGCTTTACCATGCATCCATGCTGTCACCCTCTCTGTTCCTCAGATGCAGCCCACCATCTCCCAACTTCATGCCTTTGTACTGAATTGTCTCCCATGCTTGGCATGCATTCCTTTCCCATCTCTGCCTCATTCAATCGCCCAGTTCCTTCACAACAGCTCTGCCACACAAAGCCTTTCCTGAGTATCCACATGTGTTAGTGCCTACTGCATCTTGTATGTTTTGTACATATTCCACATATACTTAGATGCACAAATTTTCTCCCTCTAGTAGGTTGTAAGCACTTTGAGAACAGGGACTGTTTAATTTGTTGTCTTTGTATTCAGAGTAGTATGATTATACCTCCTGCCATTAGGGCCATTATAAATCTGTGAGAGACGTCTCGTAGCTCTTAGGATGCCATTCTCTGTTTTACATGATTCTTGCTCAGGTCTGACCGGAGTCTTAAATTCCAGCCCCAACTCTACCACTTAGCTAAGCAGTGTGACCTCAGATATGTTGTTTAACCTTTCAAGGCCTGAGTTTCCTTGTTGGAAAAATTGCAGACCTTTGATGTTTCTGAAAGATAATCTTCCACAAGCTTATATTTTCATAATGTATTTCACAGCCTCCAAATGCTTAGATCTCAAGCTTTGCATGATGAATAATATTTTGGATTTCATCATCTGAAAACTTCCTTTTATTTCCATTGTAGGCATTTGGAAATGCCAAAACAGCCCACAACAACAATTCAAGCCGTTTTGGGAAATTCATTCAAGTCAACTATTTGGAGAATGGCATTGTCCGAGGGTATGTACGATAATTTCAATTTTATTTCAATTCAATTTAACAAGCATTTTTAAAATGCCTACTCTCAGCAAGGGACTATGTATGTATACCAGGTAATGGATTTGTGGAGAGGAACATGAAAGCTGTTTATTATATTCTACTGGAGGGATATAACATAGTAGCCTTCACAGGAGGTGAGGGCATCAAAGAGGAAACTTAAAAAGAAATAAGGATTCTGGGGGTGCAGATGAGGAAGGGAAATGCATTCCATAGTTTGAAAATGTGCCTTGTGTGATTACATGAGGGGGTAGGGCAGAAGATTGAGTTCTAGGAAGTTTAGTTTTGCTGGAAAGTACCATGTGTGAGGGAGAGTAATATAAAATAGCCTATTAAGGTGGATTAGAGCCAGGTGTTGCTTCCAAATAGACCTTTGAATGCATAGTTTAGGCAAGAAGTGATGAAGACCTGAACCGGAACACAAGTAATATCATTGGAAAGAAAAGAGTAGAAGAGTTTCTGTGAAAGTAGAATCCGTGAAACTTGGGAATTGAGTGTATGTGGGGGGTAGGGGAGAGTTAATGAAGTTATGAATTTGAGTGGCTTAGGTTATGAACATGATCAGCAAAAAGGGGAAGGCTCAGAGGCAGGAGAGCACAACCACAGGAAGCCAGCTACTTAAGGGCTAAGGGGGTTAAAAGTTGGGTGGGGGTTAGGTAATGGGTGAAGGAAGGCTAGTAGAGTTTTATTGAAGACAAGCCTTGTAATAAGCTATAGCAGGGAGGGAAGGATGCCACTCTTCTTTCCATTCTCCAATTGGTTACCTTTTGGGTCATGCCATGGCCCAGTGGAGGTGCGACCTCCCACTTTGAAGTTTCAAAGTGTTACAACCTGTCAGTTTATTTGGATCATTGCTGCTGTCTGCTGTAAGCTATCCTTGACAGCTATGTGTAACCTGCACATTTAGTAAACATACTATCTTCTATGCCTTATCTAAGTCATTGATGAAAATGTTAAGTAGTACAGATCCCTGGGGCATTCCACATTTCAGTTTGAAATCTAACCAATAATGGCCCCTCTTTAAATCAGGCCATTCAACCAGTTCCAAATCCATCTAATTTTACTGTCATCTAGCCTACATCTCGCTGCCTTTCACAAGGGTAGCATGAAAAATTCTGTGAAAGGTGCTGTTAAAATCTAGTTAAACTCTACAGTTTTCTCTTAAGGTACTAGTTTAGTAACTTTGTCAAAAAAGCAGATGAGTTTGTTGAGTATGACCTGTTCTTTTAAAAAAATTATGATGTGTTTATGGATACCTTTTGTTCTTATATCACTGTCATCTCTCTGTATCACCCCTGCTCTCTGAACTGAGTTGTCCCTTGTGACAAAGAAAAAGTTAAGTCAGAATGATTAACACAGTTGCTGTGTATGATAATGGATGCAATATTCTGCTCTCAAAGTCCCCAGCCTCTCTTCTTAGAGGAGGAAGATTTATTCACTATCTGTTCCCAGAGACTATTATTGGCATTGGGTTGTTTTTTTTTTTGTTTGTTGTTTGCTTTTTCTTTCTTAGCTGTTGATTTCAGCTTTTTTAGTGATCTTTTTTATTTACATTGTGGTAGGCATTGTGTGACAGCTTTTTTGGTTCTGCTTTTACTCTGTATCAGTTCTTACAAATCTTCCTGTGTTTCCAAGTTCCCTAGATATATCATTTGTTTAGCCATTCCCTAATCAAGAGATAGTCATTTTTCCCCTGATTGTTTGCTACCAAAAAGATGTGAATATTTTAGTATATAATGGAACTTGATTTCTGTCTTTTACTTCCTTATGACAAATACCATTAGTAGGATTGCTGGATCAAAAAGTTTGAACAACTTAGTCGATTTTCTTACACGATTGCCAGTTGTTATTAAGAATGGTTGGCTTAATTCACAGCTTCACTTGCTTACAACTTACAAGTCAAGTTGAGTTAAGTCAGCAAGCATATATTAAGCACTTATTGTGTGCCCCCAAGCACTGTGCTGCTGAGCTCTAGGAATGCAAAGGAAGGCAAAAATATTCCCTACTCTCAAGAAGCTCACAGTCTAATGGAGAAGACAATATGCAATTCAATATACACAAACAAAATATATGGGATAATCTCAGTAATCTCAGAGGTAAGGCACTAACATTAAGGAGGACTGGGGATGGTTACTTGCAAAAGATTGGACTTTAACTGAGACTTGAAGGAGGCCAGGGAAACCAAGAGGTAAATATGAGGAGGAAAAGTGTCCTAGGCATGGGGGAGAGCCAGTGAAAATGCCCACAGAAAGGAGATTGGTGTTTCTTGTGCAAAGAACAGCACGGAGGCCAGTGTCACTGAATCACAGAGTACTCAGAGGGGAGTAAGATGTAAGAAGACCAGAAAGGCAGGGTGAGGGTCAAGGCCAGGTTAGGAAGAGCTTTTATCAGATTTGCCAATTTTCAAGTATGAGGTAAATTGTCATAACTTGAATTTCTCTTATGATTAGTGATTTGGAACTTGTTCCACATGATCTTCAATAGCTTGAAATTCTTTTGAAAACATGTTTATTCTCTGTATTCTTACCTATTGGGGAATGCCTCTTGGTCTTACATATTTGTGTCAATTTTATATGCATTTTTAATATTAGACTTGATATTCTCCTATTTTGTGGTTTCTGTTATTCTGTCTGCATTGATTTTCCTCATAAAAAAAACTGTGTTATAACTCCAATGATATAAATGAAAGCGATGATAAATGGCAGCTGAACTCAGTTTAATTGTACTTCCCCTCTCTTAAAGGGAGGTAGGGCAACAGGTTTGATATGTAGCACACACTGTCAAAAGATGTCACTTTGTCCCTTAGACTTTGCCCAAATTTACTGGTTTGTTGTTTGTTAATTTGGTAGGTTGTACCTTGTGAAAATCAAGAGGTTTAAAATAAAAATTGTCCCCCTTGATTTATATGTTTTCTGACTATTATTAGGCTCGTAATAACAATTAACTTTCAAAATATTGGCTCTAGGGATAATAAGGAACCTACTTACTTTATTTAATAAATTGGTAAGAATCCAGATATGTGCCAAGAGATGTTTTTGAAATGCTAATGGTATGGTTAATTGAAATTCTGGCTGCAGTCTTCTTTACACTGAGGATTTGATTAGCAAACTCTTTCTTTGTACGTAATGAAAAGATAAATTTTAATCTAGACTCCTTCTGTAATTTCACAGACTTTCACTGAATGGAGACTTTGATTAACGGGATTTTTCTGTTTTTATGTTGACTGATAATACTTTCAAGTAATTTTTTTTCATATGCATAGAATGCATAGCAATTAATTTCGAGCAAGTTTCTCTTCTCTTAGCTCCAGAGTGTTATATGTGGCAAGGGAAACACACAAGGGCCAACTAACATGCCCTTTAATGACAGGGACTGTCATTTTTCATCTTGTATGCCCTGTTTAACATAGTGTCCTTCACTTAGTAGGTGCGTCATAAGCATTTCTTAAATTGAATTTATATTCATTAAACCAGGTAAGGATCATGTAGGTAATTAGGTTGGGGCATAGGGGAGGGGGGTAGCTTGTGGTCCAGTGGTTCTTTTTGTATCAGAAACCTCTTTGACAAGCAGTATGATGAAGTCCATGAACCCCTGCTCAGAATATTTTTAAATTCATAAAATACATAGGATTACAAAGAAAATCAATTATACTGAAATACAGTTATCAAAATATTTTTTAAAACAAGTTAAAAACCCCTGCTGGTCTCTAAAGTAAGAAGTGGAGACATTGAACATTGACAGGCCCCTGAATAGGATGAGCAAGAGGACCCAGGTATCAGTGATGCTCTCACCCTTCCCAGGAGGGCACCCAGCAGATAATTTTAGGCAGGACAGAGGGGGTAATTGACTGGGATCCTATAAGGTGATTATTCTATACCTTGGTTCCTTAGGCCCTAACAGACCAAGGAATGTGGATTTCCACCTCCCAACTTAGATTCACCCTGCTAGGGGAATGTTTCCTATTTTTCCTTCTGGCCAGTCCATGCCCATGACCACCTTAAAAACTTGATTCAAAATTAATGTCATAGAGTTACAAAATTCTAGTGGTGGAAAAACCCAAATCGTCTAATCCAACCCCCTCATTTTACACATGAGAAAATTGAGGCCACAGAGATTGTTACTGAGCAAAGGTTACCAACTAGTTAATGATAGAGTTTACAGTGGAACCCCTGTCTCCTGCTACCATGTCCAAAGTTCCTTCAAGCAAGCAAGCATTTCTTTTTTTAAAATATATGTTATTTTTTCCAAACCCATGTAAAGACAATTTTTGACATTCTTTTTTATATAAAATTTTAAGTCCCAAATTTTTTACCTCCCTACCCCTCCCCAAAGATGGTAAGCAATTTGATGTAAGTTGTATATGCAAGCAAGTGTTTCAGAAGCACCTACTATGTGCCAGGTGTCAGGTTCTGAACTCAGGTTCTCCGACTCCCTCCACTAAATCACATTCTCTTCTATTCTAGAGGAACACAAGCTCCTGATCAGTAACATAGGGGCCAATTCTTACAAGGCAGCCTTTTAAAAGCTTGCCCTTCCTCCTGATCCCACATCCCACCCAGGCCACAACTGCTATTGATGGCTTCTGAATTCCCTTCCACATCTGTGATCTTTTTAGGACAAAACAAAGACACAGGACACAGAGTTGTCTCAGAACAGGTTAGGGAAAACAAAACAAGACATCCAGTGTAACTGAGACATGTCTGCAGAGCGGCACATTAAGTATGTTGTATGTGACACGCTGCAAACTAAATGAGCATGGAAGTGCCGAGAATGTACTGACTAATCTCCAGGTTAGGTGAGTCGGGCACAAGAACCTTGTTGTAGGGGGAGGTGTGTTCTGACCCTGGTCCTGAAGGTAGGGAAGGCACAAAGATACAGACAGTGAATCGGTTGTGTGCAAAGAGACTGGCTTGACTAGAGCAGAGGAACGATGTTAGAGAATAAAAAGAAGGGATATTTCAGAGTGTAAGATGGCATGTGGACAGAGATCCTTCGGTACTCAACTGAGAAATCTGGGCATAGTGTCCTAGCAAGAGGGCCAGATGCAAAGTGGGAAGCCATGGAAGCCCGCTCTCACTGGCTAGCAGTGTGATCCTAAGCAGGTTACTTCATACTCCCTCTATAACATAACATGGTAATACTGTAGTGATCATGGTGGAAGGAAAGCCAGACTTAGAGGCAGAGACCTGGATTTGAATCCTACCTCTGACCCTGAGCTTCCATTTGCACATCTGTAAAAGTGGAAATAGTAAAACCTGCAGCAGGATTTAACTCACCAGATTGTTGTAGAAATGTTTTTCCAATCTTTTAGTGCTTTGTAAATATCAACTATTAGCATTATCTTTATTGCCTACATCACAGAGTTGTTCAGACCCCCAAAAGCAGATGTATTAAAATACCTTAAAATTATATGTTATGCAGATTTAAAGTGGCACTGTTATTATTTCTAAAGGTAATAGGGTACCTCTGTGGAGTTTTGCCCAGAGCTGTAACATAAATGAGGCAGTGATGTGGTTTGGTGGATAGAGCACTGGGCCTGGAGTAAAGGAAGACCTGAGTTCCAATTTGGATTCAGATACTTACTAGCTGTGTAACTCTGTGCAAATCACCTAACCTCTGTTTGCCTTACCATTGTAGAAGGAAAAGGCAAATCACTTCAGTATCCTTGCCAAGAAAATCCCCTAGACAGTGTTGACATACTATGGTCCACGGGGTCATGAAGAATCAGATGCTTCTGAATGGCTGAACAACAACCTAACATGAAAATATTAGCAGAAGCTACATACACTGAAGCTACACTACAGACTAGAGATCCAGAGACCCGCTGTCATCTAGACAAGTGATGAAACAGGGGCAACTAAACCATACAGATCACATATTGACTTAGTTTTAAAATGTAATATTATCTGTGTTTTATTGTATTTTTATTTATTTTGTTTAATATTTCCCAGTTCCATTTTAATCTGGTTTGGAAGCCCTTGGTGGGCAGTGGAGAAGGCTGCATGTTAACCAAACCTCCAATCTGGACCAAGCCCTACTGTAGGGATTTAAATGGAAAATAGTGACTGAACTAGAGTGGTTTCTGTGGAAACGGAGAGGAAGGGATTAATCTTAGAAACATGTTTGAAGAAAGAATGGCAGGACTTGCTAACAAAGTATAGGGGATGAAGGGAAGAGAGGAGTCAAATTCACATTTCATCTGTTGACAGAATAGTAAAAGAGAAATTTTAGAAGAGATGTTTGTAAGGTAACAATTTAGGTGTTGATGGTGTGTTCTAGTAATGTGAAGGTCATGCAGGCAACTGAGGAGGAGGAAATTAGAAGTTCTTGGTTGGAAATCCATGAGAAAAAGTGATTAAATGCCTAAGAAAGTGAACCTAGAACAGGGATTCTTTGTGTCATGGAGCTCTTTGGCAGTGTAGTGAAGCCTATATGGAGCCCTTCTCCGAACAATGTTTTTGAATACATAAAATACAAATTATTACAAAGAAAGCAAATTATATTAAAGTCATTAGCAAATTATTTTGTAAAAAAAAAAAATGTTCACAGACCCTAGGTTAAAGAGGGACGAAGCAGGGAAAAAAGCAGAAGGTATGCCTCTAATTTGGGGGGGGGGGGGGGGGGAGTGGTGCGGCCAGCAGTTAGAGGAGCTAACAAAGGCAACAGAGTGCTCAGAAAAATAGGAAAAGAAGTGATGGAAATGGAGAGATCAGAAGGGGTGAGAGTCAAGTAAAGGTCACAGGACATGGTCAAGAACAGGCCATTGTTGATCATGACTAAGTTTAATGAAATAGCACAGGAAAGTGATTTAAGAAAGAAAAAATGGAGTTAAGTAAGGTGAGACCTAGGTGCTATGAAGATTAGCCATGAAGACAAGAAAGAAATATGGTGGTCAGAATCATCTAAAAAGGTCTTCTAAGAGGTTTAGTATAAAGTAACATGCTCTAAACTGACTGTGGAACTGCCAAGAATATTCCAAATAAAATCCCACAAAGAACACCAATTTTCCTTTGAGGAGTCCCCTGTGACTTTGGAAATTTGCCCCACAAATTTGTTTTAGATTTGCATTAATATCCATTAATCGTCACCCTTCTACTCACTAAACTCCCTTTTTATCTGCAGGATCAAATATAAATCCTTTGCATTTAAAGCTTTTCATAGCCTGGCCCTTCCTACCATTCCCGTTGTCTTCTAATCTTCCTCTCTCTACACACTTTTAAGATCCAGTCTATACCAGCCTCCTTGCTGTTCTTCACATGTGACACCTGTGCCTTTACGTTGGTTGCTCCCCACACCTAAATTGCTCTGCCTCCTCTTTCACTTCCACTTCAGAATCCCTGGCATCCTTTAAGATGCAGTCACCAGCTTCTCAACAGCACCACCTTTCCCTGTCCTCTCAGCTGCTGGAGCTTCTCCCCCATTGTTACCTTCCATCTACTCTGTGTACCTCCTATGTCGCCCCCACTACAGAGAAAGCTCCTTGAGCACAAGGACTTGTGGCCTTTCTTTTTATCTCTAGTGCCTTGCCAATACGGTAGGTGCTTAATAAGTACTTGTTTATTGATAGATCTTTTAGAATTTTACTAGATGAAGCAACTGGATTGCATTTTTAGGGGGATAACCATGACAGTCAAAAATCTACTAGATTAGTAATGTTTTACTATTATTAAATCTTTGCTTTAATGACAATCCTGAGTAATGAATACTTTATCTTCTTCTCAGAATGAAAAACACAGTGGTCTGCTGTGATAGGTTTATTCCTATCATCTATTTAGAAAATGGAGAGTTTTTTAAGCCCTCATGAAAATTCTTTGCTAGTGCAGGAAGAGTTAAAGTCAATTGGTGGTTACTGTGGGGATTTTATTACCATGTCTAATTAAGACCAATTGTTGAAAGCTGCATTTTTGTACACATTCTGCATATTTGAAAGACTGAGTCTCTTCTTTGCCAGGAATCTTAGGATTTCTCACTCAGAGCAATTCTACATCATAACTGAGGAGTGGTTGGTCTCTGCCCTTTTTGAACATGGAGTTCTGCTTTCAGCTACCAGAAAGTATCTTTTTATATCTAGCAGCTGGTGTAGGCTACATGTCTGGAGAACAATTAAAATATTAACTACAAGTTTTCCCACTCAACTCTACTGGCATTTTCTTTAAACTTAAAAAAAACATTTGGCATCTATGTATTTTACTTATGGTTTATGTGGGTTTGAACTTGTAAAATGAAGGCCCATAATCACAGTGAGAGAGGCAGCATGGGCTTTTGGATTGGGGTCCAGCTTTGGAGTCAGAATGACCTGGGTTTAAGTCTTGTTGTTAACATATACTAGCTTGTCAAGATGGGAAAATCACTTTAACTCTTGGAGCTCCTGGCAACTCGATAGAATGAAACTTCCCACCCCTCAAAAAATCACATTGTATGAAAAAGACAATATATTTGAATGATTTTGAATTTTTGATTTTGATTTTTGATTTTGAATTTAATTTGTAGCTCTTTACAGTAGTTACAAGTTACCCTGTTCTGCTATGGAAAATGTTTATCAAGTTTTTTTTTTAATAATAGGGCTGTTGTTGAAAAATATCTGCTTGAAAAATCTCGCCTGGTCTCTCAAGAAAAGGATGAAAGGTAAGACTGTTATCCTGAAGTGATAATGAACAGAGTTTATTTGTGTGTGTGTGTGTGTGTGTGTGTGTGTGTGTAAGGTTGGTTATTCTGCTAGTATCTATAAGAGGAACAGGCTAATATTTGAGAATTCAACAGAATGTCTTCGTATGGGGCCCTTTGCAGATCTTCTATGTTCTGTTACAGATACAGTGAGCTAAAGACTATCTCTCTCCTTATTAGGAAAGTTTTCTGAAGTAACAAGGCACTTGTGGGAAAGAAAAAAACTTCCAAACATTATGCTTGCTAAACTCAGCTCTGAAAACACATTTTTTTAAGTTGTATTTTCTCCACCCACTAAGGAGGTTTTTAAAGCATAGCTGGCATTTTCATAGTTGGTTTACATGAAATGTCTAAAAGAATACTGGGGTGTTTTTTTTTAAACTATAAAAATATTTTTCCTAATTTTGATCTGTAGAAACTACCATGTGTTCTATTATTTGTTACTTGGAGTCAGTGAGGAAGAGCGCAAAGAATTTAAGCTCAAACAACCTGAAGACTACTTCTACCTCAACCAGGTAAACAGCTTAAATCTGGGACAGCCAAGGTAATTTCTGTTCTGTTCTGTTCTGTTCTGTGGTGGCTGTTTACAAGCTGTTGGAAGGTCAAAGGCTGCTAGGCCTTTTTCCTCTTCTCTTCTGAAACAAGCTACGAGGAGAGCTGAGGGAAAGGACATAAAGGAGCCCATTGATTCCCAGTTGCTTGGATAGTCACCCTGTTAGTGCCAGCAGAAATTATTCTCATATGCCAGCCCTACAGCTCCAAAAATGGCAAGTAGTTTATTATCCTTCTTTTACAGCATAACTTGAAGATTGAAGATGGAGAAGATCTGAAACATGACTTTGAAAGATTAAAACAGGCCATGGAAATGGTTGGCTTTCTCCCAGCAACCAAGAAACAGTAAGTCAGATTGCTTTTATAAGCAGCTCAGGTAAATTGTTACAATATGCCCAATTGTACATTATTATATTAATGTTCTGAAAGGTTGTATGGTGTCACAGAGAAAGTCTCAGCTTTGAACAGAATCACAAGACCCAGCTGCAAGTCCCTACTCTGTCCCAAGCTCTGCAGCAAGGGACAAAGAACATAACCTCTGTGAAGCTCTATAAAATGAAATATTCTTTATATTGCTTACTTCCCAAGATTATTGAGAGGATCAAGCAAGATCCTGGATGTCAAGCATTGTAAGGTGCGATCTACACATGAAGGATTCTCAATACTTTGTTCTTTGCCAGGCCTATGATTTCATTAGTGTCAGGAGCTCACTGGTTAGGAAATTCCTTCCACCAATGCAGATTGCAGCTGCTCTCTCTGCAGAGTTGCTTGGATAAGGAGAGGTGAAGCACCTTGTCTGGGATCAGACAGCAGCTTGTATGTGTCCAAAGCAGGACTGAAACCTGCATCTTCCTGACTCGGGGGTTATAGTTCTGTACTATACCATACCTCTTATTTATAATATTTTGAGAATCATATTATCATTTTATTGTATATTGATTATTAATATTAAGTGATCCTCATAGACTTTGTGGCTAGTTATTCAAGCATTAAACTTATTTCTGGTCACATTGTAAAGAAAAGCATTGAATTATATTTGTCTCACATCCAGTTGGAATTAATAAATGGTTTTAATAAAAGTTACTGGGTATTTTTAATGTATAGTTCTATTGAAAACCTTTGCTTAAAGCTTGAATTAAACATTTGTAAAATAAGAATTTATCTTTTTTCTATCCAAGGATTTTTTCAGTTCTGTCAGCAATCTTATACCTGGGTAATGTCACCTATAAAAAGAGAGCTACCGGGCGTGATGAAGGTTTGGAGGTGGGCCCCCCGGAGGTACTAGACACACTCTCCCAGCTTCTGAAGGTATCTCTCTCTCTTCTTTTGTCCTTGCTGTTGTGCTCCAAATCTTACATTTGAAGATGCTTATGACTCTCTGCGTATAGCCATTCAGTCTATGCTAGGAGGTGCCTTCTAGAAAAATGCAAAATTGAATCTTTGCCTAAAAAATTCTGTTTACCTGTGGACAAATTATAATAAGCCCTTACACATTCATACAGCCCCTGCCTTTGCTTAGGCTGATTTCTTAGCTTGTAATGCCATCTTCCCTCTTACTAAAATCATACCATTTTTTTGAGGCAACTTTCTTTCATGTCTCCTTCCTGACCAGTTGCCCTATCTTTTCTCCGAACCTCCATAGCACTTGATTTCTATATCATTTTTGGTACCTACCTAGAATATTCTGTTTTGCATCGTAGTCATTTGTATTTTTAGGCCACTAAAGGTGTGAGTTCAAATCCAGTCTCAGACACTTACCAGCTATGTGATCCTGAGGAAGTTACTTAATCTCTGTCTGCTTCAGGTTCCTCATCTGGAAGATAGAGATAGTAAAGTCCCTACCTCCCAGGGTTGTTGTTTAGAATAAAATGAGATATTAATATTAAGCATTTTGCAAATCCAAAAATGCTATTAGTAGTAGTAGTATCATCATTATTATTTTATATCCCTACTGGATAGTATGCTCCTTAAGGTCTGAGAATGAATTTTACTTGGCTTTGTATTTCTAAAAGGCCTTTCATGGGGTGGGTTCTCAGTATAGCCTTGAATTTAATTGAACAAGATAGCATATGTAAAAGCATTTGGAACATTGTAAAGCAGTACAGCACTGCACAGTCTCATGGAAGTTAAGTTGATGTTATTACTGTTTGGCAGAACCAGAAAGCATTCTCATGGTAGCCTACCACCAGATTCTTTATGCCAGGAGTTACCATGTCCATCTCACAGCAGTTTGGGGTACCGTCTTTTGGCCATCCCATGTCCCCCAGGTCACCCCTTCAGAGCCAGAGTATGACTTAAAGTGGTTAAGAGGAGAGCGGGATTTGAAAGACTTTACTTTTTCTTTCCTTTTTTCCACCATACAGGTAAAGCGGGAAATTTTAGTGGAAGTTCTGACCAAAAGAAAAACTGTGACAGTCAATGACAAACTTATTCTTCCCTACAGTCTCAGTGAGGTAAGGCCACTGTGTCCTTTGAGGGAGGGTCCTTGAAAACATTTCTTCTACGATGAAAAGGTTGGACTCAATATCTAAGGTTCCTTCCCATTTTAAGATGCTTATCTTTCAGAATAAAATAATAAAAGCCCTACAGTAAAGCATTAGTTGATAGTCTTTTTTTATGCTCCTCATTTAATTAGTGGAGCTCTCTTATGGCATGACTCTTCTTACGTGACTGCAGATGGACCATAGGTCACATTATGTTCCCCAAAATATAACATAGCTACGTGCAATAACTGTTTGCCCCCCCCATAATAACATAATTGTGTTCTAACATATCTGAAAAGTATGTTCATTCATATCGTTTTGTAATAAAGGATCTCTGCTGTCGTCTTTTTCCCATAATAATATTTTCATCGTCTTTATGTCTGTTTTGTTTTCTTTTTGTTTTTAAACCTCACAAGACAGCATTAATACACATGCCAGCGTGTTTGCGGAAGGAACCACTTTTCCTTTTCTTTTTTTAACTGTCACTGAGAGACTTGTATGTCTGTCAACAGGCAATAACAGCTCGTGACTCAATGGCAAAATCGTTGTATAGTGCTCTCTTTGATTGGATTGTCCTCCGTATCAATCATGCTCTCCTCAACAAAAAGGACATGGAAGAATCCGTTGCAGTGAGTTCTTTCCTCCTGATAATTTTTGCTTCTCTTCTCAAGTGCTGAATTAATTTGTGCTGATACTGTTTATAATGCTCAGCTCACTCTATAAGTGCTGAGAGTACTCAAAATATCTCCACTGCATCAGAAATTTTGAAATTCTCACTTGATTTATTGGATAAGAAGTTCATTACTTAGCTTATTCAGGGCTAGAGAAAATTTGGCTCTGGGCCATACTTAGCTGACAGAGGCTTAGTTTTCTCTAGTGTTTTATAAGTTGCTGTTTAAAAATAGATCTTTCTGTCCCTGTCAGTGCTTGTCTATTGGGGTGCTGGACATCTTTGGATTTGAAGACTTTGAAAGAAACAGTTTTGAACAATTCTGCATAAATTATGCAAATGAACAACTTCAGTATTACTTCAATCAACACATTTTCAAACTAGAGCAGGTAAGAAATTGAATTCTCTTGGCCATCTAGTTTAGGGGAGAAGAGGGAAAGAGTTAAAACTCTGGGGTGGTACTTTATTACCAAGCATTGAAATTGGAATTCTCATTTACCACAGAATTACCCCTGGGCTATGACATGTTATGATCTCAGCCCAGAGGAATATTTGGTAAAATCCCATTCAGTTTTATTGGGGAAAAACATCAGGTGCTTTTTTGGCACACACATCATTTTAGGAGTCTTTTGTTGGCTCAGAGTTGCAAGTAACTGAATCTCCAGTGGGGACAGATTACTTCAACTTTAGCTAGCTTTCAATATCACAGATAAAGGCTTTGTAAGGCTTTATTTTGGATGAAATAAAAGTATCCTCTCTTAAATATTTGATTTCTTTTTGTCTTTTGTTCTCTCCACTAATGAGATCTAAGTGAGGAATTGAATTATGCAAATATATAGAAATCATTCTGTTAGATTGTATAACATTTAACTGCCTCTTAATTTTATATTACCATGATAGATTATGGAGCCCATGGAGACCTTCAGGTTTTTAGCTAATAAAGCATTTTCTAACTCTGCAGGAAGAATATCAGAGTGAAGGAATCACTTGGCACAATATTGACTATACAGATAATGTGGGATGTATTCACTTGATCAGCAAGAAGCCCACTGGCCTTTTTTATCTTCTGGATGAAGAAAGCAAGTAAGTCTTCATACTTTTTGTTGATTGGCTGGTCATCAGTAGACAAGAAAAATAGAGAAGTGGATTAGCT
The DNA here is from genome assembly GCF_011100635.1 of Trichosurus vulpecula. NCBI lineage: Eukaryota > Metazoa > Chordata > Mammalia > Diprotodontia > Phalangeridae > Trichosurus > Trichosurus vulpecula. The sequence continues at coordinate 62,400,371 of NC_050573.1, read as the reverse complement.
GGTATATAACCAAGAAATGTAGCAGGTTGGATAAGTTTTACATTAACTGTGCTCTAGAGCTAAGGTGACAGTTCCTCTTTAAGAAAGCATTTGAGCACAAAGACTATTTATCACCTGTAAACCTAGAAACTCCATGCCTCTGTTTAAGCTGCATTTCAGAGATTTTTATCATTCTCCCTCAGCCAGTGTAGATTGTAAATCTTCCACACTTTAGAACAGACAGCCTTCATGAAAAATTCTTCTCCTGGTGATTCCCTCACCGAGTTTGGGCCTTATTCAGAGCCTTCTTAAAGTTGGTTCTGTCATAAAGCTTTCAAAAAACCATTAGCTTCCAGGCCAGCACTTTAGTAAAGGCTTTAAATCAGATTGAAATGACTGCCATTTTGTACCTTCGTATCTGTGTATTATGTGAGTAGGAATTGCAGTTCTGTCAGTGGCAGTTTATTGAATATTATTAATCTTTTGCTTTGGATGTACTGTCTAGAAATTTATTTTTGTTCCTTTTGAATTATTTAGTGACTTCTTAGCCGCCCTGTTGGATAGCACACCAGGTTTTTTTTCTTTCTAATCACTATGGTTAGATTTATGGCTACTTCAGAAAGACCTAAAATATCCAGTTAATATCACATTTCTTTCATTGTGCTCACTTTTCTCAAACTCAGCATTTCAATTTTCATTGTAGCTTTCCACATGCCACCAGCCAGACTCTGCTGGCGAAGTTCAAACAGCAACATGAAGAGAACAGGTTCTTTGTTGGGACCCCAGTAATGGAGCCTGCATTTATCATCCAGCATTTTGCAGGGAAAGTTAAATATCAGATAAAGGTATGCAATATGCATTTGTTTAGGTCCCCATATGTGATTTCATTGGTCAAGAAATGCCCAGTAAGGATTAGTGAGGAAACTCTCCAGCAGCCCAGATCAGTAATTGTTCTGCATCGTATAGTATTAGCTGCCTGGACCCCTGAGAGATTAAGTGATTTTATGAGAGGCAGTGGCCAGTCTGTGTCAGAGGCAGGCCTTGAACACAGATTGTCCTCACTTTAATGCCAGCTCTCTGTTTGCTTTCATTGTATTTAATTTAAAGTTGTCAGTGGTGTCTTTGTCTGCCCAGAAATAAAGGCCTGGCTATACTTTTAAGTGGCTGGATAATTTGTGATCCAGCCATCTTCTTACTCTAAATAGTAGCCATTTTTCTTACAGCCATTTACTCAGTGTGTGTGTAAAGATCTACATGGAGCTATGTCCCCCACCCCCATAGCTGTGTGTGTGTGTAGTAGCCAATGTTCTTACCATCTTGACAGAGTATTATTGATGCCAGAATGTGTCTGGATTATCTTCTTCCGGTAATATAGATCTGGAGTCCAAGGAAGACGCTTTGAGTCCCAATTCTGCTATTTACCACCTGGGTTCAACGAGTCATTTCTCTCTGATGTTTGCTCATCGTTACATTGGAGGAATTGAGCTTGATGGCTGACCCCTAAATTGCTCTGAATCTATGTCCTTATGAACCCCTTTCCATTCTGACTTAAGGACAGAAATGCATTTAGAAAATGACTTTCTGACCAATTTTCCCCAGGATTTCCGAGAGAAGAATATGGATTACATGAGACCTGACATTGTGGCTTTGCTCCGAAGTAGTGAGAGTGATTACATTCGGGAATTAATTGGGATGGATCCTGTGGCAGTATTCCGCTGGGCCATTCTCCGAGCGGCCATTCGAGCAATGGCCGTTTTCCGGGAGGCAGGACGACTCCGTGCTGAGAGGGCTGAGAGAGCTTCAGGTACCGAGTGGAGAATAAACCAGAGCTGACGGCTTTGAAAATCCTGACATCTGCTCATGGCCACCTAGGAAAAGCTGTTCTGTATCTGCAGAACAGGCTTCAGCAACTGCCCTCTTTTAGGGGATATAGGAAACAAGCGTTTGTTCCCTGGTAGTATTGTGATTTCCTAAGCTAAGTCTCACCCCATCCCAGGTCCTAGAGGTGCCAGCACTTCCTCTGCATATGGTAAATGCCCTGCCAGACTTCTGAGATGGGTAAATGGAATCTCCCTTTTTATGGTTTCAGCCTATTTTAAATCTCATGTCATTGCTAAGAACAAGTTTAGAACAGGAAGTGAAAGTGTGATGGCAAATTAAGACAGTAGGGGATTAGAATGGAGAGTGAAGTGCTTACTGTGCCTGAAATTTTCCTTCCCTGGTATTATATTTCCCTACCCCTTGAAGTTCCTCCTTTCCAAGCATTACCCAGCAAAGTCCAATGGCAAGAGTGCTAGGCTTGAGTTTGCATTCAGACCCTGACACTTACTGTCTGACAGCCTTGGGCAAGTCATTTAATACTTGTGAGACTTAGTTTCCTCATTTACAAAATGGAATCGTTATATTGTCTATCTCCTGGAGTTAGTGAAAAGGAAGGTGCTTTGTCTCCTAAAGCACTGTATTCATATGAATTATTACTATTTTCTTCCCACTTCAGAATAAAGAAAAGAAAAGCTATAGGGTGTCTAAGCACTTAAATCCTTAATTTAACATATGTAGGACTAGACAGAAATGGTCACCATACTGCTTTTGCTTAAATGTTGTTGTCTTTTTTTAAGGAAGTGTTCAATGCAGGGTCAGGAGTAGGGTTAAGTAGAAATTACTGTGATATAATCAAAAAGGCACTAATACAGTTTAAGTGAAGTAAAAATAATGATCATAAGATAAAATGCACAGTACTGTACTGGGGCAGTATTTTTTGGCTAAGTCACATTTGCTAACCAGATGACGCCTAAGTATCATTTCCTGTGGAAGGCAGACAGTTCTCCAGTGTTACTCAGTGACCAATGACTTTCAGTTATCCTTCTAAATCAATTCTGCCCAAACTGACCAAAGAGGAGGAGAGAGAGCCACAAGTAACATCAACAAGACAGAGCAGTGTGGTAGAATGGAAAGGATACTGAATTGGGTGGGGTGTCAGAAGGCCTGAGTTCCAGGCTGGGCCAGGGCAGTCTGGCAGCTGTGTAGCTTAGAGCAAACCTCCATTTCATTCAGCCAGTTTTGTCAAGTTAGCAAGCATTTATTAAGTGCCTGCTTTGTTCCTGGTACTATGAAGAAAGGGAAAAATAGACCCTACTCTCAATCTAAATAAATTGGAAATATCCTCAGAGGGAAGGCACTACTATTAAGGGGGTTGAGGAAAGGCTTCTTGCAGACAGTGGAGCATTAACTGAGATTTGGAAAGAAACTAGGAGGCAGAGAAGGCCAGGCCTGGGGGACAACCCGTGAAGGTGTACAGCGTCAGGAGATGGGAGTCTCTTGTGATAGGAACAGTAAGGAGGCTGGTGTCACTAGATCAAAAAGTATATGGAGGAGAATAAGGTATAAAAGGACTGGAAAGGTAAGAAGGGGCTAGGTTATAAAGGGCTTTAAAAGCCAAACAGGAGATTTTCTCTTTTATCCTGGAGATGGGAAGCCACTAGAGTTTATTTAATTCTGAGAGATATTACAAAAGTAGAACCAGTAGGATTTGACACCTGATTGAATATGGAGGGCAGGGAGAGTTAAGTGAGGATGGCACCTAGGTTTTGAACCTGTGTGGCCAGAGGGATGGCGGTGCCTTCATCAATAATAGGGAAGGAAGACAAAGAGGAGAGTGAAGATAACGAGTTTTGTATTGAACATGTTGAGTTTGGGCTGTCTAAAGGACATCCAGTTCAAGCTGATAGACAGCCGGAGGTCAAGAGAGTTCTGGATAAATAGATCTGAGAGTCACAGAGATAATTGACTCTGTGGAAGCAGATGAGATCACCAAACAAAATAGTACAGAAGGAGAAGAGGGCCCAGGACAGAATCTTGTGGGATACTTAGAGTTCTTGGGTGGAGCTGGGTGAAGAGCTGGCCTACACAGAGAGGTAATGGGAGCAGAAGGCAATGTTTCAAAAACCTGGAGAGAAGAGACTGTCAAAGAGAAGGTGATCAACGGTGTTGGCTGCCGAGAAGTCAACAAGGATAAGGATTGAGAAAAGGCCATTGGAATTGCCGTTTAAGAGATCATTAGTAACTTTCCTCAGCTGTGATAGGAAGATAAAAATACTTCCATTATCTGCTTTACTAGGCTGTTCTGAAGATCAGTCAAGTATGAGTAAAATATTTTGTAACCAGAAAGGACTGTAAATGTCAACTGTTGCTACATTTTATTATAAAGTTTGCTTTCAAATTTTTTAATGATTTAGTAATGTTTTATGTCCCTGAATGAAACTGAACAATATGTATTTTCCATCAAGTTATATGTTAAATCTTTTTGGCCTTTTTAGTGAACAAAAATTTTCCTTTAATTGGCAAGTTTGCTTTTTTTTATCTGCTTAGTTGTTTCAAGTTGTTATGTGTGTTCCTCAAGAACTATATCCCTGATCCTCAACACCAGTCTTAAAAGTTGAGAAATGATGAACTCACAAAAACTTGGCTACAATATTTGTGCATTTTATTAATGGCTGTTTTGAGATGTAAAACTACCAATTATATACATTTAAACAAGGAAATAAAAGTTCATCTTTCATCTGAAATTCTATTTTTAGCGAATGCAGTTTTATCAGTAAGGCAGTAATAACAATGTAGATGATAATTGTCAAAATGCCCATGTGGTTCTGTATCGCAGAGTTTGAGAGACTCTCCATACAGAAGGTAGAAGTAAACCATTTATTCAGACACCAGAGAACCATATCCCACGAGCCATTTACCCAATCTATCAGAGCTGTAAAACATCCAATATGTAATATCACAACATGGAGCCTCGCCATCCCAAACCTCTCCGACCCCTGCTGGGGTCTTCCCAAAACAAACTCACAGTACAGCTGAGTCACAGTCTGTTCAGCTCTCACCATCATGACGGCCATTAGCAGCCATAATGCTTGTGCTCTGTCCATTTCCTGTGACATAACTTCCTCTTCCTGTCAGGAAGCTCCTCCCACCACATGTGACTTAGGCTTCCTGTGCCATAAGCAGGTCACATGACCTATTAATGGGTGAGAAAGCTCTTCAAATCTAATTGCTACTATAGCCGTTTATTCAGCTCGGGTTCACAAAGATTAATTTATGTATGTTTTGTTAATGTGCACAGTTATGTGATTTTGTTTTATTAATGAAGGAAATAATAGGAAACCCTTGTGAGAAGTAAGGAGCAACTCTTATTTGTGATCCATTAAACATTCACTATTTCAAAATCTCTTTGTATTATTTTGATTCTTAATTAATCCTTTCCCATTGTATCTACTGCTCTTCTTTCCTAGCAGGTGTGGCATCCCCTCTAATCAGAACTCCCCCAGGAGAGCCACAGAAAACCAATACTCCATCAGAAAAACTTTATCGGTAAGAGAAACCTTTAATTTATCTAAATGGAGCCATATAAAAAACCCAAAATAGTAAGTGAGGATTTATGTAACATGGGAGAATAACTAAAGTTCTCATTTAACAACAAAAATATGGAAATGAGTGAAATTGGGTTGCTTTTTAACCTGAGATGAAATAAAGCTATCATCATATCATCTAATCTATTGAAATCCATTTAATCTCAGTTTACCGTAGGTTCTTTTTAAAGTTTGTTTGTAGGTATTTGTGTTTGCCAAATGACCTTTTTTCATGCAAAGTAATGTGTTTGATTTAAAAACATTTCTCTTATTCTATTAAAATTATCAAGAGCATAGATGCTTCTTGAATTAATTTGCTTTTGCTAGTTCTCAATTAGTATCTTCAGATTTTTGTTTGAGATACACAAAATATTTTGAAATCCCTTGGCAGAGCTGGGAAAGGCATTTGATGCAGCCTAAGCAAGGTTGGAAAATTGTCCCCCCACTCACTTCCCAGTGAAGGTATGAATGTAACTTTACCTCTGAAAAGAGTAATTTATTTTCATTTCATAGTGCAACAGTAGTTATTGGGGTAGGCAGGGGGGAAATCCTTGTTATTGAAGTATTAGATACAGTTACAGTATTTGTGGGATTCTGAAATTTTGTCATGTTTCTTCATTTGTATTAGCCAACATTCAAAAGACAAAAAATTCTTGATGAAGTTTGTTTTCCTTCATAATTGTATACTGAAAATATGTTGCTGTACTCTTTGAGGTCTTGCACTTTCTCTATAAAAGGTGACTTGATGTATCACAAGATCAATACCAAGGTGTCATGCAGAATGGAATTTTCTGGTGTTAAAATGCATATGTATATTGAGAGTCATATTAAAAACTGTGCCTTGTGTGCCACCCCTCTCCGTTCCCTTCCCTTCAAACCATTGCCTACCCGGCTCTGTCCTATCAGGCCTTCCTTCTGCAGTGGAAGAAGCAACAACTAAAAGTCACCCCTAAACATGCCCCTCCTGCCATCATTGCATCATCAAGGGTGCATGACACATGTGTAGGCAAAATCTGACCATTCACCAGATTACACCACAAAAATCCTTTCTTCACAGAGGGTACTAGGCAAATAACTCTTAAGTTGAAAAAATAAACTAAAATGTAACCAAGTGATACATCTGATAGCTTCACCTTGTGTTTATAGAACTTTCTCTTTGTATATATTTCAGTGAATCTGTGTTGGTATTCCCACCGGTGGTGCAAATTAAAACCCAATTTGCCTTCCCAGTCTGTCTGCTTCTTTTCCATGTTTTAAATTCTGTTCACAAATAAAGGAAAGACATGATGGTTTCCAAAACTATACATGTGCTTTTAAAATAATGAAGCTGACCATTAACATCAGTGTGCTGTGCAATATAGGTTTCATTGCAGGATAGAGCCCAGGTGATGCTCTCCATGTTCAGAATCACCTTTTCCTAACGTATTTAGGTGATATAAATTTTCCCTTTGCAGCCGTTCAGTGCTTGATTTCTCATTTGATTGCTCTGAGGAATTCGATATTAACGATTTTGAGGACATCATTGCTTTTTATGAAAGCAAGAAGTAAGTAGGCTTTGTAAGCAGAGACCAGGGAGGCACATTCATGGGAAGCTAATCTTCCTGAACGGGCTCAGTGCAGAATTCAAGCCAGGAAAAAAGTGATACCAATTGTTCCTAAGAAAATGAAATGAATTACAGATTACAGATCTGTGAAATGCTAGAGGCTGAGGCGTGGTGACCTTGACAGATTTGGCACTGCAAATGGCAAAAAAAAGATGGTTTTTTAAGAGTTGGGGAAAAGCAAATCTTGTTTTATTTTGGAAAGCGGCTGTTGCACTGAGAAGCTCAGGAGTATAATAGCATTTTATACTTAGAAGTGAAACTTAACACTTCTGTTATCTTTGGTTTGTGCCTCTCTGGAGAAGGAGTGAAAGAAGGTAGGTACTTAGCATGGTGCATGAATTAAATTAAGCCCTAATTAGGGCTTATCCCAGGCTAACTTTTAAGAGCTTAAACATGTATTTAAAATAACCTGACCCAAAAAAAAATTAAAAAAAATAAAAATAAAAAAAAATAACCTGACCCAAAAGAAGTGAAATTTTACTGTTGCTTCATTTCCAAAAGTATTGATCACATATTTGAAAGGGACCTTAGAGGTCAAATCTAAAACTCTAACAAAAGTAACAAATTTAAAGCAAATATTTTGAAGCTCTTAATTTGAATCTCCTCAAACTGTTTCAGAGAATGGCCTTTAAATACTATAATTTTGAAAATAAAACCAGATGATAAAACAGCATTTTACTTGCTTTAGTAAGTAAAATATGGATCCCTGCCTCTAGCGACATAAATCCTAACTCCTGATTTCTTATAGAGAGTCTCCATGAGCATCCTCTGGCTAACTTTCTTCTCATGAGCCTCTTATTTTAGCCAGGCTGTACCTTGAACAGACAACAAACACATGATCCATTGCCAAATCCTCACTCCTTGGGTTGAGTAGGACCTGCCTGAGCTTGTGCTCTGCTGGCATAATTTTGAGAAACCAGTGTCACCTATTCACCACCAGGAGATGTCCTAGTAGAACATCAGGGGAGGAAATAGCCTTTTGACAACTAAAAAACACGAGACCAAAATCACTGAATAAGTGAAATTAATAGAAAAATTTGTTACAGTTTTTTAAGAGAAGATCCTATAAGATTGTTTTGCATTTACAGTTGCTATACAGATTGTTAAAATGGCATTAAACTCAAACTTTTCTGTAATCTTTTAAGGAGATTGTATGATAACAGAAAATAAAAAGGAAATGCAGTTTACATCTTCTCAAATAAGGCACCTTCTAATTCTGAATCCTATGACCCCGAGTAAAACATTATTCTTTGACATATTAAAAATATATACATATTGGTACTTTTTAATAAGTCCACTAAGGGTCATAAATTTGCTCCTATGAGTTGTTCATGGTTATTTATTTTCTGATTTCCATCGGTGAGAAACCGTGTTGCAAAGAGTTCATCCGTAGAGTAATAACTCAGTGCTTGCAAAATTGCTTTCAAGAATCCTGGTTAGAAGGGACGTCAGATGTTATCTAGGCAAACAGCTTCCTGATGCACAGATCCATCTCTATGACATCCCTGACAAGTGTTCCCCCAGATTCTGTTGGAAGACCCCAGAAGTTCATTCCACTTTTGGACAGCTCTAATTGTTACAAAGTTCTTCTTTATATTAAGTAAACATCTGCCTTTCTTTAACTTCAACTTTTTGGTCATAATTTTGTCCCCTCGGATCAAGCAAAATAAGTCTAAAGTATTTGAAGGCCAAAATCATGTTCTAGCTGCCCTCACCCTCAAGTCTTCTCCTGTACAGACAGGATAAATAAAATTCTCCTTGTCCCTATCTCAAAGCAAAGGAGAGTACATCTCCCAAAGATGAATTGAGCATTGTTGGAGTACATGTTTATGATCGCATAGCCTGAGAAAGCACCCTAATTTTAACTTTGGGGCACATTGGGTAATAGAACTTCCTGTTTCAACTCCTGTGGTGATGGGCCTTACTATTTTAACGCCTTGTTTTCTCTATCTGGGACATCTTCCTCTCTCTGCCTTTCCCTCTGGACCTCTTAGGGATTTGCATGACCAAATCATCAAGACTATAAAAGGACTGCCCTGGCAGGGTGAAGACCCTCGTAGGCTTCTTCAGTCCCTCAGTCGGCTTCAGCAGCCCCGGGCCCACTTCCTGTGAGTTCCTGGTGCTTTGGGTAATACTTCTTGCAAGTGCAACAATAACATGCTATTCCTTCAGTGCAAAAGCAGATGTTATCTGCAGAAATGCATTACCTCTGATAGAAAATAACAGGCCCGAGTAGATTCCTTTCTAGTCAGTGTGGTGGCTGCTGAAAATGTTTCTTGTTTAACACTAACTGTTGCCAAGGTTTCTTTGAGCACAAGTGAATGTGCTGTAGAATGCTAACTGGCTTCCTAAGACCATGAAATGCCTTGAAAACCCCCTCTGATTTACGAAACCTTTCTGTTTCACCAGGAGAATGGCCTCCTAACTTGTCTCCCTACCTCTCATTACTCTCCTCTCCAATTCATCCCTCACACTACAGCCAGAGTGATCTTCCAACCTACTTTCCTGATCCTGTGTTGCCCTGCTGACAAACCTCAGTGATATTCCCTTTCTCCTAAACATGAAAATACAGACTACGTCACTTGGTGCTTAAGGCCCGCCAGCCTGGCTCCAAACAACCCTTAACTCTTCCTGTCCCCCTTCCTGCTGTCTCTTCTGTGCTTGTCTTCTACTGGCAATGACCAGATCATGACCTGCCCTCTCTCACCTCACCTCCTTTGTGTAGGGCCATTCAACGAGATCTTCTTAAGTGTCAGCTATTTCATAGGCACTAGCAATCAAGACAAAAGCAGTCTCTGACCCCATAGAATTTGCATTCTGTTACAACATGTACATAGAAAAGTCAATATAAAATATGCATGAAGTAGATACAAAGTAATTTGGGGGCAGGAAGGAGGCCTCTAGCAACAGGGGAGCTTAGGATAGGCTCCTTGCTGTATGTAGCACTTGGGCTGGTCATGGGGTGGAGAAGAAGGAGTGTATTCTGAGCGTGAGGAAGAGCCTCACCAAGGTGAAGAAACAGAAAATCGATATACAGGGCAGGTGGCCCAGCTTCACAGGACCCTCGAGGACACTAAGGAGTCTAGTGTGCCTATGAAGGCACATTGGAGCCAGATGGTGAAAAGTTTATAGGTCCAACAGAGGAGCTCATCTTTTACCCTGGAAGCAAGAGGAAATGAGTAGAACTTCTGCAGCAGGGCAGTGACATGAACAGACCCGCCTTTTAGGAATGTTTGTTTGGCAGCTGTATAAAGAGTGGATTGGAGAGGAGAATGACCGGAGACAGGGAGCCTTATTAGGAGGCTGTTGTAATCAGTAGTCCAGAGGAGAGATGACAACTAGGCTGAACTATATTAGTGGCCCTCTGAGTGAAGAAAAGCAGGCAGATGTGAAAACATATTATGGAGGCAGAACTTTCAAGTCAGCACTTAATTGACTCTAAGGAAGTAAGAGAAGGAGGAAGAGTAGATGACTCTGAGGTCCTCAACAGAAATAGGAAAGTTGGGGGATGGGAGTGAAAGATAAGGAATTTGAGATGCCTCCAGGATATCCGATTAGAGACGTCCAGTATACACTTGATGATGTTGGGGGCAGGGGGAGTTCAGGAGAAGTCAGCTGCATAGAGGTGGTCGTTGAATTTGCAGGCCCTTATAAAATCACCCCAAGAACATAGGCAGGTCCCAGAACAAAGTCCTGCCATATACCCGTGTACAGGGGATAGAACACAGATAAGACTGGGGACCAACAGAGATCAGTGTCATGAGAGCTCAGAGAAGAGAAAGTATCTAGAAGGGATGGGATGGTCAGCAGCATTAAATGCAGCAGAGTTCAAAAAGGATGGAGACTGAGTCATTTGGCAACTCAACAACTGAGTCATTTTGGAAAAAGCAGTATAAGTGGAAGGATGAAGTCAGGAGCCTGATTGCAAGGCTCTGAGAAATAAGGGGATGGAGTGAGAAAGCAGAGTTGTTGAGTGTGGTTGGCTTTTTTTTAGGAATTTGGTTGTGAAAAGCAGGGGATCAGGATCCCTTCAAACTTTCATTTGAGGCTCAAGTAAAAGTTTTTTGTTAAGGATGGAGGAGATCTGGGCATGTGTTTAAGGAGTAGGGAGGATGTCAATAGATAAGGAAATTAGGGGGAGAAAAATGATTGAAGGGGTGAGCTGCCAAAGGAGATGGGAGGGAATGGGGATCAAGGGCACAAGCAGAGGTTGGCACTGGCACCTCTTTCTCAGACTGGAATAAAGGAGGAGAAAATGGTGGGGAGTGATGTATAGAATTGGGAAGAAGAGAGAGTTCATAATAGATGGCCTCAGTTTTTTCTTGAGAGTGTGAAGTGAGGTGCTCTGCTGAGTGAGAGGATGGAAGTGTGCTGTACATGGCTTAAGAGAAAAGATGATTTGGAACAAAGACTGTGGGGAGTGGGATAGACAGGGCAGAGTAATTAAAGGTTAGCAGACACCAGTGAGGGCCTCGTTGAGATTATATACCATAAATTTGTAGTGGCCCCAGTCAGCAGAAGTCCTTCCTGTTCCCTGATGTCTACCTTGATCCTCCTCAGTGAGAAGAGAGCCCACCACCTTCCTTGAATCCCTCAAGTGATTTTTGTTTGACCTCTCCCAATTTGCATTAGAGTTACTCTTACATATTTCATTCCTAGCTAGATTGTAAACTGGGGGGAAGGCACTGTTGCTTTTATTTCTATGTTTCCAGTGCTAATCACAGGACCTTTTGCAGTTTAATAAATGTTTGTTGCCATTATGACATACATATTTCAAGAGACTTTTATTTTCTTGCTCTGAACCTCTCAACCTCACCTCAAACACCACCCCCCCCCCAAAAAAAACTCACAACAGTCTTGAATGCTTATAGAGCTAAGTCTCGGCATGCAAATGGAGCTTCCTTTTTTGTGTTTTTCATTGTTGGCCCCAAAGAAGCATCTCAAAAATTCATGTCAAAATCTGTAGGTTCCAAGGACTTTGTAATGCTTTCCCACTTGTGGCCCTCATTTTAATCTTATTCTCAGCTGCTTAGAAGCTGATTTCTACCTTAAACTCATGTGATGAAAGAAAAAAGTTAGCTCCTGTCCTAGTAAAATTTCAAAGTTAACCCAGAGGTCAAAATTTCATTTTTTAGCTAACCCCATGCTGTAGCTTAGGGAAGTCTAAAGACCTTTTAGACTAGTTAAGTTTTCCCCAAAAACATTACTGAGGCATCTAGTACAATGAAAAATATAGTCAGTGTCTTAATCAGCTGATGCTATGATCTGGAAGCATCGTCATGAACTTGGAATGGCTTCTCCCCTCCCTCCAGCCTCTTCCTGTTTTCCTGGAGCATGTTGTTTCTGTCCCTCCTTTACCCTCATCACAGCACACCTTGCTTGATGCTCCCCTATGCCAGATGCTCTATCTGCATCCTTTTCATCTGTGAATTGTCAGTGTCTAATCAGTGTTCCCTGCACTTAGTAGACATTTCATAAATGTTTGATGATTTTGTAATTTTTCAGCAAAATCTTCAGCAGGCCACGGTTTTTATAGGTTAGAAAATTATGTTAAGTTAGTCATTGGAACCTCCACTTGGAAAATATGAATGGTCACTTTTGCTTTGCTAGTAGTTCTGCTCTCACAATAAGAAGTAAAGATTTACCTCTGACCACTAGAGTGTGTGCATTATAGCTTGATTAGCTAAATTACATATTCATGCAGCCCTCCCCCCATCTGATTTTTAAAGATTTCTAAAGTAAGTTGTTGCACTTGTTCTCTTCCTCTCTGGCTTCTTAGCTTGACCTAGCTAACCTGCAAGGCATGGCTTGCTGAACTAACCCAAATATAGAAATCATGTGCATTCAATTTCATAAAAACAATTTTTAATATTTTAACAGGAAAAGTAAAGGTATCAAACAAAAGCAGATCATTCCAAAGGTAAACTTGTTCAACACATTTAAAGATGTCTTATTTTGCAAGTCGTGAAAATGCATCTTGGCAGGAGGACATGTCTAAAGCAATATTACGTAATATAGTAAATTATTTTCTTGCCTTATAAATTTTCTAGCCCACTCCCTTTTCTGTCACCAGCCCCAGGGGGGAAATGTGTTTTTCAGCTTTTGTAGGAATGACTTATGTCTCACTTATTTAAGTTGTTTATGTGTATAAAATGGTATGAAATCCCTAAAAGTTGTACCAAGAGCCCAGTCTGCTAGGTAGAAGAAGGGTTACATTGTATGTACTGAGGAAGTACCCACATGGATGAAGTATTAGATTCTTAAAGTATTGTATTGAAATCCCTATAAATGTGACCAGACTATGTCTTGGGACCTTAGACAACTCACTTAACTTCTGGGCCTCAGTTTCCTCACTTGTAAAATGAGAGTGATAATATGTTACAACATAACAGAGTTGTTAGAGAAGTGTTTTCTAAACATTAAAGCACTATATTTTTCTTTTTGTTATATCATTAGGGTCAAATGACATAACTTTGTAATTGAGTGCCATATGAATTATCAGGCAAGAAACATGAATATTATTAACACTTCTAGTCAACCAGCCGAACAGAAAGATTGTCATTGGTAGAACAGAATGTTTGACTAGAGTAATTCAGTCTGCCACATAAGTACGATTTAATGAGATAAATCACTATAAAGACAATACGCTTTGTTGAATGGACCGCTGTATTCTAGAAACTATATAATTAATCATCAATCTGTGAGTAGCAGAACATCTTGATAGAGAAGCATCATCTGAAGCAGAGGCTCTCGATCTCTTTGGTCTTAGAACCCTTTTAGACTTTAAAGATTAAAAGCCTTTTCATGGGGCTCTTTCTTGAAATGGCGTTTGAGTATGTGGGTTGTATCTACTGACATTTGCACTGTTAGAGATTGAAATATCTTAATATTATTATGAAAATAGTTTAACCTCATGGACCCCTTGAAAAGATCTCAAGGATCTCGATGCATTTATGGACTACACTTTGAGTAATACCAGTCTAAAGGGAAAGGAAATAATTCCACCATTTGGACTGAAGAAAGCAATTGAAATACAAATCCCAGAGGATGTTTAAAAGGCCTTCCAAAGTCAAGGCTCCATTCAGAATGGAATATAGGTTAAACCTCATTACAACAAATATACAACTGCTAGTTTACAAGCTCTAGTGATACTCAAACTCTGACTTTACCAGAGAACTCAGATAGTCCTTCATGTTCATTGTAATGATGTCAGACTTGTGTGTGAAGGTGCTATTTCATTTGTTATAGACAACTTTTTCGATTTTAGTGATGACAAGTGTCCGGGGGGTGATGAGTGCACATCAGTCTCCATATTTCTGTTTTAGAATTTGCTGGATTCCAAGTCTCTGAAGCTTATTGTCAGCATGACCCTCCATGACCGCACCACCAAATCCCTTCTGCATTTGCATAAAAAGAAAAAGCCACCTAGTATCAGTGCCCAGTTCCAGGTAAGTAGAAAAGAAGAGGCAAACAGGTAATGGAAGGGAGGAGTCCAGCTTTTGTGTTGGGGAAACTGCACTGTGGTATCTGCTGTAACTTGGGAGAGCGCGCGTGCGTGCGCGCGCACACACACATGCACATACACAAGACAAAAGTGACTCATCTTTGGAAGATTCAGATAGATCATAGACCCCTAGAGCTGGGAGGTTCCGTAAGGGGGCAGCTGGACTAGCAGAGGAATGAGCAAACCATCCAGAAGAGGAGGGTTAGTTCTAAAGACTTTATACCCATTTTTTATTAACTACCACCCTAGTTTAGGCTTTTATCGCCTTTCCCTGAACTATTGCATTACCTTTCTCGTTGGTCTCTCCGCCTCCAGTCCTCTCGCTTCAATCCATCCTCCACATGGCAACCAAGGTTCAAATCCAGCCTCAGATACCTTCTAGCTGTGTGACCGTGAGCAAGTTACTTAATCTCTGTTTGCCTCAGTTTCCACAGCTATAAATAGGAATAATAGTAGCATTCGCCTTACAGAATTGTTTTGGGGATCAAACAAGTTAATATTTATAAAGTGCCTTGCACTGTACCTGGCACATAGTAGGCATTATGTAAATGCTTATTCCCTACCCTTCTTTTCCCTTTCTTAAAGCCTAGGAGTCTGATTCTGCAGTATGAGGCACATAGTAGGTACTCAATAAATGCTTTTGATCAGTCTGAAGCCTCCAGGAGTGCCTTACCACAGCCACATCTGTCTCAGGCAACCTCTGCTAGGGAAAAAAAAAGTTATGGATTTGGCTCTGGAAAGTTTTGTGTGCTTCGTGGCTTTGGTAGAATCTTAAGTGGTGGCCTCACACTGCTGTCATGTCAGCATGCAGACTCAGTGAAGTGCAGGCAGACCCTCAAAAATAGGGGCATCTTTTACCAGATTCTTAGTCACACTCGAAGAAAGAAGATGGTATTTGTGGGCTGCCTAAAGGTTAGGCTCCACTGGCTGCTCTCTGCAGATTCTTAATAAGCATCATGATTGGAGATGTCACTTTACACGGCTGCCTCTGCCAGTACAGAATTGTCTACTGCTATTTCTCTAGCTTTTGTGAAAGCTACTGAAGTTAAAATTCAAACCCAGCCAGGCTATGCCGGCATTCAGAGGAAAGCTGCTCTAAAAACTTTAAAAGAAAGCCTAAACACATTCAACAAAGAAGTTGCTCTTTTATGAATGAGACAGGTACCATATAAGGCAGTAATGTTGGCTTGTTTCATGAACTTGCTGGAGAAATGTTTTACAGGGAGCTTGTTCCCAAGACTACACTTGACTGTCAAAGGAAGAACAGCTGTTTGTAGCATTTGTGGTGGGCTCAATAGCTGGAGTGTTTGTGTGATCATCTCTCACCCTGCTGGTACCTGTTGGGAAGGACAAAAAGGGTAGCCCTGCTTCACAAGTCCTGCCAGCTTCACACCAGTCATCAGCGAATCTAGTCTCTTCCCCTGCCTCAGCCTGGAACTTGGACTCCCACCCTGAGACCCTGGGCTCTGAGTGGCAGGGTTCTCTAGTCCTGATCTGTGGCCTAGCTTGCCCCTTTGCAGCCATCTCCATGACATACTGCCTACAGCTTTGGCCTCCAGTGTAACCCTCTCCTCCCCGCCCCCGACTTTCCCGCTCTACAGAGCTCTGCGGGGTGTCTCTCCTCAGCAGAGTGTAAGTTCCTTAAGGGCAGGAACTGTCTTTCTTGCTTGTAATTGTATCCTTGCCCTTGGCCCAATGCCTGGCAACCTAGTTAGCACTTAATACAGCCTTCTTCATTTATTTCAGAGGTGTGTGGAAAAGGCTTGTGGCCCATATCGGCATGATTAGTACCCCAACTACATTAGGATGGTTAAACTGTGACTCTGTGAGACTTTTCCATCCTCTTCCACCTGAGATGTCAGTGTCCCTAAAGAAGTTTGGATTGACTCCGTACTGGAGAAATCAAGATAAATCATGAGCCGAATCTACCTTTCTATTGCTCAGTGCTGAGCAAAATGTAAAAGACACTCTTGTTATATTTTTGACAGTATAGAAGATTGGTGTAATCATCAGCTGAGTCCTCGCCTGATGTAGAGATTTCAAAATTTTAACTGCTGCAGGAAACCAACTATTTGTAGGGGCATTTTAAAAAGTCATGTGAAATTAATACAGAAAAAGAATTTCAGTGAAAGGACTTTTAAAGTATTCCAAATAAAAATGTCTTGCTCATTTTTTATCATACTAGCTAATAGCATTTACATAGCACCTACAACATGCCAGATACTGCTACATGCCTTAGAAATATTTCGTTTGATCCTCACGACAGCCCTGGGAGTAAGGTGCTGTTATGGGATCCCATTTTACGGTTGAGGGAACTGAGGCAAACAGAGGTTCAAGTGACTTGCTCAGGATCATACAACTCGTGTCTGAGGCCAGATTTGAACTCAGTTCTTCCTGACTCCAAGCCCAGTACTCTACCCACTGCACCTAGCTGTCTATCATGTTTTCTTCATCGCTTTTCTTTGTCATCCTCTTCTTTCTGTTCTTCCCACTAACAGAATTATAGGTCACATTTAAGTTTTATACAAGCCAAATTTAGAGGAAAAAACATGGCCTATAGTCAGACTAGCTTGGGTATCTGAAGTCAGTGATCAAATCAAGAGGCTGTAGCAATGCTTAGAAGCTGCTGCGGAGTTCCAAGAAGGGGGTGGGAGCAGTGGGAAGTAACCATCTGTCTGTCTCTCTTTCTCTCTCCTCTTTTCCCTCACTTCTCTCCTTTTTTGCTTTTTAAATAGGAAATTTAAACCTAACATCTGAAATGATACCAGAGATCTCTTGAATTATTCTCTAATTAGATTTCCACTTTTCTAAAAAAATTTCTGAATAACAGACCTTGACTTTTTTCTCCCAGGCCTCCCTTAATAAGTTGTTGGAGACATTGAGTAAAGCTGAGCCATTCTTCATTCGATGTATTCGCTCAAATGCTGAGAAGGTAGGTAAAGGCTTCCCACTATTCCTCGTGTAGGGATAGCCTTGATCAGAAACACTGAGATAACCACCTGTCATTACAAGGCAGTGTCACTGTTAAAAGTAAAGTTTTTATATATCTGTGACAGTACCTTGTGGGAAAATTGCCAGTTCCATACCCAGGGTACAGTCATAGACTGAATCAAATCAAGTATTTAATGGAAACCTACATATGAGGTATGTGCTTATAAACTTACATTGCCAGAAGGAGGTTCAAGGTTAGTTGAAGCCCTCTCCTTTCTAGGCTAGTCGCAGTCAAAGCCATCTGATCTGTTTGTAAGGATCTCTAGTCATGAAGATTATATAACTTGTCTCAAAACCTATTGCGAAGGTCAATATCTTCAAATATTCCTTTGACTATCTAAGTGCCTGTTAAGCCCCTTTCTTCTTGCTTTTTGCCCACTTTGGAATGGAATTGGCCAGGACTTTTCTTGAAGATGCTTGTTAAATTACCCATTAGTCACTTTTTTCCAAGTTAAAGGGGTGTCTTTGAAATTTTATTCCTGAAATTGATTTGTTCTAGGCTTTTCTCCACCCATCCATTGCCCTCCTCCCCAAAACCGTTGCTGCTTAAAAAATCTTAAAGGTAAAATAATTTCATTGAATAGTCACAAATGGCTGCTCCTGTCCGTGATACCTGGAGGACAAGCAGAATAGTCCTATGATTACCAAAATTAGGTGTGCTTATATAGTATATACCCCTTTTTTCTATTAAGTCTAAAAGTAGCATCAGGAATTAGAAGAAATTGACATGGGAAACATACTTGTGAGCAGATTGTTAGAGGAAAGTTCAGGAGGCCTGAATTCTTCTGTGCTGTATTTTGTGTTCTTTCCAGAAAGAGCTCTGCTTTGATGAAGACCTGGTTCTGCAGCAGTTAAGGTACACCGGGATGTTAGAAACTGTACGAATCCGGAGATCAGGTTACAGTGCCAAGTATACCTTTCAGGTATTTAAATACACCTGCCACGAGCGTTTGCAAACTTAGCTCTTGTTGCCGACCGGGGGGGGGGGGGGGGGGGGGGCACTTACTGCACATACATTTACTGCACAGTGGCATACTTTTGGTAAGATTAAGGAGTCTTACCGAACCTTTTCTCATCGTAGTTTTGATCAAATGATTATTTACAGGAAATTTTCATAGAGTCAAAGACTTTTGTAGGTGGAGAGAACCTTCAAAATCATTTTGTCCAGCTGTCATCTGAGGCCCAGACAGCTGATGCAGTTTGCTTCGGGGCTCACAAGTTAGTAGCAGAACCATGACTAGAGCCCAGGTCTTCCGATTGCCAGTCTTCTTATGCACAGGATCACTGTACTCTGCCAACTTCCTTTGTTTCGCTGTCAGCAGTGTTGGCTTTAAAAATGTATCTTGGCACTTGGCAGTAGTGTTCTTATTTCATCATCTATTTACTTATACACGTTAACAAAAACTGCTTATTGTAGCCCACTAAGGTCTCTGTCCTTGAACAGAATCTGAATCCTAGAGATTCAGTGCTGGAACATCATCCAGTCTAGCCCCTTCCTTTCAAGAGGAGGAAACCTAGTCCGAGAGAAGCGAAATGTTTGTCTAGGGTCCCACAGGAGCGGGAGATTGGAAATCAGCGCCTCTGACCCTGGAATTTACTCTCGCTCCCTGTTCTACACTGCCAGCTTTTCTGAAACAACAATTTGCATTTAAGTTTTTATATATTGAGACAGTGGTTTGAAGTGTGAGTTAGAGTTCAGGGACCAGAATATGCATTTTTCCTTTCAAGTTGGTAATTCAGTACATCACATTCTAGCAAAATATGTGCATGATCTTATGTAAGGAAAACTAGTCTTGAGCAATCAGTGCATGTGGATTCTAGGACTGGCTCTGCTGGTATTAGTATGACCTGGAGATTCACTGAACCATTGTGTGCTTTAGCTTTCTCCACTACCAAACCGTTTCACACAACTGGGAAGATGAAATCAGTTCATAAACAGAAAAAGTTTTGAAAAATGCTCAGTAAGACTAATGCAGGAATACTAAGAAAGAAGTATAGTGGCATAAGCTACTTTTTATTCAAATGGCACATAGTTGCAATGCAATCTTAAAACAGATCTTTTGTATGAGAAAATATTTTAATAATATGCCTAATTCTGTGTCTTCTGAATACCTCAGACATTAACCCCCAAAATTAGACTTTTCTTAATTTTCTTGTAGAGCAAATGGCACTAAGCTGGATGTAAAGATGTAAAGATAAAGCAACTGTTTACTTGTGCGCTTTTCCATTGATGTAAAAACTCAAGTAATTCTCTTTTTCTTGACTTAAATCACTTAGGATTTCACAGATCAGTTCCAAGTATTACTTCCCAAAAATGCCAAACCTTCAAAGGAGATGATATCTGCTCTGCTAGAGAAGATGGGCATGGACAAGAAAAACTACCAAATAGGAAAAACTAAGGTCTGTTCAGTGTTTTCAGACTCTTTGTGAAACCAAGGGCCTTCTTTTTTTACTTTGAATTTGTGAGCTCCTTTTCTTTCAGGAGTCTAGGGCACATTTATTCCAGAAATGTCAGGAGTCAGGTCAAAAGTGCCAGTTTATTGTAAAATTAAGTTTTGGGTTAGAAACTTAGTCCCCTAGGATAAAAGCATTTTTATTTTTTCCTTCAAAAAATTATCCTTGACTTGATTTTATCTTTTTTTGTTTGTTTGGGGATTTCTTTGAAAGGAATGAGTATTTAGAATATTTACTCAGTAATCATCTCATTTGATGTCTTATATACAGGCAAACTGATAATATCTTTAACTTGCCATTTGGCCTCATCCAGTGCCCTGTTAATCATTTTTGTGTACTTGCCTTGTGTAGGGTATAGTTTATTGAAATTAAGGAGGAGGTTTGACTTTAAATTTCTCTCCAGTTAACTTGAATGTAGTACCTTCTAACACTAGGTCTTGCCTATGTAGGAAAATGCCTCTGTAAACTTAAGAAAAGCTTGACTTTTCAAGAGGAAAAGCTCAATTTAAATTTTTTCTTCTGGATTAGGTGTTCATGAAGGAAACTGAGCGACAGATCCTACAGGAGACACTTCACAAAGAAGTGATTCGGAAAATCATTCTGCTCCAAAGCTGGACCCGAATGGTCTTAGAAAGAAGACATTTCCTCCAAGTGAAGCAAGCAGCCATCACCATTCAGGTCTGCTCCCTTCAGGATAAGCAATTGGTGCTCTTGTTACAGGTCTGATCCAGCCCAAGTCAATGGTTACCTCTTACTACCTGAATTTTTTAAAAATATTTTTTAGGCTTTTTGGCGTTCTTACCGAGTTCGGAGGACTCTAGCAAAGGCTGAGGCAGCTGCTTATATTCAGGCAGTTTGGAGAGGATACCAGCAGCGGAAGGCCTACCAGAGACTGAGGCGGAGTGCTCTTCTCCTGCAGACTGCAGGCAGAGGATACCTGCAGAGACAACGGTGAACACAACTTGAAATTGTGTGTGTGTGTGTGCGCGCGCGCGTGCATGTGCACATGTAGATCTAAAAAAGGTCTTGAGAACACTGAATTCAATGAGGTTGTATTTTTGTTCTTGCTGTTAATGTCATTAGCCCTTTTATGAGTGAAAAGATTTCCTTATTTCTAGCTCTTCTGACCTGGACTTGGGCACATGAGGTTGGACAGGTCAGAGTGGCTGAAAGCCAATGTGAAAGGAGGTCCCAGCCTGCATGTCTACACGTTCACCCATATCTTAAGTGGCCAGGAGTTGTACAGTATAGAGTTATGTGGCTTAAAGACTTTGGTTCAAACACCAGTGAGTCAGTCTTTGGAGACCTCTGTCTTCACATGTCTTTCTGAAGCTCTTTTTTTTTTTTTTAAACAGCTTTGGCCAGATGGTTTTAGAAAAGAAGAAGAATGAAGAAAAGAAAAGAGAAATGCAGCAAGCCCTGGAGAAAGAAAAGGAAGAGGCTGAACCCCCCGAGGCAGAGAACAGGGAGCCAGTGCCCAAGGAGGAAGCTGTCACATCAGAGACGGAATTGACTCCTGGTTTTGTTCCCAAGCATCAGCTACATGAAGCACATGCAACAGAAAATGAAAAACAGAATGTACAAAGAGAAAAAGAAACCCTGAATACCGAGAAGACTCTTCCTTCACAGAAAAGTCTCGTAGAAAGTCATGAAAAGAGCACAAGTAGCCGAGAAAAGCGTGAATCACGGCGGCAAAGGGGTCTTGAACATGTAAAACTGCAGAACAAGCACATACTGTCCTGCAAGGAAGACAGCAGTATCAGAGAACCTCCAGGAAAGACAGTCCAGGGACAAAATGAATGCAGGCAAGAACTTACTTTGCAAAGTAAAAAAGAAGAGAACATCCCTTCAGACTTAAACTCTCTTGATGAAATAATGGGCAAGGAAAATTTACTGGGGAAAAAATCAACAGAATTAAAGCAGGAATCTTCAGGTAACCAGGCTATCGAGTCTAAGAAAATGGACGAAAACCAGAAGCTGCAGCAAAAAGGAAGTTACAGCAATCTCGAAAGGCCGTCCACTCTTCCCCTGAACAACAAGGTTACCGAAGGTGCTGCTGAGCAACCCCAAGATAAACAGAAACCAAGCACTGGCCAGAAAATAAATGAAGGGCCAGAGAGTCCTGCTGCTTCCCAGATCCAGAGATACCGAGAAACTGATAGTGAGAGATTGTCGGCTGTAGTGGAGTCATGGAGAGGAAAGAAAATGATGGTTGCTGGCCCCGGTACGATGCTGAGCCAGTCCCTGGACCTGAGTGAGAAACACAGGACTGTGGGGTTACCCCTAACGCCAGGAGAGTAAGAATACTTTTTTTACATGTTTTATTAAGAGTCACCAGCATCAGTTGATTTTAATTGATAAAGATGTGTATGTGTTTAAGTCAAAAGCTTTGACACATCCAATTCAGTTCGGCAAACATTTATTACTCAACTACTGATGTAAAGAGCATCATCCCTGGTGCTAGGGGAGATGGAAGAAATAAGGCAGAATCCCTGCCCTTGTAGAATTTGCAGTCACCCCAAGACCCTGGGTGGGCCTTGCCATCTGCCCTGCTGCTGAACACTGAGGATTTGCGAGGACTGGCACTTTCTTTCTCTTTGTGTCCCTTGTGCTTAGCACATAATCGGGGCTTTTCCTTTCATTCGCTAGAGGACACAGCACATACGTAAACAGATAGAATGCATGAGAGGTTCAAACAAAATGCTTTATGAATTTCAGGACTAGCAGGGGAATCAGAAGGCTTCATGGAAATGGGGACATTCAAGCTGGGCCTTTTATAGGCTAACATTGCTCTAGCAGCAGTGATGCCAGGGCCTGAGGATCATGGGAGAGACCTTAGAGGTCCTCTGGTCTACTCCTTCATTTTACAGATGGCCCTAGGTGATATGGTAACCCCTCCCCCAGGCTACACAGGCAGTAAAGGGCAGAACTAAAACTTGGATGCAAGCCCTGTACCACTTACTTGACTATTCCTTCCACTACAGAAGCAGAGAGGCCAGGACCCTCAGGCAGTGCCCAGGGGCAGTGAGGAGTCCATTCTGGCCAGAGCATGTACTGTTTGCAGTTAGATTCAGAAGCAAGAGTGGTGAGAGTTTGTGGAGGGCCTGCAATGTAATGTAAAGGGGTATAAATTTGGGGGATAGATAGCATGGAGAGGCTCAGCAGACATCATGACCAGAAAATTAAAGTTCAGTTTTACTGATCCCACAGGAGGCCATAGAATATGACAGGAGAGGTGAAAGACTGAACGGTCAGTGTATAGTCTAAGGTCAGTGATGCCAAGGCAATTATTTATTCAGTAAAGAAATATTCATTCTCTGTGATGACTAAGGTTCATTGTGAAGTTCAGGCTCGGTCGTGCTCTCCCAAGAGTCACCAGTCCAGTTAAGCAATCAGCAGTGAGAAGATGGGGTGATATTGCCAGAACAGAATGAGAAACAGAGATCTATATTTGGGAAGCTAAGAATAAGAATATCCGCTCAGCGACATGGGAGCTCAGAGCCTGGTCAGAATTCCAGGAGAGTGGAGTCTGACTTGGGAATCCAGGGTCAGACGCAGGAAGGCCAGGAGAAAGAAGGATGTACCATGATTCAGGATCAAAAGCCTGGGAGAGAGTAGCTGCCAGGGAAGATCTGCAGGAGACAGACGAGGCCCACCAGACCTTAAATAGCAACACTTCCCCAAAGTAACTCCTCCACCTGTCATTCACAGGTGAACTTCGTGGGTGCCTGCCTTGTCTGCCTCTCTCCCCAGGGCACACACTTAAATACTGCTAGGCTACAGAGGGGATCAGGATCAGAATCCACTCAGGTCATCCTCTGCTGCTTCGTGGCAGCCTAGTGATGACCCTGAGCTCTCAAAGACTAAGTCAGAAGAAAGCGTTTGTGGCAAGAGAGAGAGTGAGAGTGTGTGTGTCTGTCTGTCTTGCAGCCTAAGCCCAGCCCACCTGAGCTTTGGGAGGCTTACCACAAGAGGAGTGGACACCACAGGATGAACAGCCTCGGTGGAAGGAGTATCCACACAGATGAAATCATAGATTCTAGAGTATTTAAATCAATTAGATTCTAGAGTATTTAAATCAATTGACTAGCATTTATTAAGTGCCTCCTGTGTGCCATGCATAGTGCTAAACACTGGGGATACAAAGAAAAGCAAAAACCAGCTCCTGTTCTCAGGGAGCTCACAGTAATATGAAGAGCTTATGTTTAGATAGAATGCTTTATGATTTTCAAAGCACTTTCCATACATTATCTCACTGGATCCTCGCAGCATCTCTGAGCTAGGCAGTAAAACTGTTATGATCATGATCTCTGCTGTATGGGTGAGGAGATTGAGGCTCAGAAAGATCACACGGCCCATAAGTAGCAGCACCAGATCAAATTCAGACTCACTCCCCCTGATTCCACGTCCAGTGTTTTTTACACTATAGATCTCACTGAGAAAGGAGTTCTCATCCCTGGAACAAGCAGGATAATTTTCTTCTAGAGCAGATTGGGGCAGCTAAGTGGCACAGTTGGTAGAGCAACAGGCCTGGAGTCAGGAAGACTCATCTTCCTAAATTCAAATTGGCCTCATATACTTATTAGCTGTGTGATCATGGACAAGTCACTTAACTCTGTTTGCCTCAGTTTCCTCATGTCAGATGAGCTGGAGAAGGAAATGACAACCTACTCTAGCATCTTTGTGAAGAAAACCCCAAATGGGGTCACAGAGAGTCAAACACAACTGAAATAACTGAACAACAAGAACAGATAAGTACCGCTTAATCAGTTTCATTAACAGCTACCCTTTTGTGATCTTGTAGGGATCGAGGATTTTCTTTATCATTGAGCGATGTTGATAAACTAGTTCCTTCATCTACTAAGAATCAGGTAGGATCTTCATGCATATCATTAAAAGCTGTAATTCTGTTCTCCAGTGATTTCCTGACTATACCACAGTTATTTCACTAGTCACAGCTTGCCCACCCTTTCCAAGGCTATATAGACTGTCACCTTGCCCCCACCAAAAAAAGTTTAAAGTGTAAATGACATTGTCTTTCAAGTAAGTGATGATTCCTTAGAGTCTAGAGTGATCAAGTGAAAAAGGAGGTGAAGTTTGTGTGTTGAGTTGCGTAATTAAACTTCCCCTGACATTCCTCTTAATCTGCTGCAGGTGTCTGTAGAAGGGGTGGATGGCAACAAGATCTCCAAAAAGCACACCACCATCCCGAGGAAGAAGCCTGGGGAATTGTCTGCCCACAGTGACGGTCTGTCCCCAAGCCAGCAGGCAGACTCCAAGTACGTGATTGTGTTCTCCAAAGGGGAGGACAGACCTTGGTGTGGCTGGGGGTCCTGGAATATCCCTCCATTCAGCCTGCTGCAGGGCTGAACATACTTATGGGGGGAATTGCTCCTTTGGGTTAAGGTTCCTGTTCAAATGGACATATTAACCCTGTTCAAGTTGACAGACTTTAAAGTTTGTAAAGCACTTTCCTCTAAATAACTCTGCAGTACCTGGAAACTGAGGCTCATAGCCAGAATTTGAATCCAGTTCTCCTGGCTCCACATTCAACACTTGTGCCACAGTTCTGTGCTGCCTTTCATCTAGTAGCAGATTTAAGCTTGCATACACATGATTATTCTATGGTAAAAGGAGATGAGTGTGGTGATCTGGGAGGGGTCTGAGAGGAATGGGGGGAGGAGGATAAAAGGCCAGCAGTAGCTAGGATGAAGGCAGGGTGCTGTACACAGAGATATGGAGGTGAAAGAGCAGGAGGAGATGGGGCTTGGCCTGTAACTCCAGTGGGGGAGGAGGGGGACCTCAGAGGAGAGCAGTGCATCTTTGCCCATGGAGGGCTGCCCTGGGTCTGTAGCTTAGAGCCTTCAGGAGGGGACCAGGCCTGCCCGTCAGTTTATGGATGCAGAGGACTCCCAGGGAAAAGCTTCCTCTGCCCATGCAGAGCAGCACCAGCTCTGGGAGGGTGGTCTAGAACTCCAAGAGGCTGACTCACTTGCTTAGAGTCACTCAGCCAGTTGAGGTCCAAAGCAGGAACCAAATCCCATCCTTCCTGGACTCTTTGGCTAGAATAGAAGGTGCAAAAGAGTATGGGGTGAATTGGAAAAGGGAGGAAGCCCACATTCCAGAGCAAGCAACTGAACGTTAGGCTGTTACTATTGTACAGATGAAAAGATAAAACAGGAGATAGGAGTCAAAGAGGGAAGGACAGGGTCAATACAAGGAGTATTACAAGGACAGAATGACAAAATTGGACAACCAAGTGGATATGAGGAATGAAGCCAAGCTTTGAGGCCTAGCTGATGAGGCAAGTAATGGCTGCCTTCAACAGAAACAGGAGCAGTAGGAGGGGCAGGCTTCATAGAGCAAAGATGAAATTTCTTTTTACACATGTGAAATTTGATAGTGGTACCAGACCATCCAGGTGGAGATATTAGCAGACCATTTAACTGAATGAGTTTGAGATTGTGACTCTGGGGAAAGCTTGGAGGAGGGGGTGAAGAATTGATAATAACTGTATAGAGGTGATAATTAAAATGGGTAAGATTATTGAGGGAGAACTTGTAGAAAGAGAAATGAAAAGGGCTGACAGCATTGGGGGATTCCCACATTTACTGAGTGGGAGGAGGAAGAGAAACCAGCAAAAGAGACCAAGAAGGAGTGGTCCAAAAGAGGAGGAGAACAAGGGAAGAAGAGCAGCACATTTGGAGGGACGTGGGTGGGATCAGCAGGGTCAAATGATGCAGAAAATTCAGGAGAACTAAGAAAAGCCCTGTGTAGTACAAGAATTACTGTCACCACTTGACAGAGGAAGAAACAGGCTCAAAAGGGTTAGTTGAATTGTTCAAAGTTCACATGGGTAGTAAGATATCAAGCCCGGAGTTCATCCCAGGTCCTCATTCTTAGTCTTATAGTCTTAAATCACACTGTCTCTTAGGCCAGCCATGGTTTCATGCTATATTTAAAAACTCCACTTCATCTAGAGAAAATGAAAAATATATCCTCTTGGATGGAGGAAAATTTGCAAAAAGGAAACTTACATAAGAACAAGAAGTTTTCCTTTTTTTTTTTTGAAGACTTTTTTCTAACGCTACTTTCTTTAGAAGTTCTCAGAGATTCTTACATAATCATAAGGAAGTTTTCAACAAGGTTCATTCCCAAAAGAATCAGCCACTGGTATGATAGATTACTGGGGGCAAGGGAAATCTGTGTATATTGATTAAGATATTAATATGTTGTTAGTAGTAAAACAGCCATTTTATTCTGTCTCATTAAGGCCTAAAAAATTTAAACATTACTTCCATTCCACACAATTAAACAGATTTACTCATGCTTCTTCCTTTAGATCCACATTTAAGTGGCTTTTCATGCCTAAAAATAAAGATAAGAAGTACAACATAGAGGGAACAGAGGAAATGGAGACTGCCACACCTGTACCTGCGATGTTGGAAGCTGTAGCATCAAAAAGAATCTCAGAAAGTGAGTTGGCTACATAATGATTACTCTTAAGAATAGGAATACTACTCAACTCTGAAACTGGGGAGCGACAGAGTGGATGTAAGAGAATATTATTGGGCAACAAGGAATGATCAGTATGAGAATTTAAGAGAAAATAAAGACAGGTTTATGTGAATCGATGATGAGCAAAATTAGTCAATCTGAGAGTGATGTGCACATCACAAATGGAAATGGAATTCCAAGGCACAGGGGAAAGCAGCACAGGGTTCCCCCCTTCCCTCCTGACAGCGAGGTAGGGGACTGTGAGGATAGAATACATTGTTGGGAGGGAGGATCACATGACATAACAGATATAAAGTGTTTTGCAAATCAAAATGCTATATAAATGTTGGCTATTATTGTTAGATGGAGTCACTGTATCACATGTGTTTGCTCGGGTATTTTTCTTTGTCACAAGGAAGGGTTCAGACAGGGGCAAGGGTTAAAATAAAAATAAAATAACAAAAGACATACAAAAGATCTATTTCTTTAGATGTCACAATGACCACAAGACCAGAGTCCTTGTGTGCACCATTAAACTATCTGAAGTGATATTTAAAAAGCTTGATGGATTACAGTTTAGGCTTATGTTTTATAAATGGCTCCCTGTAATGCTGCACTGTTCCATGCACTTAATGCTATAGAATTGCTCTTTTCCCTAGCATCATCTGGACATCAGAACCGCCCCCACACAGGAGAGCGAGACCGCCCTGTGAAAGAGCCATCCAGCAAAGCAAAGAAGAATCGTAACATTAAGATTAGTAAAATCACAACAGTGTCTGAAAAGTGGAGAGAGTCTGTGTTCCGGAAAATAACAAATGCCAATGAACTGAAATACCTTGATGAGTTCCTTTTGAATAAGGTGAGATGTTCGAAGAGGACTTTAGTAACAGCTGTTTTAGTATGCTATGTCCAGTAGGGGAAAAAATGAACCTTTTTCTGACCATGTGTGAAGTCCTGAAGTCTTTGGAAACTATCTGCAAAGCACAAGCCCTGGCAAGTCCTAAGGCTAGAAAGGCTTCAGGCTTGGGACCAGAAGCAGGGTGTGTTTGTCCTCCTCTGAGGATCAGCTCAGCCCAGCTGACCCTGACAGTAACTCATTAAACATCCACTAAGATGTCAGGTTGTTGGGATCCCACACAGATGAAATCACAGGTGCTTGTAGTATTTGTGAAATTATCTTTCCCTTCCACCTGGAAAAGGAAGTAAGGCATCCATTGGGGGACAGGGAGAAAACTTGCTGAAGAGGCCTAGAATTCTCCCTCTCCTAGTGCACTCTGCTGTCTAGGAGGCTTCCCATACCAGCAGCCTCTTAAATTGGTAACTGTTCATTGTCGTCTAAAGGGCTAATAAAACCAGAAGAACAGTTTTTCTTAGGGCAGGAACTCACAACATTGTAAGTACTAGGACGTGGGGAGTTGAGTGGGCAGACTGAGAGAAGATGACAGAGCAAAACTGAAGGCCTTACTTAGTTGAGCCAACAAATCCTTATCATGGCCATTTAACTTTCTTTGTAGCCTGTTAACCCCAGTAAGTTACAAATTCGACATAAACCAAGTATGTCATTGTTTTAAAAGAAAAAAATTAATTTATGTATTTTTGCCTGTCAGATAAATGACTTGCGCTCTCAGAAGACTCCCATTGAAAGTTTATTTATTGAAGCCACAGAAAAGTTTAGAAGCAATATAAAGACTATGTATTCTGCTCCGGTAGGTAACTTTTTTTTTCCTTGCAAAGTCCAGCTTTAACTTGATGTAGGAGTGTGCTCTTGGTCAAAGTGGGGTGGGAGAGGAAAGTATAGATGTGAGTAAGACCCAGCCCTACCTTCGTGAAGCTTTCAGTCTTGTAGAGAGGATATGAGGCTCATGCAAATAATCGTAATGCAAAGTACAACGTAAGTAAGGTGTAAAGTGTGAATGGAAGGTGAGATCATTCCCCCAGTGAATGGAATTTAAGCTGTGTCCATAAACGATGCATATGGTTTCAGCAGGCAGAGGTGGGGCAGTAGCAGCATGAGGCTGTGAAATGAACACTGGGCTCAAGTTAAAGTACTTGGGTTTAGGGCCCAGCTCTACCTGTGGGTCAAATACCTACCTTCCCTGAGCCTGCCTTTCACCATTTGTAAAATGAAGGAGGCGGACCACATGCTGTCTGGGGTCGCTCCTAGCTCTGCATGCTGCACTTCTGTGGTGTGAGAGAGAGAGAGAGAGAGAGAGAGAGAGAGAGAAGGGAGGTTGTAGAGATAAAGGAGAGCATGTGCCTCTAGAGGTGTGGAGGTGGGAGAACAGAGCATGTGTATGGGGAAGTTCACAAGCACCTCTCATGCTGGAGCACTTCAAACTGTTGTTTCCATGATCTTAAGTTTAACTAATTATTTGTTGGAGAATAATAGAAAATATGGGACATCTTAATATACTTATACTTTAAATTTGACTTTTTAAAAATACTAGAATGGAAAGATTCATGTTGGCTATAAGGATCTAATGGAAAACTACCAGATCGTAGTAAACAACCTGGCACTGGAAAGAGGAGAAAAGGATACCAACCTGGTCCTGAATCTGTTCCAGTCCCTTCTCGATGAGTTCACCAGAGGATATACAAAAAATGACTTTGAACCACCAAAGGTAGGTATTGTGACCTAGTGCCTGAACTCACCTAACCTTCATATCTTGTTTTTATTCATTCATAAATCTGGGTAATTAAGAATTCTAATACACCTCTGCTAATTCTAACCTCTGCTCAAATACAAATGGTTATATCAGTGGCTCACATCGGTACTATCTGATGCTTACAAATTAAAAATGTTCAGACACCAAATATGTAAGGCTGGCTTTTGGCACTAACCAGTCTTCCCTACAAAGAATGAAAGGTTGCAGGGATGAATTATCAGTGGACCTGTGGAGGCCTAGAGGAGAGACATTCAATTGAATGCAGTGTCTTAAGTCCTTATATGCAAAGCATTGTGCCAAGCACAGGGAATTCAGTAGTGAAGAATAATGTAGTCCCTACCCTGAAAAGACCTGTAGTTTCCTAAAGGGGGATATGTAGGAGAATAAAACAGTATTCAACATGATTTGAGAGGAAGGAGAGAACAGTTCTGCAAAGAGAAAAGACAAGACCAAGGATTTCACTTCTAGCAAGTAGACAGAGCAGGGTTCTCTCCTTAGCAGTGATGTGCGCAGAGTGAGTGGTGTATTTCTGCTGTACAAGTGACTGTTACCCATACTCAAGGTGCATGCTGGTCTCCAAGAACAGAGGATAAATTGGCTTAAATAATGATTCTCTACTCTCCACATTATACAAGTTCCTTTTCAAAAGAAGGCGTTCCATGTTAAAAAAGAAAGAAGTAATGGTTTCAGTATGAAAACAAAGACAGTAGATCTGATTAAACAAGTGGGAATCCTGACCTGTGGCAAGAAATTTGCATGTTGGAGGAATGTCAGACGGTGGAGAAAAGGAAGGCCAGCACATAGAACTAAGTAGTAGTTCTTACTTTGGGGCTTCCCAAAGAGGAGAGAACTGTACCCTCTAAAGAGAAGAGTTCTCTAAAGAGAAAACAGCTACTTATCCTCCCAGAAACAATGTTGTACACACAGAGGTGCTACTGGCAAGAGACACCATCCTGTTAGGCAGCAAAGTCAAGTGGCACCAGCTACACGATCTCATAATAAAAATGGAAGGATAAGCATCCACGATGCCATAGAGAAACTGGAGACATACTGCTGCCACTTAAACGTGGGCACAGATGTTACCACCAGAGGGAATCTAGAAAGTGTGATGACAACAAAGTGTCAGACAAGAAACTGGAACTCTTAAGGGTACATATGGTATTTTCACCAACATAAAGAGCTTCAGAAGAGAGACAGATTTGGGAACTGAACAACTGGTAAAGAAACTGGTGTCTAAGATTTAGATTTATAGATCATGACTTAAAATAGAAGAAGAAGGCTGATAAGAATGTATTTGCCCAGAATCTTGTAAATCTAATCTAAAAGTCTTTATCTATAATTGAAGAAGGAAGGATAAAACTGGCTGCATATAAGTACCAAGCTAAAGACCATAGAGACTAGCTACAATGTAGGAAGAATAGCAGTAAAGACAACCTGGAATGCATAGAAGACAGAATCTAAGAAAGGAGCCAGTAATAAAACCCATTTTCTCACATCTGTACTCAGATGTACAAAAGTGTGGATAACAAGCAAGGCGAACTATAAAACCTGACACAAGGAGACAAATTTGATTTCCAAGCTATCACTGAAACTTAGTAAGATGAGGCTTGGCTCTGGAAGATGGTATATCCCTATTCATAAAAAACAGGATAGATTTGGTTTTGGTTTTGTTTGTTTGTTTTTAAAGAGAGGATAGGGATGGGGAGAGAGTGGCATTGTATACTAAGATGAGCTCACATGAGGAAATCTAAGGAACCAGAGAGGGGGAAGTATGATGGAGAGCATTTGTGTGAAGTTGTACAGAAGCGATATTATCATCGGGGTATGCTACAGACCACCTAGGGAGAAGAGGCAGTAGATGAGGAATTTGGGGAGTAGATCACAAGCCTGACACAGGTATGCCATAGTAGTGATGGAAGGCTTCAGTTATCTGGATGTCTGCTGAAGCTCATCCTTTGCCCAGACTAATAATTTCTTGACTTTCTTTAATGATAATTTCATCCTTCAGAAAGGTGGAAAAATAAACAAGCAAGGACTTGTATTCTGAATTGGATTCTTACCAGAAAGGAGCATTTGGTTGCTGGGGTGGAAACTGTGGGGGAGAAGGAAAGGAGAATACCATTTCTATCTTAGAATCTGTGATAGAGAAAAAAAAAGAAAGCTGATGGGTTTAGTCTGAGCAGATTTCAGAGCACTTTGGAAAAGCATAGGTAGAATCCTGGGAAAGAAAGTTCCCTAGGGGGAAGTCAGGCCAGGATGAAGATACAAAGAAATAATTCCAGTGACAGTGAAAAAGAGGGAACTATCTAAAGAGATTGATTTGGATGCTCAGGAAATTAATTGATGAGCTTCAATTTAAAAAAAAATAGCAGAGAGTGAACATAAAAGAATGACAGGGTCCTAGAAGAACACATTAAAGCTGTGGAGAAGGTGAGGCTGGTGAAAATTATTAAAGACAACAGAAAAGAGTTTGAGCTTTTTTAGCTCTATCCTGAAAAAAAGAGACACTCAGAGAAAGAATAGGACTGTTGTTCAGGAAGGGTGAGATAGTAATAAGGGACGACTGGAGGAAGAGCTGCTGGATTGATTCCTCTTTCAGTCTTGGAAAGAGGAAAAAGTGCTAATAGGGAATTGCTAAGTGAGGAGACAGTAAGAGAACACCCAGCTGGCCTTGATAAGTTCTCACCTGGTCCAAAGCACCTACATCCCAGGCTACTGAAGGGATTGACTGGTGTGATTGTTGCGCCACTCAGGAATCTTAGATCTTGGAAAATAGGAAAGATTCCACAGGACTGGAGAAGAGACAAATATTGTTCCAGTATTCAACAAAGGAAGATACTGGAATCAGCTAGCTCTAGGCCGCTGAATTTCAGATCTTGGTAAAATTCTAGAACGTATCATTGTTAGGGATATCATAACCGGGTTCTGACATATGAAAGGCTGTCATATAGAGGGAAGGCTAGACTTGTTCTGTGTGAATGCAGAGCAGTTGCGGGGTGGAGGGGGAGTTGCTGCAAAGATAAAAATTTAGGGTGGATTGGATATCATGAAAACCTTCCTAGCCATTAGGAGTCATTTCAAAGTGAAAGGTGCATCCCAAGAGTTGGTAGGTTCCCCCTCCCTGAAGGTCTTCAAGCAAATATAGGAGAATGACCTCTTGTCAGATCTCTTGTTATGGGAGTTCTTGTTCCATTGTGGGTTGGACCAAATGATCTCCAAGATCCATCCAACTTTGAGATTTTGGGGATGACTTCAGGTGAGGACTCAACTAGTATAAATTGGTAAAATTATTGGAGACTTAAAAATAGGCCCTTTTGTGTCCTTTTTGTTCCCTCACAGCAAAGCAAATCTCAGAAGAAAAAGCGAAAGCAAGATCGTGCAGTGAGTCTGTTTTTTAATTTTCAAAATAAATGATTACATGTGTTTTTATAAATGATCCAATCTTTCCAAGGTTGCCCAAAGGCTATATTTCTGTAATCTAGGCAGCTTACAGATGTAAAAAATAATTATGTTTTTAAGTTGGGTTTGGTTATTCTGTGAGAGGCTTGTGAGAATAGTTTCTTTCTATTTTTTTAGATGTTGACAATGCCCAGAGGTAGTCATAAAGCACAAATTCTGGAAATTTTCCACTTTACTTCTCTTAGGAAGGTTTATATAGAAGGAAGTCGTGGTGTTGGAATGCCATTTTCTTCATTTGCTTTTTTCCTAACATTGGGGGTTGGAGGGGTGAGCAGGGGACTGCCTTCTGATCAGGCCTGCTGCTGTTTCAGATCCAGGAGCACAATGGGCATGTGTTTGCGAGCTACCAAGTGAGCATCCCCCAGTCCTGCGAGCACTGCCTGTCCTACATCTGGCCCATGGACAAAGCCCTTCTTTGCAATGGTGAGTCACAGGCAGCTCGGCCATGAAGCAGCAAGGTCGAAGCTGCTTTGTGTTGATGAGTCCCCCGTTCCACAGACCTCTATGGGAGCTCTGCAAACAGTGTTGGTAATTACGTGGCTGTATGACTGCCCAGACTGCTATGAGTTTTCTTTTGGTGTTTTTATCCTTTATGATTAAATCATATTGATCTATTTATTCAGCAAATGTTTATTTGCTTATTTTCCTCGGTGAGTGCTTTGGGCCTCCTACCTACAGAGTCCTGTGCCAGACACTAAGGAACATACAGAGATAAACCACAGCTTCTGCCCTCAAGGAGTTCCATCCAGTAAAGGAGATAAGACATATACCCAAATAAATATAGTATAGATTAGAATAAGTATATAAAGTTGTGAGGCTCATGAAGATCTTCACTATTGGCTGGGGGACTGAGAGGGGGCTTCATATAGGAAATGGCCCTTGAAAATAGGTAGGATGACAAGAGGTAAAGAGAGGAGGAAAGGGCTTCCGTCAGCAAATTTATGGGGTTGGGAACATGTAAAATGTGTGTGAGAGACCATGAGTAATCCGGTTTGGCTAGAGCCTGGAATACAGGAGAGGGAGCGAATGAGATTAGGCTGGAAAGTGAGCCCGTCTTTGTAGAGCGTTTAATGCTTTCCAAAGCACTTTTTCTATATAGGAATTTGAGGAACAGAGAGATTGAGTGATTTGCCCAGGTCATACTCCAATTAGTGATGGTCAAGAGCTCAAGATTTCTGATTCCAGAGTTTTCTGCTGTATCATCCTGCCTCCTAAATGAGTATTTCTTATGATTTCAGCAGTGTGAGAAATTATTTTCACTAACACTGACTTAGCAAACAGATCTCTCCAAAGCAGTCCTAAAATTTTACATCACAGCAACAAACTGGCAAAGATGACAAATGGTGGGAATGTATTAGGGGGTTGTGGAAAGACAGAGCACACTAATAACAAATACAGTGTTGGTGGAGTTGTGAATTCGTCCGACCATTTTAGAATTATGACCAGAAAGTGACTAAAATGTCTAAAGATCCTCCCGAGTCATTAATGTAATTAATTTAAATGTTGACAATGCCCAGAGGTAGTCATAAAGCACAAATTCTGGAAATTCTCCACTTTACTTCTCTTAGGAAGATTTGTATAGAGGGAAGTCGTGGTGTTGGAATGCCATTTTCTTCATTTGCTTTTTTCCTAACATTGGGGGTTGGAGGGGTGAGCAGGGGGCAAAACCATAAATCCCCAAAGGTTCCATATATTCCAAAATATTCATAGCAGCTTTTTGTGGTAATAACAAAAAACTGGGAAACCAAGTAGATGCCTATTGATTAGGGGATAGCTTAACAAATTTTAGTATATAAATGCAGTGGAATGTACCTGTGCTGTAAAAAATAGGGAATATGAAGAATCAAGAGAAGCATGAGAGTACTTGGGATGAAGTAAAGTAGGCGATACTAAGAAAACACTATACACAATGAGTACAGTCATGTCAGTGGAAAAGAGATAAATAAAAACTGAACGATATAATTCCCATGACCAGACTTGGTCCCAAAGAGATAAGAGAACACACTTTTCTCCATTCTTTGCAGAGATGGAAGGAACATTATGATTGTGAAATATTACATGTATTGTCAGACTCAGTTCATATGTTGGTTCGTTTTGCTGAAATACCTTTTTCTCCTTTTTTGTATTTCTTACAAGGGAGGGCTGCCTCGGGTTGGGGGCTCTATTTGGAAATGAAGATGATATAAAAAATAAAAGGTATTAATTAGTAAAAAATATAAACAGGAGAAGAATTGAAGACCACTCTTGAAAACAACTATTGCCTTTGTTGGGTGGCACAGTGCCAGTGTATCATCCTAATTACCCTAGATCTCTGAGCCTGGAGCATGCTTCAGCATTCTTCACCATGGAGGTGGAGGGCTCTCATATGGCACATTGACTTCTGGCCAGGAAGAGGATGGCTTTTTGAAATATTAGAACAACATTAATAATGCTAAAACTAGTGAAGCATTCCTTCTTTTTCCTGTTTAGAGAGAAAGAAACTACCTTTTTGCTTGTTTTGTGAGGGACATCAGAATCATCAACTATTTATTAGCTCTTAAAGATATCATAGAAATCATCCAGACTACACTATTACTTTCCAGATGACAAGATAGACTCACATGTGAAGTCATGTGACCAAAATCACATACAGTGAGTCATTAGCAAAGCTGGGACTTGAACCTACTTGCTAAATTCTAAGGTTTGGGGATGCAATTCTAACCCTGAACCCTGTTCCCTTTCTAGATACACACACGATTCTAATTGTAAAGATCAACTAGTGAGACTTATAATAATTTAAAGGATCATCAGAAGAGCTACTTGGAGTGTAACCACTCTTAACTCTTCCTCCCTGTTCTTTCTAGTTTGCAAGATGACCTGCCACAAGAAATGTGTGCACAAAATCCAGACTTGTTGTTCCTCTTTTGGAAGGAAGGTAAGAGCCGTTAGCACTGGAGTGATGGGTGGGTGAAGAGCTCTTTCCCCCAGCAGCTCTCTAGTCTCGTGGCCTTGGGCCACGTCCAAAAAGCCATTCTCATTGCCGTAAACTTCATGGCCCACATTTCTATGGCCATCTTCTCATTCGAGCTTATAATAATGATAATAACAGTAGCATTTATGTAGTGCTTTAAGGTATGAAAAGCGCTTCAGAAATATTATCTCATTTGATCTTCACAACAACCAAAGCAGATGCTGTTATCATTCCTCTTTTATAGATGAGACAGAGACATTAATGATTTGCCCAGGGTCACACAGCTGGTGACTGTCTGAAGCTGGATTTGAACCTAGGTCTTCTTGATGCCAGGTCCAGTGCTCTATCCACTGTGCCACCTAGCTGTGTATTTTGGAGAATTATCTCCGTTTATACAGATAAGGAAACTGAGACTTGGGGCAAAGCTTTTGACTTGCTTTAGAGTGTAGGTGAAATTGGAGTCCGTCTTCCTTCTCCAAGTCTGCTGCTCTCACCACCAAGTATTACCATCATCTTCATGAAACACCAAGTGTTTTCTGTGTATAGGGCACAGCCTGAGATACAAAGTATAAGACAAGGTTTCTGGCTTTATTAGAGTTGTGGAAAGAGGGAATCTTCCCAGAAAGATGATAATCCTGGGCAGAATATGTCAAGTGCCAAATGGCAAATAGAAATACTCACTCCCATTCCTATGGCACTTAAGAGTTTACAAACATACATTATGTTAAAACCACCTTTGGGGTTAGGGACTATAGGCATTAACCGCATTTCACACATGAGGGGCTGAGGCTCAGAGGTAGTGACTTGTCCTGGGGTCACCCAGCTGGCAAGGGTCATGATTGAGATGTGACCTTAGAGCTCTGTAGATTCAGAGTCTAGTGTTGTCCCAGTGAGTGCTCTGGGAGCTAGAGATGACTGAAGGCTGAGGTGACTGGCAGAGGCTTCCCCCAAGAGGTGACTCTGGAGCCGAGCCTTGAGGAGAGAGTAGAAGAATAGAAGAGAGTAGAGTAAGAAAAGAGAGTAGAAGAAGAGAAAGACATTCAGGCGGGGAAATAGGAAGCAG
This sequence comes from Trichosurus vulpecula, assembly GCF_011100635.1. Lineage (NCBI taxonomy): Eukaryota > Metazoa > Chordata > Mammalia > Diprotodontia > Phalangeridae > Trichosurus > Trichosurus vulpecula. Next base: position 62,362,799 of record NC_050573.1, on the reverse strand, counting down.
GTAAGCCATATTCAGGGAAGAAACATGCCTCATCCTTCCAGATGAAGCAGAGACCTTATTGATAAGGTTGGAGAGATCATTGGAAGGGGAGGAAGGGGACTCAGGAAAAGGTAGTTGGCACAGTGACTCAGTGACTGTTTAACCATAAGGCCAAGGCTTAAGGAGAGCACTGGGACCCAAAAGGAAGGTTGGCTGAAAGTATACTGGTTAGGCCTAGTATGCCAGAGGTACCCACACAGCCTACAAGGTCAGGCATATCCTGTACTTGGGGTAAGAAGCAACCAGAACCCCTGGGTCTGGTGATTAGACGATAAGAAGCCTTCTGCCCTCAATCAGCTTTTCCCTCTTTTGGGGTGTAGAACCTCTGAGCCCCAGTAAGAGAATAATTCCATCTCTAAGAAACCCACCGAGCCTCAAAGACACACTCAGCAGAATCTAGGAGGCCATACCCAGGCCCCCTACAGGACATTCTTCTAGGGTGACCAAGAATATATAGGATTTTTAATGGCTGGCTTCCCCTCTCCTAGGGGAAAATTGGCAGTATTCTCCAAAGACTCCATGGCCTATTTAGCCAATTAATTTGAGCTTCCACTTCACTATGGTAGCTACTGAATACTTGAATAAAGCAGCCTGATACTGCAGGGTGAGGATCTGCACCCATAAGCTCAGGGAGTGGAATAATTAGCATGCCATGCCTATCACTTAAACAAAGGAGTAACTTGCCAACCTCTAGGGGCGGTTGACATGGTCAGATGTCTGCCTGTTGATCACAGGAGAATGTGAAGGCTGTACTCCCCAAAATCACCTAGGGTTGAGTGGGGGCACTGATTATCACAGCAACATACTAGGCCTAAGTGAGCTTTCTACTAGATAAGGGCCACTTCATCAATAAGCATTAGGGACTGGAGTGAAGGAGGAAGGAACAAGGAATGGTGTCAGGGCTTTGAGACATAGGGGAGAGAAGAGGGACTCAACGGGGAGTAAAGTATGAGGTGGGGGACTCAGCTTTGGCTTGAGCTTTATTCTTTAAGCAGGGGAATGTCATGGAAAGTCAGGAATCTGACAACAGACAAAAATCTGTTGAATGTGGTGATTTAAAAATCATTGATGACCTTGGGCAAGTTACTTAACCTCTCTAGGTCTCTGTTTTCTCATCCACAAAATGAGGGGGTCACACCAAACAGTCCCTTTGGTCCCTTCCATCTCTGCATCCATGAGCCTGTGAAGCTGTGGTTCCAGGATGTGGTACATGTACAGAGGCTAGGGCTAAAGAAACAACTGAGTGGTGAGGAGATAAACGTAGTTAAGTGGAAGTTGTTCCTTTGAAAAGTTTGGGTGTAAATGGAAAGAGAAATAGTGTGTTAACTGTAGATTGGGAAATTCAGGGACAGGAGTTTTCTTTTACAGTAGGAAAAACCTTAGTGTGTTTGTAGGCACTGGAGAAGGCCCCAGAGGAGAGCCAGACACAAGTCCCCAAAGAGTTGGGAGCCAGTGGCAACAAGAGTATAGATGGAGAAGTTAGGAGTTAAAGATGACTCCTTCCTCTGACATAGGTGGGGAAAAAAGAGATACTGAGACACTGATGGAAGAAGCCATCCTGGTTCACCTTCCTCAGCAAATAGTTATTAAGCATCTGTTACATGCCAGGCACTATGCTAGCCACTGGGAGTCTCCAAAGACAAAACTGAAAAGGTTCCTGCCCTCTACAGGATAGACAACATGCATGTATAAGTATATATAAAATAAATACTAGGTAATTGAGAGGCTTGTAGGGGGAAGATCAAAGCAAATGGAGAGATTAGCAAGGCTTCATGGTGCTTGAACTGAGCCTCAGACAGAGATCCTTAGAGGAGGGAGTGCCTTCCAGGCATCCTGCTCAGCCTCTGCACAGAAGGAGCCAGGCTAGAGAGGAGCAGAGAGAAGGCTTATGGGACTGGGCTGTAGAGTACAGGAAGGGATGTCATGAATAAGAAGTCTGGAAATACACAGGGAGACAAGTCAGGGAAGGGCTTTAAAATCCAAACAAGAGAGTTTACATTTGATCCTTGAGGTAATAGAAGCCTTTAGTACTTACTGAGTTCGGGAAGTGGCATGGTTGGGTGTATGCTTTGGAAGATCCCCTTGGCAGCCATGGAGGATGGGTTGGAATGAGGAAAGGCAGGCAGGGAGAAAAATTAGGAGGCTGTTGCAGTCGTCCAAGTGAGAGGGGACAGAGGCCTCTACCAGGGTGGTAGCTGTGTGAGTGGAGAGGAGAAGAGGCAGGAGGTTGGAGGCAAGAGATGCTCCAGAAATTCACAACCGATTAGATACGGAGGGACTAAAAATAGATGCCAAGGGTGCAGCCCTGGGGCACTGAAAGGGCAAGAATAGGAAAGTTTGGAATACAGAAGGTACTGGGGGAAGGACAGCAAGTGCTGTTAGGGACTTGCTGAGGTTAAGATCCCTTTATATAGGAATAGGATGTCCTGTTCAAAATGCCTGATAGGCAGGACTGGAGTCAGGAGAGACGCTTGGGCTCTCGGGATAGAGGTACCAGTGTTAAAAGGAATCTTGGTTCTAGCTTTTGCCCTCATTAGTGAGGCAGACTTGGGAAGCTAAAAGAATTTTATTCGGCATGCCAAGGCAATAAGCATTGGGTGGGCCTGCCACCATTTGAAGCTGCATTTTATGGAAAGGAGTAAACCACTCCCATATAAGGGAAAGACAATGCTGAAGCTTTCACATTTGGGGGGGGTAGGTGTTAGTGCCACTTTAGTTCCTCCCTAAGTATTTTGATTGATATAAGTTTCTTATGAAGAGATGGGGTACATGAGCATGTGCGGCTGGGGTACTCATTATGAGGAGATGGGATTAGTGCTCCTGCAAACTGACCTCTCCTACAGGCTGGCTGCACAGAGCCAGAGTCAAGCAAGGTCAAAACACGGGGTCACTTCGGAATGACTCTGCGTTGGTGACTGACTTTACATACCCATAAACCATCAGAACTGACAAGGTCACCAGCTGACATTGTGGACAGAGAAGAGGGCCCAGGCCAGAGCCTTGGAGCATGTTCACAGTTAGGGAATGTGATATGAATGATGTTCCAGCAAATTAGGCTGAGGAGGAGAAGTCAGGCAGCTAGAAGAACCCAGAGAGGAGAGAGGATGGTCAACAGAGTCAAAGGCTGCAGAGACATCAGGAGTGCTGAGGACTGGGAAAAGGCCGTGAGAGATCAGTGGTCACTTTGGAGAGAGTAGCTGGGTTGAGTGCTGAGATTGGAGGCCAGATATTGCAGAGAAGTGAGAAGTGAGCGAGAAGATAGTGAGTGTAGAAAACTTTTCTAGCAGTTTGAGGTGGAAGGGAGGAGAGTTGGATGGAAAGGTCAGAAGACCTGCTGTGGAGAATCCACAAATTGAAGAGTAAGAGGTTTGTCTGGTTGAGTAAACCCAGGTGGTTAGCTGAATGTGGGCTCCTTGGCTTCACTCCCTTCCCAGCTTAAGAGCAGGAGTGGAGAAAGCAGGTGGCGGAAGTAACCTAGGGCTAGACATGGGGGCTATTAAGAACAGTTCTGAAGTGGACTGTCCACCCTGTTTAGGCTTGGCTAAGGAATAACATAAAGCCAGAAGAAGGCTGTTGATTAGTAACAATAATAATATCTAACATTTATATAGTGCTTTAAGATTTACAAAGCCTTTTACATGTGTGATCTTCTTTGGTTCTCACAACTACCACGTGAGGTAGGTGCTGTTACAATCCCCCTTTTACAGATGAGAAAACTGAGGCTCTAAAAAAGGTTAAGCTACTTGCCTAGGGTCACCCACCTAGTAAATGTCTGAAGCAGGATTCAAACCCTAATCTTCCAGCACTCTATCTGGTATGCCACCTACCTGCCAATTACGTAAAGTGAAAGAAGAGAGTGTCATTCACCATCATCACAAAAATTAAACCCAGTAAGTAAGAGAGTAAAAGAGGTAGGAAATCAGGTGGCTCTGGCTGTCAAGGTAGGGAGGTTCTAAGTTCCAAGTGGTGCCAAGACCCAGGGATTGGCTGAGGTGGCTTGGAGGTGATGAGGCTATTGCAGGATGAAAGCAGGGGCTATACAGTGTGATGTGGGGAACTTCAATAAGGTGCCCAGGTCCGTGCAAACACTAGGATTGGTTCTCGAAGGCCCTGAGATGATGGTGCAGAGTGGAGGTGTGGTGGTGACAGCCTCAGCTGGAAATGACAGCAGGGAGCGAGAAGTGAGAGGAGGGAGAGAAGGGAGCCAGCGAGGGAGGCCTGAGGAGCATCTCCTGGGGGCTGGAGCAGGGCTAGAAAGGAGGCATCATGCTTTTTAAACAGTGGTGGAGTATGTGCCCTCGGGGTCTGGCATACAGTGCACATACTACATGTATTCTCTTTGAGATCTGATCTTCCGGCTTCGATTGCAGAGTGAGCCTGGAGCTGAGACACGGCACTTTGGGGTGTGTGTGAGCAGCCTAACCAATGACAAGGTTTCAGTGCCTGTGGTCCTGGAGAAGTTACTGGAACATGTGGAGATGCATGGTTTATACACCGAAGGGATCTATCGAAAGTCAGGGGCAGCCAATAGAATGCGAGAACTCAAACAATCCCTGCAAGCAGGTACGAGAGCTAATGAATCCTGTACGGGGATATCCAACAGATCTGGCGCCTTGTTTCCTCTATGCTACTGAGGGACACTGAATCACTATTGAGTCATTCCTGGCCATCCATTCCTTCTCCAATCCAAAAATAGGTGTATTTTCCCCTAGAACACCCTATTAAATGAGTTGCTTTAGCTACTAGATGAGGTGTCAGAGGAAGCTCTGCCTCCCTGTCACTCTGCAGACTGACTCCTTGTTCTTTCCCAAAGTTAAATGTTTGGCTTATATAGTCATTTTTTCCCTCAGATCCTAATTCTGTGAAACTGGAGAATTACCCCATTCATGCCATCACTGGGGTTTTGAAGCTGTGGTTGAGAGAGCTGCCAGAACCTCTTATGACATTTGCTCAGTACAATGACTTTCTCCGAGCCGTTGGTAAGTGTCCTCAGGGAGTGACATTCCTGACATGTTTGTGCCCACTGGCTTCTCTGGATCCAGGGCCTGAGATTTAGAGACTGCCTGGGAAGGAGGGCAGATCCCAGCTGATCACAGGAGGTGCAAGATTTGATGTACTCATGATGGTGCTTTTTCTTCCTGCATCTCTGCAGAGTTACCAGAGAAGCAAGAACAGCTTGCTGCTATTTACGCTGTCCTAGAGCATCTTCCCCAGGCCAATCACAACACCCTGGAGCGGCTCATCTTTCATCTTGTCAAGTAAGTTATTCTTAGTTGATTTTACGTGAGAGCTAACTTAGCCTACCATGGACACCATTCCCTTTCCATGAAAAATCCAAAACTGGGAGCATCTTTAATGTCTCACTGGAGGGATGGGCCTCCCCTTCAAGAATGCCCTGACCAGGAAGTCTTCAACAGGCATTGCATGTTTGCCGCAGAACATTAGAGAGGGGGAGGAGGGTGTCCAGGGCAGCCCACCCTGCTGGGCTGGGGTAAGTCAGCCTGAGTGCAGAGAACCCCACAGAGCAGCAGCATACATGTTCTCACAATGCACCAGGAGGGCAGAAAACAATCCAAAAACCCTGTAGGGGCAATAGCCAGTAGAGAGAGGGTGTGGAAGAAACTGAGGAAAAAAAGATGAAAAGAACTAGCCAGGATAGAGGAGGGGTACATGCCCAGCTGAAGGGCAGCCATTCAAATGAGTTCAGCTGAGGTTGGAATTAATATGGTCCTTATTTAACTGGAGCATCAGACTTGTACATTTCCCATGCAGAACATGGAATTCTACATCTGCTTCCAAATGGTGGCCTGAAAAGTTTGAGAACCTGCTTAGAGCCACATGTATGAATTCCTCGTGAACTTTTTATTTACAATATAAACCCTGTAGCTGGCAGGCAGCTCTCTGAACTTAACTAAGCTGTTCCTTAGATGGTAGATCCATGGTCGGTCTGTGGGCCATTTTTGTAAAGCCTTTGCAAAGCTGGGGAGGGAGCACCTGCCGGGGCACATCTGCCGAGTCCCCCGGCTCACCACCCGGGTGGCCCCTGCCTCTCTCAAAGACTCCCTGCCAATTACAGTGGGCCTGTAGAGGCTTTGGTGAAAGAAGCCCCCACGCCAGCCCACCGTGGTAATCCACCACTTATGAAGGATTGAAGTCTAAATCTGTACTTGTGAAACTAAATGCTTTGAGAGGATGGATTCTTTCAATAATTGGTTCAACATTTTACTTGGCAGAGTGGCCTTAATTGAGGAAGTGAACAGGATGTCACCCAGTGCTTTGGCGATCGTCTTTGCTCCGTGCCTGCTGCGCTGTCCTGATCATTCAGATCCCCTCACCAGCATGAAGGATGTCTTGAAAACAACCACGTGAGTCTCTGGAGCTTATAATGAGTTGGACATTGTCACATAAAGAATGTGATTGATACGTATGATTGTTGCTATAACCGCCAGCCCCTTTCCCCAGAGATTCTCCCCGCAGCCACTAAGCTCTGTGGTGGGATTCATTCTCTCTTTTCTGCCCCGTGGCAGGAGCAGAGGCGTTTCACTTCTCACATCATCTGAACATTAAATGACTTTTCTAACGCGCCTAGAACAAAAAAATTCAAATATGGATGAAAATTTCTGTGTTACTGTCTCTTTTAAAGTGACATCATCATTACCAAAGGGTGAAACATGAAAGGAGGGGAGATGGGGCATTTTGTTTTTAAGGAGAAGCCATGAAGGGGGTCCTTGATATTCCATCCTCATGTGGAAATGTTTTATCTTCCCCCTCATCAGGGGCTCCTCAGAGCTACAGATAGAAGAAAATGATTCTTTCTACAACCCCTGATAAATGTTTGGAACTTACTGTTCTAGCTGCCAAAGTCAAAACATAAGGAGGTTGAAGGAGAGGTTAGAAGAGCTTAGCAGATCTTTGGAGCACTCGGAAGGGCCTCTGGAAGTGCCTTCAAATGTCACGATTAGATACAAACAGCTGTCCCAGATGAGTGTTCGGACAAGCCTCGGATACCTTTTTTATGCTATTTTCTGGTTTTGAACCCTGCGATAATGCCTTTATCTTGGCTACATTCTTCTGTGTACCTAGACAGATTACCTCTTCTGTGTTCTCTTCATGATCAGGCTACAGAGCTGTCACCTTTAAGTGAAGCATTCTCTCATAGGCCAGCTGTGTAGACTGCTGATGTCAGTCGACTACAATTTCTTGAGTCCCTGGCATTGCCCTTAGAGACAGCATTACCATCTGAAAAAGAGAGAAGCAGCTCATTTATCCCTGTTGGTTGGGAGCCTCTCTCTTTAAACAGAGCATGCCAATACCTATGGACCACCACAGGTTAGGCTGCACCCAGGGCAGGGGCAAAACCCATCTCTCTGTGAGTAAAGCTCCAGATTGTTTCCTCTTTCCCTCATGCCTAACCTCCCTCATCTTGTACAGACACTTGACACTGGACCTGCTCTCACGTCTGTGTCAAACTCCATTGACAGGATTGTCTTAGGTGTACCTGTTGCCCATTACATGCTGATACCTTGGAGTGGTCTCTACCTTCCCCAGCTTTCCCCGGCATGGTGTAATGGAAATAGCACCAGACTAACTAGAGACTTGGGTCCAAATCCTATGTTTACTAGCTGTATGATGTTAGGGATGTCACTTAACAAGTCTGAACCTCACATGTCTTTGTTGGTAAAAGTGGAAGTAATACAAGTGCACCTGCCCCACAGGCTTGCTAGGAGGACCAAATGAGATGATGTATGTAAAGCATTTTGCAAACCTTATTGTGCCCTAGAAATGTTTTTTGTCACTGATAAGCACTGGGTTTCTTGTTTGACAGTAGCTTGGAGTGACTGGCATACAAACCATTTCAAATCTGTGAGTAAATGTTTCTGCCCATCCTGGGTCTCTGTTAACTCTTGCAGTCCCTCAAGGTCATTCTTCACACCACCCAGGCCTCCTTTCACCCCCTCTTTAGAACCTAGGTGCTACAAGGTCTGTCTTTACCCACAGGTGTGTAGAGATGTTAATCAAGGAACAAATGAGAAAGTACAAGATAAAAATGGAAGAAATTAACCAGTTGGAAGCAGCAGAGACCATTGCTTTTCGAAGACTGTCACTTCTCCGGCAAAACACAGTAAGCTTCCAGTGATTGACAGTGGCTGATATTGAGAGTTTCCAGGGGTGGGGTGGGCAGGGAGGGGGTGCAGATGTGCTCCTAGAGCATTTGAGAGTCTTCCAGAATCTCGAACAAGAGCAAGGATTCCATTGTGGCAACCTTGGGCAGCAGAGGCTTTCGTCTCTAAGCGGCTCTGCCCCGTGGCTCTTCTCTCACTTTGGGCCTTAGACTGCTGCTGTTGGTTTGAGAAGACCTGGAAGCTACAAATGAGACTATGATTAGGGGAAATGGGTAAGGAGGCCGGGGAAATTATGACTCATAGTCAGGCTTGTTGAGACACAAGAAAAGGTAACTAACTCGAGGGTTGAGACTTAGTGAAATGCAGAAGATTCATTCAATCAGAGTGTAAAATGATAACCTCTCAGGCCAGACTGACCTTTCCAATGAAGTCTGTCACTGACCCAGTTCCATAGACAAATTGAAGTTCAGGATAGAGGAAATCCACCCCCACATGTATAATTCTCTTACCAGCTTATCAGAGGGTGTTTGTCTGTGTCATAGCAGAAGAACTCAGGTTATGTTCATGCCCTATATAGCAAAGGCTGTGTCATTAAGCTGGTGTTTACATTTCAGTCGGCATTATAGAATTGAATATGGGGCATGTGAAGCATAAGCATGGTCATTGATTTACTCATGTAAACTGCAGGTACAGATTATCTTCTCTCATTTCTCATCCAGTCTGGTTGGGAGACAACACCCTTGGCCTCCTTACCTTCTCCCTTTAGCCTTTCCCTAGTCACAGTCTCATTTGTAGCTTCTGAGTCTTCTCCGCCATCAGCAGTCTAAGACCTGAGGGCAGAGAAGGAATGTTGTCCTGTAACAACAAACCTCGAGTCCCTCCTACCACAAAGTCTTTGCCTCACCAGGGAAATCCTTGCCCCTGGTTTGCTTTGATCTTAGGCATACCTATTAGTTGTTCATGCAGATTCTTAGCCGTCTCTCTCAGTGATCGTACAAGTCAGTGAAGAGCCAGGCGGGTCTGGGCACTTTGCTCGGTTCATTGTGTTGCTTTGTCTCCATGTTCACATGTCCAAGGGCATAAACCCACATACTTTTTTTTCCCTCCATTTGCACATAGCTGTGAAGAAATGAAGATTTGGGTGGGAGGAAGAGGGTGGTGGGTATGGGTAACTGAATGAAGCAAACCCATTTCCTCTGACCCAATATGCTTCCTCCCCTACTCCCATGGAGCAGTTGTTGTCTGAGCTTTTTTAAGTGACTGTATATGTTTGATGTAGTCAACCTGGTGTTCATCTCTCTCTAGCTGTGGCCTCTAAAACTGGGGTTTTCCTCTCCCTATGAGGGGGTGATGGTACGTACAGAACTTAGTGGTCTCCTTATGCATGATTCTTGGGCACGACGGCATGACCTGGGTTTTCATGGCTTCTTAGGAATTCTTTTAGCATGAACTCAACTACATATTAAATCTACTCAAAGTGCATGCATGCCTTGTTTTAGACATTTGCATTTGTTATCTTTTGGAGTTGGTAGACTGCCACAGTTGCTAGAAATAATCAATTTATGGCTAAGAAGATATGCTATTAATGAGTTAGGCAAGTAAATCCAGATAGATTTACCATTATTCATCAAGAGAATCTGTCTTCTAAATGTCTCCTCCATGTACGAATTAACAACTTGGCGGCTTCTCCTGCTTGTCTGTCTGCTGTTGTAGCTAGTACTAACTCTTAGTTGAAGAGAGACTTCCACTTAGACATCCCTCTTTTTTCTAGAGCAAAAGCCCCAAGTCTAAGCTCAGTGACAGCAGTGTAGACGGACTAGGCATCCTGCAGGAGGAGCAGACCGAAGGAGATGATGACCGGGAGAAGGAGATTCTGATCGAACGCATCCAGTCAATAAAGGAAGAAAAGCAAGTTCTGGGTTTTGCTTTCCTTTTGTTCACATTGCTGTCCTCCTCCTCCTCCAGCTATTTCTTTCCTTTCCCTGCCTCTTCTGAGCCCCAAATCTAGGACAGACCAAAGGAAAAACCCCTACCCATATCAGCCAGCAGAGGAGGGGCAGTGTGGAGGAGGAGGAGCAGCAGCAGCAGCACCAGCGGGCTCTCCTGCAGGAGACATGGGTTCTGGTCCCTGTTTTGTCACAACGTTGAGCAAACCCCTTCCTTTCTCTGTTCTTCAACCTCCTCATCCATAAAATGGGGGGGGGGGGGGTGGATCCCCCATTGGTAAAGTCAGGTCCCTGATAGTCTCAACAGGGTATGATTCTCATGGTTCTTAGATCCTCTTTTTTTTTAACTTATGGGGTGTCATTTACATTAAATCCTTTCTCCATACAGGGAAGATATAACTTACCGATTACCCGAATTAGATCAGCGAGGCTCAGATGAGGAAAATCTGGATTCAGAGACATCAGTAAGCACCGAGAGCCTTTTGGAAGACAGAGCAGGGCGGGTGGACACGGAAGGTCAGTATTAAGGTAGTGTGTACTTTTCTTACCTTCTATAATGATTTTTCAGATTTTGGGGTTACATCTGCACTGACATTCAGGGGTCTCACTGCCTTCTCCATAAGATGCAATAATTTGCCTTATTTTCCTTTTAAAAGGAATGGTTACATTCGCATTTCCTTGCCACAGTGTGCCTACTTCTAGAACATCCAGCATTTCAGTTCCTTTGATGTCTTCAAACCCTTATCCAGTCTCTTCTCAGATGAGACAAAGACCATCTTCAATGACAGTTAGAATTAAAATTCCTCGGAGGACTCCAATAATGCCAACATCTAATATCAAGCTCCCATATGGTATGTCAACCCACCTCCAGAGGCGGACCGCATCTTTAAAAGAGGCTGAGGTCCCAGTGAAACGCAGGGAGCAGCCAGCCCGGCGAACGGACCAGATTCAGTCTGTGTACATCACACCAGGAGATGACCCAGCCCAGGCTCAGGAACCTCTCAATGAGTATGACCTGACAGCTGCAGCAAAGCGGAGACACTCGGACCCTCCGCTTTACCCGTTTGTTCCACGTGTGAACAAATCTGATGGCTGAAGTTGGACCCAAAGTGGAGCAGTTCAAGTTGTAACTTCTCTGCAGCTGATGATAAACCCTCTTGGCCTGTTCTGGCCTGTCGCTTTTTAGGGAGCAAGCACTTGGGTTTGTGTGCTCCTAAGTGAGACAGGACTGACTGGCACACTGCCTTGGTCTTCCAGAAAGTGTCCTTGTGGGAGTTAGGCAGTAGTGTTCCAAAATCAATTCTCTGCTCTTGGAGAACTTAGTAAATTAAAATCTGTATAGGTATGAAATCATGAAATTACCTTTTCAGATGAGCCTGCTCTTTGCAAGCTATCCCTGGTGCTGTGTCAGCTCCTTTGCCCTTTGTATTTGCTCACTGTGCGTTATCTAATAGGACCAAAAGGGAGAACAGGCCCCTTTGCCAATGTTTCCCAACTCCACCTTTTTGTATGTTTTTATGGTAACTATTTCTTTGTATGCAGTTTACAAAATTTTAAAAATGTAACAGCCTTAATGGAAGACCAAATTATATATATTATATATATAAACTTTTATATTAATGCTGTGCAGCTTTCCTTTAATATGTATTTAAGTTAATGAAGAGTTGGGGTCATTAATTTGGCCACAGCACACATGTAAACTTCTTTTCAGGTTGGTGAAGAATACATCATTCTGAGAACCCAAAAGCAAAAATATTTTCACTTGAAAATATGGAATGAACTTTTACAGTTGTGTCTTCCCTGATCACACAAAAGTACTTTTTGGATCACTGTGAGAAAGCATTTGACCATCCAAGGTAGACCATGGATAAATTCTCTTGGGAAGCAGGTGAACTCTCATCTCCCTGCATCCATCTGACAAGGCCCTGCAGACATTGGGATGGAGGGCATGACGTGGCCACCCTTGCAATGTTCTCTTCACTGCTGCAGAATCTGTGCCATGGGAGCGAAGTTCTGTGTGCCAGGGACCCATTACCATAAGGAGAAGGGATTTTTTACTTAAAAGACCTGTTGTTAATATGTTGCCTTTGCTGCCTTGTTTTGTCTCCTTTGTATTTTCTTTGTGATTGACTGTAAAAAGAGAAGAGTCATCATGCCAGTGATGAGGACAAACTACAGGGTGGAAAAGAAAGCCAAGGATTTTGCTTTCAGCAGACAAGATGGAAAAAAGAGGAGAGGTGATGATGCTTAGATCATCCTGAGGAAAGCAGCAGAGGACATCTTCCCTCCATCCCTTTTCTCTTCTCTCCCACTTGCTGTCCGGCTCAGAAATGAACCCAGAATGGTTAAGGGCCAGGGAAGGGCCTCAGCTCTTTTTCCTCATGTCCTTAATAATAAAGCTGAAACATTCCTGAACATTCGTTAGAGTGGGAGTGTCTGGTGCCTCACCTGTGCTCTGGTATTTTCCCAAGCTGCCTGTTCTCCCCCTGGTACCTCTGCAGCCAAATATGCCAGGGCCTGGTGATGCTGCCCTTCTGTCAAATGTAAAAGTGCCTGCACAGTTGTCTTGTAATAAATGATGACTTACTTGTTTTTGCCTGTCACTGCAAGTCACTCATTGCTGTGGTACTGAAATAAAGCCCCTTCTTAGCAGTCCTCTCAGAAGGGAGAGGAGCTTATTGGGGTTCATCGGGGGGAGAAATTGGATCAGGGGCAGGGGAAGCGCCTCCACCCTCTTAAGTACTGATGGAAAGTCCACCAGATGGCAGAGGGGCTGCCATTGTTCTCCTAGACCTTAGTGGCCAGAGCAAAGAGCTATGTGGGGAAGGGACAGGTAACCTGTGACCTGATGGAGGTAAGATCTTCCCAACAATCAGAGCTATTCAAAAGTAGGATTGGGTGCCTTAGGAAGATGTCATTGGGCTTCTACAACCAAAGCCCCAGAGCCACTTGCTGGAGATGGGATTGGGGAGCTGTCCGTGAAAGACTATGAAGTTGGATGGATGGCCCGTTAATGTAGCTACCAACAGGGGGAGACAGCTTTGCAAAGTAGAAAATCTCTGGACTTAGAGTCAGGAGAAGCATAGGTTCATGTCCCCAGCCCCACTCCTCCATCCCCTGGCACTTAAGAGTTTGACCTTGAACAATCGACTTCTCATTTTAGTCTGTCTCCTCATCCGTAAAATGGAAATTAGAGAATCTCATAGTGTTATTGTGTGGATTGACTCTTAAAGTATGATGTAAGTGCCAATTATTAAAATATAAAGAGCAGTCTAAGGGTTTGGGTTTTGTTTTTTGTTTTAGAAAAGGGAGCAATGTTTGAGATTACTTAGTTTTACAAATGGCAGTGTTGATATTTCTGTAGGGTAGTTATCACAGTCACCTTACAAATGGCAGTACTGAGACAGAGAGATAAGGGCCACCACTGGCCAAGCTGAAAATGAAAGGCGTGTGTATGTCAGCAGTGGGGAAGAACAATTGGAATATCCACGTAAGAAGCAATGACTTGAGCCTCTGAATAAATGAAACATCCTTATCACAGTCGTGTATCTTTTATGAAGTCAGCTGACATTTTCTTCTGTTAACCAAGAGGAGAAAACTTTTGATGAGGAGTGTCACCAATGAGAGGCCCAGTAATTAAAGTGGGCAGAAATGTTGTGGTTTTGCAACATACTTGGAAACATTTTTCAGCCAATTGAACACGAGTCTGATAAGGAAAGAAGTAAGGTTTTAGTAGCTCACATTGAGCCCTTGACAATTCAAAAAATATCTTTACATTTGATCCTCAAAACCCAATGATAGCGCTCACGGGAAGCGTGTTCCCACAGATGAGGAGACCTCAAGAGGTCAAGTAATTTTACAAATCTTACACTCCCCTGATCAAGAAGCTTCAGCAGCTCTAGGAGAAAATAAAGATGCCTTCCTGTTGTCATTTAAGGCCCTTCACCATCTAGCACCAGCGTAGTCTTCTGGGCATCATGTTCATGGCTCCCTTTCTTGGGCTGCATTCTAGCCACACTGGCCAGCTTTCTACTCCCCAAACTTTCCATTTTAGCTCTTGCTTCCTCATCTTTGCACAAAGTATTTCCTATCCTCGAGTGTACTCCCTCCCCACAGAAGCCTGTCTAGATCCCTTGAGAGCTCTCTAAATTACCCTGAAATTATCATGGACACACAGGATATATTTTTTTCTTCCCATCCAAGATCGTGAACACCCAGTTAAGAATCCCTGCCCCAGAGGCCGTGTGATAACAGTGGATAATCAGTCATCAAGTGTTAAGCCAGGCACTGCTGGGCATTGGGAATACAAACAAAAAGAATAAAACCCTGTTCACAATGAGCTTGCATTCTGAGAGAGAGAAAGAGTATTTTTTTTAAAAGCATAAAGTGAATACACCTGTTTATACGCACACACATTAAATACAGGGTAGCTTGGGAGAAAAGGCAACGGGAATTGGAGGATCAGGAAGGAAAGGCCTCCGGTAGAAGATGGCGCCTAAGCTGCATCTTGAAGACAGACAGAGATAAGGAGAGAGTGCTTTCTAAGAACAGGGAATGGCAGTTGCAAAGGCATAAGGAGGGAAGATAAAGTATTACATTTGAAGGATGCCGAGAAGTCCAGCTTGGCTGAGTTGCACAGTTCAGTAGGGCCTGCTTTTAAGTCATTTAACCTCTACGTCCCAGCTGCCTGTCTGAATTGGTAAAGGGAGTTGACTCATTAGCAAAGAAATCAAAGTTCTAGCCGGCAGTCACTATCACCATGCTCCCCCCACTCCAAAAACCAAAAAACAAATCCCCGTGATGAAAGGACTTTTTTGCCTTGTCTTAGTACCTTAGAGCACAGTGCTTTGTACATGTAATAGGTACTTAAATACTTAATTGGGTTAGTTGGATTTACTTGTCTCCCAGTAAGTGGCAGGGCCTGGACTGGAGCCCGTGTTTTCTGGCTCCTAAGTCTATTTTTCTTTATATTCTGCCCAACTGGTTAAGACATTGATATGAATTTAAGTCCTGAGCCTTTGAACGATACAAACCTGGGCTGTCAGAGCATTTGACAAAGCCGTGTAGAATGCTATTCCACGAAGTTAGTTATCTGGAGCAGTGGAAAGAACACTGGAGGATTAGGGATAAGAAGACTAAGATTCTTCTTGTCATTTAATAGCTACTTCTGTGCCTGGCACTGTGCTGGGCTGTGGGGATTCCAGGACAAAAATTAGGGGGTGAGAGGCCTTGCCTTCAGGGAGCTTACCAGCTAGTTTGGGAGGGGGGCTGGGGGTTCATGGAGTATACACTGTAAGTAGATACTAGTGAATTTGAGGTGAGGGGAAAGGCTTCATCTGGAAGGATGGCACCTGACCTTAAAGAAAGCTAGGGGAAAGATGAGGAGATGCTTTAAAAGAAAAATGGAGGAAAACCAGGTGGAGCATTTCACAGACCAAACAAGAAATAAGGGAATCACAAAAGATAAAACAGATAATTCCAATTACATGAAATTTAAAATCTGTAGCACAAACAACTAAGAAAAAAAGATTGGTTGGGAGGGAAAAAAACCTTTGCCACAAGTATTTCTGATCAAGATCTGATATCCACTATACTAAGAGGCATCACGATGTGGATAGAAAGCTAGCCTAAGTGTCAGGAAGCTCTGGATGCAACTACTGCTTCTGACACTTACCTACTGGCTGTGGAACTATGGGCCGGTCTTCACCTCTCGTGAACCCAGGAACTTCTAAGAATATAAATTGCCGAGCAAGTGTTGATCTGCATAAGAAGTTTCTCATCTGGAGCTCCCTGCAGCTACGAAATCGCAGGCCAGGCAAAAAGAAAACCCAAAGCATAGAGGTACTGACAAATATAGAAGACCAAAAGCTATTTCCCCCTAGAGAAGCAACCCAGCACTGTACACAGAGCTTTGCACATAGTAAATGTGTAATAAGCATTTAAGTTAAATTCGGCAGCCTAGCTAAGGCATTGTGGCGTAGGACTGCAGAAGAATCTGGGTTTGAATTGCCCCTGCAGTGCTTATTAACTGCAACCATGGGCGAGTCACTTAACCTCTCTTGATTTCTTCATCCATAAACAGTGGTTGTGAGGGTCAAATGATATAATTTCCATAAAGTGCTATATAAAATGTCATCTATTATTAGCAAAGTATGGCGATGCCCTTTACTAGCAGTCTGGCCGCCAGGTAGTGAATTTTTTGTCCACATCCACTTGAAGGTCACATCCTGTTGAGTGTTGGCTTGAATCGGAGAGAATACTCATACAAATATCCTTTGGAGTATGAATGTCTTCCTGTTCTAAGAGCCCAGAGAGGATGGAAAGAAGCCAAACCAGTCAGTCACTGACCCTTTCCTCCTGGTTTTGCCAAGCAGCTGGAAGGTGATGGCCTACAGAATTCACAACTAGGAACTAGGGAGCCATGGTAGAGAATAAGGAAGGATAAGGGAAAGCATCAAAAGTGAATACTGACAGTAAGTACTTAACAGACATTTGACCAAGCTGGAAGGAAAGTGGAGGAGAGTCAGTGTCATCTGCTAAAGTCTGGGATTTGAGCTGGGCATTGGCAGATGGGTAGCAGTTATTCAGGCACAGGTAGATCCTCTAGGCATGGGACAGGATGAGACCTCGACTTCTCCAGCTTCTGTCAACCCAGATCGGGGTGCTAGAGCCCAAAGTAGAAGAAACTATAGCAGTGGTTTGTTAAGTGTATTGATAGCATTTAGTTTTGACCCAGGGAACACTTCCTAACAAACCCCCTTAGGAAAAACATTTCCAAAACACAGCTTTGCAACTGTTACCAAAAGGAGGACTGTG
This sequence comes from Trichosurus vulpecula, assembly GCF_011100635.1. Taxonomy (NCBI): domain Eukaryota; kingdom Metazoa; phylum Chordata; class Mammalia; order Diprotodontia; family Phalangeridae; genus Trichosurus; species Trichosurus vulpecula. The sequence goes on along the minus strand of NC_050573.1, from coordinate 62,345,875 downwards.
TTCTTTTACTCTGACCCTCTGGCACCAGCATGGACTTGAACTTGACTCAAGTTTTGTTGACTTGTTACACTTTATTCAGTTAATAAGCATTTATGGAGTGCCTACAGTAGTAGTGCCAGGCACTGTGCGAAGTACTGGAGATGCAAAAAAGCAAAAGACAGTGCCTGCTCACAATCTAATGGGGAAGACTACAAGCAAACAAATATGTACGCACCAGCTGTATACAGAATAAATAGGAGATCATTTACAGAGGGAAGGCACTAGAACTAAGAGGGTACAGGGGACATATATTACCATTGTATGTTTTGTTCCTTGAATTCTGCTTTCCTCAGTGCATCACATATGTCTCCCCATGTGTCTGTGAGTTCTTCATTATTCATCATTCCTCATGAGGAAGTAATATTCCATTCATATACCCTAGTTTATTCAACCACTTAAGCGTTAGGTTTTTGTTACCACAAATGCTGCTATGAATATATTCATACATTTGAGTCTTTTCTTGCTATCAATAATATCCTCAGGAATATAATCCCATTTGTGTGATCTCTGGAGAAAAAGGTTATGAACAATGTAGTAACTTTGCTCTCACAATCCTGAATTGTTTTCTGAACCAGTTCACAGCTCTGTCAGCACCAGCTGCCTTGCCACATTTTTCCCATACAATTTTCCCATTTTTTAGCATCTTTGCTAGCTCTAAAGCACTGGTTTTCACCCATGGGGAAAATGAATAATAATAAAGGCTAATATTTATATACCACTTACTATGTGCAAGTTATTGTGCCAAGGGCTTTTACAAATAATCTCATTTAATCCTTATTAAAATAACCCTGGGAGATAGGTACTAATCCCCATTTTATAGTTGAGGAAACTGAGGTAGACAGAGTGAGTTGACTAGGGTCACAGAGCTAATAAGTATCTAATGCTAGATTTGAACTCTGGTCTTTCTGATCCCAGGCCCAATGCTCTATCTACTAGCTGCCTCTAGGAAGAGAGAAGTAGATCTGCTTGGATCGAGAGTCAGAAGGGCTGAGTGTGACTCCTTGGGCAAATCACTTCCCATCTGTGTTTCTTTCTCTGTAAAATGAGAGAATTAGACTAGACGATCTTCAGATTATTTCCAATGCTAAAGTCCTTTACTAGACTTTGGCAAACATTCAGTAAAAGAGGGAAGTTTCTGGCCCGAACAAGATGGCAGCCAGAATGTTTATTCAACTGAATTTAATTCAACAACCATTACTCAAGCGCCTACTTCATGCAGCCCTAGACATTGGGAATAAAATGATCCTTTCAACAAATTTACAGTCAGTCAGTAAACATTTATTAAGCACCTACTATGGGCCAGCCATTTTTAAGCAATGGGGATACAAAAAGGGGCCAAAAAAAGTCCCTGCCCTCAAAGAATTCACAATTCACTCTTACATTCTATATTTCAGTCTATTTCATATTAGTTCCCATTCCGGCATGTTCTGTTCCAGCCAAATAGGCTTGCCTGCTAGCTGGTTCACCTTTGTGACATTTCATTTCCCATTTCTCTTCTCCACAGGCTTTCTCTATTCCCCCTTCCCCCTCCCCCCCCACGCACCCTAGAATCCCTTCCTCCTCCTGCCTCTTAGAGACCTTCACTTCCTCCAAGACTCAAACTCACATGCCATGCTCAACTTCTCTGGACCTCCTCCATTTTCTCCCTCTAAAAAGAGGAGGTTGGGGTAGATGATCTTGGAGGTCCCTCCTGGCTCTTTGATCCTGTGATCCTAATCCCTACACTCCTTTTCTAATCTCTTCCCATCATTAGTACTGTCTGCTGCTTGACAAGGGCCCGCTTTGGAGCCAGGAAGACTCGGGTCGAGAGGCAGCTAGGTGACATAGTGGACACAGTGCTAGGCCTGGAGTTAGGAAGATCTGAGTTCAAATCTAGCCTCGGACACTAACTCTATGACAAGTCACTTAAACTCTGCCTCAGTTTCTTTGACTGTAAAATTTAAACATAATGATAGCATCTACATCACAAGGGTTGTGTGAGAAGGATTTAACACTACCTGGCACATAGTAGGTGCTTAATGAATGCTTACTTCCTGCGTGGCCCAGGACAAGTCACTTAACCTCTTAAGCGATGGACCAGATGCTGATCTCCATGGAGAGAATTAGGTCACCGATGGCATCAAATGTGAACAACAGTAAAACTTTGTATTGACTTATCTGTTTGTGTTATATTCTCCCCGCTCACCCCTCCCCCAAATAATAATATTTATAGCTAGTATTTCTGTAGTGCTTTTCAAATCTCTAATTTCATCCTCACAATAATCCTGCCAGGTAGGTGCTATTCTCATTTTACAGATGAGAAAACTAAGGTAGATAAAGGTTAAATGGCTCGCCCAGAGTCCCACAGCTAATCAGTGTTTAAAGGAGTGTTTGAATTCGAGTCTTCCTGACTCCAAGTCTAGCACTCTGTCTGTCGTACCCCCTGATGTGGTGCCTAGACCTCCTTGAGGTCAGGGATTGTTTCACGTCCATACTCAGTGCAGGTACCTTCACCTTGTTCGGTCTATTTACTGGATTGAAAGAGCAAGGCCACAAGCAGTCAATTAGCATTTACTAAGCACCAGGGATACAAAGAAAGGCAAACCCTCTCCCTCCTCAAGGAGTTTACATTCTAATGAACAACATATGCATAGAGTCGATGGAAGGTGATCTCAGAGAAGGCACCAACAGCCGGGGGACTGGGAAAGGCCTCTCATGGAAGGTGGAACTCGAGCCAGCTCTTAAAAGAAGTCAGAGAAACGAAGGGGGAGGCAAAGAGGGAGAGTGTTCCAGGCTTGAAGGCCAAGAGAAAGGAAATGGAATACTGTGTTGGAAGCACTGCAAGGTGGCCAGGGTAACTGGACCTGAAGGTGTGTGTGAACTGGAAGAAAGGGTAGAAAGTTAGGAATGGGCCACATTATCAATCAGTTAACATTTATGGATCGTCTACTATGGCCCAGGCTCTGTGCTAAGGACTAGGGATACGAAAAGAGGCAAAAGACAGCCCCTGCCCACTAGGAGCTTACGATCTAATGGGGAAGACAACATGCAAATGTATGCAAAAGCAAGCTCTATACAGGATAAATAGGAAATAATTAACAGAGGGAAGGCACTAGAATTAAGTGGAATTGGGAAAGGCTTCCCGTAAAAGATGGGATTTTAGCTGGGACTCAAAGGAAGCCAGGAAGGTCAGTTGTAGTCTGGTCAGAGGAGAAAGAGCATTGCAGGCACGGGACACAGCCAGAGACAATGCCTGGAGCTGACAAATGGAGTGTCTTGTTCATGGAGCAGCCAAGAGACCAGTGTCGTGATCAGTCAGCACATGTTGGGTAGTAAGGTGTAAGATAATTAGAAAGGTAGGATGGGATAAGTTTTGAAGGGCTTTAAAGGCCAAACAGAGCATTTTGTATTTGCTCCTGGAGGCAACAGGGAAGCACTGGAGTTGAGTAGAGGAAGGATATGGTCAGAACTGTGCTTTAGGAAAATCACTTTGGACTGGACGGAGGATGGATTGGAGTGGGGAGAGATTTGAGGCAAGCAGACTCACCAGCAGGCTATGTAATAGTCCAGGCATGAGGTGATGAGGGTCTGCACTAAAGGGTGGCTATGTCAGAGGAGAGAAGGGGAAACAGTCGAGAGATGCTACAGAAGGGAAATCAACAGACCTTGGTATGGGAGGGTAAAAGATAGCGAGGGGTCAAAGTTAACTCCTAGGCTGCAAACCAGAAGGACTGGGAAGATAATGGTACCCTCCAAATGGTCTTAAATGCCAAACAAAGGAATTTATATTTGATCCTGGCGTTAATAGTGAGTCTCTAGAGCTCACTGGGGGTGGCCTGGTCAGACCTACCCTTTAGAAAAGTCACCTTGGCTGCTGAGTGAAAGATGGATTAGTGGGAGCAGAGATGAAGCAAGGAGAGCAACCCCAAGACTGTTTTATTAGTCCAGGGAAGCTGTGTCTATGTGAATGGAGAGAAGGTGCGAAGGTAGAAAGGACAGGGTCGGATATTGGAGGTGAGCGGGTATGAAAAGTCAAGAATGATACCAATCTTGAACTAAGAGTGCCTTCTAGGGAAGTTCAGAAGAGATGAGCCTTTGGGGGTTAATAAATGTGTTCAGTTTCCAACATGTTGAGTTTGAAATGCCTAGGAGACAACCTGTTCAAGATGTCCCAAAGACAGTTGTGACTCGAGACTAGAAGGGGGAGGTGAGAGAGGAACATTTATTAAGGACCTACTATGTGCTATTATCTCATTTGAGCTTACAGTTGAGGAAACTGAGGCAGGCAAAGCTGGAGCTGCCCAGGAACGGTCAATAAGCATTTAAGTGCCTACTATGTGCCAAGCACTGTGCTGGGCACTGTGGAATTCACAAAGAAAGGCAAAAGATAATCCCTGTCCTCTAGGGGTTCCTAACCTCATGCACCACAGGGCTTGTAAGTGTCAGGAGGATTTGAACCGATGCCTTTCCTGACTCCAAGCCCCCTAGCGGTTTCTCTTAAAACTAGAGCTCGAGAGAGGTCAGGGCTGGATAGGCAAAGGTCTTGTTGTTCAGTCATTTCAGTTGTGTCCAACTCTTTGTGGGCCCTTTTTGGGGTTTCCTTGGCAGAGCTACTGGAGTGGTCTGCCATTTCTTCGGATGGGGAAACTGAGGCAAACAGGGTTAAGTGACTTGCCCAGGGTCACAGAGCATGTAAGTGTCTGAGGCCGGATTTGGACCCTTCTAACTCCAGTCCCCGCGCTCTACCCATTGCGCCCCCTAGCGGCATGAGTGAAATGGGCGAAGGCTTGGCAAAGGAAGCTGACGTTTTATTCAGGAATCCTACAGTGTGTGATGGGAAAAATGAGAAAGCCACACGTAGCCCTCAGTTAACATGGCGACAAGAACTCTTCCTCCTACCAGCAGGTGCTCTAACATTGCCCAACACCTTCCGCCCATACTAAGATGGCGCGGGCAATGGGGCTGACCGGAAGCTCAGAATACCCTTCCGCCCGTACTAAGTATGGCCGTAAAAAACCGCTTCTTCCGCCCGTAGTTTATATCCCGACAGTCATTTTCCGCTCGGCGTCACGACGCCTTCCGCTGGAGCGGACGCGGCGGCGGAAGCTCCTCCTTCCGCCCTTAGTTAATATGGCCGCGGGCGCGCCTTCTTCCGCCCGAAGTTGGCTGAGCCGCGGCGGAGTTGGCGGTGTCGCGGAGACGGTGATGGCGGTGCCGCGGCTGGAGCTGAACCTGGTGCGGCTGCAGCTGAACCTGGTGCGGCTGCTGTGCCGCTGCGAGGCGCTGGCGGCCGAGAAGCGCGACCCGAGCGAGTGGCGCCTGGAGAAGGTGGGAGGTGCCGCGAGGTTCCCGAGCCCCGGGTAGATGGGGCAGATGCGGCGCCCACCTCCGCCCCGCTCCCACCTGAGGCCTGGCCCCGCTCTCCTGGCCTCATTGGCCCTGCCCCGCGCCGGTCCGGGGCTTCTCCGAGGGCTTCCCGGGGGAGGTGGCATTTGAATGGGGCTTTAAAGTACTGCCGGTTAGACTTCGACCCGGAGAACTGAGGGATGGAAGGAGGGAAGGCATTTTAGGCATAGGGTCGTCCCGGACTTACGAAACTTAGTAAGATTAGAAGGCAGAGTGGTGGGAGCTTGTCATGGTTCTTGAACACCTAACCGAGGAGGATGAGCACGGGATCTAAATCGGTGAATGTAAAGGGAGAAGAGTCTATGTGGTGCATCCCTCCCCGTTTCCCTTTTTTCAGATAAGAAATCTGATACCCTGCCGAGATTAATGACTTGCCCAAGGTCACACAGCCTGGTGGAGCTAGAATTGGGAGCCACCTTCCTCCTTTCCCTTTTCTTATCCCGTCCGTCGTGTACTCTATGATCCAATGTCACGTGTTTTGATGTTCGTTCCTCGCACAGGACATTCCCTGTCCCTTCCCCGTACATTCGCACCCATATCTGGCCGTCCCCCATATCTGGAATGCCCCCCCCCGGCTCCCCTAGAAGGGATCCCACTTCTCCAGGTCTCAGCTCAAACTCTCCTTTTTTCAGGAGTCATTCCCCGATCCTCCCCATCATTAGTGCCTTCCCTCTGAGGTCGCCATCCGTCTTCACTGTATATATCTTGTATATACATTGTTACTTTCCTATCGTCTCTGCCGTTAGAACGTACGAGTTTCCTTGTATCCCCTGAACTTCGTGCCGTGCCTGGTACATACAAAGTAAGTTCTGCTTACGTTATATCGTAGTTGTTGCGTTTGTCCTCCGTTCTGAAAGAGGACCATGACATCAGGGAGATGATGACTTGACTTGCGGTTGACTTTGATTGGAGTGAGGGAGGGCTGTGCAAGATCACCAGCCTCACTGTCTCCTCCACAGCCATCTGGGTGTAGTGGCCTGATATTCACCAGGACAACTGGAGATGGCCCAGGATGCATTGGGAGACCCTGGCCCTTTCAGGCTAAGGTCTTTTCAGGTACTCACAGGTTGTGTTTGTCCTTCATTCTTGAAGATGCTTGTTGACTAAATATGTGAAAAAAAGATTTGCCTGGAGAAAGAGGAGGCAGGGAGACCACTTAGGAGTCTATTGTAGTTGTCTAGGTGAGAGGTGATGAGGATCTGAACCAAGGTGGTGGTTGTTTGAGTAATGAGAAGGGGGTGGATGCAAAAGGTGTCCAGGGGAAGAAGTGACAAGATCCAGCAGCTGATTGTCTATGTGCAGTGATGGAGAGTGAAGATGCTGAGGTCGAAAACCTAGGTAGCTGGAAGGATGGTAGTACTCTCAACAGAAAGAGGGAAACCGGGAAGGGGAGGGGGCTTAGGGGGAAAAGAGGATAAGTTCTCCTTGGACACATTGGATTTGAGGTATCTTTGGGACATATAGGTCATTGGAGGTGTGAGAATGCACCTCAGGAGAGAGACTAGGGTTGAATGTCTGGATCCGGAGTCATTGATGATAGTGATGATCATTAAATCCAGGGGAATATAAGGTCGCAGAGTAAGAGAGTGTAGAGAGAAGAGGGAAGAAGCTGCAGGACAGAGCCTTTGGGACATCCATAGTGAGAAGGCACAGTTTGGATGAGGAACCAGCAAAGGAAACTAAGAAGAAGGGGTAAGACCAAAAAGATCAAGAAGTATGAAAGAGATTCACAGTTCTAATACAGAATCCTCTTTATTGGTGTCCTGCTATACATATGGAAACGCTCCGTGCGTATGTGTGTGAAGTTCAGAATTTTAAAATCCCCACCCAAAAAATAATATTTAAAGCATCCAACAGAGAAGAAAAGAAAAAGAAAATAGTATCACAGAATCCCAGAAAAAGAATATCCAGGAGGAGAGGGTGATGAACAGTGTCATATGCTATAGAGAACTAATGAGGATTGAGAAAAGAGACCATTGGCAATTATTTGGCTGCTGGACAGAGTGTGACAACCTACTGCTCCACTCAGGGCCTCAGTGCTTGTGAGTCCTAGGCTTCCTTCCTGACCATCCCTCCCTCCTCCTCCATCCTTCCATATCAGCCTCATCCTTCCCTCCCTCTTCCCTAGTACCCTATGGATCCCTCATTTTATATTTTTTATCAGTGCCCTTCCTCATGCTGCTGCTGTTTCTTGCTGTCACAGAAATCCAGCTGTCTCAGAAGACACCACATCCATGGCTGGGCCTACAGGCCTAAGATCTTCTCCCACTTCCTGCCAACATCCTGGGCCAGGAGAAGGAATATGTGTCATCCAGACATGCCTTCTCACTATAGATGTCTCAAAGGCTCTGTCCTACAGCCTCTTCCCTTTTTGCTCTTTATCTTGTTGACCTCATCAATTCCCTTGGGATTAATGATCATTGCTGATGACTCCCAAATCCAGACATCCAACCCTAGTCTCCTGAGTTGCAGTCTCATACCTCCAACGGCCCCTATGTCCTCCTTGACTTTGCCAGGCCCTTCTCTTGCCCCCTTCACTCAGCCACCTGTTTTCCTTGGAGGATCATCTCGTCCAGTTAGGCTACTCTACCCAGATCCTGGTGGCTGTTCCCTGCCAGCCCCCAGGTCATTCTCTTCCCTTTCGCAAGGAGTTCAGGTCCTGGCACACCAGCTTCTCCACTTCAGTCATCCATGCCCTTCATCATACTTGGGGGCTTCAACTCACCTGTCAACACTTCCTCAAATAGCCTGACTTGCTTCCCTGCTTATTTGCCTGTTCAAATACCATGACTTTCAGCTTCGAGGCAAACACACTTAGGGATGGTCATACCCTTAATCTCTCATCCACATCCACAAGCTTTCTACCTCTAGCTCAAGTCAACAAACATTTTTAAAAATTTTATTTATTTATTTGTTTTTAGTTTTCAGTCTTCACTTCTATAAGATTTTGAGTTCTAAATTTTCCCCCCTTCCCTCTGCTCCCTCCTCCCCAAGATGGCATGCGATCTGATATAGGCTCTACATGTACAATCATATTAGACCTATTTCCACATTAGTCATTTTGTAAAGAAGAATTAGAACCAAAGGGAAAAACCACAAGAAAGAAAAAAAGAGAGAAAATAGTCTGCTTCGATCTGCATTCAGACTCCATAGTTCTTTCTCTGGATGTGAAGAGCATTTTCCATCATGAGTCTTTTGGAGTTATCTTAGATCATTGTATTGCTGAGAAGAGTTAATTAAGTCTATCAAAGTCAGTCATCACACGTGCTCCTGGTACTGTGTACTCCTGGTTCACTTCACTCAGCATCGGTTCATATAAGTCTTTCCAGGTTTTTCTGAAGTCTGCCTTCTCTTCATTACTTATAGCACAACAATATTCCATTACATTCATCTACCACAACTTGTTCAGCCATTCCTCAGTTGATGGGCATCCTCTTAATTTCCAGTTCTTGGCCACCACAAAAAGAGCTGCTATAAATATTTTTGTACATGTAGGTCCTTTTCCCATTTTTATGATATCTTTGGGGTACAGCCCTAGAAGTGGTATTGCTGAGTCAAAGGGTATGCACAGTTTTATAGTTCCAAATTGTTCTCCAGGATGGTTGGATCAGTTTGCAACTCCATCAACAATGCATTAGTATTCCAATTTTCCCACATCTCCAACATTTATCATTTTCCTGTTTTGTCATGATAGCCAATCTGATAAGTGTGATGTGGTACCTCAGAGTTTCAACAAGCATTTATTAAGCACCTACTATATCCACAGTCCATAACTCTGAGATTCTGCTCTCTGACCATAACCTCCTATTCTAGCTCACTCCGAGCCTCATTCCCCCAAACCCATTCTCCATCCTTTTCTCCACTGGCAGTCTTCCACCCCTCCCTCCCTTTCCAGGCCATCGCCTCTGCTGTGGATTCATTTTCCTCTCCTTCAAATCTAGACAGTTTTGCCAGTTCACCTTTTCACCTGTCCTTGGCCCTTGGATGCCTCATCCCATCTTTAGCCACCACTCATCTCTTTCCAAAAACCAAGCCTGGATTACTCCCACCATTCACCTGTTCCACCTCTGCCCACGTGGTGCTAGGGAAAGCCACCCAGCTTTGCTGTCTGGGCCCTTCCTGCTGCACTCCAGTCCTTTCACTCTTCCCTGATCTCTCTCACTCCCCACAGAGACCTCTTTCCTCCCAAAGCTGCGATCATTAACACCTTTGCCCTTTCCAGTGCCTTTTCTTAGTGTCCATCCTCAGTCTCGTCAGCATTGCAGCCTGTTTGCCACTTGCCCTCTCTTCCCTGGGCATCCTGTATGACGACTCTGCTCTAAGTCTTACTGGATCATCATTCATGCCCCAACCCCGAAGTGTGGGGGGTAGCCCCGGAGCCCTGTCCTGGGCCTTCTCCTCTCTTTGTCCTATGCTCTTTATGCTTTAAGCTGTCATCTCTATGCTGATGAGGTAGCTGGGGGAATAGAGCACTGGTCACAGAGTCAGGAAAAGCTGAATTCAAATCCAGCCTCACACACTTAATAGCTGTGTGACTCTGGGCAAGTCATACAGTAAACTCTGTTTACCTTATTTCTTCAACTGTGAAATGGGGATAGCACCTGTCTTCCATTGTTGTTGTAAGGGTACAATTAGATGATATTGGTAAGCACTTTGCACAGTTCCTGACACATAGTAGGTGCTTAATAAATGCTTATTCCTTTCCCCCCAACTTGTGACCCTACATCTATATCTAGTCCTCATCTATCTCCTGAGCTCCTGTCTCATATCTCTGCTGCCTGGGTCTCTATCTGGATGTCCCTTAGGCATCTCAAACTCAGAATGGCCAAGACAGAAGAGAAAACAGGATGCTCTGGTGGAAGGAACACTGACCATGGAGTCAGAGGACCCAGGTTCAAATCTCACTCCGATGGTTATGACTTCTGGGGCCCTGGGCCGGCCACTTGGCCTCCACTGACCTTGGTCTACTCATCTGTAACATAAGGGAGTTGGACTAAAGAGCCCTTCAGCATTGCTCTCTGTGATCCTAGGATAAGCTTCAATTACATTAGCTCTCATTATCTTTTCCCCCTCCTCCCAGCTCCCCTTCTTCGCCTCTCTGCTTAGATGAAGAGGCAGCTGGGTAGGGAAGTAGAAAAAGTCTGGATGTGAAGTCAGGGAGACCTGAGTTCAAATGCAGCCTGAGAGTCTTACTGCCTGTGTGACCCTGGGCAAGTCACTTCATCGCTGTCTGCCTCAGTTTCCTCAGCTGTAAAATGGGGATAATAAGAGCACCGACCTCCCAGGTGTGCTGCATCAAATGGGGCGTTTGTGGGGCACTCTGCAGATCTTAAAGCCGTTACTGTAAGGCTGTTACTGTTATTCCAGGCACCCAGGTTTGCAGTGTCAGTGTTATCCTCAGTCCTCGTTTGCCATCTTGTTGATCCCATCTTCTCAGCCTGTCTGGAATCTGTCTCTTCCCTCTTATACCACATCCCTCATCACGTCGCACCACATCTGGACTGCTAGAATAGGCCCCATTCTCTCCCCTCTCCGGTTTTCTCCCATATCACTGCCAAAGTGCTCACCCTGAAGTCCAGGCCCAGCTTTGTCACCCCCTGCTTAAGAAGCAGCACCGGCTCCCCAAGCCCTTGAGATGAGAATCAGACTTACATCTGGCCTTTAAACCCTTCACAGTCCGCTGTCAGCCCACCTCCCCCTCCTCTTCCTTCTCTACTTCCCAGCCAGTCTGGCCTCCTTGCTGCTCCCCATCCACAACAAACTACCTCTCACCGCCTCCCTTTGCATTGATCTGTCCTCCATGTCTGAAATGGGGAACAAATGCTTCCCTTGCCACCTCCTGGAACCCTGAACCAGCCATGGGGAAGATGCCATGTAAACCATAACTCTATACACTGGAGTTCTAGTGAGGGCAAGACTTCAGGAAATTAAAGAGGGCAGGCTTGGGGTTAGGGCTCAAACAGCCTCTTGTTGTGGGAGCCTGCTCTCTCCAGGACCTACCCAGGGTCCTGCGGTATGTTAAGTATATGGAATATTCCCATGGATGCCTGGAGCAGTAGAGCGAGAACCTGGTGCCAACACCTACTGACTGCATGTCCCTGGGCAGTTAACTTCATTGCTAGTGCCCGAGGCTACTCTCTAAGGCTGGAAATTACCCAGAAGGTGCTCATCTTCATCAGTTCATCAGTTCAGAGTATTTCCTTAGCCGGTGCTCCCCACACCAATGGTATCAAACTGAAATGGAAACAGGGCCCATCAACCCCCAAGAAAGGATCCCTGTGACAGCAGACTGACTTTGAAGACCACCTATTACCATTATTTATGTGTTACTGTATTTTTCACTTATTTTGTTAAATATTTCCCCGTTACATTTTAAACTGTTTGACACCTCTTCCCTAAACAAATGAAATCACAGGTTTGGCCAAAAGCAAATATGTTGAAGTCAAATCAACTCAATTCAAGAAACATTTATTTAGTACTTACTATGTGGCAGGCCGGTAGCTAGATGACTGAGAGAATAATCGAGTGCTGGGCCTGGGGTGGTCAAGAAGATGTTGTTCATTTGTTTCAGTAGTATCCAACTCTTCATGACCCCTTTTGAGGGTTTTCTTGGCACAATACTGGAGTGGTTTGCTATTTTCTTCTCTAGCTTATTTAACAGATGAGGAAACTGAGGCAAACAGGGTGAAATGACTTGCCCAGGTCACACTAATAAAGGTCTGAGGCCAGATTTGAATTCAGGCCCACTGCTTTATCCACTGCACAACCTAAGTTCAAATCTGGCCTCACACTTACTAGCAGTGTGACACTGGACAGTGTTAGTTCACCTCTGTGACAGGCAGCCATGGGGCTTAACCTCCATTTTCCTCAATCTGCTAGAGAAGGAAATGGCCAACTCCTCCAGTATCTTTACCCCCAAAAAACCAACGGGGTCATGAAGAGTCAGACACAAGTAAACAACAGCCATGGGACAGGCAACCATTTAAGCCCCAGGGGTACAAAGAAATGCAAAATCAGCCCCCACCCTCAAGGAGCTTCCATTCTCATAGGGAGGACAACATGCAAACAACCACATACAGACTAAATTGGGCATCACCAGCCGAGGGAAAGCGCCATCACTCAGGGGTGTTTGAAAGTGGTCTGTTAGCTGAGGCTTGAGAGAAGGAAGGCAGCCACTGTTTTCACTAAGTCACTAACATGTTGCCCTTTCTTTTAGTATGTAGCTGCCCTGGAAGAAATGCTCCACGCCTTGAAGGAACAGACAAGGTAAGAGTATGGTTAAAAGTTGTAGGGCTGAGAGGAAGCTTGGTTGAGTGGATAGGAAGCAGGTTCAGATTCAGGAGGACCTGGGTTCAAATCTTACCTTTGACATGTACTAGGCCTGTGATGCTCAGCTGATGTGATCAGACAGGCCAACATTAACCTCCCAGAACCCCAGGCAGCTCTCTGCTTCTGGAAGTCAGGGGATGTCCTGGAGCCCTTTGGTATGGGCAGTTTGGGGAAGCCTGGGGATGGCTTTTCAGAATGCTGTTGTCAGATGTATAAAACAAAATACACTGGATTACAAAGGAAACCAATTCTATTGAAATTTAGTTATCAAACTACTTTTAAAAACAAGCTCATCAGGTTATGATCCATATTGCTGGAGTGAGTATTGCCATTCCACCGCAGATCCCCTATACCCATTAATTCAGAGCTCCGGGCCAAACCCAAACAAACAGACAGAAACAGCTCAGCATGCCCGGTCTGAATCAGCTAATCAGGAAAGATGCTTGCCACTTTAGGGGGGAAAGTCTGAGAAGAGCAGAAGGCCTTCAAGGACCACTGTTGTCCTTCTGCATTCTGCATTGGAACTTGCCCAAGGTGATATAGGCATTTGTTTATAGAATGTCAGAGCTGAGAGGGCCCTTAACAGGATGTCAGAGTTGGGAGGGCCCTTGAGCTGGGAGGGCCCTTAGAACACAGGATGTGAGAGCTGGGAGGGCCCTTAGAACACAGGATGTGAGAGCTGGGAGGGCCCTTAGAACACAGAATTGTCAGAGCTGGGAAGGCCCTTAGAACACAGAATGTCAGAGCTAGGAGGGCCCTTAGAACACAGAATTGTCAGAGCTAGGAGGGCCCTTAGAACACAGGATGTTAGAACTTAGAGGACCTTTAGAACACAGAATGTCAGAACTGGGAGGGCCAGGGCCCTTAGAACACAGGATGTCAGAGCTGGGGGGGGAGGTCCTTAGAACACAGGATATCAGAACTTGGAGGGCCCTTAGAACACAGCATGTCAGAGCTGGGAAGGCCCTTAGAACACAGGATGTCAGGGCTGGGATGGTCCCTAGAAGACAGGATGTCGACTTGGGAGGCTCCCTCAGAGATCATCTAGTCCAGCCTTCTCTAAATTTTACAAATGAGGAATTTAATCTTCAAGGAAGTTAAAAGACGTGCCCAAAGTCTCCTGACTGGTTCATAGAAGAGCAGAAACTCAAAGCCAGGTCTCATTGTCCCGGATTCTTTTTCTCCCATGTGCTGTGTCCCTTACAAGTATAAGAATATGGCTCCTGACAGCCCAGAGGAGCAGGGAAAGGCTTCCCGGAGGAGAGGGCTGCCACCTCATCTTTTTTTTTCTTTTCTTTTTTTTTTTTTTGGAGTGGGGAAGACAGGGCAATTGGGGTTAAGTGACTTGCCCAAGGTCACACAGGTAGTAAGTGCGTCAAGTGTCTGAGGCCAGATTTGAACTCAGGTCCTCCAGACTCCAGGGCTGGTTCTCTACTCACTGTGCCACCTAGCTGCCCTGGACACCTCATCTGGAGTTAGCCCAGGATGCCTCCCAGTGATTCATCTCTGTTAAATGGATAGAAGGAGGCAGGTTCTTGGTGACATTTTTTTCTTGTGCTTTTCAGTAAACCTGCCCCTGAAATGCTTAATGAGTATTCGAGAAAAGTGGAGTTTTTAAAAGGAATGTTAGAGGCTGAAAAACTGGTGAGTAAAATAAGTGTCCTGTTCCTAATGTTTATGCAATCACAGAACTTAGAGCTGTCAGGGACTGAGCTCAGAGACCATCTAGAATCCTGGTCCTTTATCCCCACGACAACCCTGTGGTGGGCACTGTAATTATCCCCATTTTGCAGGTGAGGAAACTGAGACAGACAGGTGAAGTGGCATGTATAGGGTCTGAGGCAGGTTTAGAACTCAGGTCTTCCTGACTCCAAGCCTAGCCTTCTGTCTACTGTGCCACCAGCAGCCCATTTTCACATTAAAAGCAGTATTTTATAGGTGATAGATCATTGCACTTAGAGTCGGGAGACCTGAGTTCCAATCCTGCCTCAGATCCTTGCCAGCTAAGTGACCCTTGGTAAGTCACTTCACCTCTGTTTGCATAATTACAGTGCCCAGCACAGGAGTGTTGTAAGGATCAAAGGAGTGCATAATAATAGCAGCAATATAACAAATAATAAAAATAATAATGATGATGGTGATAATAAAAGAACATTATAATTACGGCTAGCATTATATCACACTTTAAAATTTGCAAAGGACTCTACAGATATTGTCTCATTTGGCGCTCACAGAGCCTGTGACGTAGGTGCTGGGATTATTTCCGTTTTACAGATGAGAAAACTGAGGCTCACAGGGTGAGCTGACTTGCCCAGGGTCACCCACAGCTACTCTGTCTCAGGCAGGTAAACCCTCGGGTCTTCCTGATTCTAAATCCAGCCCTCCATCCACTGTGTCACCTAGCCAGTTAGCACCACCATCGCCATCGCCAGTATCCCCAGCACCTAGCTCAGAGGGAGGGGCCTCGGTGGCCCCACTGGGCCCCAGAGGCACACGCAACAGACTCATTTGGGTGTGTGCCCAAGGAATTTTATTTATTTTTAAAAGGTAAACACTTGTTGAATATTTACTCACAGAGGACATTGTTTTTTATTCATCAAGCTAAAGAAAATACATTTAATTTTAAAAAATCAATGACTCCACTTCACTTATAAAGGCTCCACTTAATCAGACCCTTCCCCTTTCTCTACAACACAGAGCAAGCATTTTGACTTTGCCCTCTTGGCCTCTATGGGAGGGGACCTGCTTCCTCAGCCTCTGCTTAGTCAAGGGCTGATGACCAGAGGGGGAGGGGAGCCTTTTCAAATCTGACATTTAACTCATTTGCTTTCCTGTGCCAACCTGAGCCCTGGGGCCACATTCCATGGGCTGAGCCAAGGAAAACAAAGTGGCCAGCGAGTGAAAAGGGAAAGAAATTGTGTTGATTTTTCTTTTCCTTGACTTGGCTGCGGCCACCTGGAGGCCCTGGACAGGATAGGAGAGGACAGGAGAGGACCAGAGAGGCCCTGGACTGCCTGGGGAGGGGGCCGGCCTCCTGGGGGAAGGAAGGAGAAGGGCACAAACCCTCCTGACCTAGACAGGGACTGGGCATGGGGCAAGGACAAGCCCCTTTGGTGTAGGGGAGTCCACACTGCTGAGTACCTGGAGTAGGGTTATTGAGGGGCCCCATATTAAGGGGCTATGTGGAGGGAGAGTAAGTGGGAAGCAGAGAAAGAAGACGGACATGGTGGTGGCAGTGGCTGTCAAAACCAGAGAGACAGGGCTCCTCCCCACCCCCATCCCAGGCAGCCCTGCCCTGGGGAGAGGGCCGTGGGAGCCACATCAGCACGTGTCTGAGCACATCTGACATACTTCCTGTGCACATCTCCCATGGGTAATCATCAGCATTTGCGGAATTGAAATCCAATTTTTAAATTAAAATTACCAAGGCTGGATCTCTGCTAAAGGGAATGGGAAGGAAGAATTTTGGAAATGAAAGTGATGCAAAAACAAAAGGTATCAAGAAGCTTTTATGGAAAAAAATCACCTCTTGCCAGGGATGGCACAAGGAATCCCTGTACAGCATGGCAAACCAGTCACATTCCAGCAATTTGCAAAACTTGGTGAGGGTCTGCTGACCTCTCCCTCTGACTAGACAAACGAGACTCAGGTCCTGGAAATCCTCATCATAGATGCCAGTTGTCACTGGTAATGGGATCCCTAGTGGCGTGGGGGTGGGGTTGGGGGAGGGGAACAGAATTGCTTGTGGAGCATACGTGGAGTTGGGTCACCTCCTCAACCTGGCCTCTCACTTCATTTTAGAGGCTTCCTGGGAGGGGGACACTGATTCCCCAAAGAGAGATCACAGGGTCAGAAGGTATAGCCAGCACTACCCCATACTTATCCAACCTCCTCTTTTCTTTCCCCAGTCATCTTCCTCGGAGAAAGCCCTAGCCAACCAGTTCTTGGCCCCAGGTCGCACACCCACCACCACCAAAGAGCGGGTACCAGCCACCAAGACAGTGCACCTGCAGACCAGGGCTCGGTACACAGGAGAGATGAGGAGTGAGCTGCTGGGCACGGTATGTGTTATGTCACTGAGGCAAAGCACCATGGGGCAGAAAGGGCCTTCCCTCCCCTCCCCAGCCACATCACCCATAGGTCACCTGGCCTTTGCTGGAATGCCTCCAGAGGCAGCCAAAGTTCCATGTTGGATAGCTTTCCTTCTTAACAAACTCTTCCTTAACAGAGAGCCAAGATCCACCTTCCTGTACTCTCCACCCATTGGTCCCAGTTCCACCCTCTGGGGCCAAGCAGAACACAGCCCTTCAGGGACTTGAAGACAATGATCCCATCCCCGCCAGGACTTGTTTGTGTCAGTCTCCCTGCCTCCCTCAGCTGATCCTCAGATGACACAATGTAGAGTCCCCTCTTCATCCTGGTCCCCCTCCTCTGGAAGGGCATCAATCCTCCTAAAACATGATCCCCAGAACCAGACACAATACTGCAAATACAGCCTGAGCACAGCAGAAGCATCAGCCTCCCTTGTCCTGGGCGCTAGAAGTCTACCCAGGAAGCCTATTGTAGGTTGTGGGAGGTTTATTTGGCTGTGATGTTACAATGTTGAGCCTCCAGTCCAGGCAGGCAGCAGTAAGCATTTATTAAGCTCTTACTGTGTGCCAGGCACTGAGCTAAGTAAGCTCTTGGAATACAGATACGAGTGAAAAAGAACAACAGTCCATCCCCTCAAGGGGCTTCCATTCTAAGGGAGAAAGATGAGACCAAAAGGAGGCTGAGGCTTGGTGTCAAAGTCCAGAAAGTGAGAAGCATAGCTGGGAGGAGACTGAAGCATGTCCAGCCTGGACCCTGCCCAAAATGGAAGCCCTGAGAGGAACTCACCAAGAAGAGAAGGGGAGCCGTCCAGCAGAGGGATGTTCCATGTTGAGGAGAACACAGGGTAGATGGATCTTCTAGGCTGAGGAGAACACAGGGTGGATGGATCTTCTAGGCTGAGGAGAACACAGGGTGGATGGATGTTCTAGGCTGAGGAGGCTGGAGGCTGTGAGGGACGTTCAAAGGTGAGATTGCAGCCAAGGCATGATGTTAGACGCCAACATCTTTCCCCCCTTCCTGTAGGTGATTAGGATTCTCTTGCTGACAGTCTCCCCACTTTCACCACATTGTCATGTGGGGTGCCAGTCAGCTCTGCCCCAAAGGAATTCATGGGCCAATCCCTATGGATCGATTCAGCTCCCACGGGGTGTGCTTACCTGGGGAGAGGCAGGACTCCACCCTGGTCTGCAGAAGATGCAAGGGAGACAGGACATTTAGGAAAACAAAGAAATGCCCTTGTTTGCATAGAACTTTATAGTTTTTCATCAAGTTAAACTGAATTTAAAACATTTTTCCCAAAAAGCTTTCTTGATGCTTCTTGTTTTTCTGTCACTTTCATTTGCAGTATTCCTCCTTCCCATTCTCCTCCATAGACAGCCAGCCTTTGTGACAAAGAATAAAAACAAGAGGGGGAAAAGTCATCGTATACCATAGCATATGCAGTATTCCACATCCACAGGCCCCCATTCCTGTTCTGTAAAGAAGAGAAGCTGATAAGCCTCTTTCTCATAGCCCTTCTCCAGGGCCAAGCCTGATTTTTATCATCATGCAGCTTTCACTTTCGTGGTCGTTGTTTTTAATAGTTTTTATCTAAGTGATTTCCATCCTCATTACTTCATCTGCTCACAAATGTTGAATTGTGGGGTCAGACCATAAATCCCTGAGGGACTCAGAAAGGGGAGACCATTTGGATCTGGAGTGATCTAAGAAGCATTCCTGAAGGAGGTGGGAATTTAGCTAAGCCTTGATGATGGGGAGGATTTAGGGAGGCTCAGGAAAAAATGGGCCACAGCATAGAGAAAAGCCTAGAGGTGGGAAGAGGAGGATGTGTGGGAGCCATCGGGGAGACCCACCTGGCTCGAGCAGAAATGTTGGGGGAGAAAAGGCAGGTTGTGGAGGGCATTGAATGGCAGGGAATTTTTGACCTGATATAGTGAGAGGAGCATGATGGACAGGGAAAGAAGGGAGGAAGGAAGGCCAAGGTGGCTGCTGGTGTGATCCAGGTCTGCAGGTATGAGGGGCTGGGCAGTGGCCAGTGAGTCTGAGACACATTTCAAAAGAAGCAACCACAGGGCTTAGTGATAACTCGAAGATAGGGATGCAAAGAAGGTATTCAGATGACTCCTCATACTGGCATTCGAGGCCTCCACAGAAGGTCATGTTGAATACCTTCCCTTGTCACACCCGTCATGTGTCACACACCCTCTAGAGCTTGATGTAGCTTGGGTTTGACCCTGGGAGCCCAAAATCGATGTCAGAACTGTATAAACTCAGGCAGAGCCTACCAACCACTGGATAGAAGTCCCAGGACAGTGTGTCTGTCACGCCAGGACCAACAGGGCTCAGTTCAATGATTCATTATTGAATTGGCCCCAGGAAAATGATTTTTTTTTTGCCCATAGCAACCCTCCAAGACCACCTACTCCTCCACAAAAGGGCTGTAATCGGCACCTATGAATGAACTAGCCACACTGCTGAAATTTCAGCTCCTTGATGTATGGACTTGTTGATCTTTCTCCATTTTTCTTTTCATAAAGGCCTCATTTTAGACATGTAGCCTGTATGAACTCTTTGTTAG
Organism: Trichosurus vulpecula; assembly: GCF_011100635.1. Classification (NCBI taxonomy): domain Eukaryota; kingdom Metazoa; phylum Chordata; class Mammalia; order Diprotodontia; family Phalangeridae; genus Trichosurus; species Trichosurus vulpecula. Next base: position 62,326,452 of record NC_050573.1, on the reverse strand, counting down.
GACCAATAGGGTAAATGTTTATGAAAGTGGATTAAGTGACCGAAGCTCAGGACCTGCCTGGATGAAACATTGCCAGAGTGAAAGCAAAGCTTGGGTTTTGTGGCCCTGGATCAGAATTCCTCCTTCTCAGGGCTCTCTGTGAAGCCTCATGCTGGTCCCAGCTAAGGCTCCAGAGGGGCCTTGGCCATAGTCAGCTTATATGCAGGAAGGAGACTTGGTGTTTCTCCTCTGGCCAGCTTCTTAGCCTGGGTTCAGTGGGTCAGCCTGGTGATGGAGTACACTTTCTCATTGTAGCTTTTCTCCCCTTAGGAGTCCTCAGCAACCAGTGGTGAGTAGACACAGCCCCTCAGAACTGTTTGCTTTGAGCCCTGGAAAGGAAGCCCGGGCAGCTCAGCATCATCATTGCAGAGATGGAAAGCCTCCAGCTACCTGAAGCTGGCACCATGAAGTCATGGAATGAACACTGGCAAGGGATGCAGGTTCAGATCCTGGCCTTGCTCCCTGCTTCCTCTGTGACTTCTCTCTCAAGGTCTCAGTGTCCTCACTGGCAAAACAAAGGGATGACATCTGAGTCTCTAAAATCCAGCTCTAAGTCCTATGGTCTCACTACCAATCATGGGTACCAGAGAGTAATCCCCATCAGTCTCCGTGCCTAGGAGAGGGACAAGAAATTACCAGTATCTTTCCAGTCCTAGAGAGCCCCACTGCTGCCTGTTCCCTGAAAGCAGCCTGGAAAGTGGTTCAGGGAAGAAAGTCTCTGTGACAAGGGGAGCCAAAGCCTCTTGTGACTCTCAGAAGCCAACAGCAGGGGGAGACTTGACTCGCTCAAGATACAATTGCAGGGAATGAGCAGTCTGTGAGGAGCCCAGATTGGCTTTCTAGTTCAGCCTTGCTGTGTGACCCAGAATCAGGCATCTCCCCATTAAACTGACAGGGTTGGACTGAAGGCCTTCCTCTGGTGCCTCACCATGAGAAGGGAAGTAACCCTTATGGATCTTAAAATCCATACTGGCCGAGCAGCCAACCAGTCAATCAGCCAGCATTTATGAACCATTTACCATGTGCCAGGCTCTGTGCTAGGCAGTGGGGGTACAAGAACAAGGAATGAAGCCATCCCTGCCTTCAAGGAGCTTACATGGAGGAGATAAGTGGAGGGGGGTGGACATCAACATGAAGGGCAAAAGCTGTGGCTGGTTCTAAGGCCCCACGTAGCTTAAGCCCATCACCAGGTAGCCCTCAGCCTGATGATATTTTTGGCCGAAGTATCTCTCTGTTTACTAAGTCACTAAGGGGTTGAGATGAGCTTTGGTGGAATAAGTCCACACCCTGATGAAATCACAGATTCTTGATGTTTTGAAGAAGTGGCAGGATGGGAGGGAGGGGTCAGGCTCTAGACTGTGGCCTGGATCCTCAGGCCCCTTTCAGTGCCAGCCCTATGTGTGGAATTGTTACAGGAGACATGGCCCAGGCCCTCAAAGGTTACTGTCTGGCTGGGTAGACAAGGCTAACCAAGGCTAACACACCAGAAAACTTACATTAACACCTTGAGATCATAGACCAAAGGGAATCAGAGCCCAGAATGTCAGAGCTTGGGAGGGCCCTTAGAACACAGGATATCAGGACTGGATGGGCCCTTAGGACACAATGTCAGAGCTGAGAGGGCCCTGAGAACCCAGAATGTCAGGGGTGAGAGGGTCCTCAGAAAACAAGAGGTTGAGGGGAAGGGCCTTTAGGCACAGAGTGTTAGAGCCAAGAAGGACCTTAGAACACAATGTCATCACTAGAAGGTAACCTTAGAGATCATCTAGTCCACCCCCACCCCATTTTTCAGCTGCAGAAATTGACCCAGAAAGGAATCCAAACATCACTCAGCTAGGAAGTGGCAGATCCTGGACAAAAACCCGTCTGAGGACCCTCAGCCCAGGACTTTTTCCACTGCCAAGGGCCATGAGAGGGACAGACAAATAGGAGTTTGAAGAGGGATCCCTGGGAGTTGAGTGGGCTTCATGACAAAGGGCTAGAGAGAGAGCAGGTCAGGGGGAAAGCCCCATCAGGGTCTCAGGCAATGGCTACCTAGCACCTAGTCAGCATTTCACAAAGGGTATGACCAAAAGCACTACGTGAGGAAAGAGTATGGCACAGTGATGGGGGTGGGGCAGAGACAAATAGGGCTGAAGCCCCCTTAAGGTGTCCTTAAAGGTTAGGATCGGAAATTCCAGGAATACTTGGAGCCCCTGGAATGGACTTAATCCGAAAGCTTCACAGGGGAGAAGCCCATCAGTGCAAGGGAACAGTAAGAGCTTGCAACTGACGGATGCCTATTTTGGTTCCAGGTTCTGGGGACCTAAACTTAAGGAAACGAACGTAAGTGACTCATCTTTGGTACCATCTCTTCATCTCATTGTAGGGACCCCTAGAATTCATAGATGGGTGGGGCCTCAAAGGCCATCCAGTCTAACTCCCACCTGAAACACGAACCCCATCCCTACAACAGAGCCAGCAAATGACCAGCCCAGCCAGCTTTGGTACCTTCAGTGGTAGGAAATTCACTGTCTCCCAATTAGCCTATCCCACTTAGGGACTGCTCTCATCTCTAGGACATTTTCCTTCATGTCCAACTGAAATCTGTTTTCCCTGTAGCTTCTACCCATTGCGTTGCCCTCTAGGGCCAAACAGCAAGTTTAATCCCTCTTGCCCTAGACAGCCCTTCCAGTATTTGAGGACACTTCTCATTTGGCCGCATAAGCCTGGTCTTCTTGAGGCTCAGTGTCTCCAGTAACTTTAACTGATGTTCTGGATGGAACTCCATCTTCCTAGTTATCCCTCCTGAGAACTAGAGAAAGTGACTTAACTGATGCATATCTCCTGTCCTAAACAGGTGCTTGAAATTCTATTGTTGCCATATGTAATAAGGCCTGTGGCTATTATGCAGAAGCCTTTTTATGCTTATGTATGGGGAGTCCAGGCCATAATGTTCACTCTGGAGCTTAGATACCTGTAGCCTAGAATAAATAGCATGATCACCTAGCACAGGGGCAAAGGGGACAGGCGGTTTTTCTTTTTTGGTGGTTTGGATCTTTACTCTTTCTGAACAAACCTTTCCCCACCCCACCCCCTCTGCACACACAGGGGCCTTGGGACAGATGAGAAGCAGTCAGCTGCTGAGCTCGATGCTGTGCTACAGCATCACCACAGTGTCCAGGAGAAGCTGGCCGAGGAGATGTTGAGTTTGGCCCGAAGTCTGAAGAACAACACTCTGGCGGCACAGAATGTTATTAAACAAGATAATCAGGTAGAGCGACAAGAAACCCGAGATGCCCAGCTGGCGTCTCCAGCTGGTAGAGCCACAGAGCAGCAGCATGGAGGGGGATGGGAGCACTTAGAACAGGATAGCTGAGAGGGCCCTTAGGACACAGAATATCAGAGCTGGGAAGGCCCTTAGGACCCTGAATGTCAGAGCTGGGAGGGCCCTTAGAACACAGAGGGTCAGAGCTGGGAGGGTCCTTAGGACACAGAATGTCAGAGCTGGGAGGGCCCTTAGGACACCTTGTCAGAGCTGGGAGGCCCTTGGAACAGAGAATGTCAGAGCTGGGAGGGCCCTTAGGACACAGGATGTCAGAGCTGGGAGGGCCCTTAGGACACAGAATGTCAGAGCTGGGAGGGCCCTTAGGACACAGAATGTCAGAGCTGGGAAGGCCCTTAGGACCCTGAATTTCAGAGCTGGGAGGGTCCTTAGGACACAGAATGTCAGAGCTGGGAGGGCCCTTAGGACACCTTGTCAGAGCTGGGAGGCCCTTGGAACAGAGAATGTCAGAGCTGGGAGGGCCCTTAGGACACAGGATGTCAGAGCTGGGAGGGCCCTTAGGACACAGAATGTCAGAGCTGGGAGGGCCCTTAGGACACAGAATGTCAGAGCTGGGAAGGCCCTTAGGACCCTGAATTTCAGAGCTGGGAGGGTCCTTAGGACACAGAATGTCAGAGCTGGGAGGGCCGTTAGGACACAAAGGGTCAGAGCTGAGAGGGCCCTTAGAACACAGTGTGTCAGGTCTGGAAGGGCCTTTGGACACAGGATGTCAGAGCTGAGAGGGCCCTTAGGACACAGAATGTCAGAGCTGGGAGGGCCCTTAGAACACAGTGTGTCAGGTCTGGAAAGGCCCTTAGAACACAGAATGTCAGAGCTGGGAGGCCGTTAGAACACAGGATGTCAGAGCTGGGAGGGGCCTTAGAACGCAGAGGGTCAGAGCTGGGAGGGCCCTTAGAACACAGAGGGTCAGAACTAGGAGGGCTCTTAGAACACAGAATGTCAGAGCTGGGAGGGCCCTTAGAACACAGGATGTCAGAGCTGGGAGGGCCCTTGGAAATCACCTAATCCAATCCCCTTATTTGACAGATAGAAAAAATGAGGACCTCTGATGGAAAATGCTTTGCCCAAGGACATAGAGCTTAGCAGTGAGGTTTGGACTAGAACCTAGGAGGTGCTGGTGTGGGTGGTAGGACCTCTGAGCTTCCCTGGGTGCTGGGGCAGAGCCACCCCCTCACCCTGTTCTGCTTGTCCTTTCCTGCAGACACTCTCCCACTCCCTCAAGATGGCAGACCAGAACTTCGAGAAGCTGAAGACGGAATCAGAGAGGTTGGAGCAACATGCCAAGAAGTCAGTCAACTGGCTCCTGTGGATCGTGCTCATCTTCGTCTGTTTCATCTTCATCAGCATGATCCTCTTCATCAGGATCTTCCCCAAGTTAAAGTGAAACCAGGGCCTGGCTAGCTGACATGTGGACAAGAGTAGAGGGAAGTGGGGGTAGGTCTGGACTTAAGAAACAATCATTCGCCTCCCACAGTTTCCTTCTAAACACTCGGGAACATAGGGCAGGAGGGTCTTCCTCAAAAGGAGGAGAATAAAATGAGATTTCCCTAATGTTGATGAATGGTTGTCCTCCAGCTTTGTGCCCTAGAGCATGTCACAGCCCTCATTCCTCTGGTCCCATCTCCTCACAGTCCTGCAGCTCTGATGATTCTGTAAGTTGTGGGTGAAGTCCTAGCTTCAGATCCTGAGGAAGGACTGGCTCCAGCCTTCTTGGTGCTTTTGCAGAATTCAGCTCAGCAAACAGTGAGTAAGGGCTTATAAAGTACAGGACCCAGTACTTAGCACTGGGGACTCAGACAACGATGAAGTTCTTGCCTTTAAGGAGCTTATATTCTAGCAGAGGGGTAAGATATGCCCGAGCACAGTACACCATGGAAGGTCAGGCAGACACAAGTATATTGTGCAGTAGAGGGGGATTGGGCATTAGAGGTCAAATGGAGAGGGATGAGAGGTTGGGAAGGGAGGGATTATTCCTGGTCCTGGCACCAAAGAAGGCTTCATGGAGGAGGTGATAACAGAACCACTTGAGTGGTTCTGAACACCACAAAAAGTAAAGTAATGTGGAGGGGCCTCTTCCCTGTCCCTTTCCCCCACCCCATATCCACTCTATAGTCAAATTGTAAGGCCTGCCTCTCCAAAATCCATTCACATAACCTCCACCTTCAGGCCCTTCTCACTTCTTATCTAGACTGTTGTAATTGGTCTTCCTTACTTTGTCTCCTCCCACTTCAGTCCAGCCCATGTCAAGTTAATATTCCTAAAGCCCAGCTCTGATTGTCACTCCATCACTCAAGAAACTTCACTGACATCCTATTGCCTTTCTCTTAATTTGGAAAATTAATTTATTCCATCATAAGAACTTACACGTAGTCATGGACAGCAACAGTCTGCTGGCTGGACAAGTTACCCCAAAGGACATCATATAAAACAAATAATCAAGGACTAATCTGTGTGGAGTTTGTTGGGGGGAAAGTTTTTAAAGAAAGAAAAAAGGAAGAAAAGAAGCCGTCCAGAACTAATTTTGAAGCACATGTCAGCTACCTATTACTCTGTTTTCAGATTCCTGGGCAGTAAAAACATATGCCTTCTTTATAACCTGAGGATCCCAAGTTTAAAAAATAAATTCACAGAATGGAAAGAAATAATATAAAAACATGGCTCAAGAAATCCCCTAGAGAGCAAAACTATGTGAGAAGGTAAACAAAGATACTTTGCGGGTATGTACAGTTACAACATTTCACATGGCTATTTGCCCCCCATTTCTAAGGGCCCTTTCAGCTCTGACATCCTGTTTTCTAAGGACCCTCCCAGCTCTGATATCTCTGTCCTAAAGGCCCTCCCAGCCCTGACATCCTGTGTTCTAAGAGCCCTCCCAGCTCTGACATCCTGTGTTCTAAAGGCCCTCCCAGCTCTGACATTCTATGTTCTAAGGGCCCTCCCAACTCTGACATCTCTGTCCTAAGGGCCCTGCCACTGGATGAGAAGTGGGGGATAGAATAACATAATATGCAAACTCCTCTGTTTGGCATTTAAAGCCCTTCACAGTCTGACTTCTGCTCACCTTTCCAAACTGATTTCCATTTCTGTTACTCTCTCACAATCCACATTTCAGTCAAACTGACCCACAGCCTGTTTCTTGTACAAGAATCCCATCTCCAAGTCTTTGCCCAGGCTACTCTCCATGCCTGGAATTCATCCTGTCCTCACTGCTGCTTCTTAGAATCCCTAGCTTCCTTCAAGATTCAGCCCAAGTGCCACCTCCTATAAGAAAACTTGTCTGATGTCTTCTGTTCTGAGAATCTCTATCCCTTTGTATTTACTAGATTTTATGTTTTCTTCTCTGGGTTGGGGAGATGTTTCCCTCTCGTTGGAATGTAAACTCCATGAAGGCAGGGAATGTTTTTAGTTTTTTCTTTGAATCCACAGTGCCTGCAATATGGTAGGTGACTAATGAAAGCTCGATGAAGGGAGAGAGGGAGGAAGGAAGGAAGGAAGATGAAATTTGGCAAGGGGGAAATATAAAGTTTTACATTGGGATTCAAAAGACGCTCAACTTTGGGGACAGCCAAGATGGTGGAGAAAAGGCAGGGACTTGCCTGAACTCTTCCCCAAACCCTTCCAAATACCTTAATGCCTCAAAACAAATGCTAGAGCCACAGAACCCATGAAAAATGGGATGAAACAGTTTTCTAGCCCAAAACAACTTAGAAGGTTGGCAAGAAAGGTCTGTTACACTGGGGTGAGAATGGAGTTCAGTCCAGCACAGGCCATGCCCCAGGAAACCAGCAGTAGGACTTGGAAGCAACTGAATCAGTGGAGGTTTCTGGACCTCTCAGCCCACAGATGGTAAGGGGGTCAGATAAACTGTTCAAAAAGAGATTACAGGGGTCCCTTGGCTGGCACCAGGGGCAGGACTCTGCTGCATTGTCTTTACTTGGATCTGGGTCACAATTCTGGTCTCAGTCCCAGGGCAAGGAGGAGCACTAGCAGACCAGAGTTCATGGCTGCAGGGGAGCTGAGACCCTGGCCACAGTTTCAGGGCAGAAAAGAGTACTTGTGGTCACTCACAGACTGGAGCACAGGTAACGAGAGTGGTAAACACACCTCTCCCTAGATCATACCACTTTGGAAGAACCAAAAACTTACAGGTCCCCAGAATTATCTCTGAAAACAGCTGCACAAAAGAACTGAAGCTTGGGACAGTGCCCCCTCCACACCAAAAGCAGAGTCCATTTTAGCAGAGATTTAAAAGTCAAGAAATTGGCTGGAAAAATGAGCAAACAGCAGAAAAAGATCCTAACTATAGAAAGTTACTGTGGTGACAAGATCAAAACAGAAACTCAGAAGAAGACAACAAAGTCAAAACTGCTATATCCAAAGCCTCAAAGAAAAATACGAATTGGTTGGAGGCCATGGAAAAGCTCAAAGAGGATTTTAAAAATCAAGTAAGTGAGGTAGAGGAAAAATTGGGAAGAGAAATGAGAATGATGCAAGAAAATCATAATAAAAGAGTCAATAGCTTGGTAAAGGAAGCACACGCACGCGTGCACACACACACACACACACACACACAGAAGAAAATAACATCTTAAAAAATAGAATAGGCCAAATGATAAAGAGGCACAAAAATCCAATGAGGAGAAGAATGCTTTGAAAAGCAGAATTGACCAAATGGAAAAAGAGGCACAAAAATTCACTGAAGAAAACAACACTTTAAAAAGTAGAAATGGCCAAGTGAAAAAGGAGGTGTAAAAGCTCACTGAAGAAACTGTTTCCTTAAAAATTAGAATTGGACAAAATGGAAGCTAATGACTCCATGAGGCATTAAAAATAAAATAAACAAAATCAAAATAATGAAAAAAATAGAAGAAAATATGAACTATGTCATTGGAAAAACAACTGACCTGGAAAATAGATCCAGGAGAGATAATTTAAGAATTATTGGACTACCTGAAAGCCATGATCAAAAAAATGAGCCTAGACATAATCTTTCAGGAAATTATCAAGGAAAACTTCCCTGATATTCTAGAACCAGAGGGTAAAATGGAAATTGAAAGAAGCCACTGATCACCTCATGAAAGATATCCCAAAATGAAAACTCCCAGGAAGATTATAGCCAAATTCCAGAGTTCCCAGGTCAAGGACAAAATATTGCAAGAGCTGGAAAAAAAAAAAAACAACTCAAATATCATGGAGCCACAGTCAAGATAATACAAGATTTAGCGGTTTCTACATTAAAGGATTGGAGGGCTTGGAATATGATATTCCAGAGAGCAAAAGAGCTATGATTACAACTAAGAATCACCTGTCAAGCAAAACTGAGTACAGCTATCCCTTCCACATTGTGGAGGTTAGGGATGTGGTGCTCCAACAATCTGGAAAATCTGTGTAAAGATTTTTGGCCCTCCCTTCATACCAGAGAAAGAGTCTGAATTATTATGGTATTAAAAGATAAAATACTATACAATACTATACGTATGTTTATGCATTTCTGAGTTTCTAAACTTTTTCTGTGTCATCTGCTGGCCTTCACGTGTTGTCTACAGCCTCGGCAAAACTCCCTCGAAATTCCCATTTAATTTCTTATGCCAGCTGACAATATATCAGAACCTCAATAAGGAAAGTCAAGATGTAGGAGGGATAATGTATAATCCTTCTGAGGGAAAATGGATATTTAGTGAAATAAAACACTTTCAAGCATTTCTGATGAAAAGACCAGAACTGAATAAAAAAATTTGACTTTCAAATACAAGACTCAAGAGAAACATAAAAAGGTAAACAGGAAAGAGAAATCATAAGGGATTCAGTATGGTTAAACTGCTTACATTCCTACATAAGAAAATGATACTTGTAACTCCTAAAAACTTTATCATTATTAGGGTAGTTAGAAGGAGTATACATAGACAGATGGCATGGATGTGAGTGGAATATGATGAGATAATTATCTTTAAAAATAGAGGTTTGAGAAAGAGGAATGCACTGGGAGAAGGGGAAAAGGAGAGGTAGAATGGGGTAAATTTTTTCATATAGAAGAAACTTTTGGTGGTGGGGAGCGACGCATGAACTTTACTCATCAGAATTGGCTCAAGGTGAAAGGAGAGAGAGAGTAGGATAAACAGGTGGAAAATAAGATGGAGGGAAATACATAGTAATCACAACTGTGAAAAAAATTTAAAGCAAGTTTCTCTGATAAAGACATAATTTCCCAAATATATAAAGAACTGAATCAAATTTATAGAAATAAGAGCCGTTCCTCAATTGATAAATGGTCAAAGGATGTGAACAGGCAATTTTCAGACAATAATCCAAGCTATCTGTAGTCATATGAAAAAAAAAATGTGCTAAATCACTCGGTTAGAGAAATACAAATTAAAACAACTCTGAGTTACCATCCCACACCTATCAGATTGGCTAATATGACAGAAAAGGAAAATGACAAGTGTTAGAGGGGATATGGGAAAATTGAGACACTAATGCACTGTTTGTGAAGTTGTATACTGATTCAACCATTCTGTAGAGCATTTTGGAATTATGCCCAAAGGGCTATAAAACTGTGTACCCTTTTACCCAGAAATACTAGGTCTATATCCCAAAGAGGAGAAGAAGAACAACAGCAACAACAACAAAAACAACAAGAAAAGGAGCTACATGTACAAAAATATTTCTAGCAGCTCTTTCTGTGATGGCAAAGAATTGGAAATCAAGGAGATGCCCATCAACTGGGGAATGGCTGAACAAGTTGTTGTATATGATTGTGATGGGAAACTATTATGCTATAAGAAATGATGGGCAGGATGCTCTCAGAAAAACTGGGAAAGACTTACATGAACTGATGCAAAGTGAAATAAGCGGAACCAGAAGAACAGTAACAGCAACATCCGTACAATGATCAATTGTTAATGAATTAGCCATTCTCAGCAATACAATGATCCAAGACAATTCTGAAGGATTTATGATAAAAAATACTGTCCACCTCTCTCCAGAGAAAGAACTGGTGGAGTCTGAATGCAGATTGAAGCATACTTTTCTCTACTTTCTTTATTTTTCTTGGTGTTTTTTCGTCTGTGTTTTCTTTTAAAACATGACTAACATGGAAATATATTTTTATATGTAATTGGGGGAAATAATATTAAATTAAAAATAAAATATTAAATTAACCCCAACTTCTCAAGTGCAAGATGGGTGAAATATGACCATTGAGCAGTTGACCTGAAAAAGCTATAAGGATCTTAGTGGTCAGCAAACTTGATATGAGGCAACATGTCAGACGACAACCCAAAAAGTAAATGGGATCTTGGGCTGCAAATAGAGGCCACGTCCATCAGTAGTGAGATTATATTTCCATCATACTCTGCATTGATCAGACCACCCTGGAAGTTCAGGTCTCCAGTCCAAATGCCACATTTCAGGGAGTATCTTGATAGACAGAAGGTATCCACAGGAGGGTAACCAGGGTGGTGAAGGGACTCCAAGTCACTCCATAGAAGGATCCATTAAAGGAACTGATAAGTTTCTGGCTTGAAGGAGGGAAAGCTGGCAAGGGCAGCATGATGCCGGGTACTCAGATATTGAAGAGCTTTCACCTGGAAGAGGACAATGCAACCTGTTCATCTTTGCCCCAGAGGGCAGAACCAGAAGCAGCAAGGTAGAAGTTGCAGAGGGTAAGATTTAGGCTTATTGTAGAGAAAATGAGCATCATTCCAGCCTAGGGTACGAGGAGGAGGGGTTCCTGAGCCCAGGAAGAAGGGCAACTACAGAGCCACTACATGTCCTAGCAGAGGCCCCCAGAACATCCATCTCCAGGATGTGCTTTGAATTTAAACCCTGAGAGAGTTCAAAACCAACAGACTACCAAAAGAAGAAAAAAGGGAAGGAAGAAAGGAAGGTAAGAAAGGAAGCAAAGAAGGAAGGAAAGGAAGGACAAGGGAAGAAAGGAAGGAAAGGAAAGAAGGAAGGGAAGAAAGGAAGGAAAGAAAGGAAGGGAGGAAGGAAGGAAGGAAAAGAGCAAGGAATTAGATGATGGAGGCCAGGGAACCATGTTTTCTTTGATTTCTTTCCTTAAAATGATAAAGCAGAGGCTGAAATCTCTCAACTCTCTTGCACATTCTTCCCCTTTATATGCACATTATGTTCCAACTAAATTGGCCTATTTGCCCTCAGACTTCACCCTTCATCTCCCACCTCTAGGCCTTTGCATAGGCTATTAACCCTTGCCTGGAATGCACACCTTTCCCTCTACTTCTCAGAATTCCTAGTTTCCTTCAAGGCTCCCCATACATGCCACCTCCATGAGGCCTTTCCTTAGTCTCTTTGTTGTCAGTTTTGACGTTTTCCTCAAATTACCTTGTCTCTATGTACATCTCTTTGTACATCAAATCTCTCAAGTAGAAGATAAAGTCTGAGAAGTTGGTAACTCTTTTCAGTGACTCACTGGGGCCTTACAACATAACATTATAGGGGCTTAATAAATGCTGGTGGGCCTGTATTGAATTGGAACTTAGGGCAGTGGTCCAAGCACCCACTGATGCTTGTAGTAGTAGCCTTGCCACTAATTAGATGTGTGATCTTGAGGAAGTGCGACATGGCAGAAAACGCTGGGGCTTAGAAGCGTATCACCTTCTACCTTGCCTTCTTCGTAGTCATGTGATCTTGGATGACTGACCTTACTTCTCTGGGCTTCAGTATCCCCATTTGTGAAGTGCTCTGTGTTCTAATGTCCCTCTAAATTCTGACATCCTATGCTTAATGTTCTAGGACCCTCTCAGCTCTGACATTCTGGGTTCTAAGGTCCCTTCTCCCCCCAGCTCTGATATTCTATCTTCGAAGATCCCTCAAAGGTCTGACATTCTAAGAGCTCTCCCAGGTCTGACATCTTGTGTTTCTAAGGTCCCTCCCAGCTCTGACATTCTGTGTTCTAAAGGCCCTCCCAGCCCTGACGTCCTGGGTTCTACGGGCCCTCCCAGCTCTGACATCCTGTGTTCTAAAGGCCCTCCCAGCTCTGACATCTTGTGTTCTAAGGACCCTCTCAGACCTGATACTCTCTGTTCCAAGGGTCCTCCTTATACTCAGTTCTGATTCCATTATCCTCTAAGGTCCCTTTCAGTTCTGATAGTGTGTAAACCTGAGTCATTTCCTATGTTTGGGCCATGGACCCCATGCCCCTAATCACTTTACTGTCACTATCTGGATCTCCCACTAGGGGGTGGCTCTTCTCCTGTGGAGCCCCTGTGTCTCCCATCTGCTACCTGTCCTGGGACCCTTGGCTATCAGTTGAGGAACATCAGCCCGACTTTTCTGTGTATGAAGTTTTTGCTACTCACAAAGCCTCTGTATTTTACCTCATCTAAGTAATAATAAATCCTGGGGGACTTCTCAGCCTCATCAGCTCAGAATCCATCTTCCATCACTCTACCTGTTCCAGGGACCCCAAATAGTGGTAGCCCCCACAGAGAATGAAGCTCCCCTGACATTAGGAGATTGGCTGTCTTGGGCAAAGTTTCACAAAGCCCACTTCCTCAATCGATATTCCTCCTAGGATGCCAATAACTGCTAAGGGGTTATCCCAGACACTCAAATACCAGCAAAGTATTTAATTCTTTCCCCCAGTCTCCCCTGTCCAGGATGCCTGAATTGTCTTCCTAAAGCCCAGCCTTGGACACATCCCTTTCATGCTCAGCTACTTTCAATGGCTCCCATAGACAAAGGATAATGTCCAAATTCCGCCAGCTGGCATTTGAGACCTTCCACAAAATCCTCTAACTTCTCTCTACCACATTGTTGCCTACTTCTTAATCTTCAGATTAAGATTCAGATCTTCACTCCAATTCCTGGTTCCCCAAACAATTACCTTTGTTCATAGCATTCTCTATGCCTACCTTCTCTACTTGACTCTGCTCAAATGCTCTCTCTTCTATGACTCATCTCTGCTCTGAGCCCTGATAAACTTTTTACTTCTACTTTTTTTTTTTTGGACTTGCCCAAGATCTTACAGCTAGTAAGCATCTGAGTCTAGATTTGAATTCATGTTCTCCTGACTCAGGGACGGTACTCTACCACTGCCCTAGAGGATTTTGTTGGTTAGTAGTTTTTTTTCAGTTGTGTCTGACTCTTTGTGACCCCATTTGGAGTTTTCTTGGCAAAGTGGTTTGCCATTTCCTTCTCCAGATCATTTTACAGATGAGGAAACTGAGGCAAACAGGGCTAAGTGACTTACCCAGGGTCACACAGCTAGTAAGTGTCTGAGGCTGGATTTGAACTCAGGAAGAGGAGACTTTCTGACTCTAGGCCTGGCATGCTATTCACTGTACCACCTAGCTAACCCCTGATAAGCTTTTCTAACATTTAAGTCTCCAAGATATAGTAGATAGAGGGCCAACCTTGGCCTCGTGTCCTGGGTTCATATCCTGCCTCTGATACATACTAGCTGAAATGGCGTGGAGGCAGGGCTGTCAGTTGTACCCAGGCACACCTTAATGTCTCAAGAAAATCTAGTATTTTCTGTCCCATTTTAAAAGTAAAATTTAGCTGTTAACTTTTAAAAATTGTTTGTTTTTAGTTTATTTAATGGATAAAAATAATACCCTTTAAGATTGCTCACTCAATAAATGTTTGCTTTAACAATAAATAAAGTTTCCTGGATGCACACCCTAGCAAAATGTCACATGTTTGTGACTAGTTCTGTGATCATGGGCCAGTCTCTTCACCTCATAGTGTCCCAGGCACCTCTCTGGATGTAAGTTAAAATGGGCTGACCATTTGCATTAGTCCATGCTGCTTGCTCCTTAGAAGAAATTATAACTCTGAACCAAAGAAGAGAAATACTTAAGGGGCGCAAGTCCTTGTTGGTACCCCATTGGAGGATAGAGGATCTCTGCGCAGGCGTATGCATACACCCCCCTGAGTAGATGTGTGCAGAATCTGCAACTGACAACCCCATCCCCCCTGCCATCCAAGTCTCTGCTGTGTGCCCAGTTCATTCTAGGACCTCTTCCTTGCTATTATTTCCTGAAGGAGTCAGAAGTTACTTTCCTGTGTCCAAAGGTCTCTGATTTCAAGGGTAGGGGCACTCTTCCTGGTAGCAAAGTTCCCAAGCCTGCAAGTCTTTGATGGTGGCATTTTTTTTTAATTTTGTTTTTTAAGTAACAGGCATTTATTTATTCTCTCTCTCTTCTCCCCACATTTATTTATTCTTTTTTTTTCTTTTTTTGGAGTGGGGAAGGCAGGGCAATTGGGGTTAAGTGACTTGGCCAACGTCACACAGCTAGTAAGTGTGTCAAATGTCTAAGGTCGAATTTGAACTCAGGTCCTCCTGACTTCAGGGCTGGTTCTGTACTCACTGTGCCACCTAGCTACCCCTCCCCACAATTATTTCAAAGAAAAAGAAAACCCTTATAATAAAATTGTATAGCTAAACAAAAAAAATTCTCAAATTCAAGAATTTGTGTCGCAATCTGCACCCTTAGTCTACCACCCCTTTGTCAGGAGGTGGGCCTAAGGTTTCATTCCAGTCCTCTGGAATCATGGTTAGTCTTTCTGTCATTCAGAATAATTAAGAGAACTGAAAAAATAATTTTATTGTAAAAAATAAATTGTTCTCTGGTTCTGCTCACTTCCTTCTGCATCAGTTTGTACAAGTCACCTCAGGTTTCTCTGAAACCCAGCCCTTCATCGTTTCTTACAGCACAATCGCATTTCATTACATTCACATGCCACAGTTTGTTCATCCACTCTTCCCCAGTGATGAGCATCCCCTTAGTTTGTATTTCTTTGCCACCACAAACAGAGCTGCTAGAAGTATTTATAGTTTTCTTCTTTATTTGATCTTTATGGCAGCCCTGTGAATCATAGTAGACATTTTCCTGATTTACTGTGCCTAAGAAGATTCATTATCTTGGAACCCAACCTGGCCATGAGTCTCTGTGCCCTTAACTCTGCAGTTCCTCAGATGCTAGGCACATAGCCTTGGAACTTAGTAAGGCCTGCCAAAGTTTGTGTTTTGTTATGAAGGGAGGCCTTCAGGATCCCAGGGTCACTTCCACATATGAGGGGACATCAGAGGACATGGAGGAAGGAGGGGGAGAAATGACTCAATCAGCAAGTATTATTAAGTGGCTGATGAGTGGGGAGGAAGGGAGAAAGAAAAAAAGAAAGAAAGAAAGGAAGGAAGAAAAAAGAAAGGAAGGAAGGAAAGAAGGAGGGAAGGAAGGAAAGAAGGAAGGGAGGAAGGAAGGAAGAAAGCATCCTTGCTCTCAGGGAGCTTCCATTCCGATGAGGGAGACAAGTACAAATACAGGTAGACGCAGGATAAATATAAAGTGAATAAATACAAATGTATACAAAGTAGCTAAATAAAAGCTACTTTGGGAGGGAGGGTGCTTACAGTGGTGGGCGAAGAGTCAGGAGAGGCTTCATGCAGAAAATGGTCCTTGTGCCAGCATCTTAAAGGAAACTAAGAACTCTGTGAGGCAGAGGCAAAGAAGAAGGTCATTCCAGGCATGAGGGATGGCTAGAGCAAAGGCCTGGAGATAGGAGATGGAATATTGTGGGCCAGTTTATCTGGCTTCAAGAGTGCAAAAGGAGGAATGATGAGGCTGAAAAGCCAGGTTAGGGATTAGAGAGAGTGAGGAGTCCAGGATAATGAAAAGTAACCTCTGGAATGACAATAACAGGGAAGTTTGGAAGAAGGGAATATTTTGGGGAAAAGATCATGAGTACAGTTTTACACGTTAGGTTTATGATAATAACAGAGAGCATTTCTAGAGTACCATAAATGCTTTAAATAGGTTAATTCTTTTGATTCTCACAACATTCCTATTTTGCAGATGCGGAAACTGAGTCACAAAGAGGTTAGGGTCCCAGGGTCATACAACTAATATGTGTCTGGAGCAGGGTTTGAACTCAGGTCTTACCAAGTCCAAGTCCAGCATGCCACACTGTGTGCCACTTAGCTGATGAAAGAAAGGAAGGAAGGAAAGGAAAGAGAGGAAAAAAAGAAAGAGAGGGAGAGAGAGGAAGGAAGGAAAGGAGGAAGGAAGGAAAGGAGAAAGGAAGGAAGGAAGGAAGGAAGGAAGGAAGGAAGGAAGGAAGGAAGGAAGGAAGGAAGGAAGGAAGGAAGGAAGGAAGAGAAAGAAAGAAAAAGAAAGAAGAAAGGAAGGAAGGAAGAATAAAGACAGAAAAAGGAGAGAGACAAGGAAATAGGAAGGAAAGAAGGGAGGAAGGGAAAGAGGAAGAAGGAGAGATAAAGAGAGAAAGGGAGATAGGAATGAAGGAAGGACGGACGGACTTTAAGCAATTACTGTGCTCCAGGATGGGAAATCCTCTGTATTTCCAAAGCCACTCCTGCTGGCTCTAATCCCGTGTCCCTAGGTCCCTACATTCATGCGCTCTTCTGTCCTATATACCCCATTGACTTGTCTTCCCTGTGCTTTTGTCTCAGTGTATCCATGGATCCCTGGGTCTGTGTGACCCGTCCCCATGTGGCTGCCCCCCATAGCCTTGTGCCTGTGCATTCCCATACCCCTATATCTTTTTATCCCTGTCTCCCCATTTCTCTTTGTCCCTGTGTCCCTCACTTCCCTGTGCCCACACATCCTGTGCCCTCTGTCTGTTGGCCCTGTGTCCCCAGAGCCAGAGGACCTGCCCTTTGTGTGTGAGTCCTGGCCGACATTCCAGCTCCCGACTTTCCCTGTGATCCCTTGAGACTTTGGCTGAGGCTGGGCTCCCAGGAGAGCTTGCCTGCCGGCCCTCCCTCCCTCAGCCCGCCTCTCTTTTCCCTGGGTCCTCCACAGCTGCAGGAGGCTGGGGTGGGGTGGGGTGGGGTGGGGGCGGGTAATGAGCCTACCCAGATCTGTTAATGTATAACCTGGCCCCAGCTCTTGTCCAGGAGAGGAGTGAGTACAGGGCAAGCCAGGACTCCTAGGACTGTGCAGCCCAGCTAGGCTCAGGGCCTCCACCCTGGGACGGACAGGTAAACGGCCTGAGCCCCTCCCAATCAGTAGAGAAAGGGGCAGGAGCCTATGCTGGGGGGCCTGTCAACCTGCCCGCCTTGCACTCTGGGGACTGGAGGAGGAGCAGAGCGCCCAGGCACTCCCCTAGGGCCCTCAGCTGTCCAGGACCCAAGCTAGAGAGTTCCTTCCCCCTGGCACTAGAGCTGGGGGCGGGGGGAGAAGGGAGTGGGGAAGGAAGCCACTAGGCAGGGGGTGCCTCCAGGACTGAGCCTCTGAAGGGGCCGCTTCCAAGCAGCCATCAGGAGGAAGCCCCGGAGCAGGCGAACTCTTGGACTTCCTGCCCAGGCCCTGCAGGCCCAGTGGAAGGAGGGCAGTGTGTGCTGGGGGGAGGGGTCATGGGTAATGATTGCTCTTCCTCCCCCCAAAGCCCTCCCCATTCTGTAAGGGCTCCCTGGCACTAGAGGAGGGGGCTTCTCTTCTGTAAGAACAGCGAATTGTTTCAGCTAACCTGAGAGGCCCCAGCTCAGGGTCCAGAGAGCCTCTGATTCCCAGCTAGCAGTGGGCTATGCAAACGAGAGTCAGATATGCAAATATACACAAAGCTGCTGCCAGGCCTCCTGAGCCACGGATTCAGGAATGCTGGGAGAGGCAGAGCCACCCACATGGTGTCTGCTCCTGTCCCCACCGGTCTGTCTCCCAGGTGGCAGGTCCATCCTACAATGCCCATGCTCCACGGAGGGATGAAGGCAAGCCCCCAGGGGCCAGGAGGAGTGTCCCCAGAGTCAAATACTCTATGGCAGAGAAGTTGAAGGGACCCCCACCTGCCCAATCAAGCAAGGGCATCCAGAGTTCAGGCCAAGGACCACGAGGACTGGGCTACTCACCCAGAGTCCCCAGTAGTCTCCAAAGGCCAACCCAGACCATCATTTCTGGCCACCACTTTGTTCCACACACTGGGAAGAAGGTTCTTCAGCAAGGCAAGAAAGGGGCCCCAAAAGGCTCCAGCTGCCCACCCACCACCTACTGCTTGCCTGCCAGGCCCAAGAACCCTGGGGTAAGTCCCTGGTCACCAGAGTTGGGGCCCCATGGACAAGAACAAGAAATAAGTGAGAATAAGAACAGAGGAAGACAAGATCTCAGGGTAGAGCAAGATTCAGGGTATGTGGGCACAGGGGTGAGATTGGGGTCTGTGAGCATAAGTGAGGTGGGCATGGAGGGCATGTGGTTATGGGGCAGGAGGAGTCGTACAGGCATAAATAGAGTAGATAGCTATAGGAATGAGCGGGAAATAGGGCTGTAGACATAGGAAGGAGCTGAGGCTGTGGGAAGGGGCCAGAGGGGCTCTGTGGGCATAGGGCAATGGAAGGCATCAACAAAGGGGAAGGAGCTCTCAGAACCAAAGAGAAATGAGGTATATGGGCATAGGAGGTTTGGGGTTGGTCAGGTGGGGCAATATAGGTTCTGGGCCAAGGAAAAGTTGGGTCTCTGGGCACTGAGGTTTATGGACATGAACGCAGGTAGATAGCATATATAGGCGTGGGGTCTGGGAATCAGGAGGGACGGGTTATGTAGGCGCAGCGAGAAATATGTCTGGGCACAAGAAGGAGATTAAGTTTTGAGGGATGGGGAGAGTGGGCACAGGGAAGGACAGGAGTATGGCCATCAAAGGAATGGTATGTGTGGACTTGGGTGGCAGGAGTCTGGGCATGGGGGGAAGAATTACATAGGGGGATTGGTAGCATCTGTGGACATATGGGACAATGAAATCTCTGGGCATGGAACACTTGTTTGGAGATATAGGGGACAGGCTATGTGGACACAGGGAGGCTGGGACAGATGGGTGCCAGTCTGCTCTCCTCCCTCTCTTTCCTTGGGGGAGCTTCCTCCCTTCAATCATTCTTTCTCTCTCACCTTCAATTTCTCCCTCTCTATTGGCGCTTCCCCTATTGTCCATAATCCATAAGTTCATAAGGGCTCCTCCATCCTTTCAAACCTTCTCTTGGCCCCGACATCCCCCCAAGCTATCCTCGCTTTTCCTGACAAGCCCTTAGAATCATCTCCACTCCATGCCTCCATCAACCCAGAGGCCTCTTCTCCTTCCTCATCCTCCTTAGCTTCGCTGTAGCATTTGCTACTGGCCACCATACCTTTCCTCCTGGACTCTCTCCTCTCTGGGTTTTCATGATGCTGCCTTCTCTTGGTTATTCTCCCACCTTTCTGGACGATCCTTCTCCATTTTCTTTGCTGGAGCAGTATCCCCCTCCTGTCCCTTAAGGGTGCAGCAAGCTTCTGTTCTGGAACCACATCGCTCCTCTCTCTACACCGTCTCCCTTTGTGATGGGTTCAATGACCATTTCTATGTTGATGACTCCCAGATCTATATATCTAACCGAAATGTCTACCCTGAGTGCCATCTGCCTGCTACATGTCCCACAAGCCTCTCCAACTTAACATATTCAAAATTGAACTCATGATGACCCTCTCCACCCCCACCCTTTCACCCAGGACAGCTAGGTGGAGCAATGCAAAGAACCCAGACCTAGAGTCAGGAAGACTCATATTCCAGACTTCAAATCTGACCTCAGAAACTTCTTAGCTGTATGACCCCAGGCAAGTCACTTCACCCTGTTTGCCTCAGTTTCCTCATCTGTTATATAATCTGAAGAAGGAAATGGCAAACCACTCCAGTATCTTTGTCACAAAGAGCTGGGCATGACTGAAAAATGCCTGAACAACAGAAACCTTTTCACCCAAATCCACCTCTTTTCTAGTCTTCCAATTATCCACACTTACAACCTCAGGTCATCATGGTAGAATGGAATGGGCACTGGTTCCAGAGTCAGACAACCCAGGCTCAAATCTTACTTCTGATCCTTATTACCTATGTGACCTTGGGCAAGTCACAACTTCCCTGGGCCTCAGTTTCCTCATCTGTAAACTGAGGGAGTTGGAGGCTCTAAATCTATGATCCTATGATCTTTTCTCCCCTCCCTTGTCCCCCATATCCAATCAGTTGCCAGGAACTCTCAATTCTGTCTCCACAAAGCTTTGAGAATCCATTCCCTTCTTTACAATCCCATAACCACCATCCCTCAATCACCTCTCACCTGTACTATTGTAATTATCTCCTAATTGGCCTCCCTGCTGGCATGCTCCCCCCTCCACGATCCTTCCTCCACGTAGATGCCAAAATGATATTCCTCAGGTAGAGGTCTGACTGTCTCACTCCTTTGCCCCCAAATATATCAACAGCTCAGCCTAATATTTAAGACCCTCCACACTCTGTCTCAAGACTACCTGGCCAGACTTATTTCTCATTATCCCTTTCATAAACGGGATGTCACAGCCATATGGGACCACTCACTGTTTCCTGAAATCCCCCTGCCATCTCATACAGGTGGAGTGTTCCCCATGCCTGGAGTAAACTCCTTCTTCTCTGCCTCCCTGAGTCCTTCTCTTCTTTCAGGGCTGGTGCCCTGCCTCCTCCAGGCAGCCTTCCCTGGATCCCCCCAATTGAAAACATCATCCCCTTCCTCAGATTTTCCTAGAACGCTTGGCTCACTCCTTCCCTCCTTTGTATTTGACTCTATATACTTTGTAGCATATTCATCTGTGTGCATGTAGAATGTAAGTGTCAGGAGGTCAGGGGTTGTGTCACTTCTAACCTAGCACAAAGACCAGCGTTTTGGTACAGGGTAGCTAGTTAAGAAATATTTGTTGAGTGAATGAATGAATTATTGAATGAATTGAATTAGGTCTTCAGCCTCAGAGAAGCATGTAGTATGTGAGCCTGGGGAGGGGACAATCTCTAAGCATGGAGGGACAGGGCCTTCTGGCCTAGTTGGGGATGGGTTGTTTGGGCATGGTAGGTACCAGTAGGACAAACAGGAGGTGTAGGTGTTGGGGTGCCCAGAGTTTGTGGTGATTACAAGGAGTGTCCATTGTTTTGGCATGATAGACTTGTCTGTATACACACAAAGGGGGTAGGATCTGTGGGCACAGGGCACTGTGTTGGCCTGAGACCCAGTAGAGGAACAGTGAATGTGAGTGTGGAGGAGATGGGGTCTGTGGGTACAAGAGGGATGATTTCTGAGTCATAGTAGCACATAGGGTATAGAGGCACAGAAAACTAATGGGCATGGGAGACTATGAGATGGGTGGGCACAAGAAGAGACAACGTATGGGTTCCTGGAAGGACAAATGCATGGGCAGAAAAGGAAACAGCCATGTGGGTACAGAGAGGCATGAAATCTATGGGCACAGGGAAGACAGGGTTTGCAGGTACTGCTTTGTGGGCACACCAGAAGGGATGGGCATAGGGGCATGGGGTAGTTTTCTGTAGGCAGGCAGAGGGCTAGAATTGGTGAGTATAGGACAAGGCTAGGGTTTGTGGGTAGAATGGGAATACAATGTGTGGGCAAAAGTTGGGGAAAGGACTATGGACATGAAGGGGAGAAATATATAGGAATAAGGGAAGATGGAGTCTAAAGACACAAGAAACAGGGTGGAGTCTGGAGGCACAGGGAAGGATAGAGTTTGTAGGGTTTGTGGATGCATGGACAGTGAAGGCTGTGGGCACAGGAAGAACAGGCTCTATGAGCACAGAACAACATTCAGGGATGGGAACGAAGGGAATAGAGTCTCTTGATGTGGGAAGGGATGCAAGTGAGGGAAAGGGGTTAATCCAAGGGAGATCTTAGGCAAAGAAAGAAGGGGAGACAAGAGGGAAGGAAGAGAGAGAAAGAGAAAGAAAAAAAGAAAGAAAGAGAGAGAGAAAGAGAGAGAGAGAGAGAGAGAAAGAAAGAAAGAGAGAGAGAAAGAGAGAGAGAGAGAAAGAAAGAAAGAGAGAGAGAGAGAGAGAAAGAGAGAGAGAGAATGAGAGAGAGGGAGAGAGAGATCCAACTGGCCAGTTCCAATTTGGTCCCCAGTGGGCAGCTCCTGTTCTGCTTACAGAGGTTGTTGTTTGTCTTTCATTCTCGAAGAGGACCATGACATCAGGAGGTGATGCTATCTCTGACTTGCAAGTGAATTCGATTTAAGTGAGGGAGGGCTGTGCAAGGTCGCCAGCCTCACTCTCTCCTCCACAGCCATCTGGGTCCTGTGGCCAGATATGGATCAGAATAACTGGAGATGGCCCAGGATGCAGTGGGGGACCAGAGGGTCATGTGGTTAGAGTTGGAAGGGAGTTTAGAGATCATTGAGGATAATGGTGTGGGTGTAAGAGGTGAGGAGGGGAGGGACCCAGGGTATATGGGCATTTGGGAAAAGGAGGGATGAAGTCCCTGAGCAAAGCAGAGGTTGGTGTTCGTGGGCACAGTAAGTGTGCCTAGTGTGGGGTGAGTGGGATATATGGGGTATATGGGCTATGCCAGGACAGGATGGGGTGAAGTCCTTGGGTACAAGGAACAAGGGCTTGTGGGCCCAGCAAAAGTACTTGGATATATTGGATGTGGGGCATGGGAGGGGATTGCATATGTGTACACAAAGAGGAGTTAGGTCTGCGGACATAGGGGCAGATAAAGGGATAGCTAGCTGATCTTGTTCCCCTATCTCCTCTCCCCTCCTTCTCTGGATAGAGGAGCAGCTCTGTACAGTGGAAAGAACACTGAATGAGGAGTCAAGAGACCTGGGTCCAAATCTCACCTCTGCAGCTTGTGTTATCTGAGGCTGATCACTCCCCCTCTCTGGGCCTCAGTCTCCTTATCTGTAAATTGACAGAGTTGGGCTAAATGGCCTGCGAGGTCCATTCTAATTCTGAGGCCTGTGGTTCTAGGATCTGGTTGGTGCTGGGGAGACCCCACATAGAGGAGAGCCTCCAAGAGAATTGTCACTGGGGAAATTAGTGGCTAGAGCCAGGAAGACCTGAGTTCAAAACCTGCCTTAGAAACTTCCCAGTGGGCAAGTCACTTAGCCTCTAATTCTCAGTTCCTTCATCTAATAATAGCACCTCCCTCACAGGGTTGTTGGAAAGCTCAAATGAGATAATATTTATGAAGCTCTTTGCAACTGTTCATCAATAATCAGCAAGCATTTATTAAGCACCTACTGTGTGAAATGAGAAAAGACATTCTCTGCCCTCCAGGAGCTCACCATCTGTTAGAGGAAGACCACACACAAAAAGGACAAGGGAGGTGCCTGGTGCGGGCATGACACAATGAAGGGATATGGAAATTATTTATTGTTTCTGAGTACAAAAAATCCCTACCCCACCTCCCCTGCAAAGCCCCTCGTGAATGAACCCCCCAAAGCAGGACTAATCCCAGATCTGGAGCTCGGGGATCTTGAGGGAGGGACTCTGGGGTCCCTGAGAAGCCCCACTGGCTTGGTGTCGGGGACTGGCCTCTCTCCATTCTCGCAGGGCCCTCCGCCCCTCACTCACTCTCCTTCTGCCCCAACAACACCCAGGCTCGGGGTCAGAACCAGCAGAGGCCCAGGAAGATTGTGTTTGAAGATGAGCTTCCTGTCAGGAGGCCTGAGGTGACTCCCAGGCTGGGTCCTCAGCCAGACAAGGGCCCCACAGGGTCCAGCCCAGCCCTTCACCCTGGGCACAGCCCTCAGCCTCAGCTGGTACCTGACTATGTGCTGTGAGTCTGCCTTTTGGGGGGCACCAGGGGTGAGTGGGGGGAAATAATGGGAGGGAAGGGGAGGGGAGAGGTTTCTGGGCAAGGTTCCCTGGGAGGGGCTAAGGGGCATCGAGGATCTCTGGAAAGTCCTTGGGCTGGGGTTACTGGAGGAGCATAGGGGATGAGGAGGATGACAGGGGGTCCCTGGAGAAGGGTCATCTGGGAAAGCTTCAGGAGCATTGGGCAGTCCCTAAGCAAAGGGTTTTAATGTGGCTGGCTGGGGAGATGGTCCTTGGGTTCATTAGTTCTCTGTCTGGGAACGAGTTTGTAAGATGGTTAGGGGAGGCTCCCCCTTAGGAGAAATCCCTCTCCAGGTCCCAACCCCAGCTACGTCAGTCTCACTTCAATCGTCTGACCAAACCCCTAGGCTGAGGACATACCAACTTGTGGGACTGTATGTCTTTCCACACATGGACCAAGTTCTGTGTGCCTGTGTATATAAGGAGGGAAAAGAGCCCAGGGTAAAGGTTCCAGAAGCCTGGGTTTGAGTCCTGGCTGGCTCTGGCGCTGACTGTGGAACCTTGGCCGAGTCACTGCCACTCCTAAAGGTTCCAGCTGTTCTGGGCTCAGCCTAGGCCCACTTTGACTCCAGGCTGAGCCCCTGATTGTTTCCTCCCCTGGCAGGAGATACCCAGCAATCTACAGCGAGGCTGAGAGGCGCCGCTACAAGGCTGTCTTTCAAGACCAACATGCCGAGTACCAGGAGCTCCGCCAGAACGTGGCCACAGCCATGGCCAAGTTCCAGGAGCTGGAGGCCCTGCTGGCTACATTGCCTCAGCTGGGCCCCAAGGTCAGTGCCCACTTCTAACTCCCTCTTTACTCCCAAAGACCCAGAGCTCCCTCTCTGGGCTCCAAATGACCAGCCATACTCTGCCTTTCTCTCTAACTATTCCTGGTTCCAAATCTGCCACGGAGTCCTCTAGGATTAACCCTCTCTGACTCACCATAACGTCACCCTTCTGGTGGAGGACAAAAGACAGGGACATGACACCTCCAATGGAGAACTCAGAGAGACAGCCACTACCCTAGAGAGCCCCTGATCTGGGGGAGAAGGGTGGCTCTTGTCTTCTGAAGGGAAAGGAGAGGGGACACTCAGACAAGACATAGCCATGAGGTCCAGTTGGGGCTGATCGTGGAAGGCTGCCTGTAGGAGGTGGGCTTGGGGCCAGCAATGGGCAGAGAGGAAGATTAGGGCTTGGGGGATATGGGTAGAGGGTGAGCACACCTAGAGAACTTGGGTCTGCTTGTGTTCTTAGGAGGGGCCTCTGTGGCCATGGAGAGGTCAAGTTCAGGGTCTGGCCTGGCCTGGAATCCTGTCTGAGAGGTTTGTGGGGAGGGTTGGGCTTTCCTGTTGTAGTGGGAGGGGGAATGTGTGAAGGGAGGAGGGCAGGGGAGCAGGTGGGAGACCAAAACAACAAACGCTCCCAAATCCTACTTCCTTCCCAGAGGAGGCATCGCCCAGAACAGAGGAGGAGGAGGAGGAGAATTCAGGAGAGTGGGTAGAGTGAAGTGGCTTAGAGAAATCTCTCAGCCCAGGACTTGGGGCTCATGCCTGAGGGGGTCCTGGAGACTCCCAGGCCTGGGGGCAGAGTTTGGCTCCTTGGGGTCCCCAGTCTATGGTAAAGGCCATTCAGGCCAGCCCCTCAGTAGGGGTCCTGGCACTATGAGAGCCCTGATTGCAGGCTGGGATGCTGAGGCTTTCATGTAGCCAGGGAGGAAGGGCGGGAA
This sequence comes from Trichosurus vulpecula, assembly GCF_011100635.1. NCBI lineage: Eukaryota > Metazoa > Chordata > Mammalia > Diprotodontia > Phalangeridae > Trichosurus > Trichosurus vulpecula. The sequence continues at coordinate 62,300,791 of NC_050573.1, read as the reverse complement.
AGGGAAGGTCAGCAGGGGGCCATCCTCTCAGCCTGCCCTGGGTGGGGGAGGGAGCTGGGGCAGACGTGACCCAGAACCACATGTACTTCCCTAGTCACAGCATCCCTTCCCTATCCTCAGTCCTCTCCTGTCCCCCCAATAGAGCAAGAGAAAACTACATCAGACTACTTTCTATCTCCAGCCTCAGTGCCTTTGACCTGGTTGTGCCCCATGCTTGGAATGCTGTCCCTCATCACCACTTATTCCTGGCTTCCCTGGCCTCCTTTAAGGCCGAGCTAAAAGACCACTTTCTTGTACTAGTCCCTTCTCTCTGAAAGGTGCCTCCCATTTACACTGTCTGTATCTTATTTGTATAGGGTTGTTTGCATGTTGTCTCCCCCATTAGACCATGAGCCCCTTGAGGGCAGGGACTGGCTTTTGCCTTTCTTTGTATCCTCAGGACTTAACACAGAGCCTGGCACATAGTAGGTGCTTAAATGCTTGTTGACTGATGAGCAGCCGAGCTCCAGCCTGTGCTCTCCAGGCAGCCTGTGAGGTCCTGCTCTGTCCCAGAGAAAGGCACTCCCCATCACCAAATGGCCCAGAGACATAGAGGCCCTGCTGGTCTTCCTGTCAACCCAGGCAGGCTTCCTGGAGGCAGTAGAGTAGAAGGTGCCCACTTTAAGCAGAAAACATTTGATAAATGGGGAGTGAAAGGCTTATAAGCTGGGCAATAGGTGAAGCTTGGCTCAGCTCAGACTCAGCTTCTCAATCTCCCTTCTCCCCGATAACCAGGAAGAAGCTCGTCTTGCCTGGGTCCAGAGGGAATTGGAAAGGAAGAAGAGGGTGAGTGAGAGATTCCTAGAACCTTGATCAACTCTATAGAACCCTGTCCTCTGAGTCTAGCCCTCCCCCAACATCCCTTCCCAAAGGCCTCACCAGAAGTCATGCTTCTCTCCGCTTGCCTGGGAACCATCCTAAGGTCCTCACTAGAGACCACAGGATAGCAGAGCTGGGAGGAACCAGAGAAATAAAATAGAGCTACATATACTCCCACTTTACAGATGGTAAAACTAAGTCATACTGGGGGACGGAAAGTGATTTTGCCCTTGAGAGAAAATGTGATATTTTCTCAGGCAAGAGTCTGTCTTAGTGGTAGCTGATGCCCTGGGACGTCTCTGGACACCCCAAATAAGGGAAGGAAGGATAGGGTTCAACCTCTGGGTAGCACAAGGTTGGAGATAGAGCTGAAAGCTCCCCACCTCCAAGTCTGGGGCCAACCCTGAAGACTCTGAATGGTGAGCACATAGGATCCATTTTATTTTGCGACCTAACTTTCTAAATATTGGGGCCCTGATCTGTATGAAAAGATTGGGAGGCAAGATGATTATTCAGACTCTTCCTATCCTTGGGTCCATCTAAGCAGGCTTCCTGGAAGAGACAAGGTCAGGGGAATTGTTTTAACCAAAGAGTTAAGAGAAGAGTTTGGTGAATTGGAAAAAGGAAGAAGAGGAGAGGAGAAGGCAGGTATAAATATGCATTTTTTAAAAATAGAAATGAATTGAACTAGTATCACAGCAGTAAGGATTGAGGCTGGGCTAAGTGAAGTACTTTTCTCCCCATCAACATTTGACCAGGCTGAGCACTGGCCATGAGGTTTTCTTCTCTCTTCTCTATGGCAGGACCCAGTTTTCCTGGAGAAGAAGGCCCGCTGCGACTACTTGAAGAGAAAATTAAGGCACCTCAAAGCACAGATCCAGAAATATGATGAAAAGGATTCCCAGGATGGCTCCATTTATTTCTGAACCAGACATTGCCCAAGCCCGGGCAGAGACAGCTCCAGTAGATGGGACAAGATGCTGCTTTGAGATGCCAGGGATTCTCTGCAGCCCCCTTTTGCTGATGAAGGGGGCTGCCTTAGCTAGGGCTGAGAATAGCAATTGCTCCTGAGAACCAGGCCAGTCTCAGCTCTCGCCCCCACCCCAGGGGGATATCAGTATTTGGGGAATGAATGTTACTAAGCGGCCGGCCCATGGAGGGTGCACCCATGGGCTGGGAGTGCGGAGTACTCACAGAAAAAAAAAAACAAAACACTTCTGAGAAGAGGCAGCAAGCATGAACCTCCCTACAAGGGGACAGGGAGGCTGGGAGGCTCTGCGGGCCTTGACTTAGCCTAACCCTGGGCAAATCCTTTCTCTTTCATCTCTTCCTCCTCTCCTTCTGTTTCATTCCTGTTCAAAATGGAGTATGAGGAGATATAGACCGTGTGGGCTCTGAAGTCCCAAATCCAGTTCAGCCCTCCCTCTAGTCCCCAAAATTCTATGCTCTATGGTCCCTCCTATCTCTGCCAGGAATATTCCATGTTCTAAGGTCTCTCCCAGCACTGAAATTCTGTGTTCTAAGATTCTTCCAAGTTCTGACATTCTGTGTCCTAAGGGCCCTCTTTGCTCTGACATTCTATGTTTTAAGGATCCCCCTGCTCAGTTCTGACATTTTGTGTTTCAAGGTGTCTCTTAGCTCTGACATTACATGTTCTAAATGTCCTCCTAGCCCTGATGTTTTCTGTTCTGAGGGTCCTCTTAGCTCTGACATTCCAAGTTCTAAGGGCCCTCCCAGCTCCAACACTTTGAATTCCATATTCCAAGGAAGGCATTAAGGCACAATGGATAAAGTTCTGGACTAGACATCAGAAGACCTGGGTCCAAATTGCTTCTCTAACTCTTCCCAGTTGTTTGACCAAGGACATGTTGAGGAGGTCATAAGCCTCAGTTTCCTCATCCGTAAAATGGTGATAATCATAATAATATATGTATTACCTACCTCATTGGGCTACTGTGAGGCTCAAATGAGATAATGTTTGCAAAGTACTTTTCAAGTCTTAAAGCTCTTTATAAATAAATATCTATTATTATTATTATAGTTATAATCATCATTATTATTGCTACTCTTATTACTGCCACAAAATCCATATTGCTTCCAAACACCGTCTGAACTCCTGATCACCTCAACCCAATGCAGCTCAGAACTCCTGAACTCTAGCAATCCACCAAACTCAGCCTCCCCAGAATGGGAGTTCCAGGCATCCACAGCAACTTTTGAACAATGTTTTAGAATGCATAAAATGCAAACACTTCAGAAAATTGTTTTCTGAATGCATAAATAAAATATATAGGATTGCAAAGGAAATAAACTATTGAACTACAATTGGCAAAATATTTAAAACACACACTCACACAAACAAGTTCATAGACCCCAAGTTAAGAATGCCTGCAGGAAAAACACAACCAGAAGAAACACACAGCTAAATGTAAAGATGGCTTCCTTGGAGAGACAAAAAAAGGAATTGATAGAATTGGTTTGTATTACATATCCAAAGGCAACAAGAGATGCCATTTCATGGGAATATGTGGCTGTTTCCTATTTTAGTGCCTATGTGTGTGCAAAAAGACTGTCATGAAAATCATGACAGCTTATGTGCCAACATTGGTTGCAAATGATAAGAGGCAGAGAAACTACCAAAAAATTAAGACAGTCTAAATTAAGTCATCATAGGATTTGGTGTTCAATGACTTCAAAATAAAGGTAGAAACAAGTGACAATGGCAAAAAATAGATTGAAAAACATAGGTGAGGAATAGGGAATGAGAGACCCCAAAGACATGTAAACCTCATAAAAACCTCAAACCTTTATATCATATATCCTTTCTGAAAGAAAGGAATTGATAGGTGCTGGTTAATACCATAATGGACATCATACCAAAAAAAAGGAAATTAATATATTTTAAAAGAGAGGAAATAAACATTGATATGGGAGTCATTCCTGATTCAACTAGCTGTCTGACTTGTTAAAGATCAAAATTAAAAAAGAATAATAATAAGAGAGATTGCATACAATTGAAACAACTCAATCCTGCTCTGTTCAAACACTTTACACAAAAAATTATACTAATGGAAATCAATCGCCATGACAAGGAGACCAAAAGAGCCTAAAAAGTGACTTGGTCAGCAAAATATTTACCAACTGAAGAGAGTTTACAGCCAAACTCTATAATGTATTTAGACAATAAGCTTATTTGTAAAATCTTTGGAAGAATAGTGATGGAAGACTGGAAACAATAGTACCTCATAAAGCAGAAAGAAGTTTTGTTTTTCTTCATCATTTAGTTGTTTTCAGTCATGTCCAGCTCTTCATAACTCTTTTTGGAGTTTTCTTGGCAAAGATACTGCAGTGGTTTGCCATTTCCTTCTCCAGCTCATTTTATAAATGAGGAAACTGAGGCAAATGGGGTCAAGTAAGTTGCTTATGGTCACACAGCTAGTAAGTGTGTGAGGCTAGATATGAACTTGGGTCTCCCTGACTCCAGGCCTGGCACACTCTCCACCAGTGGAATGTGAAACCAGAAAGATTGATGAGAGAGAAAATTAAGTAAAGTCATCCCAAGAGCATTTAATGAAGAAAATGAATGGAAGATAACAAACAGAAAAAAAAATGGAAAAGATCTGCAAAAATTTTTCTAACAAATTGTTTTCATTGTCAAGGACAATAGTCCCACCAAACTTGGACTCAAACATCATAGTCCCAAATGTGTTCATAGAGGACGTAGAAATGGCATTAAATAGAACAAAGGCAGAAAAAGCAATTGGGCTAGAACAAGTATGGATAGAGGAGATCCAGGCTGGAGGTTACACAACTGTGAGTGTTTTGAGGGATCAATTCACCAGATGCCCAAAGGAGGGGAAGATAGCAAAGACATGAATAAAGCCTTAAAACCTTATTAATCCCAAAAGGGTGACCAAAAGAAGAACAACTACTGACCTAGTTTTCATCTGAACAAAAATTTTATAAGAATCATCTCCACATGTATCAAGGGCATCCCCAACCAGGATATAAGGCTTTTGTAATCAATATTCCACAGTAGGCTCTATCTTCCCCATCACACAACTGATTAGAATATGTGCAAAATGTAGGAAACCCTTTGAATTTAATGTTTATCGACTATATTTTTATAGTATTTGACTTGATGGAGCCAAACACCACCTTAAAGTTTCGCTTTCCAGATGCTTCCCTTCCAGACATCAAAATTATTAAGTATTCCTTGAAAGGTGTAATAGAGATTACCTTGATCAGTGACCCTCTGATCATAAACATCAGGTGAGGCATAAAACAGGGAGAGGTAATTGATAAAAGTGTTTGACTGTGATGGAAGAGTGCAGGATTCAACTAAAGAGGGATTTCCCAAGGTAAGGTCTTCCAGAGGCTCCTATTTAAAGTGAGCTAGAAAATATTTATTAAGCACCTACTGTGCGTCAGGCACTGTGTTAAGCTTGAGGCAGGTAGGTAGCATAGTGGATAGAGTGCCAAGCCTGAAGTCAGAAAGACCTGAATTAAAATCTGGCCTCAGACACAAGCTGTTTGACCCTGGAAAAGTCATTTAACCCTGTTTTCCTCAGTTTCCTCCTCTGTAAAATGGGCTGGAGAAGGAAACAGCAGACCACTCCAATATCTTTGCCAAGAAAACCCCAAGAGGTCACAAGGAATCAGTCATGACTGAATGACTGAACAATAATAATGTGCTAGTCACTGTACTAAATACTTAGGATACAAAAAGAGGCAAAAGGCAGTCCCTGCCCTCAAGGAGCTCACAGTCTAATGCAAGCAAATATGTACAAACAAACTATATACAGTATAAATAGGAAATAATTAACAGAGGGAAGGTATTAGAATTAAGAGGACTTGGAAGATGACATCATTCTGATTACATCAAGACCTGCAACATTGCAGAGCTTCCTGAAAGAGGTTCACAATTCCTGAAAAAATTTGGCCAGGCCATCTACACAAGAAAAACAAAATGGATGAAGAAGATCTATTGCCAAGATGATGACATACAATTAGATGGACCACATGTAGAGCTCATATGTGTATATGTATATATGCACATATACACATGTGTATATATAAAACATATGGAATGTATATCTATAGACATGGATATACACACATGTATCTATGTGTACATGTGCAATGTGGGCTCTACATGCATACATATGGATATATACATAAAATGTATGTGTGTACATATGGAATATACATATTGTACGTGTGTGTGTGTGTGTGTGTGTGTACACACTAGTTGGGTCCAGAATTAAGCAAGAGCAGGCGGATGAACTGGATTCCCTTCAGGAAATTGTGAAGCCCTTTTAATGATCCCAAACTTCTCTAGGAAACAAAGACCCATCTTTTTAATGCCAATTTTCTACTGGCTTAGCTATATGGCTGTGAGACATGAAACATGGTCTCTAAAGAATTGAAAATGGATATTAGCTACATAGAGAGCCATGGAGAGAAACATGGTGCCAAGTAAGCAGGCTGCAATGTCTAACTAATGAGGAACTTCGAAAAACAAAAGTAAAGATTGTCATTCGAGGAAGCATATGAGAGAAAAAGAAGACAGACTAGTCACATCATGAGAACAAGGGATGACGGTCAGGAAGCCAGCGAATTGACCGGACCCCTTGAGACAAACTTAGGGTAAGATTTGGACAAGAGTCCCATGAGCTGGGCAGACGTAGCATCACAGGAGGAGACACCCAAAGTGACAGATGAGGTCACAGATCTACTGGAGTAATTAGGTATAATAACGGCTAAAGTGTCTTCTAGCTCTGACATTCTATCTCCTGTGTTCCAAAGACTCTAAAGAACCAAATGTTCAGCTGGTAAATGCTATACATAAGTGAGTGGAGAGGTCAGTGTGGGTCATTGTAGGCATGGAAAGCTTCCTGGAATAATAATTTCTAAAAAAGAAAAAATTTGAAAAGCTCCCTAAAGGAGGTATATTGTAATTGGGCCTTGGGGGAGGGGACAAGAGGGGAGGGCAGGGGGAGGAAGTTATCCCAGGACTGAAGAGGGCTGCAGCAGCTTGGAGATCATTTGGTATAGGTGGAAGTGAGGGAGTGGGGATGCTATCAATGCTATATGACCTTGAGAGACTTTCCTGACTTCTCTGGTCCCCTATCAAATTGAGGAAAAAGGGAAGTAGCAGGGTGGGTGGGGTGGGAGGGGGAACTAAAACCTAATTCTTTCTTTTAATAGAGAAATTTGAATAATTTAAACTGAGGTCTCCTGCTACAATATATTTTTTATCTATATGCCAGATTGTAGGCAAGTTCAATGTTTTGGAAATTTCCTAGCCCAGAGAAGGTGACCAAAGGAGAACTCATCCCTATGTGCTTGGCACCTTGCCTTTCCTCCCCTTTCTTCATTTTACATAGCTCCTTCCCCTGTTCCCCACTCTGTGCTGGATATGAACCAGTATCATCCCTCACATTGAAGGACTAATGCAAAGTTTCAACCTAAGAAGAGCTGAACCCTACCTTTCCTAAGCTGCTCCAGATGACTTCAAGGTTCTAAGTTCTGATTTAAATTCTTGCCATCTCCTGACAGGATGCATTGGAAAGAAAATATCATGCCCCACCAAGGGCTTTAGAGTGAGGTCAGAAAAAGTGGAAAATCTTTTTGGAGTGAAAGCAGAGAAGATGGGCAATGGGTAAAGAGCCCCATCTCAGCTCAGGCTCTGAACTCTTTCCAAATCCCTTCTCCACTCCCATACCCCAAGAAGAAGCTGGTCTTTGTTAGGAAGACTGGCCTTAATCTGGATAATTCACTTCTTCAGATTTCCTAAATGAGGTCATCTGGTCTTCAGTAAATTCAGGAACAAAAACTCCTGGAAGAAGAACTCTCTATTCAACATGAACATCTGGAAAAACTGGAAAGCAGCTTGGCAGAAAAAAGGTTTAGGACAGCCTTTTACATCATACAGGTGACACAGTAAGTCCCAAATGGATTTATGACTGACATATAATAGGTCACATCAGAAAAAGATGAGCAGAGAATTAATACTTTTCAGAAATAGGTGGAAAGTCCTAAATTGAACAAGGGATAGAAGTGATCATAAAAGAAAAGATGGACGATTTCAGTGGTATAAAATTTTAATAGTTTTTGTATGAATAAAATTCATGGAGCTGGGAAAATAAGGAAAACTGCCAGTGGGAAGAGAATATCTTTGCATAAAATATCCCTGAAAGGGAAGCCATCCAGGCCTTAGTATATGTGGCCCTGACCGCAGGGGGTCCCCATTGAGAGGGGTGACCTGCTCCTTCCCTTCAGGTAGCCCCTGAGTGGGAAGTCTGTAATTTGAGGGGCAAACAAAGGCCATCCTCTTGGGAGTGGCAGCTCCCAGTCTGAGACATTGTCTCTGTCCTGAGGGTCTTAGGGAAAAATATGGCTCTTGCCCTCAGAGAACCTTGATTTAGGGGGCAACATGGTCCCTCACAGCAAGAGAAAGAGCTCAAATTTGGAACTATGCCCAAAGGGCTAAAAAACTGCATAACCTTTGACCCAGCAATGCCACTACTAGGTCTATATCCCAAATTCATCAAAGAAAAAGGGAAAGGTTCCATATGTGCAAAAATATTTGTAGCAACTCTTTTTGTGGTGGCAAAGAACTGGATACTAAGGGGATGCCCATCAGTTGAGGAATGGCTGAATAAGTTGTGGTATATGATTGTCATGGATTACTGTTGTGCTATGAGAAATAATAAGCAGGATGGTTTCAGAAAAACCTGGGAAGACTTATATGAACTGATACAAAGTAAAATGAGCATAACCAAGAGAACATTGTATACCATAACAGCAACATTGTATGATGATCAACTGTGAATGACTTAGCTATTCTCAGCAATACAATGATCCAAGACAATTCTGAAGGACTTATGATGAAAAATCCTATCTACCCTCAGAGAAACAACTGATGGAGTCTGTACGCAGATCAAAGCATATATCTTTTTTTAACTTTATTTTTCTTTTTTTTTCTTTTTGGTCTGTGTTCTGCAACATAGCTGACATGGAAATATGTTTTGAATGGTTAAACACGTATAATCTATGTCAAAGTGTTTGCCATCTCAATGGGGAGGGGAGGGGAGACAGAGGGAATTTGGAAACTCAAAAATTATAAAAAACAAATGTCAAAAATTATTTTTACACATAATTGAGAAAAAGGTAAAATAAAAACATTCTTTTAAAAAACAAAATACATAATTAAAAAGAGTGAACGCCCAGTAAGGGGGGGAGTCATGGTCCTTCTTTCAGGGAGGCTCTAGTTTGAAGTAAATATGGTCCCTGTCTTCACCCTGGCTTGAGGAGGAGCCAGCCCTGCCCTAGGGCCCTAGGTCTAAACCAGAGGAAACCAATTTGTGCCGTGTCTCTTTGTGCTAAGAATGTTTGGGGTAACTGGGGAAGAGTTGAGGGTGGGGGAAGGGGAGGGTAATGATAAGGGCTTCCTGGAGGAGGAAGGTTTTAGCCCGTGGAACACTATTTGGTGAGGAGGTTTCCTGTTCCATAAGCCAGGAAGTCTTAAGGAAGCTCACACTTGGGATCACATCCTGGTTGGAACCCCTTGGAGCTAGAAGGGGCTCCAGAGGCTACCTTGTGCAGCCATCCCTCCACCCCTCTCCCAAGCCAAAATGAGGGACCTCTAAGAGATGGGAAGTTCTGCTTGTCTTCTGACCACAGGACCTTCTGCTTCAACCTTCGTTCAGGGAAAGGAAAGGGAGGGAGCTGCCTAGGAAGGGGACTGGCCCTTCTTCCGATGGGACAGCTCTCTGAGCAAGTTGTTGTCTCTTCTGAGTGATTCTCCAGAAGACAAGGGGTTAAGCTGCCCAGGCTGGCCAGGTCCCAAAGAGGAACCTGTGGGTCCCCACCAAGAGCTGCCCGCCTGCCTCTCCCAGCCAGCCTGTGCTCCCGCCCAGCACGGCCGCTGGCTAAAGTTGGGTTAACTCCAGCGTGGGCCAAGCTTGTGGTTTTTCTCCTTTCCTGAGCCTTTGTGTATCTACTAATGATTAATCCCTGCAGCCATTTTTCCAGGGACAAAGAGGGAGGGCAGGCCAAGGCTGCCCGGGGAGCCAGGGGACCCCACCCCTTAGGTTTCGGCATCCCCTCCCTACTCCAAGAGCCCCACCGTTCACCTTTCCCGTGGGCGGCCAGTGAAGGGGAAGGCAGGGACAGGACACGTTAGGACAACTATCAGAGTTGGCTCGGGGAGCCTGGAAGTGGATCCCTGGAGAGAGGAGGCAGCCAGGCGCAGCCTGGGCAGGCAGGCACCAAGCTCAGGTAAACGGCTCTGTCCCCACAGGAGACCTCAGAGCAATCCCCGGGGGAGTAGCAAGGACCAGGGAGGACTTGGTCGAACCTGGGCAAGAATCTCTGCTATCAGGGGAAAGGCAGAAAGTGGCTTGGGGACCAGGTGAATGCCCTGGTTTGAGGGTGAATGGGGCAGGAGAAGGACAGAGCCCATAGAAGGGAGAGAGGTGGCCTATGGAGTAAAGGGAAGCTAGGAGCAGTGGGAGTCTCTGAGTGGCATACTCCTCTCCCCAGCCACCCATCAGAGAAGGGGATGAGACGGAGAATTTTCCAGTGCCTGAGACACTTGAATTCAGTCCCCTCAGAAACTCCCAATAGCCAGGAGAGCCCACGATCTCCAGATTCTCCCTCTTAGCCCTACATCTCTTTCTCTTTGTTTAAAGGGATGGAGGTTGAGGAGATGGTGATGGAGCTGGTCTTCTAACAGGTGTCAGGTCATAAAAATCACTGTGTATAGAGTATCAGCCAGCATTGGGAGGGATCTGAGAATGTGAGAACTGGGAGGGATCTTAGAACATAAAACACAGACTGTCGGAGCTGGAAAAATAAAAAAAAAAATAGAAGACAGAATATCAGAGTAGAAGGGGTTCTGAGAACAGAAATGTCAGAGCCAGGACACAACATAGAACATGGAATGTCAGAGATGGAGGGGATCTTAGAACATGGAATATCAGAGCTGGAACAGACCTCAGAACCAATAATGTCAGAACTGAAAGGGATCTTAGAACAGGGAATGTCAGAGCTGGGAGTGATGCCGGAATATAAAGGGGAGAATGGGATGTGTATGTTATGTTCCAGGTAGCCCCCTGCCCATGATGTATGAGAAAAGGTCTTATACAGGCTATGGCCACCCCAGTTCCCGCTATGACTACCCACCTCCCTCGGGCCCTCCTGGCTCCTTCTACCTGGCAGATGTCCCTCCCCAGCATTTCTACCAGTGGCGGTCTCCTCCAGGTATTGTTCGCATCCTGCAGGGAATTGTGGTCATCCTGTGTTTGGTTATTTTTGCCTGTGTGGCCTCCACCTTAGCCTGGGACTACTATGGCAGTGGCAGCGGCCTCCTGGGTTATGGGGGTGGCCTGGGAAGCTACTACAATGGCTACTATGGTGGCTACTATGGCGGCTATTATGGCGGCCTGACCAACCCACGGGCAGCCAATGGCTTTATGATTGCTATGGCCGTGCTCTGCTTCCTGGTGACCCTGGGGCTGGTCATAGCTGGTCTGTCCAAAGCATCAGGTGCCCGCTCCCGCCGCTTCTACCTGCTGGTCGCTGTACTCAATGGCCTGCTGGCCTTCGTGATGCTCATCGCCTCCATTGTTTACGTCGTTGGGGTGAACCCCCGGGCAGGGCTGGGGTCCAGCTCTGGGAGTCTCTACTACAACCAGATGTTGATGCTCTGCAACCAAATGATGTCGTCAGTGTCAGGGGGAATTATGAACCAGTACCTCTACCACTACTGCATGGTGGACCCCCAAGAGGTAAGAGTCAAAGGAAAATCACACAATCCCAGAATCCCACAGCACAACTAGAAGGGAACTCAGTGGGGCAGTAGGCAGTGAATAGAGGTCAGAACTGGGAGTCAGGAAGACCTGAGACACTCAGACACTTATTAGCTATGCGACCCTGTGCAACTCAGTTAAGGGAGGGATGAAAAAGGTATTCATAAAGCATCTACTATGTGCTAGGCACTTTATCTATATTATCGCATTTAATCTTTACAACTTGGGGAGGTAAGTGATATTATTATCCCATTTTATAGAGGAAATTAAGGCAGATTAGAGGCTAAGTACTTTACCCAGGGTCACATAGCTAGTAAGTGTCTGAGGACGGATTTGAACTCAGATCATCCTGATTCCAGGCCCTGTGCTCCATCCAGTGGGCCACCTAACTGCCTCTGAAGTACTTCACCTTTCTGTGCTCTGTTGTGAGGGCCATCTATCAATAATGCCCTATCCATATGACAGTTTGTCAGTTATCCGAAGACAGTGGTCTTACTTTCCACCCTTCTTCCTTCCGATTCCTCTATTGTTTCATCAGTTGATCCTCCTTTGGTATGGGGCAGAGCCTACCAAGGTGGTCCCCCATAACTTTGACTAAGTGACTTCCAGCCATTTGTGGACTCTCTCTAGACCTCCATTGTCCTATCTATAAGTGGGGAGACCCATCACTCCCGCTTTTTTAAAATTGCTGCAAATGCAACTGATTGTGAGATTCCTTTGGCAAGAGAGGAGGCATTGTGGTATATAGTCTGAACAGGGTTTGGACTTTGGGTCAAATCCTCCCTCTGATCCTCAGTAGCAGGGTGACCCAGGACAAGACATGTCACTTTAAACTGTCATTGAAATGCTTGTTATTATTATGTTACCAGCATTATTATATTATTAATGGTAATTATTATGAATACTATTACGATGCTACCTTAATAATATATTTTAACAATAATAATTAATGATAACATTATCACATTAATAGAGCTGGTATTCTAATGACAGCTCTTATGAGAATTTTTTATCTCACTCAATCTGAACTCAACATGCTAGAACACAGACATTAGCCACAGCCATCCTAATTACCCACAAGTGAGATAGGAATCTCCTGATTATATGACAGGTGTACAAAATCAGTCAGCACTCTTATTATGTTCGGATTCTGTGTGCACGCTTGAATCCGGTATCAGCGTACTCGCAGAACATTGTCCCTATCATCCAAGTACATTATAATGATCTGTTGTTGGTACAGAAATGTCTATCAGTGTGACAGCTCTCTTCTGAATTGGGAAAACAAGGATAAATCTCAGCTGTGAAACAAAGGGCTTGGTCTAGACGACTGCTAGAAAACCTGGAAACTGTGATCTGAAAACCACAGTTTAGATACCAATGGGGCCAATGATGTGGCAAGGATGGTGGAGGTGATGGTAATGGTGACAGAGATAGGACGGTGATGGGGACTGTCATGGTGATGATACAGACGGCAATGTTGGGACAAGGGTGGCTGTGAGGATGGTGATAGAGATGGTGATGTTGAGGAAGATGAGGAAGAGGAAGATGATGGTGATGTTGCTGCTGCTGGGGATGAGGAGAAGGAAAAAGGTGGTGATAGTGGTCATGATGGTCATGACAATGATGGAGATGGTAAGAGTGATCACAAGGGTGATGGCAGTGGGTGTGGCAGCATGGCAGATGGGGAAATACTTGGCTCATAGGATTGTAGATTTAGATCTGGAAGGAAGTCATTGAGTCATTTACAGATGAGGAAACTGAGGCACAAAGAGGTCTATCTCAAGACCACATAGTAAGTGTCTGAGGCAAGATTTGAACCCAAGTTCTCCTGACTGCCAGTCCCATGCCTAATCCACTATGCTAGACTTAGAGACAGAGAACTGGATTTGAATTCCACCTCTGACACTTACTAGTTATGTGATCAGAAGCAAGGCCCTTTAGTCCTCTGGGCCTCAGTTTCTCATCTGTAAAACAGGAGTAGAAACAGCTATACACTTCCATCACAAGGCTGTTGGGAATATCCAATGAGCTAAAGTCCACAAGGTGTTTTGCACACCTTGTCACTATGTGAGTATTGGCTATTATCGCTGCTATTACTGTGGTTATGGTAATTATGTTGAAGGTAAAGTCTCTGCCTTCCAGAACCTTGGGACTGAACACAAAATCCCCTCCCCCATTTGCCTTTCCTACAATTGGGGCTGGGGGGCGGAGCAGAACAACCCAGCTGCCATTTTGTCTTTAGAGTATACAATCAGTACTCCCCAGGGGTCTGAGGCTAGCCTCTCTCTGCTTCCCCAATCTCCAAGGCCAGAGCCTCATACTGAGCAGCCCTCCTTGACGCCCCCCTTCTACCAGACCTCCTTGAAATTCCCCCATTCCTAAGATCTCTTTGTACCTTCCAGGGTGACAAACCGGCTCATCTGATCTGCCTCTCTATACCCATGTCCTACCCTCTCATCGCTAGGGACCCTACATATTCTCCAGGAGCCACAGTATGGCCCTTCCTTTGTGTGAGAAAGTTCAGGCCAGAGAGAAGCCAGAGGTTCTAGGCCAAGTCAGAATCAGTCAGAGTCAATAAACACATATTAAATGTACCAGGCACTGTGATAAGTACTGGGGATACAAAGAAAGGCGGGAGATAGTCCTGACCTCAAGGACCTCACAATCAAATGAGGGAGAGAGTACCTAAAAAACTGGGCCGAGGAGGGGAGAAGTGGTGCCTGATGAACTCATTCAGCTGAGGTGGGAAATGATCTGAGGAGGTGGGACCTTCCGACTTGATTTCATCTTACAGAATGATGAGTTTCTGGAGATGATGAAGTCCAGGAAAGTAGCCAGGTGGGAAGTGATGAGAATTCCCTGGGTGCCATCAAGTTAATGTGGGAGGGAGCCTGGAGATGGGGAGTTTGAAGGAGATTTGCCAATTCCAGCCCCAGAGTGGGTGTCTGCTATCTTTTAACATGCTTCAAAATCCAGAGGGTGGCCCCAATTCTGAGCCCATGTTTCCCCTTCCTCCTCCCCCAGGCTGTGGCCATCGTCTGTGGCTTCCTCACCGTTGTCCTCCTTTGTGTCATCTGTTACTTCGCTCAGAAGACCCGTCACAAGATCTGGAAGTATGGGAAGCCCAACATCTTCTGGGACAAGCCCCTGGCTACAGCAGAGGGTCCCAATGTGGAGGAGTGGGTAAGCAAGCTGGAGTGGGGTGTCCTAGTGTGGAGAAGTGGGTAAGCAGGCTAGGGGGGAGCTAGTGTGGAGGAGTGGGTAAGCAGGCTGGAGGGGGGTGTCCCAGTGTGGAGGAGTAGGTAAGCAGGCTGGGGGGTGTCCCAGTGTGGAGGAGTGGGTAAGCAGGCTGGGGAGTGTCCCAGTGTGGAGGAGTGGGTAAGCAGGCTGGGGGGTGGTGTCCCAGTGTGGAGGAGTAGGTAAGCAGGCTGGGGGGTGTCCCAGTGTGGAGGAGTAGGTAAGCAGGCTGGGGGGTGGTGTCCCAGTGTGGAGGAGTGGGTGAGCAGGCTGGAGGAATCTCATCACAGAAGTCAAGTGATGTGCCCAGAGTCACCCAGATCATAAATGTCCACTAGTGACGCTGATATTCTTTTCTCTATTCCTGTCCCACCTGGGTTCCGAGCCCTTATCTTCCCCCACTTATTAACTGTACGATCTTGAGGAAATCATTTTTTTTTTCTATGTCTTGGTTTCCTCATCTGTAAAAACGGGCATGAGAAAACTAGTGCTTATCTACCCCAGGGCAGAGTTAATAATAATAATAAGGGAAGGTAATAAGGTAAGTGACATGGTACAGTGAGCAGAGTTTGACCTGGGTTCAAGACCTGAGTTCAAATCCAGCCTCAGACACTTACTAGCTGTGTGACATTGGGCAAATCACTTAACCTCTGTCTGCCTCAGTCTCCTTATTTGTAAAATGGGAAAAGTAATAGCACCTCCCCCACCCTCCAGGGTTGTTATGAGGATCGAATGAAGTAATATTGGTCCCGTGCTTTGCTACACAAATGCTAGCTATTATTAGAGAGGTCCTAGGAAAAGGGACAGGCCCTGTGACTTCATTGATACAGGGAACTCCCAAATGGGGAGACTCCCTGTACCAACACAGGTTCTTAATTTTAGTCTCAGAGAGTTGCCTAGGGTACTGAGAAGTTAAATGATTTGCCCAGGGATGTCAGAACTTGAATCCGGGTCTTTCGATGGATCCAAGACCAGCTCTCTCTCGGTTATTGCCACGCTGCCTCCATAGAGAAAAGGTACTTCAGCATTCATTCTTCTGGAGCCAATTTGCCTGCTTTGGCATCGGTGCCAGTCAGCCTCAGTGGAGAGCTTGGTGCCAGGGTCCCAGCCCTCCATTCCCTGTTTGCTCAAGATAGTCTGAGTTTCTGTATGGAAAATGATTAACCCAGAGCCTGGTCAGCTGGCCAGGGGGCAGAGCCAGAAAAAGAAACAGGTAAAGGCGGGGCACATTGCTGTCACACTGCCTGGCCCTCAGCCCTTGCCTCCTGCTGTGCGCTGGGGAGGGGACACATGCTTGGGGAGTCCCCACTTGTGGGCAGACAGCCTCTCAGAGCCAAGTAGTCCCAGACTGCTCGGAGACGCGTTGTCCAGGAATGCTCTGGACAACGCCCCCAACAAGTGGCCATCCAGGGAGGGGGAGATCACAGGCTCCCAAAGCAGCTTGTTCCATTTTTGGACAGCTCTAATTGGTTAGAAGGTCCTTCGGCTAGCAAGCCTAGCTCCACTTGCCTGTAGCTCCCACTCCAGGCTCCCGGCTCCCAGGGGGTGGGGAGGAAGGACAGAATAAGTCTGCTCCCACTTCCACAAACCTGAAGACAGCGATTGGGTCAAACCACTCAGATGTCCCTAGTCTCCAAGGAGGCCCAATGCTATGACCTGGAGGGGTGGGGGCAGGGAAGAGGGGCATCTCCTCTCCCACCCCATGGGACAATGGGACTCACATATAGCGAAGGAAGTCAGTGTGTGATGGAGGATGAAGGAGTGAGCTTCTAATCCAGAGCCGTAGGAGGTCAGAGGTGGAGCTAAGAGGTCAGGGAGGCTTCCTGGAGGAGGCTGGCCTTGGAAGAATTTGGAGAAGCAGAGGGGTCACAGGATCATAAATTTTAGAGCTAGAAAGGGCAGCAGACATCATCTATTCTGACCCCCTTGACTTACAATTGAGGAAACCGAAGCCCAGAGAGAGGTTAAGGGAATTGCTTAAAGTCACATAGCTAGTGAGTGACAAGAACCAAGATTTGAACCCCATTCCCCTCACTTCAAACACACTTTTGGCAGAGTTCTCACTGCAAAAAAGGGGGTCCACAGAGTCAGAAGACTTCAGTTTGAGTCCCAGCTCCAACACTCCCTCCCTTCACCCTCGGGCAAGTTCTTTGTCTCCTCAAGCCTCAGTTTCCTTGGCTGTAAAATGGGGATAATAATAGCTCTGATATCTGCCTCACAGGATCTTTATAAAGGACAAACAAATAAAACACTTGGCCAGCCTTAAAGGACTACAGAAACAGAAGCTGCTTTTGTTATCATACGGAACAAGGAGGAAATAAATCTGCTGTGGTCAGGGAGCAGGGAGACCATGGGGTTCCGTGGCTAGAGAGCCTGGGTTCGAATCTGAACTCTGCCACTGACTAGCTGTCATTGAAGGACTTTGGCTAAGTCATTTAACTTCTCTAGGCAAAGGTGGGGGTGCTTCCTCTTCTCCTAAACGAGGAAGACTGAAAGCAGAGTTGGGGAGCAGGGAACTGGAGACGGCACTCTGGAAGTGAGGATCCCCAAATGGTCAGGGCACAGACTCCACTGCATCCGAGGTCTTTTCCGATGGACTCTTTGTGCTTTGTGTAACCAGAGGGCTTACCCATGCCCGGAAGCGATGTTTCCTCCTGGGAGAATTTTAAAAGTACACACAGGGACGGGAGCAAAGACAGTCATGTCCTTGATGTGTCTCTGAATTCAAGTGAACCCAGGATGTGTTTTTTAAAGGGTGGGGGAGGGGCGATTGAAATCTAAGGTTTAAGGTTGGGAGAGGGGGTGGGGGTGGGGGTGGGGGTCGGGGTGAGGTACAGAGAGGAAGGTAGAAAGAGGGTGATCTGAAGGAGAGAGGACTGACAGAGCCGCACCCCCCTCCGCCCCCATACACACACACGTTTATAGGACAGGTCACAAACTGCTCGACCCACAGTTCCCTTCGAGGGTGGAAGCGCTATTATTCTGAGCCCTATTTCACAGATGAAGAAACTGAGGAGGGAGGTGACTTCCTCAGGCTGGCATGGGCAGCAAGTGTCAGAGCTGGGACTGGACCCCAGTCTCCAAATCCACCATTCTTTGTGCTGGACCATTCCTGGGGCCCTTAATCTTACCCACTCCCCCCTGCTCTCTAAGGAGGGGCAATCATTGACCTCCCCCCAGGAGGACTGATGGTCTCAAATCTTTGGGAGAGTCAGGGATAAGGAGGCAAAAGCCCGGGGAGAAGGGTCTGGACGAGCTGGGACTGACTCAGTACTCTAGACTGGTCCTTGACCCGTTGAGTATGGAGTCAATTCCTCCCCATCCCCCACAAAACACCCCACGGGAACGAGGAATATCCCCCCTTATTGGCCACAGCTCTCTGACTCACACCCTCTGGGGGCTGGAAGGGACCTGAGAGCTGATGTAGACCAGTCTTCTGCTCCCAAGCACCCAGTGCCACCTGCTCTTCTCAGCCACGACTGCCAGGGGCTATTGTATCCACCCAGACAGGAAACTACCAGAAGTTTGGCACCCCAAAGTGCCAAATCTCCATGCCATCCCCTTGCCTGGCTGCCCAAGGGGTATTACTAGAACCCTGGATTTGGAGTCAGAAGGTCCAGGATATAGCCCCAAGGCTCAGTCGCATGATTTGAGAAAGTCATTTCTTCTTACTGTTTCCTCACCAGCAAAATGAGAGAAAACAACCTCCAAGCTCCCTCTCAGCTCTGACATTCTCCATTCTAGGGTCTCTTCTAACTCCTGTGTTTTATGTTTGTGGTTCTGGGTTCTAAGATCCTTTCTGGTTCTGACATTCTATGAGTCTGTGGCTTAATTCTTCTGGGCCTCAATGTCTCGTTCTGTGAAATGGGCATAGTAACAAGAGGGTTATTAAGAGGAAAGGACCTTTCAAATTCTAGTTACCAAAATGGAGTTCTTGCTGCTTTTATCATTTCTAGGTGAAGAATGTATCTGGTGATGCTGGCACTCAGGATGAGACTGCCACATTGGCATACTCAGAGAAGCCCATCAGCCCCCTGACCAGTGCTTTCCTGCCAGCCCAGGAGAATGGCTATGGCCACTCAACCCCTTCCAGCCCCAGGTGGGCATGGGCTCCCTGGGGGTGGGCACTTTAGAGGCCAGAACCTCTACCCATAATCCACAACTTGGACACAAGAACTCAGCATTCTCTGACCCTTCTCCCAGCGCCCCGCCTCCTGAAGGGACCAGTCCTCCAGAAGAAAAAGACAAAGGATCTGTGAGTCGGCCCCCTGTGAGGCGTGGCCATCGCCAAAGACCACGTCCAACAGGCCTGGAAGATGCACAATATGAGACAGATTATACCACAGCAGCAGAATCCAGTGAAGAGCAGGACCGGGATGACTGGGCCAGGTGAGGCTGGGTGTTTCCATTGGGCTGCAGGCCCTCAAGAGGCTTAGCCACAGTCCCCCAGCATCCCTTCATGGGAGGGGGGCACCCTCACCTTCCCCCTGGGCTCTGTATATAGACGTCCATGCCATTGATAGAGAAGACCACCCTGGGCACCCCTCAGAGCCTGGAAGCCATTAGCTCTCCATCATTGGCATATGGGCACCTAGGCCTGCAGGATATACAGGTATGCAAATACCTGGGAATCTGGGGAGAAGAGGAGAGAGGGCAATAGAGCCCCAGGCTCCAAAACTCCTCCTGCCCCAGCTGGTACCCACACCCCCTGTCCTGCCTACAGCCTCTACCCACCTATCACCTCGGATGCCATCCGCCAGACCTACAAGGCAGAGTTCAACAGTGACCTTCAGCGGTACAAAGCCCTGTGTGCTGAGATGGATGACACTAGTGCCCAGCTCAGGCAGCTCAGTCACGAGCTGGACTGCCTCCCGGAAGGCAGCTTGCGCTACCAGGTGAAGGCCTTGGGGGAACGGGGAGTGGAAAGGGCAGGACAGGACAGGGGCTGGAGGGCAAGGGGACCAGCCATCATTTCATTCTCTGCAGCTAAAAGGAGGTGCTACACATCCCAGGCTGGAGGTTATCCTAAGGGTTCTTCTAATACCTTAGAACGTGGAACTGTAGATTCTAAAGGAAATTTTGAATAGAGGATGTCAAAGATGGAGAGATTCCTTGGAATAGAGAATGTCAGGGCTGGGAGGGCCCTTAGAATACAGAATGCTAGAGCTGGGAGGGCCCTTAGGACACAGAATGCTAGAGCTGGGAGGGCCCTTAGAACACAGAATGTCAGGGCTGGGAGGGCCCTTAGAACACAGGATGCTCAAGCTGGGAGAGGCCTTAGAACAGATATTAGAAATGGGATGGGCTAAGGCCAACACAGAATGTTAGAGTTAGGAGGGGCCTTAGAACACAGAATGTCAGAGCTGGGACAGACTTTAGAATACAGAATGTCAAAGCTGGGAAGGACCTTAGAACACTGAATGTTCAAGGTGGGAGAGCCCTTAGAACAGATAATGTCAGAGCTGGAAGGGCCCTTAGAACACAGAATGTCAGGGCTGGGAGGGCCCGTAGGACACAGAATGCTAGAGCTGGGAGGGCCCTTAGGACACAGAATGCTAGAGCTGGGAGGGCCCTTAGGACACAGAATACTAGAGCTGGGAGGGCCCTTAGAACACAGAATGTCAGGGCTGGGAGGGCCCTTAGAACAGATAATGTCAGAGCTGAGAAGAACCTTAGAACCCTGAATTTCTTAGAACAGTCAGTGTCAGGGCTGGGAGGACTCTCCGACCCCAGAACATCAGGGCTCCCAGGAGGCACTTTCTTTTTTTTTTTTCAGGTGGCACTCGTGTAGCTGTTCTAAAGTGCTTTACATACATTATCTTATTTCATTCTTCACAATATCCCCACTTTGTAGATAAGGAAACTAAGACTTAGATGGCCCTTGGTCAAACAGCTAGTAAGACTGGATTCCATCCCAGGTCTCTCCTGATCCTAATGGAATCCCAGGCTCTTTCCACTAAACCTCTCATGGAACATAGAACATGGAATACCAAAGCCAGAAAAGACCTCAGAAACCATCTAAGGATCAGGTTAGATAATACTTGTAAAGTACTTAGCACAGTGCCTGGCACATAGTAGGCTCTTAATAAATGCCTATTTCCTTTCCCCTTTCCCATATAGTCCAACCCTTCATTTTGCTGTTGGGGAAACTGAGTCCCAAAAAGGGAAAGTGATCTGTTCCAGTTAACACCAGAGTGATAGGACCGAGACTGGACCCCTGGTGGTCCTCTCCCCTCCACCTCCGGGTCTCCTCCCCTGCACTGTCTGGGTCAGCCCTGCCTCCTCTTGTTCCCCCAAGGCCAGGCAGGACCTTAGCAGGAAGCTGAACCCCTCCCCTGGCTACCCAGAGAACTGGTTTGCCCAGGCCTGGTGTCACTTCACAAGAGGCCTTTGTTCTCTCACCTAAGCCCCTTCCCTCTCCCAAGCCACTGGGCAGCCCCTCAGACCTAGGGTTCCCAAAGAGCAGGGATGAGTCCCGCCACCCTCTGCCCACCAGGTCAGAATACTGGGCTAGAGCTTTGTGGCTGTGGACAAATCCCACTTGGCCCCTTAGCTTCTTTTGTCAGACAGGCTTAATGAGCAACGTCCCACGGCGGGAGGAAGCAGGAACGAGGAGCCAAGAGAGACAGTGTGGTGTGATAGTAAGAGCTGCAGACAGTCAGGATGCCTGGGTCCTGGGTTCCAGTTGTGCTTTGGTCCCTTCACCTGAGCTTGTTTCCTCATGCATCAAATTAAGAGCAAAGAACCTGTTAAATGCCCACAAAGTGCTGAGTACTTTGCTGTAAATGAGCAAGGCAGTTCCAGCCCTCAAGGAGTTTCCATTCTAAGGGGGGAAGATGACCCAAGAGTTGGAAGGAGGTAGGGATACACGTGTGCCCATGGTGGCACAGCTTAGAAATGGAGATGACCAGGACCATAGGCCTGAGACCAAGTCAAATAAGAGGAAAGCTCATCAGGGCCCCAGAGGTGGAGGTCCGAGTCCCTGGGAGAGGAAGATGCTCTTGTAGGCAAGCATGGGTTAGACTAGAGATGGCCAGGGTAGCCAAGTGGGACCAGCAGGTGACAGGGGTTCGTAGTGGCGCTAATATTTACACAGACTACCTCCTAGGATTGCTATGAGAGGTGGACAATGACAGAGGGGCAGGCATGGGGAGAAGGGAGGTTCCTGGTGGAGTCTGAAGGGGTCCCTCATTCCTTCCTCCCCAGGGTGTTGCGGAGGAATACAACCGGCTGAAGGACTTGAAGAGGGTAAGATGTCCAAGATTATCCCTGGCAGCCCCTCACCTCTATTTCCCTAAGGAAGTAGGCCTGTCCCCTCCCTGGAAGTACCAGGGCATCAAGCTTGGGCTGCTTGGCTCTCCCCTTCCCTAGTGGGAGCTATTTCTGGGGTTTGGAACAGGACACCAGTTACCTTCCCTCCCCCATCATGGCTAGTTGGTTAGTTAACCATTTTGCCCATTTCTTTCTCCCCTCACACCAGAGTCCAGAATACCAAAGCAAGAAACTGGAGACCCAGAGCCTTCGAGACAAACTTTGCCATATCAAGCGCATGGTTGGTGCCTATGACCAGGTCCGAAACTAATGAGGAGGGTCAGGCCCTCTGGGAACTGGGTTCCCAGGCCCTTGGTCTAGGAACTGTCTCTTTACATGCCCAGGGAAAGATTGGGTGCCATGGATCCTGCCCTCCCCAACCCTGTAGTGGCGAGCTAGCCTCCCCAAGTTTTCCTACGAACTACTTTGCTGGGCCAGCAGCCACGGTCCCTCAGTGTCCAGGACAGAGGCAATGGGAGCCAGAAAAGATGGTCCTAGCCCCAGGAGGGTTGAGGGTGGGAGGGGAAGGCTCAGCAGCCTGAAGCTGATGTATATACCAATAAAGTCTGCTCTGCACTGTGGGAAGGGGCCTTCCCTGCTGTGGGAAGGGGGGAGGGGGCAGGGGGCAGGTGGCCTCAATCCCTAAGGTCTGGCTGCCCTGGTTATTGAGAACTCGAGAAGGCAGGCCTCCAAGAAATCGGGCAGCGGATCTCACAGACGGCAGGTGTTAGGCCAAAAAGGGATCAGACAGTACGCCTGAAGATGTCCAAAGGAAAACCAGGAAGAAATCCCGAAGAACAGGGAAGAAATCAGGGGGTGTGAAATAAATGGACGGACCTGCTCAAGTTCATTAACCTTTCCTTTGGTGAGGAGAGAGAAACTGGTGGCCCTATCTGTTCTCTTCTCCTGAATCCATGGGGCCCCCCAGTACATCTCCCCTCCTGTTACCTGGCCCTCCACCTGAAGAAACATCAGGGGTCATCCCTTCCGCCCCCCCCAGGGGCTAAGACACACAAGGGGAACTCCCTACTTCTGCCTCATTCTTGCTGGGGTGGGGGAAGGGAGGAGGCAAGGATGCCCCTGCCCTCCCACTCTCCCTTCAGATCTGAGAAGCAGGGAGTCTCCATCACCAACAACACGTTTTTTTAACAACTGTACCGGCTCTCTTGGGCTTCCCAGCAGGGGTCATCTAAAGTCCACAGGTTCCCACAGTGGGTGATAGCACCCTCCAGGGGGACAGTAGTAGCCTCGGGTGACACAAATATAAAAATACTATTAAAGGGTTAAAGAAAGTAGATTTCCAGGGGGGTGCTGAGTAATTTTTTTTGAAAAGGGGGCAGTAGGCCAGATAAATTTGGGAACCTCTGAATTCTAGACCACCCAATCTTTGGGGGAATGGTAGAGGCCTTCACCCTAAGAGGTGTCAGATGGGATTTTGGGTAGTTTGGGAAAAGTTTGGAGACTGGTGTGTGGGAATGTTAGTAGGGAAAGTAATGGAGGTGAGAGAGATCACAGGATTCCAAGACGGAAGGGACTCTCTCGTTTTACAGATGTGGAATGTGGAGCTCAGAGAGCTCGGCAACATGACAAAGGTCACACGGCTGGCCTTCTTACCACACCACTGCTTTCGTGAAGAGATAAAGGGAGGGAGATCTGGCAATGGGAGGGAGGTGATAACGAAGATGCTTCAAAGGGGTAGAGTGGGAAAGGGTGGGGGGAGGAAGGTTAACTCCAGAGTCAGTCACTGGGCCCACAGTTGGCACAGGCACAGCAAGTGGGGTGGCCTGTGGTTGGGTCCCAGTATGAAAAGGGCAGGACGACCATCCACACTTGGCAGATAAAATGTAGGCCCCGCCTTGGCCAAGGTCACATGAGGCAACAGGCAGGGAGAGGAAGAACCTGAAAGACCCAGATCTGCTTCTCTGGCCCAGGCCTTTGGTCCAGGTCCCACAGGCCTCTCTGCTGTCCTTCCCACAGGACACTCATCTCCACAGCTGGGCAGGATTAATAGAACCCATGTCAAAGACCCAGAGGCAAAGCTCAGGGCCATGACTAGACTAAAAGCAAGGCCTTCCACAGTCCCCTGCTTCCTCCCACCCTCAGCCCCTACCCCGAAATGAAGGAGTCACCCCTGTGGTAAGAAACATCTTTATTGGCTTTAGGTCATTCATTTTGTAGTGTCCAGCGTGGATTATATTTTTAGAGAATCAATCTAAATTATACATACTCACGTCTCCCCGGCCCCTGCCCCGGGCCAGAGGCCACCTTCCCTTCTCTCTCCTCGCTGCACCCCACCTGGCAAGCAGAAGGAACGAGGAGGCTGAGGCACCCCTGCCCCCCGTTGCCAACCTGGCCTCAGCCCCTGGGGTCTGCCAGGAGAACCTGGCCTCCCTGTGCCAGCTATATTTTTTCCACCCTTGGTAGCTCTGGGATATGGCCCAGGACATGCATCTGGGGAGGCAAGGAAGGGTTGGGAGGAGGTGAGCTGGGGTATCCCCACACCTTGCAGGCTTCCCTCCCACCTAGGAGGCTTCAAAGGCTAGCTGGTTCCTGAGCACAGATGGACGGAGGGCACTGAAGGGTGAAGGAGAGACATCTGTGCCACCTGGGTCCCAGGCCGAGGGAAGGAGGGAGGGTCTTTTTGGTTTTACGTTGTCATTTAAAAAAAAAAAAACAAAAAGACAAAGTGATCTCATTTGCCTTCTAAAAAATAACCAGTCTTAAGTGTCGATCCAGTCCCCAGGGTCGAGGAGGGCGCGTGGCCTTCTGCGCTGGTCCCAACATGCGAAGGGCAGGGGCCGTGTTCCCCATCTGACAGCTGAGGAGCCTGAGGTATGGCCTTGGCCTGGGTCAGACAGGGCAGCAGAGGCGAAGCAGGGCCCGGCCAGGCCAGGCCCCTACTGCCCAGCGGCATAGGGCCAGTTGAAGGTGCTGCCAGACAGCAGCATGTCCCGGATGAGTGTCTCAATAGGCGTCTTGCCCACGAGGCGCATGAAGAAGAGCTGGGAGATGAGGGCAGCGGGCACGGCCCTCAGGGCAGGCAGCCGGAGGAGCAGGCGGCCAAATCGCTGAGGCTGAGAGGGGTACTGAGCACGCACGTATTCCGTCAGGGCCACCTGTGCCTTCTCCTGCAGGCTCTCCACGTGAGCTGGGTCCGAGAGGCCACAGGCATCTGCCAGGGACATGGGGCCCAAGCCCCAGCCTGTCAGCCCCATGCAGACAGGTGTGCCCCTGCCACAGGGAGGCCTGGCTCCCTGACTATGCCCTCATCCCAAGGGAGATTCTGCCACTCAGAGGTGGCAGCCTCGGGCCACCAGAGAGGGCAGGATGAACAAGAAAAAGGTAGAAGGTAAAGAAAGGCATAGGGGAGAAGGTTGGAGATCTGGAGTGAAGGGGTGAAGGCATATAGACAGTAAGGGGAGAAGAGCATTTGATGGGCCCACCCAGGGAATGGAGGGCCCTTGGATGCAGGGTACATGGGATCCCTGGGGTGGGGCAGATGGGGGGAACGCAGGGGGCAGCCCCAGGAGCCCAAAGCCAACCCACCTGGTGTGAAGAGGGCGATGGCCTTGAGACAACTGTACTCTGCAGAGTCCACCTGCAGCCGGTTGAGCTTGTCCACCTGCTCCTGAAAGACCCGGATCTGGTCCATGAAGGAGACCACACGGTCAGCAGCCATGGGTGCCGCGTGGAAGCCGGCTGCAGCGAGCAGCGGGGCCATGTGCAGAGGCAGGGCAGACTGGGCGGCATTGAGGACGAAGAGCTCACTCCAGCTGAGCCTCAGCAGGGCCACCTGGTCCGCCACGGGCAGCTCGGGAAAGAACGGGATGTTTCGGGCCCACTCCACAGTACTGAAGAGGAGGCGGGCGGCCAGCTCACAGATGTTGTCGATGCCCATGACGCTGCCCTGCTGCTGGGCGTACTGGGAGCCATAGCGGGCTGCTGGGTATGGCTCTGCCCGAAGCAGCTGCGAGATTAGCTCCGAGACCGGCTGCCCGTTGTAGTACTCCCCACCCCCACCTCCAGCCAGGGCTGTGGGGCTGCCCCCCGAGTGCGTGTGGGGGATCCGGCCCCGCTGTACCGCTGTGGAGAGAGCAGAGTAAAGGGCAAACGGGAATGACAGCAGGATGAAAACACAGAGGGAGGGTGAAAGAAAGGCCAGAGTACGAAGCAATGAGAGTGGCAGGGTGGGAGGAGGGGAGAGGGAGAGAGAGAGACAGACAGACAGACAGAAGGGGAGGGGGAGGAGGAGGACAGAGAGTGAGAGACAGAGACAGAGAGAGAGGAGGGAAGAAAAGGAAGCAGAGGGAGAGACAGAGAGACAGAAATGAGGGAGACAGAGAGACAGAGAAGGAGGGAAGGAGGGAGGAAGGGAGAGAGAGACAGAGATGGGGCCGGGGGCAGCAGGAGAGAGAGGAGAGACAGAAAGATAAGCAGACAGAAACAGAGAGAAAAGAGAAGAAAGAGAAAGTGGAAAAGATGAAATTGAAAGAAAATAAGAAGATGGGGGGACCAAGATGAGATCAGATGGAGTTGAAAGGGGAAGGAGAGAAAGGGAGAAGCCAAGTAGGGTCAGATGGGGAGAAGGAAAAACAACTTCATTAGAGCAAGTGCTGTAAATTTCCACTAAGTGCCCCCCTCCCCACCCACATCTAGGCTTACTGGTGAAGGCCGTCTCCCCTAGGAAGACCCCCGAGACTACACCAATATTGGGGAGAGGACAATTCCAAGCCTGATGGCAGCCCTGCCAGAGGGGCTATGGGAGGAAGGAAGGGTCTGGGGAGTAGGTCAGAAGACAGGGAGGTCCCCAAAGAGTTGTGAGGCCCATTCTCATTCCTCAGCAGACACACACACAACCACACAGTGGCACAACAACCCCAACCCTCCCCACACACATGCAACCCCAGGGGGGAACCTGCCCCCAACACCTCCTCCAGCCAGCCAGATAAACAGGCACACATGCGCTAGCCTAACAAAAGAGAAACAGGACGAGCCAGCCCACACAGCTGCAGCCCAGAGACATGAGGCACTGCTCGCTCCTCCCCCCCGTGGGGCAGTGGCAGCGCTTGGAGCCCTGGGGGGGACCAGGGCAATTATCAGTCCCTGGCCTGGGACTATGGAGAAGGGCTCAGAAGGAGACAGAGAAGCTGAGAAAGAATCCCAGTCACTCCCAAGGAACAGACCAGACCACTGGATGGAGAGACAAATGGAGGGACAGGGAAAGCTGGGACCTGATCACTGGACAAAATTTTGTGTGTGTGTGTGTGTGTGTGTGTGTGGGTGTGTGTGTGTGTGTGGGTGTGTGGTGAGGGCGGGGGAACCTGGTGTGTGATGAGAATGGGAAGAATATTTTCTATTGTCCCCAGTTCCCTCTGGGGTCCTTCGAGGACTGAGGGCAATTTATCATCATATCTGGCTGGGTCTGGTAGAGAGCACCTCATCCTAATCCCCTTAATTTTAGGTAAGCAAACTATAGCCCAAGCCAGTGACAAAGGAGGCTCACATAGTGTGTTCGAGGCAGATCTGAGACTAGAATTGGAGTCTCTGGCCTCCCAGTCTAGGCCTCTTTACCCTCTATTGGACGACCTCCCGCCCCCATCAATGTCTGGTTAACATGCCTGCCCCTCTCCTCCTCTATCCTTGCAGAGACATACACAGCTACCAGTGTACATCCATCTGACCGGAATGGCAGCGAGCTCTCTCTCTCTCTCTCTCTCTCTCTCTCTCTCTCTCTCTCTCTCTCTCTCTCTCTCTGTGTGTGTGTGTGTGTGTGTGTGTGTGTGTGTGTGTGTGTGTAGCAAAGACTGTTATAATTTCCAGCCCAGCCCACCCCCTTCCAAAGAGCTCTAGGGAAAGAAGCTTCCAGGCTTCAGCAGGAAGGCCCTGGAGATCAGAGCAGGTACCAGCCGAGACACACCCCACCTGGCCCTGCCCCAGAGACTCAGGGAATTGGGGACCCACAAGAAATAAAAATAGGGAGTTGGTTCATCTCCTGGTTGGGAGAGGCAGGAGGAGCAAGAGAGGAACAGCCCCCACTGCTCTCCATGGGACTTCTAGGTTTTGGAGTCAGAGGAAGCCTCAGTGATCGAGAGAGCTTATGTGAGCAGTAAGTGCAATGGGCTTGTTTTCTAGATGGAGGAACTGAAGGCCAGAGAAAGAAGTGACTTGGTCCAAGGTCACAAAAACACAGAAGGTCTGAACAAACGAAACCTCGAGTGAAGCATGCCTGACCCCAGGGCTGCACCCAGCTAATGGGCCCAGGCTCAAGGTCGCCCTTCACCAGCCCAGAAGTCCCCTACCTGGCCCCGGCTCCACCTCTTCCCCTCCCCCGGAAGGCAACAGCTGGCCACAGCCCAGACGAAAGGGAAAGGACAAGGCCAGTCTCTGGGCTTGCTCGGAGGGAAGGGGATTTTTCCAAGGCCCTCTGGAGGGTGGTGGGACTTAGGATTCAGGACTTTAGTGGAGAAAAGGGCACATCCTGGGTCAGTAGCAGACAGTGGGCCTGGATAGGCCAGAAGCAAGGAGAGAAAGGTGTGACCTTGGAACGCTAATAGTCCCTCCCAGAGGCCTCCCCCTTCCACCTCAACCAGGGGAGTCTGGAGAGCCCAGAGGTCAGGTAACTGATGAGCTGGGTGGGGACTTGTGCCCTGAGATCACATGGCCTGGCTCAGGTACAGAGGAATGGGAGGGACAGGCTGCTCCCTCTCACCCTCTGGCCTCATCCCTGCCCTCAGGAAATCTAGGCCCAGAGCAGGGCCAAGGAGCTCCAACAGCAGACTCCCCACTGGGCCTGGGGGAACTGAGCCCTAGATAATCTGGATCTCACTCAGGAAGAAAGGCAGGGGCAAAGAACGGAGCTTCAGAGATCAGACAACCTAGTACCACCCATTTACAAATGAGGAAACTGGCACTCAGGAAAAATTAAGTGACTGGGATAGCCCACACAGCTAGGGAAGGGTGAGAGGCAGGATTTGAACCCAAGTCTTCACAGCTCCAAGTTTAGTTCCCCAAATCCAAAGGCTGCAGGGGTGGGTGCATTTCTGAAGCTGTCCTGGCCCTGCCATGTCAAGGTTCTATTCCAGAATCCTGAGAATCTCCTGGCTCTGAAATTCCTAGCTGCTATTCCAGAATCATCTCCTGAGTCAGTATGTCATGACTAGAAGGCCAGCAGCACTCCTCCCGTCTGGGATCGGGGAGGGGCGAAAGGGGGAGGCAGAGGCGGCAGCAGCCAACACAAAGTCAGGCTAGTTAGCAAGCAGGGCACCTTGCCTGTGCAGGGCATGCCCTGGACAAACACTGGGGTGGGAGAGACGAAGTAAAATAAAGGGCCCTTGTAAGGAAAAAAAAAACTCAACCCTCCCCAGGCTGGAGGTGGGAAGGTCAGAGTAACCTGGGCAGGGTGACCAGGATGGGGGGAGGGAGATAGAGAAGGAGCCCAAGGCCTGGGCAGCCTCTGGGCAATCTTCCTGGACTAGGCTCTGAAGATGAAGGGAAGAAATCGGAAAGCCCCTCCCTTTCTCCTCAGGGATGGTTCCCTCGGGGACTGGGGAGACCATTGGCCAGGAAAGGACAGTACTACATGGGAGGGCCCACTGATCACCCTGTGTCAGTCAGTCAGACTCCTGGCCTGCAGAGCCAGACTGGCAGGCCCAGGCTGAGGGTCCCAGGGAGCGGCCAGGAGAGCCAGGGAACAGATTTATCTGACCAGGGGGATTAGATTCCTTAGCCCCTTCCTCCTCCCACAAAAACCCCAAACTAAATCCTCCAAGACTGGCACTTGGTCCCCCACCACCGCACCCCAGACTCCATCATCTCCGGTTGCCCTCTGTGCTTTCTCACTTGGCCTTAGGACTACAGAATAGGCAGGAGCCTGGACCCCAAGTTCCAACTTCCTCTATTGTCTCACAGTGTGACCTCAGACAGGATGCTGGACAATTCTGGGCCTCAACATACCCACAAAGCCCAAGCCTCTTCAACCTCCCATGGACTCCAGGCAGGGAATGAAGCCCAGGTTTTTCAGAAGGTAGTTGAGGCCAGCTCCCCTTATGTGCTGCTCCCCAGGGTGGGGTTCCTACACCAGCCTTACCTTCCTTTCTCATGCCGACCCGGAAGCACTTTTTTAAACGACAGTACTGACACTGGTTCCGATGGTGTTGATCAATCTGGCAGTCTCGGTTGGACCTGTGGGGGTGGGGTGGAGTATATGCCAAGGTCAGTATCTAAATCAAAGATGGGAAATGGGGGGTGAGGTGGGACCCCAGAGACTACCCAGCTCGGATACTTACTGGCTGCACGACCCTTGCCAAGCCCCTTAGCCCTTCTGAGCCTCAGTAACTGCTGTCTCCAAATATAAAATGGGGATAATACAATGGCATCACCTCTCTCCCTCCCAGAGTTGTTATGAGGGAAAGCACGACCCTAGCCAAGTTAATTCTTTTACTGGTAACTGCTGAGTGCAGGGACGGAGCAGCACAGATGTTATCTTGCCCCATGTCCTGCCCCACACTTACTGAAGAGCCCTGGATTCTCATCTGATCTCTGCAGCTAATTCACTGTATGAGTGGGGACAGGTCCCTCCCAAGGGCAAGGGCAGATCCACTTGGGGGGTGTCAGAGACCTTGGTTCAAACCCCAGCTCTGTCATTTCCTATGATCTTAAGCAAAACAAGTCCCTGGCCTTCTCTGGGTCTCATTTTCCTCACAAATTTTCTCCTCTCCTACAAAAGGAGGAGAATGGTCCAGATAAGTGTTGGCTTCTTTTACCACTCTAAAATCACATCATCCTCCCCCTTTCTGGGCTCCAGTTTCCTTTTCTGCCAAGGTGCGTGTGTGAGGGGGTGGGGGGCAGAGGCAGCTGGACTCCCTGACCTCCAAAGCCCCCTTCCAGGAGCTCAGAGGTTGACCCACTGTGACCCTGGCTAGCTCCTGGGCTGCTCTGGCAGCCATCAGCAGGCCTGTCTATGTTCTGTGCTGGAGTCTCAAGGGAGCCAGCAGTAAGCCCAGCTCTGGAGGCCAAGAAAAAGAACAGAAGGCTCTCACTGAATCCAGTCACATTGTGGACTGGGCAGCCCCTATGTGAAAGGCACAGAGAAATTTTATTTTATAGATGGGCTTTTTAAAATTGACCCTGACTGTACAGGCCAGGGAGCCTGCCTCACCATCTGCTGGGCCCAGCAAGAACACAGGGCTGCTGCTTAGAGGGAAGGGGCACAGAGGCTGGCTAAGAACCTGCCAGGCCCCACACAGGTCCTTGGTCTTAATGGGTGACAGGATCCAAAGGCCTAGATGTCTCTTAATCTGGATGGAGAGCTTACTCCCCATTGCCTAGAGCAGCAGCCTCTCATCTCCTGTACCCTGAATCCTGGCTCTACTGAGGCCCAAGAGACCATGGTGGAAAAACCAGGGTCACTGTTGGGGGGATGAAAACCTCCTCTGAGGTCTCAAGCAGCCCCTCCAAACTTGGTGTAGAGACTTAAAACACTCTCAAGTGGACCTTCTTTGATCAGTCACAGGGAATGTCAGGTCAAACACGGTAAGGTGGCGAGATGGGGGTGGGGGTGGGGCAAGGGGAGGAGGGAAGAACACTGGTCTTTGAACTCAGAAGAACCCAAGTTCAAGGCCTTGTTCCAACACTTACCAGTAATATGAGCTCAGTCACTTAACCTCTGGACCTGTCCCCTCATCTGTGACACAGAGATGCATCTCACCTGCTCCCTGTCTCCTAGGATCCTCCCAGAGAGGCCACAGCTGGTGGGTGGTAGGACAGAGCTTCGAACCCAGAACATTCAATTGAGCCCAATAAATGTTCTGAATTCTAAGGTCTTATTCTAAGGCGTCTCTCAGTTCTGTCATTCTGGAAGCAGCCCCGACACTCCATAGAGCAGATCTCACTTGGTACAGAGAGTACTACCGCCTGCCCTTAAAAACCTTACAATCTAACAGGAAACACTACCCAGATGGCACAGAGAGACTGGCACATAGTAGGTGCTTAGTGCTTGTGGGTTGGTTGACTGACCTCTGAACCACAAATGTCAGAGCACGGATGGAGAGGGTAGAAATCTCAGTGGTCCTCTGGCAGCAGAGGGAAAGGTTTAGGGGTCTCTGTTATTTTTGTCTTCCCCTCTTCCTTTCTACTTTGCCCAGAGCTGAAAAGGCAGAGGAGGGAAGAAGAGACAAGAGACGGGCAAACAAGGGCTGGGTTCCACTCTTAAGGCTAAAAGAGGGAGTTTTAGGACAAACCAAAGCTTGTCCTACTTCCCACAGAGGGAAAAAAGAAGTGGAGCTCATTCCCCTGAGCAGTGACCCAGGATAGAGATATAAATAGGGTGGATGGAGAATTCTATGGCTGACAGATCCCCGACAGGGCGCTGAGCAAAGCAGAGGGGCACCGGAGGACACCCCCTGACATGAAGCCCAGCCACGTTTCCTCCTCTGTCTTTATCCAGGCCTCTGCTGAAATGGCTCTTCCAAGGTCCCAGAAGACCTCTTGGGCCCCAAACCTAATAGGCCTCCCTACATTACTCATAGTTGCCGCTAACCCCCTCCTACCAGGCAGTCTCTCCTCTACCTTCAGAGACACCCTCTTCTCTTCCCAGCCCTGATGAACCCACCCCCTCTTTTTCCCTGGTTCTACATCTTCCTACTCCTAAATTCAGCAATGCCCCAAGGTTCTGCCCATCACTCTTCTCTTTACCCAATCTCCCTTGGTCGCTCTGCTTTTCCCATGGTTTGGGCTACCACCGATGACACTCCCATTCTGATATCACATTGGAGTTGGATTCAGGTAGGCCTGAGTTCAAATTTGACCCCAGACACTTGCTATATCTGTGACTCTGAACAAGTCACTTCATCTGTGTGCCTCAGTTTTCTTATCTGTAAAATGAGGGCGATAATACCAGCATCCACCCCCCCATCCCCAGTTGCGGTGAGGATCAAATGAGATATTTGTAAATTGCTTTGCAAACCTTAATGGGTCATACAAATGCTTCCTGCTGCTGTTCTAAGCTCCAGACTTGAATTTCTCATTGCCCATTAGCAATCTCC
This sequence comes from Trichosurus vulpecula, assembly GCF_011100635.1. Classification (NCBI taxonomy): domain Eukaryota; kingdom Metazoa; phylum Chordata; class Mammalia; order Diprotodontia; family Phalangeridae; genus Trichosurus; species Trichosurus vulpecula. The sequence continues at coordinate 62,267,526 of NC_050573.1, read as the reverse complement.
ACCTGCACGACCTACTAGCAACCTCAGGTCCAACATGCCCAAACCTTCACTCGTAACAGAAGAAAGCGCACAGGGGGCCAGGCACCAGGAAAGTAGAACCCAAGGCTTGGGGGAGGCCACATTCTACTTGTCTTACCACGACTCCGGGCCTGCCTCTCAATGAGCCACTTTCCTTCTCTGTAAAATGAGAAGATTGGCCCAGTTTCTAAGATCTTTCTAGGTCTGATATTCTAGGTTCTAACATGAGACATTGCCAGCTTCCATGGAACCTGAAGGGACTTGGGCCAATGACCCTCCTTCCCCTTGTTTCATGACTGGCAGGGCTTCAAATCTGCAAGCAAAGGTCCTGGGTTCAAATTCTACTTCAGTCTCTTGCTACTGAAGAGAGTCCCTTAGAAGCGACACTCAGATTTCAAGTCAATTCACTCGTCTGGGCCTCAGTTTCTTCAGCTGTAAAATGTAGGGGTTGGATTCAATCAAGGCCTGGATTTTTTGCACCCTGGATCCCTGTGGCAGTAAGTATGGCGAAACCGATGGGACTCCTCAGAATAATGTGTGTGTGTGTTTAAAGGCACAAATTAAAATGCACAGCATCACCAAGGAAACCAATTATACTGAAATAGAGTTATCAAAAATTTTTTTTTAAAGTTTTAGGACCTGAGGCTAAGAACTATTAGACTTGCTGGTTTCTAAGGTGCCTCTCAATTCTAAGCCTACAGTCCTAGAACCCTTAGTTCTAACCCTCCCTCCCTCCCACCTACTCCCACCCCCTAAACACCTAAACATCTAAGTGGGGTCCCCCCCAAGTGATCACAGTCTCTGAAAAGTGGAAAGATGGGAGAGAAAGAGAAGGCCATGCTGCCAAAGTGCCGTGCTTAATGGACCCTGTTCTGACCATACCATTCATCTGGTAACTACTTACTCCCTTCCCCCACTCCCCCCAAAAATAAAAATAAAATTTTCCTGGTTCCTGGGAAAAGCCAAGCAACACTCCTCAAACAGACCATACCAAAGTCAAGGGCCACCGTGTTCTGGTTTGGGCAGGATCTCAGGAGGTTTACTCGTGGGCCTAGTAACTCATCTACTCCCTAACCTCTGGGGTCAGGGGATCTGCCACTAATGGAGTTGTTTGGCGCAGCCTACAGCCAAGGCTGGGAAAGGGAGAAAAATCAAAGAACCCCTTGTCAAGGAGAAGGGATTTAGGGACAAGCAGGCCTGGCTGCCCTGAGTCTCAGTGGCCTCATCTGGAAAACAGGAATTATTACTACCACCCCACATGTCACGGAATTATTGTGAAAGAAAGGATCTTGACAGCCTCGCACAAAGTGTGACAGAAATGCGAATGACCCTTAGAGAATGCCAAGGACCCTACAAGAATAAAGAGCAGCAATGAGTGTACATCAATAAACTTGGGAGAGGCTTGGCAGAGCTGGGCTCCGGCCCTCAAAGTTCAAGGTCAGAAAGAGACTAAATGGGCCAAAACAAAGGAGCGGTGACTGGGGCAAAAGGCTTGGCAAAGGAGGGGAACCATGTCCTCCAAATCCCAGGTCACTGGAGGAGGCCAGCGCTGCCCCAAAAACACAGACCGAAGCAGGCAGACCCCACAGTCACAACCTGGAGGGGTGGGACCAGGGCACATCCAAATGATATGAAAGGGGATGGGGAGGAGCCCAAGCCAATACCAGCTGACAGGACAGGAAGGCCTGGAAAGGGCCTGGCTGGGGGAAAACTCTGTCCCATCATTCAACTTCTCCCCCTCCTCAGTCTTGTTCTTCTCTGATCCCGGGGATTATAGATGGGAGAGAAATAGTACTCTTGGTCAGATCCTTCCCTGACTTTGTGATCCCTTGTCTGGGGTCCTAAGGCCCTATACTAACAAATGATAGTGATAATAATTCAGTGGTTGATGACTTCAATCCCAGTGATAAATTACTACAACTTTTAGCCAAGAAGGACTTTCTTGTTAAGAAAACCAGAAAACTGAAATGTCAGAAATGGGAGGGCTCCTAGAACATGGAATTGTCAGAGCTGGGAGGACTCTCAGAGCATGGAATACCTGGGCTGGGAGGACCTTAGAGCATGGAAATCATTTATTTGAAAATCATTTATTTGAACTCCTCATTTTGGAGACAGAGAAACCGAGGCCTAGAAGAGGTAATTTGTCTCTCGGTCATATGATGACAAGGCCAGGAACTGAACTGTGAAAGAATAAGATGTCTGTTCCACCTAGCACCTGGGAGCCCTTTGCTTTTGATATCCCATTTCCCTGCCCATTGCCCCCATTGGCCCTGCTGAGGCCAAGTGACTTGTCCAAGGTCACCCAGCAGCAGCAGCTCCCTCCAAGGGCGAGGTCAGCAGCATGGAACAGTTCCAGCTGAGAAGCTGCCTCAGTCCATTTCATGGCCCAAACAACACTGGGCAGGGAAAGTCCCAGCCCTTTTGTCTGTGGAAGGAACGGGCCAAGGGCAGTCACAGGGACAGGAACACGCCAGGCCCCCAGCTGGGTGAATTGGGGGAGGGAACAGGGGACAATCATTAATGTCCTTGTAACACCTGGGCTCCTGACCAATGGTTAGCGCTTCCAGCTAATGAGGCCAAGGTCACTATTTTGAGGCCTGTGCCTGGCCCAATTATTATGTGGCTGCTGGAACTGAGCTTCCTCTGTCTCAGAATCTGAGCACCTGAGAAGCTGTCCAGACCTTGCTAGGTTCTGATTCCTATCCTGTCTTTCAATGGTGAACCTGGAAGGGGGTTGGGACTGGCTTAAAATTCCCTCCACCCATCAGTCTAGCTCCTTAGTCTCAGGCAGCCATCGATGACCCTTAGGAAGCCCCTCGATTTTTCAAATGCATGTCCAGCACCAAGCGTAGGCTGCCGAGGGCAGCAGCAGGAAAGAAAGAGGCTGGTGTTCAGGGAGCCCTGCTCACCTCCTAATTAGCAGGCCTAGATCAAGCTGAGCCAGCCTGCCCCTCCTTGCCAACAAATGTGGGTTGGTTGGAGGCGGCTGCCAGAAAACAGGTGGTAAGGACAATTAAGTGCAGCTAGAAATGGTTTATTTCCCCTTTTGGGGAAGGGAGGGCAGGGCAGGCACTAGAGGAGGATTAGGCAGCTCCAAGCCCAGCAGACCTCTCCCTTCCTTCTCCCAACAAAGTGCCCCTAGAAGGGCAGAGGAGGCCTTGGCAACCTGAGGGCTGGCTCAGCCCAGCTGTGCTAGTGCCTGGATGGGAGTGTCCCTATGCCTAGAGTCCTACCGTAAGTGCCTGGGGAGGAGGGAGGCATCAGGCAATCCCTCTGGCCCTGGGAAGAGGAGGTTGGCTGGGGGTAGGGACAGAGAATTTGGCCCACCCTCCATTTCTACCAGGCTGGGAGGGCAGAGTGTCCAGGTTCCTTCTTCAGGCCCTTGGGATGGGCCTGCTTAGCTCCAACCTCATCCTTCCCTCCCTTTCATCTAGCTTCCCTGACCCTTGGCCAGAAAGCAAGAAAAAGCACCTCCAGCTTCTCTCAAATGGGGAAGGAGAACCTAAAACATTTTAAACCCCCCCCCCCACACACACACCAAACCAAAACACAACAACCACTCCCCTCAGACAACAAACAATAACAACAGCCAAACAGCTCAAGACATGTTACTAGGCAGCTGGCCAAGTTCGGGCACCAGCCCTGGAGCCCACAAAAGAGAGGGGTTTTCTATGATTTCCTGCCCCTAGGCCAAGACATCAGCCTTGGTCATGGGCAGGTACACGAGCTTCTGGGGAGCAGCCTGGCAGGATTGGGGGTGAAAAGCCCTGCACGCGCATGCACGTGCACGTTTAGGCACCTCAGGGTCCCCCTGTGGATCCTATGATCCCTTAAGGATAGAGACTATGTCTTATTTCATCTCCCCAACCGGGAATATAGAGAGCTGGCCTAGAATTCAAAATCACCAAATCTCTCCAAGCCCCCAGACCATTCATCAAAGCCAAAAGCTACAGAGAGCTGCTTACAGCTCACATTAGTGGAAGGCACTTCTTCACTGGAAGTTTCATAACACAGTTCTGGACACTCCCCACCCCCCCAAAAAAGGGAAAAAAACCCTCCCCCACTAAAGAAGAGGTATTTATTGGTAGTATTAATACCTTTGACTGGAAATTTATGGTCATTCTGGATCAATATTTTTTGCCCCAGTTTGGGTTGCAGGGTTGGGTTTTTTTTGGTGGGAGGGACTGGGGGAGGGGAAAGGAAAAGCTCAGGCTGGGGAAGGGCAGAACCCAAACTCCACTCCCTAACTAGCCTAGCTCTCCCACTTCCAGGCCCCCAAAACAACTCGGGGCACCCTGCTCCCCGTGAAGAGGCTGAAGACTTTGGAAAAGGAGGTTTGACCCCAAGGGCCTGCCCTGGAGACAGGCCTGAGAGAACACAATGGCCGGAAGGTTCTAAGTTCTAAAGGAATCCTAAGTTCTAAATGCCACATGGGGCCATTCTAAATACTTTGCTTTACAAAAAAAAAGAAAAAGGGTTGGGAGAGGAAGGGGGAAGAGATGAGACACAGGAGGCCAGAGGTCCCTAACTCAGCGCCTGGGGAGGGAGAGAGAGAAGAGGGGTTATGGCCTTCCTGGCCAGCCAGTCTTCAATCACTGCCTTGCAGCCACCGCCTCCCCCAGATGGCTCTCCCAGACCACTGTTCCTGGGAAGGGAAGGCCTGCTTCCCCGGCCCAGGCCAGAGGTCACTGCCTCTCAGACTCCATTCCCCCTCTGCCCCCACCCCACTCTCATGCCAGGTTTCAAGGGCTGTGGAGGGCAGAAGAAGAAGGTTAAAAGAGGGCAGAGGGGACAGCAACAGAAGGTGAGGGGAGGGTCAAAGATGAAAGGTCGGGGGAAGAAGGGGGTTAAGGGGAAAGCATATGTAGAGTTGGTGATAATGCCCTACACTTACATAGCATTTTAGGGTTTACAAAATGCTCTCATGTCCATCGATCTTCTCTATCGACACAGCAAGTTTATAAGGCAGCTGAGGCATTATCTCCATTTCAAGGATGAGGAAACTGAGGCTTCTCTCAGCCTCAGCAATGACTTGCCCAGGGACATACAGCTGCTGAGGCCAGGTCTTCCCAAGGTGACAGGCTGCCGCTGCAGGGTCGGCAGGGTCACCAAGGGCCTGGGCAAGCCCAAAGGAGGGGGAAGCCAGAGCTTTCTAGGTTTCATATGACAGGAGCTAGAGATCCAGTCCAAGTCATTCATTTTAAAGATAGGCCCCGAGAGAGGAAGGGCCTTGGCCAAGTTCAGCCAGGGAGTATGGAGTGCAAGAGCTGGAATTTGAACCCAGGGCTCTGGGCTCTATACACACACTGCCCCCTGCCTCTGCCTCGGGGCTGCGGATGCGACTCTAGCTTCACCTTGTTCCTCTCCCCTCCTCTCCTCTCTCCACCCTCCCATACCTGCAGGTGTAACTGAGGTTCCGGCGGATGCTCCGCTTGAAGAAACTCTTACAGCCCTCGCAGGTGAAGACACCGTAATGTTTGCCGCTGGACTTGTCCCCGCAGACCACGCAGTCCACCTGGAGCCCGGGCTTGTCTTCGTCTCCCGGCTCCGGGTCGCTGCCGCCGCCCTGGGGCGAGGCCGAGTCCTCTTCCGATGTGCGGGGGTAGCCGCCCTTCTCCACTCCGTTCGTGTCCCCGTTGGGGCCGCCCCAGCCGCCGGTCACCATAGCCATTCTCCCCTCCGGGGAGGGGAGAGGTGGGGGTCCCGGGCTCGGGGGTGCGGGGAAAGGGGAGGCGGGGAGCTAGCAAACGGCGCTGGCCCGGCGCTGGGGGGCGCCCCCTAAGAGCATCAGGCTGCGCCCCCGAAACAGCCGCCGCCCCCGGGGCGCGGAGCGGGGCGGGGCGGGGCCAGCCGGGGTGCTGGGGGCCCCGCGACGGGCCCGGAGACAGGCAAAGTTTGGCAACAACTTTCCGCGGGTCCCGGCTGAAGGCAGAACTGGTCGGGCCGGTTCCCTAGCCGGCAAGGTCTCCCAGAGGAAAGGGTGGGGGGTGGCGAGCAGCGGCGGCGGCGGCACCACGTTCCCGAGCGGCGGGGCCGGGGCTAGCAGTGCGTGCCGCCCGCCCCCCGGCCCAGCGGCCCCGCGACGGCGGCCAGGGCAGGCCGGCCCCGGGACATCGCGCCAGCGGCAGAAGCGGCAGGGGCGGCTGCGGGGGCACCTCCCCAGCGGGCAGTCCCAAGGGCCGAGCCGCGGCCCGCACCTTCCTCCCAGCTCCTCCTCCTCTCCACGCCGGGGACACTTCGGGGCTCAGCCCCCACTCGTGCTGCTCCGGAGGTTTGGGCTGCTCCCTTCTGGCGCACGCAGGCCTCTCCGCCTTCCTCCCAGCGCCTCCTCCTCCCCGCGCCGGGGAAACTTCGGGGCCTGGCCTCCGGGCGGGCCGTCCGTCTCCTCCCTCCTCCCCTCTCCTTCCTCCTCCTCCTCCTGCGGCGGCGGCTGCTGCTCCTGCTGCTGCTGCTCCTGCCGCCGCCGCCGCCGCCGCCGCCGCTCGGGCTCTCGGGGAGCTCTCCTAGCCTTTCCTCTCCGCGCCGGGGGCAAACTCAGCGGAGCTGGGCCTCCGCTATGCCTCCGCCTCCTCCGGCCGCCCGAGCTCGGCGACAAGGAAAGTTTGGCTGCAACTTGAGGCGCCGCAAGTTCCCGAGCCCCGGCAGGCGAGCGGGCGGGCGCCCCTCCTCCTCCTGCCTCCTCCTCCACCTCCTCCTGCCTCCGCCTCCGCCGGGCTCCGGCTCCGCTAAGGGAGGGGCAGCAGAGAGTGGCGCTCGGCGGCCTGGGTCCGGCCTCGGCCCCCGCCCCCGCGCCGCGGCAGCTAGTGCGGCCCCTCCGCCGCCCCCGGGGACCGAGGGTCTGCCCTAGGCTGCAGCGGCCGCCGCCGCCCGGGCTGTTAAGGCTGCTGCTGGTGCGGCCGCCGCCGCTGCTGCTCCTGCTCCTCGGAGCTCTCGCGCTGCGGCCGGTTTGACACACAACGTTCCATTCGGAAGAGAAGGGGGGGGGAAGGAGAGAGAGGGAGAGAAGGACGGTTGCCCGGGCGACGGCCGCCCTTATAAGGACATGGGTGTCAGAGAGCGCGCGCCCGGCCCGGGCACGAGGGGGGGTGGGGGGGAGAGAAGGAGGAAGAAGAGAGGAGGAGGAGGTAGGGAGGGGGAGAGAGAGAGAGAGAGAGAAGAGGGAGAGGGAGGGAGGGAGGAGGAATGTGCCTGCTCAGGCCTGACCCTCCCCCCAGGGCGCGAGCGGCTGCAAAGCCTTAACCCCTTCGCCACTGCACTGCAGCCCCTGCTCTTGGGCCCCCACCTCCACCCTCAGTCTCCCGATCCCCGGGTCCTCCCTCCTCTCCACTGCCCGGAGCTACGGCCGCTACTTGGCCGCTTTCTTAACCCCGAGGATGAGGGGATACGGGATGCTGCTGCATTTGCTGGGGGCGACGTGGCACAAATGAGGGCCCAGGACATCGACCTCCCTCATCCTCCACTCCGTGTATTCCAGGAGAAACACGAGTCCAGAGGCTGCGCCCACAGCCCCAGCATTTCTCCCCCACGTTCCGCAGAACCTCCCTCACCCCACCCCCTCCCCGCCTTGGGTGGGGGGAGAGGACCTGGCCGGAGCACGCAGGCGCTGCACAGATCTGCAAAACGTCCTCTCCCCCCTCCAGGGCCCCCGCGCAGCCAGGGGAGTCAACCCACTTACGGCCTACAGAGCTCGCCTCCCCCCACCTCCGCCTGCCCACCATGTGCAGTGACCCGAGTGGCCCCTTCCCCCATGGTCCCGCAGAACCCTGGGTTCTGCAGGGCAAGAGGCCAGACCAAAGAGCAAACCGGTTCCCTCCCCTCCGCCCTGCTCTGGCCTCCTCGGAGCCTGCCTGGACAAGGAAGGGGGCCAAAGTTGAGCTCTGTCTTTACCCCCCCCTTCTCCCCACTTCTTTATTTTCTTTGCTAAAGCAGGGAGGGAAGGCTGGCCTAGGTCAACAGAAAAAGGGAATTAGATGCCCCAGGCCCACCTTGGAAGTCTGACCCTGAGGAGCTTTCCATTTCTGAACTATTTGAGATTTGTCCCTAATTCTCCCAGGGATCAATTTCACTTCCTAAATTGGAGTGGAGGGGAGAGAAAAGAAGGGGACAGAGAAGTATCGTAAGGGGCAGGGGAGGGGGGAACACGGATGACGACTGGGGATTCCAATAGCCGTCACCTGTCGTCTTTTCCTATGATCTCAAGCTAAGGCCACAGTCCTCTAGAGATCTGGAAGGTCCACTTTGGGTTTGCCCTACCTTCCTTCATCTCAACCCTAGACCACCATCCCCATCTCTATTATCATCCTTATAGTACCTACCCAAAGGAAACTGGAGGGGTTGGGTTCCTGAAATGTGAAAGTTTGCTTGAAGTTATAATCTAGAGACCAGGGTTCTTCTAGTCCCGTGTCTATTACCAATAACCACCTATATAACCATCCCTGGGTCTCAAATTTCCTCATCAGTATAATGAGGGGTCAGACTAGATCAGGTGTTTTTAACCTGGAGTCCAGGGACGGTTTTTCAAAATATTTTGGTGACTGTATTTCAATTTAATTAGGGGATTTGGGGGCAATTTTATGTATTTTATACATTTAAAAACATTTTCTGAGAAGGGTCTATAGGCTTCGTCAGATTGCCAAAAAGGATCCACGGCACAAAAAACGATCATCCATAGGCTCCGTCCCAGTTCTGCCTGTCTATGGTTCTAAGGTCCCTTCCAGCTCTTACATTCTCTGTTCTAAGAGCTCTCCTACTCCCCACATTCTCCATCCTAAGGACCCTCCCGGCACTGACATCTTGTGTTCCTGTATCTCCCCACCCCAATATCCTTACTGGTTCTGACATTCTATATTCCTCCCAGCCCCAGTATTCTATGTTCTAAGGTATATCCCGGGTCTATCCTAAGGGCCCTCCAAGCTTTGACCCCAAGCCATGGTATCTCACAGAGAGGACCCCATAAGACCATCCATAAAGTGGGAGTTGAAGTGGGTCCATTGAAAGAGGGGCCTGGCCCAAGAGCAGTGGGACTGAGTCAGAGAGGAAAGGGAAGGTGCTGGGGGAGGGGGTAGCCTAAAGGAAAGTCAGAGAGGGACCTGGAGGAAAGTTTCCTTGGGTTAATAAGTGCTGAAGCTCCTTTTGGGATTCAGATGGGTGAGCCTGGCCATCAGGCCTGCCAGCCTACTGGGCTCTGTCTGTCTGGCAGTCCTGCCCTGGTGGCCTAGGGTTAGAGTGCTGATATTAAACATTAACTAGGGAATCAAACTTCCAATGGACCGGAGCTGGAGATGGGGAAGGGAGGAAAGAAGGGCCTTGTCAGTGTTAATAAATTGATCTTTCACCTATACTCCACAAGTCTGCCTGGAAATGCCTTTGCCTTTATCAGTGAGAGGAAAGAGTAGGATCCTGAAATCATTAGAACAGGAAGGAACTTTAGAGGCTCTCTAACCCAACCCCCACCCCACCCAGTTTGCAAATGGAGAAACTGAGGCCCAAATTGCCCAAGTTCACACAGGCAGCAGGTGACAAGTGGGATTCAATCTCGGTCCCCTGGCTCCAAATCCTGTGCCCTTTCCCCTGTCCCAGAATGCCTCTCCATTGGTCACTGACAGGAAGAGTTCTTAGCAAAATGATTAACTTGATAGACCTGCCTCCACTTCCAGCCCTTCTCATCCTACTGCAAAGTGATTTCCTAGACACAACCCTAGGACAAGATAGAGAATGCAAGTTTTCATTATCCCTAGGAAGAAATAGGTTTACAAAAGTAAGGTGACTTGCCCAAGGTCATATAGCTGGGCCATCCCACCACACCAACCTGTGCAAAAGAGGAGCCACCAGCCTCCTGGAAGCCCAGTCTTTAACCTCCTGCTACATAACCCCCTTGGCTTCGCTAGGGAGCAGTTGTGATGTAAGTCACTTCTGCCGTCTCCAGAGATGAAGGTCTTACTGCCCACAAATCACTGAGTCTGAGCAGAAGGGACTTAGGTGAGCTGTAAGCAAGACTTTCTCTGTAAAAGGGGCTCCTCAGCAGGGGGAAAGGGGTTTGAAGAATCTTCCTGTAAGCCAACTCGACCTTCTATCTTGTGTTCAGGGAACTGCAGGAGAGAAATTTCCAGTCTGCCAAGTGAGAGGGAGGGCAAAAACAAGCTACTCGACCCCTCTTGGCAATTCCTTAATCATCCCTCTGACACGCCTGGTTGGCTGGGGGTGGTGGTGGGGAGGGCAGCGAGGGAGGGATGTGAAGTCAGATGCCAGGACTGTGGCTTTGGCTCTCAGGAAAGGACCCTGGGCTCTACATGGCCAAACTGGGGGCAGAAAGAGGATCAAGGAGACAGGATCCACCAGTCGATCAACAAGCATTTATTAAGTGGCTTCCGCATGTCAGGCACTGTTTTAAGTAAAGTGAACACTAAAAGGGAAAATGAAATGAACTCTTGGGAAAAGAGATATAGGCCCAAAAAAGAGGGAAAGGTAAGGCAGCTGGTTGGACTGTGATAGATTTGAAGTCCAGAGACCTGGGTGCTGATTCCAGGGCTGCAACTTACTAGCTGTGTGCCCTTGGCCAAGTCAGTTCTCTGAGCCTCGGTTTCCCCACACTTTGAACTCACAGAGTGATGGTGAGGAAAGTCTTCTGCCAACCTTGAAGCCTATAAAAAAGAAGTTCTCATTCATAAGGGAACTTGGGGAGTGAACAGAATCACAACAGGTTAAAGAGCTCCTAGGAACTGATTACTGTGCCGAGGGAAATGCAGGGTGGGAGAAGGACCCGAGGGGAGCTGGGAGTTGGAAGGTTGGAGTTAGAGGCTCAGTGAAGTGGCACAGCGGGGACTTTCCGGGAGAATATAAGCTCCCTGAGGGCCAGGAATGTTTCTTCTTGTTGATTTGTTTTTCCTTTGTAGTCCCTGGGCCCGGCCCAGCGACATTCCTTGGGCTGGACTCTTAATGTATGTTTGTTGAATTAAAAAAGCTTCGACCTGGAGCCAGGTGGTCCCCAGGGGGGAAAGAGGAGGACCTAAGTGAAAGCATGTGGGCCCCCCCTGAAGGAACACCCTGCACACACTAAGGTGGTCCTGGGAGTTCTGGCAGGCTGCCCACTGTATTAAATGTGCCCTACCCCATGTAGCCTAAGGCACCTGAGGTCGGTGCCTCTCTTATTGTCACTCACTGCCCACCCCCCCCTCCAAACACATTCAACACACCCCCTCCCTCTCTTCCTCCCAAAGGCTGCTCAGGGATGGGAGGATTAAGTTTCAGCCTGAGCAGAGCTGAAGAATGGGGAATGTCTCTGATCTGTGTGTGCCCAGTCAGCCCACGCTCCATCGGTACCTGGGGGAGAATGGGGGGGGGGGTAGTCAAGATCTCCCCTCCCTCATCATCAACCTGGTTCTGGGCGACCTGTTCAGCTATGGATTGAAACAGAATGGCCTCTAAGGTCCCTGCCAACTCTGAGAATGTCGAATCATCTCCAGTCTCAAATACCGGCTAAGAATTCCCTCAGAATCCCCACCATCACTGAATCCCTCTTCTAGAATATCCCCCAAAGTTATATTGCCCATTCTCTCCCCCAGAGTTCCCTCCCTACACACACACCTCCCTGAGTCCTTCAAAGGAATCCTGAGTTTGAGGGGAAGGGACAGGGCCATCTGGGGTTGTTTGGCAGCACTTGCTTAGGCCAGATCTCCCACCTCCACAAAAGGCCTTCCCACTCACCCACCTTCAGTCTTCTGCTGTTTAGTAACCGCCCCCTCCCCACCCCCTGCCCCTACTGCTGTGTTCTCAGTACTACTCTTCTCTGCTCCTTGATTCTCCACTTCCTGAGAGAAACAGAACTCCTAAAGACAAGAGGGAAAGAAAGGAGTGAGTTGATGGGTGATGGGAAATGGAGTTCAGTGAGGGAGCTGGGGCTTGGAAGGAAATGAGGGCTCAGTGAGGGGGTGGGAATTCTGTGGGGTATGGAGGGTCAGGAAGAGGATGGAGGACCAGTGACTAGGATAGGGTGGTACGGGGCCTTCATGGAAGGATGAAGGCTCGATGAGGAGATGGGAGTTCACTGAAGGGATGGGAGCTCTGTGAGGGGTGGGGTCCAGGTGGAGTAGATAAGGGCTCAGAGATGAGATAGGGAGCTTTCCTAAGGGTTTGGGGGCTCATTGAGAGGGTGAGAACTCAATAATTTAGTCCTACCAGGAGCTTATACACAGGCTATCGTTACCCTGACCTAGGATAAGAAAAGGCCTTGGGGGAGGAGTGGGGGGTGTGGGGGGGAGAGAAACCCAGGTCTCAGAAGGGGCCTGTTTAACCAGAATCTGTGGCTGAGGGCCAGATTCTGGTCATTCTTCAATCGGGAGGGGACTTCACCCCCCCAACCCCCACCTCACCACATTCCTGATGGCCTGGGGGAGGGGAACAGAGGGCAAGGAGTGTCTCAGGGCCTCCCTCCCCATCCTGGGCCTCTTCCCAGCCTGACCAATGGCCCCGCCCGCACTTCAGGCTCCCCACTAGGCACCAACGACTTTTGGGCCCCAGGAAGGAGAAGGGGGGGACTTGCGTTAACATTTGACCTTGTGGGCTAGGCAGCATGGGCCCCTGGGGGCTGGGGGCGGGGAGAAGGCTGGGACAAAGGCGCCTGCCAGGCCCATCTGGCTGTTTTAGGGCCCAGGCCTGTGAGAACTGCCAACCAGACCTTTCTCATTCCCCCAGCCCAGGAGGGGAGGGAAGTGACCCACACCCTAGCCCCACCCCCTAGGGACCCATGAGCCCACAGACTCAGTATCAGAGCTGAGAGGTCCCTTTGAAAATTGTATCGGGACTGGGAGAGACTTTAGAACACAGAGTATCAGAGCTGGGAAGAACTTTTGAAAATAGTATCAGGCCTAGGAGGGCCCTTAGAACACAAAATGCCAGAGCTATGAAAAGACCATTTAATTTTACAGTTGGCCAAACTGAGACCCAGAGGAAGGAAGTGACTTACCTAAGGTCATACAGCTCAGTGTCAAAACTGGAATTAGAACCCAGGCTCTAACGCCCAATCCAAGGCTCTTTTTTCACAGTACCATCCTGTTCTTATAATCACCCTCCACACAGATACACATGCGCACCCAGAACCAGTAAGAGTGGCTCTGGAGGGCCAGGGACTGTGTCCCACTCCACCAGGTGACAGAACCCCTGGGCCTAGATAAGTCAGGTCACAGAGTTGACCGGGCACCCCAGGAGTTGGGGGGAGACAGCAGTTCAAGGGAATTTCAGACACCTCCCCCCTCTTTTCTACTTACATTCCCAAAGCTGAGAAAGGCTCAGCTGGTGTAGCTTGTGTCAAAAAGAAAGGTCCATTGTGGGAAAATGATTGCCTCCCCCATTGGCTCCAAGATAGAAGACAGTTCCCTCCTGGGTCCTCTGTACTTGACCTTGGTACAATTAACCTACCTAGTTTTCTGTCTTAGCACTATCCTAGGACCTAAGCTCTTTCCTTCTAGAAAGAATAATTCTTTTCCAGGTCAGAGAGCCCTCCCTCCAACCTCACATACCTTCTTTCTCTTCCCTTTCCCTCCCCTCCAGGGGGCTGCTTAGCAAAGTATTGACCTCTCCAACCCCCAGAGGCCTTAAGCTGAGGTTAGATGTCCACTTGACAAAGATGCTTGTAAACATTTCTACCCAGAAACAAGGTTAGACTAGATCCTCTGTGAAGTCTTCAGTGATTCAATACAACACACACTACAACTCTGTAAAAGGGAATGTGCCTGGGAAGAAGAAGACCAAAAAGAAAAAACAGTCCCTCCCCTCAAGGAGTTTACATTCTGCCGAGGAACACCCCATGTAAGCACATAAGTAAATATAAGATAATTTAAAGAGGAAATATTTCCCCTTAAGTGGTACCTGAGCCTTAAAGGAAGTCAGAGATTCTAAGAAACTATGTTGAAAAGGGTGTGCTCTCCAGGTGAGAGGCAGAGCCTATACAGAGTAGAAAGGTAGAATGTCAGGTTTGGGGAACTGTAAGTAGACCAGTTTTTCTAGGTATATGAAGGAGTCAAAGGAGCCGTATTGTAAAGGACTTTTTTCTTTTCTTCCCAGAGGCAATCAGGGTTAAGTGACTGGCCCAGGGTCACACAGCTAGTAAGTCAGTGAGGCCAAATTTGAACTCAAGTCTTTCTGACTCCAGGGCTAGTGCTCTGTCCACTGTACCACCTAGCTGCCCCTGTAAAAGACTTTAATTAACAGACTGAGGATTTTGTGTTTTATTCTAGGGTCAGTAGGGAACCACAGGATTTTTGAGCAGGACAGTGACATAAGATACAGATTTAGAGCTTTAAGGGACCTGACAGATCCCTTAAAGGATTCCAGGGGATTCTAAGAGAGGGAGGAACATTCCAGAAATCAAGGACTACCTAGACAATTACAACACCTCCCCACCCCACCGTAAATGAGGAAACTAAGGCCAAGAATGGATAAATAACTCACCAAGGTCACTTGTGTTTGTTTAGTCATTTCTGGCCCTCTGAGGTGCCTTTTTTTTGAATGTGGCAAAGATACTGGAGTGATTTACCATTTCCTTCTCCAGCTCATTTTACAGAGGAGGAAACTGAGGCAAACAGGGTTAAGTGACTTGCCCAGGGTCACATAGCTAGTAAGAGTATGAGGCCAAATTTGAACTCAGGTCTTCCTGACTCCAGGCCCAGGGCTCTATCCACTTCACCACAGTGTGAGAAGGGATAAAGGAGAGAATGAGGTTGGTAACTCTATGAAAGGAGAGAAAGAAGTGGCCAGGCATGTGGAGGAAGAATGTATGGAGGAAGGGTGAGAAAGAGAGAAGAGTTAGGAGTGACTCAGTTTGTGAACCATCATAAGTGGAAGGATGGAGGATAGTGCGGACTTAGCAGAAATAGGGAGATTTGGAGGAACGATATGATTGTTGGCTGGAATCTTCTTGGGGGAGAAGAGGAGAGGGAGAATCTAATGACTTCCATTTTGGATCTGCTGAGTAGGCAATGCCTATATTGGAGATATTTAGCAATGGGTTGGTAATGGCGGCCCATTAGAGTTGGCCATTAACTTTGGCGAGGTGCGGTGGGAGGTGGGGAGGTCATCTGGATAGAGACGCTTATTGAGTCTATTGGAGCTGATGCAATCACAAGAGATTAGAGAAATAAGAAGAGAGGGCAAGGGACAAAGCCTTGGAGAGTGAAAAAACGTAATGGGAGGGGGATAAATGATAATCCAGTGAAGAAGCCTGAGAAGGAGCAGCCCCAGACCAGAGAAAGCAGTGTCTCAGAAGCTCTGGGAGGAGGGGAGAGAGGAGTGGTCAGCAGTGTCAAAAGCTGCCAAGAGGTCAAGAAGGGTGAGGACTGAGAAAAGGGCATCGGCTTTGGCTGTTAAGTGATCCCTGGTAACCTTGGAGAGGGCAGTTTCAGTAGTGTGGGGAGGATCGGAAGCGGTGTGGCTGCTGTTTGTCTGAGCATCACAGATCTGACTCCGGAAGGCATGTTAATGATCACCTCATCCAGGGCTCTTCACCTCGTTTATGTCCTGGACCCCTTTGGCAGGCAGTTTAGGAAAGACCCCCTTCTCAGAGTCATGTTTAGGAATGCATAAAATCAAATATATAGAATTATAAAGGGAGCCAATTATATGAAATTGAGTCTAACTCCCAGAGGAGGTTACTGTGGCCCTGAAAGCTTAAGCAACTTCAATTTCATTAAATAAGTATTCACTGAGTACCTACTATGTGCAAGGAATTATAGGTATGGAGATAAAAAGGCAAATACAAAATGTTCTTGGCTTAAAGCTTACGTTGTACTGGAGGGGCATGTAGGTAAACGATACAAGTAATTTCCAGAGCAAATGGAAGTGTGGTCTAATGGTTAGAGAAGAGGCCCCTGAGTCAGGAAGACTTGGGGTCTCCATCCTGCCTGAAAAGTACTGACTGTATGTGCCCCCAATATGTCTATATTTTTCCTATTTCCTAAATTATATACCATATACTATATTCATAATGACATTGTAAAGAAAAATTCTGTGAGAAAAACTTAAAAAGTCTGTTCGATGAAATGACCCAACAGTGATGCCAGGGGACCGCCTCCTGACAGAGAGCTTATGGACTCAGGGGGCAGCTGAATGAGAACTATGTTTTTGGACATGGCTGGTGGAGGGATTTGCTTTAATTGGTGAGACATATTTGTTATGAAGACTCAGGTTTTCTTTTTTTTTTTCCAGTTGGGGGCAGGGAGGTAGGAGGAGAGGTTATGCTTATTAATTGAAAAAAACAAAAAGTTTAGATATTTTTAAATCATGTGCATGAGATTGAATATCCACTCCCTCCCCCAAATTCCTTAGTGGGGGAGGGAGAGTATGGGCCTGAGAGGGGAGAAGGATCCCAGCACGAATGTGCCTCCCATGGCAGGCCCTTCTTCTGGCCATCCACACCTGAACAGGTGAAGCACACCTGGGCTCTCCCCAGCAGGGAAACAAAGCCTGGAGCTTGTATTACTGAGCTGGGGCTTAAAGGCCTCTCCCCTCTCCCCGTTCACCCTCATTACAAGGACACCTGTGGTCACTAATCCCCTGTCCCTGCTGGGCCTGGTGGGCCTCCACCCTCCTCTGGGACCCCTTTTCTGTCTGGGAAAATGGCCTGTTGCTAGGTCAAATCCCTGGTTGAATAGATCAAGAGAAGGGAAGTCCTCCTTGTAAAACGTGCAGGTCCCTATCAAGGTTGGGAGGGCAAGGTTATCATCCAAAGGGCTAGGGGCCCTTGGGTAGGGCAGCTGTGTGATGTGTCTGGAAGAACACTGGCTCCAGAGTTTGGAAACCTGGTTGTGACCTTGGCAAGATCCTTTCCCCTCTCAGGGTATCTCTCTCTCCTCTTCAGGAAAAAATTGAATAAGGATCTTAGCCCCCCCACCCCACCCCAATGTCTGCTTTTATAAGATTCCAGCAATTCAGTGGGGAGCCCTGTGGTAATAGACATGTAAGCCAGGAATGGACTGGCAACTCAAAGAGCCCCAGGGAAGGATGGATACAGCCCCAGCCGAACCTGGGAAGCAGCGCTGCCAGTTTCTGGGCCTTACTGGTGCCCAGACCTCAGTTTTTGTTTCTGTAGAATGGGAGCTACCAGTAGGAGACTCCAATCCTGTCCAATCCTCTCTTCCAGGGAAATGGCAGGAAGCCCGTTTTTGGTATTAGAGGACCTGGGTTTGTGTCTTAGCTCTGCCACTACAGGACATTAGCGAAGCCATTGACTCTCTCTGGGTCTTAGTTTCCTCACCTGTAAAATGAAGGGTTGGACTAGATCAAAGGCGCCAGAAGGGCAGTCTCCAACACTCCTGAGGGCAGCCAGAACCAGAATAAATGTGATTGGGAAATGTTGAACAAAAGAAAGAAAAATACCACAGAACACAGTTAATGTTAATGTGTGGTTTTTAAGTCCCCACGAGGTCTGCAGGGATCCTTATGTACAGTTTAGTTAGTGGCCCCTGCTTCTATTTGAGTTTGACGCTCCCGGACTAGGAGACCTCAGATCTCTAAAGCCCATAATCCTCCAGTCTCCTCCGCAGCTCTGATGGCAGCGTCTGTCTGGGTCTGTGGATTGCCTGGGCTTTCCCTGTCTCTTAGTGTTTGTGTTTCTTTCTCTGTCTCCAACGGTCACTAGGTCTCCAACTCAGGTCCAGATCTGTCTTTCCCCAGTCCAAGTCTTGGTCCCCATCTCTGTCTCTTCCCTATCTCTGATTTCTCCCCCCGTGTGTCGGTCCCTCCCTTGCTGTGCGGTGCAGGCTCTAGCCCACAGCCTCCCCAGGGAGGGACCTGATTTGAATGAGAAAAGGGCAGGGAGCTGACCTTCAACCTGGGCCGCCCTAGGGCTGTTGAGGCCAGAGCCTCTGCTGAAGAAGGCTGGGCTCAGGGAGGGGGAGGGGGAGATAGGGGCGATTGTTCTCTGGCAACCAACAGCTCCCCGGGTGCTAGGAGGGGGAGGGGCAGGGGGACAGGGAAAGCCTGACCCCGGAAGACTGCTTTTTGCCATCTCTTCCCAGCCCCACTTCCTTCTCCTCCTCAGGGACCGGATCAGAGCAGCTGTGACCAGGAGACGTGGGGCATTGCTCCGGGGGGCGCTTTCTGCAGGCCAACACCATGAAAGAAACGGATCATCGTGACAACAGCAATAATATCTAATCTTTATAGAATACCTTAAGGTTTGCAAAAAGCTTTCCAACTACTGTCTCATTTAATCTTTACCACAACCCTGAAAGGTTTGGAAGCTGAGTCACAGAGACGTTAAGTGACTTGCCTAGAGTCATACAGCTAGGAGGCATGTGAGATAGGATTTGAGCCTATATTTTTCTGACTCCAAGTCCAGGAGACTGTCCATTACGACTGTAAGTCTCAAAAGGGGATGAGGGACAGTGTCTCCTGGGGGACCGTGTGTCTTCAATCAATTGGAGGGTGGAAAGATGGGTTGAATCTCACCCCAGTGATAATCAACCATCTCCAGCACAACCATACCTGCTCTGGACAAAAATAGGTCCCTCCACCCCTCCCCACCCCAGACATTAGGACCCTACCCCTGCTGTTCCAATTAACTCCCTATAGATAGATGGTTTGTAGTTGCTTGCTTGTCTCCTCCATTAGACTGTAAGTTCCATGAGAGCAGGAACTGGTGTTTTTTTTCCTCTTTGTATCCCCAGTAATTGGCACATAGTAGGCACTTAATATATCTTGTTTACTGACTGACTGATGCCAATCTCTCTCCCCATCTCGGCCCTACGTAAGCCCCTCAGGACAGTTATAACCTAACCCTTACCAATGAACCCACAGCAGCAACAGTAGCAAATCCCCACCCTTTCCCCAGATCGTGTCAGACCTGCCCCAGGCACCCACTTGAAGGACAGGTTTTGCTTTCCCTAACAGTAGCTGGTGACTAAGAGCTGCCCTGCCTCTCTCCTTTTCTTCTGGGGTGGGACAGAGTGTTTCCAAGAAGAGCAGGTGCCCATGGGTTTGGACAACTGGAAGATTTCATGGCATTCCACTTCCCAGCAAGCTCACCCCTCCTCCAGATTTCCCTGTTACTGTCCTGGGGCACCGAGTCACCCATGTTTGTAACCTTGTCATCCTTGGCTTCTCATTCTCCCGCACCCCACATTCCGCATCAGTTGCCAAATCCTGTCATTTCTCTGTCCCCACTGATTCTCATTCAATCCTGGTTCCTCACACAGACCACCACCCTCACCCCCTCTCGCTTGGATTATTGCAATACCCCCACTAAAAACAGGGATTTGGAACCTGCAGCTATTGAATTAGTTAAATTTTTTTTCTGATAATTGCATTTCTTTTTTTTTCCTCCCTTGGAGGCAATCAGGGTTAATTGACTTACCCGGGGTCACACAACAGCTAGTAAGTATCTGAGGCCAGAATTGAACTCAGATCTTCTTGACCCCAGGGCTGGTGTTCTATCCACTGTACCACCCACCTGCCCCAATGATTTCGTTTCAATATAATTGGTTTTCTTGGTAATTACCTGTATTTTTTTGAAGGCATTTAAAAACAAGATTTTGAGAAAAGGTCCATAGGCTTCCCCTATGGACCCAAAGGAATCCATGATACAAAAAAGTTTAAGAATCCCTATGTTAGATGGTCTCCCTGGTCTTTTTATCTATCCCCGGCACTTTGTGCACTGTCTGGCACATAATTAACGCTTAGCAAATCTTTCTTGACTTAAGTCTCTCTTGTCTCAAATACATCTTCAACAGAGCTACCAAGATGATTTTTTTTTTGCAAGCAGTCAAAGTTAAGTGACTTGCCCAGGGTCACACAGCTAGTAAGTATCTGAGGCCAAAATCAAACTCAGGTCCTCCTATCTTGAGGGCCTGTGCTCTAGTCGCTGCATCACCTAGCTGCTTCCACATGAGAAAGCATTTGTTTGACTATTTCACTCCCTTCTGGCAGTTTCCTATGGATTTTAGGAGCAAGTATTATCTCATCTTTATGCCATTCTTTAGAAATTTCTTTTTTTGTGTGTAAAGTTTTGTACATATGAGTATAATGACATGATATGTAACTGATAAAAAAGGGGGCGAATGCTCAAAACATTTTTACTGATAGGGATGTGATCCAAAAAGTTTGGAGACCCCTGGCCTAGGCCAATGAGTTTCTCTCTAGATCCTAGAATCTCAGAGTTGGACAGAAGGAAGAAAAGGAAACAAGCATTTATTAAATGCCTACTTACCAGGCACTTTGCTAAGTGCTTTCTAAAGACCATCTCATTTGATCCTCAACCTTGGGAGGTTGGTTCCATAATTACCTTCATTTTACTGTTGAGGAACTTGAAGGAGGCAGAAGTTAGGTGGGGTCTGGAGGTGGGATGCTAGACCTGGAGTCAGAAAGGACTGATTTCAAATCTAGCCTCAGAGTTTCTTAACCGTGTGACCTTTGCTAAAAACAAAAACAAACCAACAACAACAAAAAAAACCAAACCCCTATCTGCCTCAGTTTCCCCATCTGTAAAATAGGGATAATAATACTCAACTCTCAGAGCTGTTGTGAGGATCAAATTGGATTATTCTTTTAATGTTTAATTTATTTATTTTCATTTTTCAACATTCACTTCCATAAGTTTTGGAATTTTCTCCCCCTCTCTCCCCCTTCCCTCCCAATATGGGCTCTACACATACATTCCTATTAAACACATTTTCACCAAATTTGATTATTTCTGTAAAGGGCTTTGCGCACCTTAAAATGCTATATAAGTGCGACTTAGACAAGAATAGCTCTAGGATTGAAAGGTACCTCAGAGGGCATCTGGTCCAAGTCCTGGCCCCGAAATACCCGACAAGTCATCATCTAACCCGTCTTTGCTTAAAGATTTCACAAAGGGAGAACCAACTGCCTCCCAAGGTACATAGTCCTAGTCCGTCAGGCAGATTTTCCCCCAAGTCAAGCCTAAATCCACCTCTCTGCAATTGCCTGCTGCTGGCTCTGCCCTCTGGGTCACATAGAACAAATGTAATACTTCTTCCCCATGCCAGTCCTTCAAATACTGAAAGATCAGTGTCATGTCCCCACCCCTCTACTCCCAAGTCTTCTCTTCCTCTGGCTAAACCTCCTCACTTTCTTTGCCTGATCCCTTCGCCGTCCTGATTGCCTTCCACTGGGGCCTTTCCACCTCCTTCAATGTTCCTACTAAAACAGAGGGTCCAGACAACACTCCAGGTGTGCAGAGATCAGGAACTATACCGGTGCCTGACACATAATAGACTAATTAATAAATGTTCTCTCTATCTCTTTTCCATCTCTGAAATCCAAGCCACCATTTTCCTCTTAATGCAGCCCAAGATTATATTAGAGTCTTGCTATGATATCACACTGGTGATTCCTATTGAGCTTCTAGTCCCTAAAGCCTCCGGAGAGCTAGGAGTTATTTCAGCTCAGTGGATGGAGTACTGGACCTTGACTCAGGAAGAGCTGAGTTCAAATCCAGCCTTAGATACTTGTTAGTTGTGTGACCTTGGAATTTAACCCTTTTGCCTCAGTTTTCTCATCTTTAAAATGGGGTTAATAGTACCTCCCTCCCAGGGTTGTTGCAAGGATCAAATGAGATAATATTTGTAAAGCATTTAGCACAGTACGTGGAAAATAGTAGGCCCTCCCTATATAAATGTTAGCTGTTGTTGTTGTTATTATTAATAAATAATTATTGATAATTAGATTAATAGATTATTATTAATCGAATGTTATACAGTAAGTGCTACATATAAATAATAGATTAATACTGTGTTTGTAAATACTAGATTAATATTGTATTTGTAAATAATATCTATATATCTTTGCTTCTATATTATTCTTAATAAGTTATTAGTATTAATAGATAGCATTTATACATTATATAATGTTAGTTCATTTGATCCTCACACAACAACCTGTGAAGTAGTCAGTCACTCAGTCAGTCAACAAATATTCATCTCTTCCTCTGTACCTGGCACTGTGCTAAGCCTTGGGAATACAGAGCAAAGCAAATGACCATCTCTGCCCTCAAGGAGCTCACAGTCTAATGAGAAAGACAACATGTAAACAACCAGGTCCAAACAAGATTTAGACAAGATAAATTGGAGATAATTAACAGAGAGCAGGCACTAGAGTTAAGGGGGATCAAGAAAGGCTTCCTGTAAAGGGGAGATTTTAGTTGGGACTTAAAGAAAGCCTAGGATCCTGGAGATACAGATGAGGAGGGAGAGTACTATAGCCCCATTCTACAGATGAGGAAACTGAGGCTAATAACTTGTCCAGGGTCCCACAGTATCAGAGGTCTTCCTGACTCCAAGTCCAGTGTTTTTTACTTACTTCTTAACATAGTTACCTCTAAAACTGGCTTCGAGATCTTTTCCAGGTGAGCTGCTGCTTAACCACATCTCCCTTGAGATCTTGCATGTTCTACATTGATTGTTTGAACCCAAGTGTAAGATTACTTTTATCCCAATTACACATGATCTCCTGCCATTCAGCCCAACGTTCCAACCAGTTGAGATGTCTCTGGATCCCTGCCCCGCCCCCAACCCAGAAAATATTTTATTAGTGAAAAAAACAAACAGGAATAACTATATCCCAGCAGAGGAAAAAAATTCACCCTTTAACTCCTCTGTCACTCAAAGTGTTAACTCTCCCTTCTAGATTTGTGTCATCTACAAATAGGATGAATAGGCCATTTGTGCCTTTATTCAAGTCACCGATGGAAATGTTAAACTGTGCAGGGATGAGCATAGATCCCTGGGGCATTTCACTAGAGACCTCCTTTCAGGTTGAAATAGAAGCATTAATAGCTGTTCTCAGGGTCTGACTGTTGGGAGAAGTTTGGAATCCTTTGTCTTATTGTCTAGCTCACATGTCTCTATTTTGTCCAGCAAGGAAGACTTTGTCAAGTATGATCCTAAAGTCTAGGTAAATTACATCTGTGGCATTATGGCCGTATCTATCTGTCTGTCTATCTATCTGTCTATCTTTTTTTCTATCTATCTATCTTTATAGGTATGTAGGTAGATAGGCAGATAGATTGGTCAATAGATAGATCAATCAATAGATAGATGGATAGATAGAGGAGATATGGGGCCATATATAGATATATAGAGGAAATATGGGGCCATATATATATATATATATAGATATAGATATATAGAGGAGATATAGGGCCCTACATTTAGATATATAAAGGAGATATGGGGCCACATATATAAATATATAGAAGAGGTATGGGGATATATATAGATAGAGGAGGTATGGGGCGATAGATAGATAGATAGATAGTTAGAGCTAGATTCCTATGGCCAAGTAATACTGTCAAAAAAGGACATGAGGTTAGTCTGGCATGACCTGTCCTTCATGAAACCCTGCTGGCTCTTTGTGATTGGTGTTTCTTTTTCCAGACAATTACTAACCCATCTCTTTAATAACACATTCCAATATTTTGCCAGGAATTAAAGACAAGCTCACTGGACTCTACTTTGCAGATTCCATTCTCTCCCCTTTTTGGAAAATTGGGACATTTGCCCTTCTCTATTTTAATCCTTCAGCACCTTTTCCCACAATGCTCCAAAGAACCCTGATGGTGGTGGAGCAATCACATCTGCCCATTGTTTCTGCACAGAGAGTGTCAGTCCATCATTCCACAACCACTTACTAAGTGCCTACTACAAGTTAGGTGGAGGTAGCTAGGTAGCTCAGTGGATAGAGTTCTGGGCCTAGAGTCAGAAAAACCTGAGTTCAAATTTGGCCTCAGATACTTATTAGCTATGTGACCCTGGGCAAGTCACTTAACCTCTGTTTGCCTTAACGTATTGGAGAAAGAAATAGCAAACTGCTCCAGTATCTTTACCAAGAAAACCCATTGTTGTGCTATGGTCCACGGGTCATGGAGAGTTGGACAAGACTGAATAACTGAACAGCAACACATGTGTTAGGCACCGCACTAAGTGATGGGGATACAAAGCAAGATCAAAGACCATGCCTGCTTTCAGACAGCTTACTGTCTATCCTGGTGACAGTGGAAGATCTGGGATTTTGTGATATTAGAATCATAGAAGTCAGAGTTGGAAGGGGTCTTTAAGATCACTTAGTCCAATCCCTCTATTTTTCAGATGGGGAAGCTGAGGAAGGACAAGTGACTTATCTAAGGTCTTATATCTTGACTCTTTAATGAAATTCAATTTGGCAGATACTTATCTCCTGTTTTGGGCAAAGCCCTCTGACTATGTAAGTACCCACTGTACCACAGCTGCCATTCATAATGAATATGAAGAAGAAAGACAGAAGAATTGTAAACTGAATGTGAGTCAGCAGTGGGATGTGGCAGCCAAAGTATTAATGTGGTCTTGGGCTGCATTAAGGGAGGCAGAAATTCCAAGGGGAGGGAGGTGATATCTGTCCTCTGCCCTGGTCGGTCCACATCTGGAACATTGTGTTCAATTCCAGGCAGCTCAGTTTGAGAGGGATATTGATAAGCTAAAGAGTGTTCCGAGATTGAGTCTAGTGGTAAATGGCCTTGGATCCATGTCATATAAGAAGGGGGTTAACGAACTAGGAGTATTTAACCTGGAAAAGAAAGCCTCAGGGAGGACCTGATGGCTGTGTTCTACTACTTGCAGGGCTACAAAGAGGAAGGTTATACTTGTTCTGCTTGGCCCCGGTGGACAGAACTGGAAACAGTGGGTGGAAGCTACAAGGCTGATTTAGGCTTGATTTCATAAAATTAAAAAAAAAAAACAACCAAAACCCCCCCCCCCCAACCTTCCAAGTAGTGTTGCCCAAAGGTAGGACACAAACAAAATAGAAAAACAGATAGAAAGCTAGGCCCCTGAGTCAAGAAGACCTAGGTTCTAGTGCCCCCACTGAAACATACTAGCTGAGTTACCCTGGACAAGTCACTTAACCTCTTAAGGTAACTCTCTAAGATTATAAATTGGAGAGCAAGTGCCGATTTATATTGGTAGAGAGTATTTCTCATCTGGATTTCTCTGATTCCTGCACTGATAAAATCACAGGTCTTTGTTTTGTTTTGTTTTGTTTTTAGGAATGAGCTGTTTTGGGAGACGGTATCTATCTCCTCCTTGGAGGTCTTGGAGGCTGGAAGATCCCTTTTAGGTATTGTCAGAGGGGATTCCTTTCGTGTATGAATTGGACTGGATGGCCACTGATAGTCCTTTCAATTCTCAAATTCAGTAATTCTCTGAAGGGGCAGAGACAGCTTTAGCTGGGTCCAGTCGACTTTTTAGAAGATGCTAGCGGCTGTCTTTTGGTCTGGACCTGCCTCTGAACACAGGCTCAGCTGGCTTCCTTCCTGACCCACCCCCTAACCCTTGTCTGCTCCCCCTCCTTGCCATGTCTCTTAGCATTTCCATGTGAAAGGGGTGGTGACCTTGGGTGCTTCTCCCAGTCTTTGGCTTCTGACCCTTGACCCTCTATACCACCACCTTCAGGAGGGCCCCTCCAGAGGGGATGGATGGATGGATAGGTGGCGCTTATGGGTCACTGACCTGGGAGAGCAGGGCCACTGAGGACAAAGGGGGTGGGAGGGACTGGAGGGCACAGCCCCCCATGGAGGCCAGGCTCCCTTCCCCTTCTTGCTCTCCTCACCAGGGCATTCAGCAAGCAGTGGGGGGAGGGGAGGGAGAGAGGGAGAACACGCTCTGATCTCCATTCCTGGACACATTGCTTTGGGTATCCCCTCTGCTGTCTGTAAGCACTGCCCCTGCCCCACTTGCTAAAACAGATCCTCTATACATTTAACCCATAAATCCCACCTCCTGCCTTTCAGATGGATGGCTTCTACCTCTCAAGGTGGCCTGGGACGGTCAATGTAAGATTTCTCGAGCAGAGTGGTTTGGGATGGGGAGGATCAGTGTATGTGTGATTGGACTCTGGCACCCCCTAGGGGTGGCCCCATTCTGACATCATGAAATTCTAAAATGGTAGAAATTTTAGAATATGGCCTGAGGAATCTTGGAATTCCCAGAAGTGGGGATTTCCTTGCTAGTCTCCATCCTGCCTACCTCCTTCAGGACCTAACTGCAGCAGTCTTTCTTTGTTTTTCGTGTAGTTTCAATCCCTTCCTCTCCATTGGCTACATTCCCCACTTTCTTTGAGTGTGATCTGTCTTTCTAAGAAAACTTTGTCTTCCCTTGTTCTTTCTACTCCATTCAGGTAGCTACCTGCCCATCTCTCTCCTCTCCTTTACTGTTAAACTTCTTTCAAAGGCCCCAACTTAATGTATACAGAAGATTAGTGTTTGGTAAATCTATTAAAATTAAAAAAGAAAAACCTGGGGAAAGGCTTCATTATCTAATTATGTACTTGGTGAAAACTGATCAGCAATTTGGTGGGAAATGAGCTTAAACTCTTATTTCCCACAATATATTTCAGCATATTGCCAGTGTAAATACTTTTTTAAAACTACAAAAAGACGGAAGAAAATGAAATAAAGTTTTTTTTTAATTGTAGAGGGGAGATAACTTTATTCTATTAAACTATTAGAAGGAATTGTTAAGGTTAAGATATATGCTCTTGACTACATTAGACTTTTTAATATTTAGAATAAAAAACCAATATAATGGCTAGGAGAATTGGTAGGTACCTATGATCCTTGTTACAGCAGGAGGCTGGGACAGGTAGATCACTTCAATTAAGGAGTTCTGAACTGCAGGTACTGAACTACTCCTTGCCAGGTACTCTTTGATCCAGTTATACTGATCTCCCATGTGTCTGCATTAAGTCCAACACTAATATGGCCACCACCACTTCCCAACCTCCAACAGAAATCCACTAGACTTCCTAAGGAGAGGCAACCTGGCCCAGGTCAGAAAAAGAGCAGATTAAAGCTTCCATTCCATGCCAATCAGGACTGATATTTCAGACGTAGTCAGATAGGGGAGACCTCGTTTTGAAAAAGTCTATCTATCTATCCATCCATCTATCTATCTACCTATCTATACATGACAGTTGCTTTTTTTAGACCTTTGAACAGTTTCTCATTTGTTTTAGATATATTATATAGATGTCATATATTTCTGTATGTATACAAAGTATATAAATATATGTATCTATAAGTATATAAGTATATTTATATCTCTCTATAGAGATACAACTATATCTAGAAATATGCTTTGTATATATATCTAAAAAGTATACAGAAAGTATATCTATCTCTATAGATAGATAAAGATATATATCTCCAGAGATATAATTTGTAGATACATATATTTATATACTTTGTATACACACATATGCACATACACACACAATAAAAATAACTAATTGTGAAAAGTTTGTTGCAAACTAAATATATGTATATACTTCGTGCAAACACACACAAAATAAAAAATAATAAATTGGGGAAACTACATATGGCAAACATGAGAGCAAAAAAACATAGCATCAAAAATAAACAAGAAACTGTTCTAAGTTTTTTTGAAATAATTCCCACTCCATGAGGGATAGTCAGAGGATTATGAACAGTTTTCAAAAGAGGAAACACAAGTTGTTAATAATCACTTTCAAAAATGCTCAACCTCACTAAGAATCATGCAAATCAAAACGATTTTTGAGCTATCACCTTGCGTCCATCAAATAAGTAGTAGCAGTAGTAGTAGTAGTAGGAGGAGGAGGAGGAGGAGGAGGAGGAGTGGTAGTGGTGGTGGTAGTGGTGGTGGTGGTGGTAGTAGTAGTAGTTATAGTGGCAGTAGTAGTAGTAATGGTGGTGGTGGTGGTGGTAGTGGTGGTGGTGGTGATGGTGGTGCTGGTAGCAGTTATAGTGGCAGTAGTAGTAGTAATGGTGGTGGTGGTGGTGGTAGTGGTGCTGGTAGTAGTTGTTATAGTAGCAGCAGCAGCAGCAGCAGTAGTAGTAATAGCAAAGAAATTCAGCTCTGGAAATCTTGTGAACAAATAGGTACACTTGTTCATTGCTTGGAAAATTGCAAACTGGCGCATGCTTTTGGAAAGCAATTTGGCAGGACAAAGGACAAAAAATCCCAAAAATAAACCTACCCACTGACTCAATGATTCCGTTGTTGGGATTATCTACTCGGTATATGATTGTTGAGATTATACCCTGAGAATGTTTATTTTAAAATAACAATGAGGTTTTTATAGCAACCTAAATGTCAATAAGGAAATGGTTAAATAAATTGTGGCACATTCATGTTATGGCATACTCTACTGCAATTAAGATGGACAGATATGGAAAATGTAAAGAGATAGGGAAAGACCTTTCTAAATCAATATAAAGCAAAATCAGAACAGGATATACGCTGATACCATAAAAAGGAAAGTTATGGGTATTGTACTAGAAGTCACTAAATTGTGCATGTCCTTTGACCGATTAGATTGTAAGCTCCTTGAGGGTAGGGACTGTCTTTCACCTCTTTTTTTTCACCTCTTTTTTCATCTCTTTTTTGTATGCCAAGTGCTTAGCACAGTGCCTGGCACATAGCAGGTGCTTAATAAATGCTTATTAACTGACTGACCCAATGATATGAGTAGGCATGTACCTCAAGGAGTAGTACTGCAAGGAGGTCAAGGACAGAGAGAAAGGACAATTTGTGTGTGTGTGTGTGTGTGTGTATGTAAAATGTTTATAGTAGCACTTTTTTTTATAGTAACAAAGAACTAGGAGGAAAGTAGATACCTATTTATTGTGGAATGGCTGAATAAACTCATCTGGAGTATTGTATTCAGTACTGGGCACCCCAGTGTAGGAAGGACATTTCATTTTTGCAACATCTCTTGAATATGTCCCCCAACACCTCTCAAATATGCCCCCTTCTGTCCTCTGACATAACCACCCCTCTATTGCAGACCCTTCACCTCATGTCTGGACTATTACATAGCCTGCTGTTGAGTCTTCCTGCCTCAAGTCTCTCCCCACTCCAATCCATCCTCCATTCAGCCACCAAAGTGATTTTCCTAAAGCACAAGTCCAATCATGTCACCCTCTCCCTCCACCCAGTCAATAAATTCCATTGGCTCCCTATCACTTCTAGGATCAAATGTTTAAAAAAATGCTCTGTTTGGCATTCAAAGCCTTTATAACCGAGCTCCTTCCTACCTTTCCAGTCTTCTTAAAACTTACTCCTTGCCAGGTACTCTTTGATCCAGTTAAACTGATCTCCCAGCTGTTCCCCAAACAAGACACTCATTCTCTTGGCATTTTCTCTGGCTGTCCCCCATGCCTGGAATGCTCTCCCTCCTCATCTTTGCCTCTTGGCTTCCCTGGATTCCTTTAAGTTCCAACTAAAATCCCATCCTCTATAGGAGACCTTCCTGAAACCCCACCCCTTTAGTTCTAGTGTCTTCTTTCTGTTAATTATTTCCTCTTTATCCTGTATGTTGCTTGTTTGTACATATTTGTTCCCATGTTGTCTCTCCCATTAGATTGTAATCTCCTTGAAGGCAGGAATTGTCTTTTGCTTCTTTTTGTATCCCTAGTGACTAGCACAGTGCTTGGCATAGAGGAGGTGCTTAATAAATGTTAATTGATATTGCTTGACATTGACACCCATAAACTGGGACAGTGTTCAGAGAACAGCAAACTAGAACGGGGAAGCACCTTGACCCTATGCCATATGAAGGAACTGGGGATGTGTAAGCCTGGAGAAGACTCTGTATGTGTGTGTACATGCATACGTATGTGTGCACATATATGCATATGTGTGTGCGTGGGATGGGGGAGAGATATGATCAAAATCTTCAAATATTTGAATAGCTGTGACTCAGAGAAAGGCTGAGCCTTGTTCGGTTTGGTTCCAGAGGGCAAAACCAGGACCTGTAACAGGTACAAGCTGCCAAAAGACAAATTTAGCTAGATATCAGGGGGAAGCTTCCTACCGATGACAGCTTTCCCTAAGTGGAGTGGACTGTCGCAGGAAGGGATCCCGGGGTTCTTCTTCTTCTGAGGCTTCTAAGCAGAGATGATTATAACGATATCATAATAATCACTAGCATTTATTTTGCACTTTAAGGTTTTTAAAGCTCTTTACAAACATTTTCTCCTTTAATCTTCACTGTAACCTTGGCAGTTAGTTGCTATAATTATCCCCATTTTACAGGTGAGGAAACAGGCAGAGAGAGGTTAAGTGACTTGCCCAGCTAGTAGGTTTCTGAAGCAGGATTTGAACTCAGAGCTTGCTGACTCCAGGTTCAGTGTTCTATCTACTGTGTCTCCTGGCTGTATTTGTCCAGTATGTTACTTAGAGTGGGGATTCCTTTTGTGAATGAGTTGGACTTGATGGCCCCTGAGATTCCTTCCAATTCTCAAATTCTGTGATATGAATATAATGCACCATTAATATACCACAAGAAATGGCTCCCTATTGCCTTTAAGATAAAATAAAATTTTTTGTTTCCTAAGCATAACATTCCACCCCCCACCCTTATGCCTTTGCCCAGAAACCCCAACCTAGCCCTGGTAATGTGAATCATTGGGACTGTAGGGTCGCTTGACTCTCCAACATCCTTGAGCTATTTCCACTTGAAGAGGGAGTGAGACAGCATAGTGGTATTAATCTGGATGATCGATCAGGTCTTTGGTGAAGGAACAGGCCCGTCGGAGAGGGAAGGAGATTTGATCTGGCCATTTATGGACTTCACTTTTATGCCAGTCAGGTTCAGTGAAAAGTATCCCATAATCAACATTAGTCTGAATGGGAGCAAAGGACCCTCAGAACAAAATGCACCAAATTCCAATGTTCCCAGGAGGAAAACGTTGGTACTGACACAAGCCATGTTACTGTAAGCTTCCAATATGGAACCTAATTCTCTTTCAAGATGGAGCCTGGAAGATGGGCCCTCAGCTTCTGCTCTGCTGTCCAAGCCTGCTCTTTCTGACTTCATTTTCCTGTCTGTGGCATCACCACTGACCTATTCTCCCGTGTTTATAACCTTTTAAAAAAAATGTTTAGTTTACAACACTCAGTTCCACAAGTTTTTGAGTTCCAAATTTTTCCCCCTTCCTCTCCTTCCTCCTCCCCCCATAACCTTTCTTTAACTTTTCCTAAGCTCTTGTATCTGCCATTTTCCTCCTTGCCATCATCTCTCTTAGATGTATTTCCTCTTTTATCCCCACTGCACTACTGCAGTGTCTTAACAGGTCTTTCTACCTCCACTGCCTCCCCACTTCTATCCATCCATCCACCCATCCATCCTTCATATCACTTCCAAAATAATCTTCCTCATGCATACATAGTTCTGGTCATACATCAACTCTGCTCAGGAATCTTTGGTGGCTCCCTACTGCCTCCAGAATCAAGATTAAACTCCCAAATCTAATCCGAGTGTCAGCCAAGCTGTAAAGGCCACGTAGCAATCTCAGCCTGTGAAGGCTCAACTCCTCACTTCATTTCCCCCTCCCTAACCTACCCTTTGTGTTTTCCTACCTCCATACCTTTGCCCACTCTATTCCTTGTCTTTGGAATGTCCTTATTTTCCCTCCACACTTGTTGAGTTCCTGCCTACTCCATCCAATTCCAATGCCATCTCTGTCTCTTTTTTTTTTTTTGAGGCAATGGGGGAGGGAGTGTTAAGCGACTTGCCCAGCTAGGAAGTGTCTGAGGTTGGATTTGAACTCAGATCCTCCTGACTCCAGGGCTGGTGCTCTATCTACTGTGCCACCTAGCTGCCCCTCCCATCTCCTTTAAGGTGCCTTCTCTGATCTTCCAGTCTATAAGGATTTCCCCTCTGGACCTCAACTCTAATGTACTTCTTTCAGGTTGTACAGAATACATATCTATGTTTATCTTTTTCCTTTCTGTTGGAAACTTCCTCATCTACATTTTTTCTCTCTTCCAGTGCCTAGCACAGTGTTCTGCATACTCTAGGTACATCATGTTTGTGGGAGAGATAACAGAAATCCTACAGAAGCCTAATGCTTGCCTGAAATGACCTGGAGATCCAGTACAGCATCCTGCTTTGGAGCCCGCTAGTTCCCTTTGCCCCTAGACTGAGGCCATGATTAGAGAGACATGATTTATTCAGAGAAACTAGATAACAAAGCCTCATTGGAGCTGCTCCAGCCATTAGGGACTCTGGTGCAGCTGACTCTAGGGAGGTGCTCCAATGCTTAGTGGCTGTCTGACAGAGCCTGTGAGATTAGGATAGGAGAGGGAGAAGTCTTGGGTGGTGGGAATTCAAGAAAAAAGCAAGACCAATATCTCTAAAGAGGGGCCAAGGAATAGAAGGGGAAGACTGGGTAGGGGGTGATGATCAGGACTGGAAGGCAGCAGGAGCCAACTTTTTGTAGAGAAAGTTCCTGGGGAGAGCTGGGTTTGATGGTTTCTCTCTTTTGGTGGTTGGGAGGAGGAGGTAGAGAGGCCCCATACTTTTTCCTGCTCCAAAGCAGAGTGGGTTCTGCCAACCCTGGAAAAGGGGCTTTCTTCCTTCTAAATTTTCCTTGGCCCTTTAAGATGCCCTCTCCTCTCTGGGTCTGCTCAGTGAGCCTTGGACCCTCCTCCTCTCCCATCTGCTCCGAGGGCCTGAGCGGAGGCCTCATTTGTTGGAGCACCAGCTGGTGGGCAAGGAGGGGGCAGAACTGAGTCTGAGCAAACCCTACTACAAAACAGTAGAGAGTACCAGGTAACCAAGGAAGAGAGGCCAAGCCCTCTCTAGGTGGATGTTGGTGTATGCCAGCCCAATACCAGATTCTGACAGAGAGGACCTAGGCTCAAGTCCAGAGAGGGCCTATGCTAGAGTCCAGAGAAGGGGAGCCTGAGGAGGGAGAAAAGAGTCTGGAAGGAGTCCAGGTAGGTGGGCACAGCCTTGCTAGAGGGGTGGATTGGACAGGCTTTGGTTGGTTCTGCCACTCTGCAGCTCCACAGATGATCCATAGACCTTGCCAGGAGCCACAGTAGACACAGGGAGTGCCACCTCTCTATGGACCCTAGTCTAAAAAGACAGGGCCTTAGTTTCCTCATCTGTAAGAAAAAACCACCACGTCTCTTCTAGCTCTTAATCATATGACCTTATCAGAAAGGAGCCCATCCCATCTATGCCCCCCAAACCTCCCCTCCTCAAAGGTGGTAGCAGAGAGAGCCCTGGGTAGAATTGTTTTGTTGGTGCAGAGTGGGTGGGTGGGCACAATTAGGTATGCTGGTGATTAGACAGGGGGTTAAGGATGGGGATGGGGTAGGGAAAAAGAGGCTAGAGTCTCTAGAGAGAAGTCTCTCCCCAGGGCATAAGGACTCTGGAGCCTTCTAAAGCCTGGGCAACTTGGGCCAGGGACTCCAGCTCTTCCTCCTGACAGGCTGCCATCTGCATTATCTGCTGGTCCAGGGTCTGCTGCTGCTGCTCCTGCTTCCGCTGGGCCCCTCGGAAGGCCAGCACCAGGGCACTGTGGGAAGGGAGGCCAGAAGCACTGGAAGAGCCTTCCTAGAGATTCTTCAGTGCCACGTGGGGCCTTCCACACCCAAGTGGAAGGCTTAGATAGATCCTTCTGGGTTCTCTGAACCCTCCCAGCTCGGACTTTTTGTGTTGTAAGGTCCCTCCCAGGTGTGACATTCTGGGTTCAAAGGGCCTGCCCAGTTCTCATGTTCTAGGTTCTATTAAACTGATAGAAGTACCAGAGGGCAGGAACGTGGTCTGCTAACCTTGCATAAGGAGCGCTTGATTCATGAAGTGGGTTAGGATTTGGGGAAGGAGACAAAGTTGGAAGGTGAGGGATTTGGGGAAGTCCAGTTGTTGGCTACACCAACCTGTGGGCTTTGCAGAAGTCATTGGTGAGCTCCACGCACTGGGCTCGCTGGGCCCGCTCATCCTGGGCCATCCGTTCCAGTGAAGCCTGTAGCTCCTTCAGTTGTCCTTGTAACTCCTGGGTCCTGGTACCCCAAAGGTGGGATGGAGGGAGATGGACATATGGGGGCTTCCTCCCTGCCCCCTGCAGCCTATCCTCAGGGCATTCTCCAGTGCCCACCCTTACCCCTTGGAGGGAGGTACCCACCGAGTCAGAGAATTGGTGAGCTCCTGCAGCATGTCCTCAGAGTCCCGGGATCCCCCTAGCCAGGCTGTCTGGTCCCCTTCTCCAGGAGCCTGGGGTAATGACACCAACAGGTCAGCTTTCAAAACACTTTCCTTGAGACAACTCCAGGAAGTACATTGGACAACTATTATCATCCTTATTTAAGAGATGAAGAAAAACTAATGTCCTGACTGGGGGAGTGACTTTTCCAAAGTCACATAGGGTCAATGACAGTCAGTCAGTCAACAAATATTTTAAATGCCAACTATGTGCCAGGTACTATGTTAAGTCCTGGGAATACAAAGAAAGGTTAAAATTTTTTTTTTTAAAAATCAGTCCTTAATCTCAAGGAGGTCAAAAGTCTGGGGTCTAGAGATAAGAGTGTGCAAGGAACAGCATGGAGGTCAGTGTCACTTGATCAAAGAATAGGGGAGAGTTAAATCAGGTTAAATAAGTAGGAAGAGTAGGAAGGTAGGTGGGGCCAGGTTACAAAGAGCTTTGAATATCAAATGTTATTCAGTCATTTTAGTTGCATCCCACTCTTTAGAACCCCATTTGGGGTCTTCTTGGCAAAGACACTGGAGTGGCTTGCCATTTCCTTGATATTCAATAAAGGACTATGTTAATATCAATTGAGATATTGACATCAATAATGTCAATATCAGATAGAGATATGTGATCTCAGAGGTTATCATATCAAGAGAGAAGAGGGCCCAGGATAGAGCCTTGGGGGATACTGGCAATTACTAGGCAGTTCCTGGATGAAGATCCAGCAAAGGAGACTGAGAAGGATTGGTCAGAAAGACAGGAGAACCAGGAGACAGATGTCATGAAAACCTAGAGAAGAGAGTGTCGAGGATAAGAGGGTGAGGGACAGTGTCAGAGACTGCAGAGAGGTGGGGCTGGATGAGGACAGAGAGAAGGCCGTTGGTTCTGGCGATGAAGAGGTCATGGGTGATTTGGGGGAGAGCAGTTCCAGTTGAATTGATGAGGCTAGAAGCTAGGAGTGGCTTTAGTCCCCAGACTCACAGCCTGGGACTCTTTGTACCATATTGTACTGCTTCCAAATCATGTGCGCCTCCACAGAGCCCAAGGCTCAGCTTTCCTCTCCTCTCCTCCCTCCTCCAAAGGTGCTCACCCATGCTCCACAGCTGCTGTCGCTGTCACTGTCACTGCCCCCTGAGCTGAGGGTATCGTGGGGTCTGCCCTGGCCCAGCTGCCACCGAAGCTGCTCTAGGAGCAGGAGATAGAGAGTGCCCTGTGCCCGGTGAGCTGCATCTCTTAGCTCCAGTGCCCGTTTCTCTTTCTTTAGCAGCTGCAGCTTCAGTGTCAGGTCCATCAGGGCCTCCTATGGGCAGAGACATGGACAGAGCTGGGTTCCTCCTTACTGTTCTTCTCCAGGGCTGGGCACTGAGCCCTCCCTGGGGAAAAACTGAGACCTCAAGAGGGCCATTTGGGGCATAAAGAGTGAAGGATAAAACCATAATGTTCAGGCTCCCAGAGACAATATTCAGGGCATTGGCCTGAGTTCCCACCCACCCTTTGGATGACAGTGAGCAGAGGTTTGAAGATAAGAGAAGATAGAGACCTATTTTTCAGTCCCATAACTGTCCTATGTTCTAAGGCTCTCCCAGCCCAGACCTTCCGTGTTTAAAGAGCCCTTCCAGCTCCCACATTCTGGATTCTCAGTCCCACCCCCACTCCCACATCCCAGCTCTAACATTATGTTCTAAGGGCCTGTATTGGGAATCAAGATGGGCTCTTAGCACTTATTCAACCAAGTACCCTTTGGGTTTTTTTTTTGTTTGTTTTTTGTTTTTTTGTCAGGGCAATTGGGGTTAAGTGACTTGCCCAAGGTCACACAGCTAGTAAGTGTGTCAAGTGTCTAAGGCCAGATTTGAACTCAGGCGCCACCTAGCTGCCCTCAACCAAGTACCCTTGAAGAGTTTGGCCTTTGTTTCCTTGATTAAATTAGGAGTCTTTGATGCCCTCCTTGCCTCAAGGGAAAGCCTGTTTTACATGGGTTTGAGTGACGTGTTTGTGACATCAGAGGCTTTTAGACCACGTGGGTTTAAGTCACATTTTTTGTGATGATTTTAGGTCACATAGGTGAGTCACGTGTGACTCACCCATGAGTCCTGAACAAGATATATAAAACCGGAGGTCGGCTTTCTTTTTTTGGAGCTCTGAGCCACAGCAGGAGTGGTGTGTAACTCTGAGCCAGCCTTGTCCAGCTCCCAGCTGAACTCAGATGTTAATGGTTCCTTGGTAACTATGAATTGTATTTGGTCTGTTCATAAATGTATGTTTGTAATTTGTTTGTATTTGCTCTGAAATTCAGGGTGCTGGTTTTTCCCCCTGAGCTGACAGAATGATATTTGTATGTTGTATTAAAGTAAGATTGTTAACCCCTTAATGTTGCTTTCCTTAGTAAAGCAGATCAAAAGAACCTGGGCTTGCAGCATTCTTGTTGTTGGGCTGGTGTTGGTTTTTCACCCCCACAGCAGCTGCTAGCCAAATTGTTGCAACAGGGCCCTCTCAGCCTAACATTCTGATGTTCTTTTATTTCTGACATACTACATTCTAAGGCCCTTCCCAGATCTGGTCTTCTGTGTTCTAAGTTCTCCCTGACCCCGACTCCTTATGAAAATCTCCCTTCTAATATGGCTTCCAAGTATGCTATTCCAATATTCTGTGTTCTGAAGTCATTCCTGCTTCTAAAAGAGTTAGAGGTTAAGGGGAGGAAGGAGAGGGCAGTGAGTAAGCCAGTAGAAGATTATTGGGACACATACCCTCATGGTGGCCAACTCTTGCTGAATCTGTGTCTTTTCCAGCCTTGGCAGCTCCAGGTCAGGCTGAGCCTCCAGCATTGCCTGAAAGATGGCTTCCTCCCGAAGCACACTGGGCCCGTGACCTGGTCTGGGGTCTGGCTCGGGAGGCACCTTCACCAGGGCTTGGTGTGCCCGGAGCCTCCCAATATAACCCTGTAGGAGTGCTGCTACCTCCAGTTCTGTGGGTGCATCCACACTGCTGCCCTCAGGGCTGTGCAAGACAGAGGCTGTGTCACCCTAAAGGGCATCCTTCTGCCATGCCAGCCTAAGCCCCCCATTTTTCTCTTCTCCTTCCAACTCCTGGGATTGGCAGGCACAATTTCCCCTGCATCCCCATACCTTGCATAGACACGAGCCAAGATGCCAGCCTCTGCAGGGTCTTCCTCAGACAAAAGTCGCTGTGCCACTGCCATGGCTGACTTTGTCCTGCCTTCTCTGGCTTGTGGGCCTGGCCCAGTCCTTGTGTCGACTGTCCGTAGAGCCAGCAGCACCCCATAAGCCTCCACACACTGCTCACTGCTAGACACAGGCCTGCTTAGAACATTCTTGGGGCCACCCTCTTCAGCCTCTTGGGAGTCCATGGCCTTCTCCTCCCCTGCTCCCACACCTCTTGCCCCTTCCTGTCATCCCTCATTAACCACCCTTGGCTGGTCTCAGCATCACTTGTGTCTCCAAAACTGATGTTTAAATGACTGAAGCCCTCATTCTGTGGCTAATCTTGTTCTTTAGACCCCTAGCCTAGGGTCATGTTTTTGCCTCTCAGCCTTGGGCTATGTCTCTTCCCACTTCATTCTCAGGTCAGGCACTCTCTGAGTCTAGGACTCTATCTCTTCATACCAAGGCTTCAGTGAGGGTGGTGTTATGTCTCTCCCAGTAAGAGTTGGATCTAACAGGGGATGAACAGGGCCTTGATACAGGCACTGACGTTCAATAGGGGCATGTTTCCTTCTCCCTCTGGCCCCAGAGTGTGATTAGCCACCTGACCTCACCATTTCCTTGCCTGTACCCTGGGCTTCTCTGGTCCTACAGTTACCATGTTCTTCTCCTGGGGACCTATTCCCTATCCGAGAGACATGCAGTCTGGTCTCAAGGACCCATGTCACATGGGATGGCCATGCTGGGAGATGAGCAGTGAAAGCATTTTCCCTCTTACCCCATCCCTGATTAGTCACTGTGTCCTCCGCAGTCCCTTTTCTGATCTAATAACCATCTCCAGATCCCAGATCTCTTCCTCATGTTCCTTCCATCTTCTGATCCTCATTGAAACCTAGCTTTCTCCTGAACTCACTATCTCTTGGTATACCCTCCCAGGCTGGTTGCTCCTTCTCTCACACTCCCTGACCCACAGGACAAAAGAAGAGGAACTGATATACTATGGTTCAGACCCTCCCTCAGCCACCATCACACCATGCAGCAAACAGAACACTGAGTCTGGAACTGGGAAGTTCTAGATTCAAATCCTACTTCAGACTCTTACTAGCTGTGTGACCCTGGGCAAGTCACATGATTTCTCTGAGCCTCAGTTTCCTGACTGGCAAGGTGAATGGGTCAGAATAGGTGGTACTCTTTTTCCAGCTCTAAATCTATGATCCTGGAGGGTCCTTGTTGCTGCCACCTCTGGACAATCAGGTCACTATCCTTTCTTCCCAATAATTTCAGTACCTGGCTTACAGTCTTTTCTACCCTAACCCCTTGATGACTTTAAACATCTTGGATTTCAGTTGCCTAACTTCCCCAATTTCCATGACCTTTGGCTCTAATCTACCTCAACAGTACCCAAGAAAGGTCCTATCTTAGAGATCCCATCTAGATGCTGCCCCACAAAAAAACTCAGACATCTACCCCTGTGCCAGGTAGGATACCTCACTAAATCTATGTAACAAGGGCCCCCTTAAGGCAGCTGCCAGTTTTTACCTTGTTGGCTCACCTGTATTGCAGGGCTAGGCGCAGGGCAGTAGTCTCGGCCTCCCTCTGTCCCAGCTGCATGCTCAGCCCCTCTGAGTAGCCCTTGCAGGATTGCAGGGCCCCCAGCATCATCTGGTTGAAACATTTTAGCCTCTGAATAGTCCTGCGTGGGGAGAGGAAAGAGGAGAGAAAGGATAAAAATAGGGGAGAGATGGATGTGATAACCTAGCCCAAGATTCCTAGCCCACTATCCTGAGAATGAGACAGACTGGGCAGAGACTGACCCCAGCCTGTACCTCCCTAGCCCAAGGGGTCACAGATTTTACCTCCGGAGCTGTTCCATTTGGGCCTCCAGGTCCTGTAGCTCTGGTGTGAGGGCTGCTGGGATCACAGGGCTGGAAATACTTTGTAGTTGCTGTGGTAAGGGGTAAGATGCCCTAAGAGAGTGCCTGAATTTGTGTCCCCACCACTGTGGGGATTCTGGATACCCCAAGGGCCTGAATTCCAGCCTTGACTATAACAGGAATTCTGATTTACCCAGGGAGCATCAGATTAGGGGCAACAGTTGACAGGAGTCCTCTCCTAGCCTAGAATAAGGGAGACAGGAACAGGACAGGACAGGCATTGTTAACTTGGTGTTCAGGCATCTCCAAGGGATCCGTGGATTTTGATAGTGTGTGTGTATATGTGTGTGTGTGTGTGTGTGTGTGTGTGTGTATACATTTTCACTAGCCTTTTTCCTTAGCAATCCTATCTAGTTTATTTTACCCATGTAAGCACATTATTCTCCCACAAGTGAATTGCTCCCAGGGCCTCCATTTTGGGAAAGGGTCCAAGCTTGCCAACCTTCATTCCCTCCTCCTGGTTCCTCTTCTGACTTCATATTTGAGCACCATGCCCTCCTCAGTGGGCATCTTCTCTTCCCCCTTTCCCTTTTCAGCTCCTTTGGCATGTTGTCTTTCCTCATTAGATTGTAAGCTCCTTGAAGATAAGGACTGTCTTTTCGCCTATATTTGTATCCCTGGGCCTTAGTACAGTGCCTGGCACATAGTAAGTATTTAATAAATGCTCATTTCTTTACATTATTCTCAGAAGAAGTCCATCGGCTTCCTCGTCCTGCCAAATTGGTCCATGAGAAAAAACATTAGGAACTCCTGGTATGGGAATCAGCTAGGCGTCGTAGTGGATAAAGCACTGCTCCAGAATCAGGAGGATCCTGGAGACAGGAGGACCTGAGTTTAACTCAGCTTCAGACATTTACTAACTATGTGACCCTGGGCAAGTCACTTGATCCTGATTACCTCCAAACCAACAAAAAGAATTCCTGGTATAGGCAAAAGAACCCTGGACCTGGAGTCAGGATATCTGGGTCTGAGTCCCAGTTCTGCTGCTAACTGGTCATTAAACTGTGGTCAGGTTACCCCTTCTCTCTGAGTCTCAGTTTCTTCATCTGTAAAATGGAGATAATCTTTTCACTGCTTACATCGCAGGACAGTTGTGAGGAAAGGACCTGGTAACCTTTGAGTACCATACAAATGCCAGCTAGGATGGTGATCATTATGGTACCCACCTGGGCCCCCCAGAGCTCCCCATCTGGCCCTGGGCTGCTGGATCTGCTCACGGAGCTGTCCTGGCTAAGGGGGAGCGCTGGAGACAGGCCGAGCTTCAGGAGAGATTCACTCAGCTCCCAGAACTGAAGGGGGAAGGAGGGGCAGGGCAGTGCTGAGTACTAGCAGGCTCTGTCAGCAGCCCATCCCCAACACAGGTTCAATCTCCTGTCCCTCCTCTCCCACCCTGGCCTCTCCCAAGCCCTCTTTTCTCCAAGCACTGTCCTGGTCTCCTTTCATATCTCACCCTTCCCCCCTAAAATGCTTCCCAGCTTAAGACCCCTTCCTCTGAGGGAAGTTGCGTCATTATTTGAGGACTATGTAGTCTGAATTGGGGGGTAAGAAGCTGTATCTCCCTTCTCAAAGAAGAGGTTCCCTGAGAATAGGTATGGAAGTATGCCTTCTCTCTCAGAATGGAGACTCCTTGAGGGCAGGTCCTGGTCTTCCTCCCACTTCAAAACCCACCTGTCTCTGTAGCTTCTCCTTTTCATCTTGAAAGGCCTGTAGGGAGACCCGATCCTGGGCCAATTCCTCTTCCTTGCTTTTCAGAGAATCCCGAAGGCTGGCATTCTGTTCAGTCAGGCTCAGAACCTCCTGTTTGTAGCGAATCCTCTCCTGCTCAGGCATCCCCTCCTCTTGGCCCACGGGGCCCCAGCCCCTGACCAGCTCCTCCAGTCTTTGCAGAGGCCATGGTTTCTCCTGAGAGCCCGTACAGACATAGAGGATCTGACTTTGGACACAGAACCTGAGGCCTTCAACCTCAGGCTTCCTGCAGAAAATCTCTAATTGATTGAGAGATGCTTACCTCATCAGCTTGGTCTTGCTCCTCTGGGCATAGTGTAGTTGAGACCGGGAGTCTGGAGGCCTGCTGTCGACAAGTGGCTGCTGCCTTCTCCAAGGACTCAACCGCCTGCTGCAGAGCCAGGTACAGGTTGGGGCCATGACCTAGGAGTTGGAACCAAGGAATCCTGAACTCTAAGGGTTATTGGAGGGGGTGGGGCGGGGGTGGTGAATATATGCTGTAATATTAGGAGATCTGAGGGAGAGAGGCTGAAACTTGGATGGGGATGGGATGGGACAGGAACCTCTAGGAAGAGGTACGAAGTGTAGAGTTGCCTCAAGTGAATTCCATGAGTTATAGGGATTGAAGGTTAGGGGGAGAGGGGATATTAAATGATAGTTTAAGGCAGGTTGGAAATTTTAACAACCCTCTGAGACAGTAACAAGCCCTCCAGAGTGTGAAGGGAGCTCACCTTCCTGGGCATCCTCTTCTGAGGGCTGGTAGAATTGAGAAGGGGGTGAGGTGGGCATCATGAGCAGCTTTCCAGAAGTTAGGTGGCTGCTGGGCTCTGAGGCTTCTATCTGCCCATCCCTAAAGAAACCAAGGCCCGGGACACTGGGACCATGAGATCACATGCTCTCCCTATTGTACCCCCTACTCTCTCTCACATTCATTCCTCCATTCACCAGGTCATTTTCTCCTGATGGTCCTGGGAGAGAAGGCAGCGAGACACCGAGTCTTGGGGCCTGGGGTGCTTTGTTCCAAGGACAAAGAAGCCTATACCCAGGGACAGAGGGGGCCCTGGGGGGGGGGACAAAGAAGAATGGAGAAGGAGGAAGCCAGAAGGAAAATATAAGGAGTGTATAAATATATATGCATGCATCCACATGCATCTATGGGTACCTGCATGTATAGTCATGTATGAGGCATGAGCATCTGTGTAGAAAGGGAATCATTTTGTTCCCATGGAGAAGCAGGGCAAAGTTCACCATCCCAGTAGTTCTCCAGCCAGCCCAGACCCTGTGACTTCCACGGAACTCCAGGGGCCTGATGGGAGCTTCACCTATCTCATTCAAAATTTAGCTAATTATAGCCTCTGGGCTGACTTATGATAACCTCAGGAATGTGTATATCCTTTTACCTTTGGTAAAGGGCTTTACAGACATCATAATTCTCTGATCGTAATTCTGATAAGTATTAGATGGGGGTGGAGAACTAGACCAGGAGAAAATGTTTTGGT
This sequence comes from Trichosurus vulpecula, assembly GCF_011100635.1. Lineage (NCBI taxonomy): Eukaryota > Metazoa > Chordata > Mammalia > Diprotodontia > Phalangeridae > Trichosurus > Trichosurus vulpecula. The sequence continues at coordinate 62,225,189 of NC_050573.1, read as the reverse complement.
CTTTTTTTAATAGTTTTTAAAAAGTCTAAGGGCTAGTCTCAGTGGGCAGGGGAGAGGCAGGAAGGAGAGAGAATTTGGAACTCAATTTTAGAAAAACAATGCTAAAAATTAAATATATATATATGGGAAATATTTAACAAAATAAATACAAATATAATTGGTTTAGAAAGTCTAAAAGCTAGACTAGCCACCCCGATTGGGGTAGCTGAATGGGTCTGCAATACAAAAGAGCTGATAGGTATCTCGGCCTCGTAGAAGAAAAAGCCTCACTGCAGTTGGAGGCCAGCAGATGGCAGCAGAGAGCAGCATGGAGCAGAGATGCCCAGACCAGTGTCATAGCAGAAAGACCCCAGTTTACCAGGACCCAGCTCAGCTCTCCCGATGACCTCCTAGGGGACATCAGTGACTGCGGAAGGGGAGACCCTAGTGGTCCCTCCTGTGCATGGGACCCAGTGCCTGGCCCATGGTAGGCACAAGCTTAGTAAATATCCTTCCCAGGCTGGATCTACCTCCTTCCCCACTGGCAATGTGGTAGCCAGTGAGGACGATCTCCCTCTGTGTGGGTGGGGAGCCTCATTTTGCTATGCATTTGGTTGAACGTCTTTTACTTTGAACTAGTGAGCCCTTGCTTGGAGTAGATGCTGACTGACAAAGTGCTTCAAACCTGGGGTAACTTTCCAGGGGCCTACAACTAACTAGTATGAATCCCTCCCTCTATGTGGCTGATCTCATAGGGGCAGCAACTTAAAGTTGGAAAGAAAAACCTGGCTTTATGTCCTAATTCTGAAGACTCTAGCAAGTCAAGTAACCTCTGTGAGCCTCAATTTCCTTATCTGTAAAATGGGAGTCCTGATAAATCAATAAAATAAATACATAAATGAAAAATACATAATTTAAAAATTATGTAAAATGCTCTGTAACTTTTTAAGCACTATACCAGGGGTGGGGAACCTGTGGCCTTCTGGCCACATGTGGTCTTCTACATCCTTAAATGCGGCCTAAATCCTAAAGAATTTGTTCTGTAAAATTTGGATTCGGTCAAAAGGCTGCACCGTGTACTGGCCTCGAAGTTGGGGGGCCTGGTTGTGAATCCTAGCTCTGCCATTTACTTTCTGGGTAACTGTCGCTGAAGGTTTGTGAACCTCAGTTTCCTCATCTGTAAAATCGGGGATGATATGACTTCTAAGTCCCTTCCTGCTCCAAATCTGTGATCCTATAGTTCTTTCTCTCTGCTTTTTCTTTTGTAACCTCAATCACTCTCAGGTCACCAATTCACCTCTATACAGGTGATACCCAAACCTGTAACCAGAGGCAGCTGGGAGGCAACATGGTTCACAGAACCCTGGACCTGAAGTCAGCAAGACCTGAGTTCAAATCTGATCACAGACACCTAATAGTTGCGTAACTGTAAGCAAGTCGCTTAACCTCTGTTTGCCACATTATCCTCAGCTATAAAGCAGAGAATAAATAGTACCTACCCCCAATGGTTTTTATGAGGATCAATTGAGATAATATTTGGGGTTTTGTAAGTGCTTAGTACAGTGCCTGACACATAGTAGGCACTATATAAATGCTTGTTCTCTTCCCTTTCCCTCCCCTGTATCTCCAGCCTTGACTTATCATCTGAATTCCAGACTTGAATCGCCAACTAGACATCCCATCAGCACCTCCAGCTCAACACGTCCCAAACCAGCTTCGTTATCTTTCTCTACAGACTTGCCCTTCCTTGTGACCTAATTGTTCCTGTCTGACCATTCAGTTGGTTTCCCCATCTTCAGAAATGTCAAGCTGCTTTTTACTCTTCCTTCTCTCACCTTGAATTCCAAATCAATTAATAATTATAATTGCAACTAATAATCACGATTACAATGACTAATTATAGTAATTAAATTATCAATTACAGCTCTTGTGTCCATGCCCTCTCCTCTGTTTCTATGGCCATCTCCATACTATAGGCTCTCATTGACACTCAGCTATAACTATTGCAATACGTTCCTTACAGGTCTCCTGGCTTCCACTCTCTCCTCCCTCAAATCCATCCTTCGTACAACTATTAGCATAGTCCCCCTTGTGCATAAATCTGGTTGTGTCCTTCCACTTCTCAAAAATCTTCAGTGGCTCCCTGTTACTTCCTAAGCAAATCAATTAACAAGCATTTATTAAATGCTTACTATGTGCTAGATACTATGCTGGGTCCTGAGTATACAAAGACAAAAAAAAAGTCCTTGATCTCAAAGAGATTACAATCTATCAGACAGGACATCATGTGTATGTGTATAAAGTAAGAACAAAGTGACCTTTTGGGAGGAAGGGAGAGCATTAACAGCTAGGGGGTGGGAGATAGCTGGATGGTACAGTGGATAGATTCCTGGACTAGGAATTGACCTGAATTCAAATCCAACCTTGATCATTTACTAACCGTATGACCCTGGGCAAGTCATTTAACCTCTGTCTGCCTCAGTTTCTTTGTCTGTAAAATGGGGACAATAATAGCACCTACCTCTCAGAGTTGTTATAAGAACAAAATGAGATGATGCTTGTAAAGCGCTTTGCCAGCCTGAATGTACAATGTAAATTCTAGGTATCATCATCAGGAAGGCATTCATGCAGAGATGATGCATGAGTTCAGTGGGGAAGGCAACAAGGAATTCCAAGGAGAATTCAGGTGAAGTTCAAGCTGTTCTCTGCATTCCAAGTCCTTCAGAACCCGGCATGGTCCCCTCTGTCCAATCTTGGCTTCCTCTTCCCCCTGCCACATTCTATGCTGTGCTCTAGTTCCACTGGACAATTCCCTGCCCCCCGGACATGCGTTATGTTTCCACGCCTCAGTGCTTAGGTTCGCTCTGCCCTCACCTAGAATGCTTTCCCTCTCTCTCACCACCAGATGACTCCTAGCTATTCTTTAAAATCGAATTCAAATGCTACCACCCCTAGGAAATTTCCTTCCCTTGTGCCCAGCTGTCCCTCCCCCAGCTCCTCATTTGGCAAGAGCTTTCTGCAACAGGCCTTACATAGCCCTTTAAAAAATAATTCTCCAAGGCTTTTATGTGTGTGTGAGAGAGACAGAGAGAAAGAGACAGAGACAGAGATAGAAAGAGAGAGAGATACAGAGACAGAAAGAAAGAGAGAGATAGAAAAAGAGACAGAGAGAAAGAGATGAGAGAAAGAAAGAGATAGAGATGCAGAGGAGACAGAGATAGAGAGAGATAGAGACAGAGAGACAGAAAGGAAGAAAGAAAGAGACAGAAAGGGGGAGACAGAGAGAGAGAAAGAGAATCTGTGGTTTCATTGGTGTAGGGAATACCTCAATGAAGAAACTCCTTCTGTTATTATAGGTCAGCACTCTGTCTCTCTCTCCACATTTAGAAAGTGACTTGGTTAGAGTCATGCAGCTAATATGTGTGAGAGGTTGAGTCTCCTGGCTCGGAGGCCAAGCCTTTCTCCTCCATACCCTGGTGCTTTTCATGTATCTGTCTCTATCTACATAGAGATATATTTAAATATATATATAGAAATATATAATATATATTATAAATATAATATATATAGAAATAAATATATAGAAATCTATAGGTATAGACACATGTATGTCTACATTCTAAGATTCTGTATTAATCCCATATTGGTTGTAGTCTATTATTCTATGTTTTCCTATATTGCATATATTCTAAGATTCTTTAAATGTATTTATATGCCTATATTTTATATTACAGCTATTATATCTATTCTAAGTTTCTATGAATATATACACATATTCTAAAGTTCTATAAATATATTTGTATATATTTATAATTATAATACAATATAACAAATTATTATAATTATTATATTTTCTATTATATAGTCTAAGTCACCATAAATACATGTGCATATATTCTAAGATTCTATATTAATGCTATATTAGTCTATACTCTTATTCTAAACATTTCTATATCGTATATAAAATGCTATATTTTAAGATTTCATATTCTATATTAGTCTATATTCTGTTATTGTGTATATTTCTATATTATATATTCTAACATCCTATAAATATGTTTATATCAATATATTATATTAGAACTATTTTATATGTATGCGTGTATATGTATGTATATATGTAGGTGTGTACACATATGCGTATATATGTGTGTATATATGTGTGTGTGTGTATATATATATATATATATATATATATACACATAGCATGCTAAGACTATATCAAATTGTGTTTACTTATTGCCCCTTATTTACTTATAGAAGCCCTGTGGCATAGCAGACAGAGGGTAAACTGACTGTGGTGACCTGAGTCACAGTCCTTTCTCTTGCACATCCTGGCTCTGTGATTCCATGAAAATCACCGAACTTCTCAATGCTCCAGGAAACTCTTCAGGATGACACCTGGCCAAGAAGCTGTCCCTCCCCCCTGACCGCTCCATGATAGAGGAAGTCCCTCAGCCTGTGCTGCCTCACCTGTAAAATCCCAGGTCCTGTAGCCATCCCTTTCCCTGTTACAACCACCTATGGTTGAGTTGTCCCTTTCTGTATTGTGGGCTCCATGAAGACAGAGAATCCTTATGGAAACCTAGTAACTCTTCCAACGCCCAGAACCTAGCGCTACACACAGTGCGTGCGCACGCGCACTTAATCACTGATAGTTGTATTGTCTTGCATGAGGGTCTTGTGTTGAAAGAGCTTGCTCAGCACCAGGTAAAAATTGGACCTGTTGACCTTCAAAAGCTGAGATTCTGTGATTAAATAATCAGAGAAATGACCAATAATATGTTTTTTAAAAGGAAAAAGTCAACAATTACAAATCATTCAAAGAGAGTAAAATTCTTTCCTGAGTCACAGAGTCGCTGAGAGGGTCCTTAGAACACAGAGCTAGGAGGGCTCTTAGAACACAGACCATCAGAGCTGAAAGCGGCCCTAGAACACCTAGTGTCAGAGCTGGGAGGGGGCTTAGAACACAGTGTCGGAGATAGCAGGGGTCCCAGAACGCAGACTATTAGAGCTGGGAAGAGCCCTTCCCTGGGAGGGCCCTTAGAAGGGGGAATGTCAGAGCTGGGAAGGCCCTTAGAACGTGAAATGGCAGAACTGAAAAGGAATCTTGGAACAGAGTACACAAAGTCAGAGCTGGGAGAAACTTTAGAAAGCCTATAATCCAGCTTCCTCCCTGTAAAGTTGGAGCTCGGAGTAGTAAGACGTGATGGGAGGTGTGAGTAGCCCTTGCATACCTTTCTGCCCTTTGCCTCCCCCAGCCCCAGTCCTACCTGGGTCTGTCCAGCTGTAGACAGTCGCTCCGGCTGCTCGGCTCTTTGGTGGTGACCTGGTGCTCTGCCAGTGACTCTTCCTGGGGCAGCCTGGGTGCCTGCTCTGGCCCGACACTGCTTCCCATGGTGTCTGCCTCTTCAGTGCTCTCCACCACAGGGTCCAGCTCCCCCTGCAAGCACCCTTACCCTTGGGCATGGGGTTCTGAGTCCCAGTGGACTCTGACATCCTGTGTCAGTGTTGTGGGTCATGGAGGGGACACTCTGGTCAAGGCATGCTGGGGATACCTCCATGGGGCAGAACCTAAGGTTCAGGATTTTCTGGGAAGATGAGGGTTTTAGAGGGGGCAAACAGGACCCCAGGCTAAAGCTTGGGAGGTGGGGAGAGGACTCCAGAGTTAGGCCAGCCCAGGGGCCTCTCCATTCTTCCCAACCCCACCCTGCCTGACAGAGGGGGAGGTGGCCTCACTCGGCCTCTCTTCCTGTTTTTAAGAAGAATAAAGAGAAGGCATCGGCCAGTCCAGGGATCACTGTCACTCACTGGGGGTGGTGCCCTCCCCCGCCGGCTTCGGGGTCTAGTAGCTCGGCTGCTCATCTTTGGTTTGGGCCTGGCCTGTGGGGGACAGAGAAGAGGTGGGCCCAGCTAACATCCCCCGAGTCTGTTTCTGTCCAGTCATTCATCCCAAAGGCTTTGGCCCTATGACCTTTGTTTTGTTGGACCTTGGTTCTCAGTGTCCCATCCCCACCCAAACAAACTCATCCTCCTGATTCTCCTGTTTCTGTCACTAGCACTACCACCCTCTCAGTCTCCCTAGTGTGAACTGTCAAAGGCTCCTCCCCATCATCTTTTTTCCTTACCCAGCCACGCTCATCAGGTCAAGTCTTTGAATTGAATCTTCCAACCAGACAACTGGGACAGAATCAGACCAGAGCTCTCCTCTTCCTTACCTGGTATGGCTACTTACTTTACCATACCTTTCAGCTCAGGGTGAGCTTAGGCCATGTGATAGTCACTGGCCCAGCAAGAAATATAGAAGACATCCCTGGAAGAGGCAGGCAGAGGTCTTAGAAGGAGGTTTACACATGATACCCAAGGGTTCTTAAGATTTTTTATATCCTGGACCCCTTTGGAAGTCATTCTGGTGAAACCTATGGACCCCTTCTCAGAATAATGTTTTTCAATGCATAAAAATAAAAAATAAAAATATAGAGGATTACAAAGGAAACCAATTACATTAAAATGAAGTTGTCTATATATATATGTATATATATATATACACACAGAGACATGCACATATATACATATGTATACACTTATGCACACATACATATACGTATATGTAAATGCATGGACTCCCAGGAATATATCTGCAGACCCCCTAGGGAGTCCATGGGCCCAAGGTTAAGAATCCCTGCCCTACAGAACCAGGAGAACTTGTACACAGTAATAGCAACATTGTGCAATGATCAACTTTGATAGACGTAGCTCTTCTCAGCAATACAACGATCCAAGACAATTCCAAAGGACTCGATGAAAAATGCCATCCACATCCAGAGAAAGAACTCTGGAGTCTGAATTCAGATCGAAGCAGACTATTTTCTCTTTTTTTTTCTCGTGGTTTTTCCCTTTTGTTCTGATTTTTCTTTCACTAATGCGGAAATACGTTTAATATGATTGTACAGGTATGGCCTGTGTTAGATTGCATGCCATCTTGGGGAGGGCATAGGGGAGGAAGGGAAATTTAGAACTCATAATCTTGTAAAAGTGAATACTGAAAACTAAAAATTAATTAATTTAAAAAAGAATCCCTGCTCTAACAACCTCCTTTTCTACCAAAACTGGGGATATTTTGCTCACCCTGATATCCTCACATCTGATAGCTGCCTGCTCCATGCAACCCCATGCCTCACTGACCTGGATTTCTGACTTCTGGTAGGGGTGAGTGACACCCTTCATCACTGCCTGCTTCCCCTGTCCCAGAATTCAGCAGATGTCCTTCTCTTCCCGAGTCCTCGTACACAAATCAGTCTCCCAAACCAATCCCCCTGCCTGCTTCTAGCCTCTCCCCCTCCAATCTCTTAACACTTAGCACAGTGCTTGGTACATAGTAAATGCTTAATAAAGGCTTTTCATTTCATTTCATCCTCTTCCAGAAAACTTTCACTTGTCATCATTTGCTAGTATTCTCTCCCTTCTCAAATGATCTTTCATTAAACATGTCTGTGCACGTACTGAATCCCACAAAAAAGCAAATTCTTTGAGTGCAGAATGGTCCCTTTTTGTCTTTGTATCCCCAATACTTAGTTCATTGTAGCTCATAAATGCCTTTTAAATGCTCATTGAATTTAATTGCTGAATCTTCCTAAAACTCAGCTTTGGTCATGTCCTTCCTCTCATTTTCTGTGGCTCCTTATCACTCATGGGAGAAACAGCTCGACTCCTTAGCCATGAATTCCAAGTTCTCTCCCTGTCTCTTCCTCTACCAAAAATTTAGGAGCATTCCTCCTTCCCATCTTTCAACATACATTTACTGGGGGCTATGGGAAAGACAGGGCTAAGAATTTACTGTCTAGCTGGGAAAATAGCTTTGTTCTTCCATCCACAGAATTACAATGTAAGACCACAAGAGAGGTAGATGGGGTCTCAGAAGAGAGAGAGATCATTTCTGATAGGGGTGGGGTGGAGCTGGTAAGACTTCTTGGAGAAGATCACATTAGAACTGAGACAGCAAAGGCAGGATATTAACAGGCAGAGTTAGAGGAGGAGGCATTTTCTTCTACAGGATTCTCAGAACATCCCATGGGAGTTTCATCTCCCCAGCCTGACTACAAGCTCCCCAAGGGCAGAACCCACTGCTTTCCTTTCCCCTGCCTTTCCTCATACCTCACAGGCTGCCTGGCACTGGGCTGGGCATACACTGGGCATCAATAAATGCTAGGATGGTCATTTGAGGAGAACTTTATCCTAAGATAGGAATGGCTAAAGTTAATTTGGCCACCGACTCTCTCTGTGACCTGAGGCAAGTAACTTGCCCTGTTTGGGCCTCAGGTTTCTTATCTGTAAAATAGCATGTACTACATGACCTCTTTTTAAGGTCCCTTCTAGTGCTATAGGTTAACAGTTTGTGGCGAGATCATCATATCACCTGGTCCAGTGGTTCTTGATCTGTGGGGCTGCAGAACTCCTGTCAATTTCAAAGTTATTGCAAAAGCTCCATCTCATGGAATGACTGACTCAGCGTAACAAATGAGTAAATAATTTATCTTCTGCAGGCTAAACAAATCTTTTTGCCCATATGTATATATTATTTATTAAAATATACGTCATGATTAGTAAAATGCAAATTCATTTTGAATATATATATTTTCTCAACCAATGGATACAAATAATGGCACCACTTTTCATGCAGGGGGTCTTCATCCTTGAAAAGGATGGGAACCACTGACCTAGACCAAGTCCTTCTTTTAACAGATGAAGAAACTCAGGATCAGATTAGGGAAGCGATTTGCCTAAGGTCACACAGGTAGTAAATATCAGAGCTTTGAAAAATCTTCCATTGGTGGAAGTTCTGGGGCTATGCCCAGAGTAGGAAGGGGAAGAGGGCTTTTGGAAGCTGAGAAAAGCCCCAGTGTACATCTGGTTGGAAGACACTTATCCTTCTGGCAAGGGTGAATTGGGGCTTCAGAGCTCCCATTCTACCCAGCCTCATTACCCTGGGAGTTACCAGAGCTGCAGTGGATGTAAATACTGGATCCTAGCTCACAGATTACCCTCCAGCCTGCATTTACCAGACTCACACCAAGGGCCCAACACAGTCCCCCATCACCCTTGTTCCCTTTTCTTTACAAGGTCACAAGGGGGTCCAGATGCCCAAAGCCAAGAGTTAAGATAGGACAGAGAGATTACAACACCCGCTGCTGAGCCCTAAGGCAGGGCTCCCCAGACCCTCCCAGATATAATGGGTACCTCTGGCTCACAGTGGGGTCATCAGGTGAAGGAAAGCTTCAAGGGGCCAGTACTCTCCCAGGGCTCCCCGTTACTGGCAGAGTGAAAGCCCAGACCACCAGACAGACTAGGAGGACCATCACTGTCAACAGCAGGTCAAGCCAGTGGCGGAAAGACCTGGGGCTGGACTCAAGGAAGTAGGATACCACCTCCCCCATGTCACGTGGGTCCCTATTGTGTAGCTTCCTCCCCAAGGGCATCTGTTCCCAAACACCCTAGGACCAAAGGCAAGGAAGGAAGTGAGGGAGGAGAATTGGGGAGTGGGGGGAAACCTGAAAGGATGAGAAACAGGGAAAGAACTAAGGGTGTAAGAACTAAAGAGTAAGATGAGGCAAAACCTGGGAAGTGAGGGGTGAGGATGAAGAAGTGAGAACCAGAAAAAACTGGAAGGATAAGAATGGGAGAAAAATTTGGGAAGCAAGAATGGGAAGAGAACTGGGAGAATGGAAATGGGGAGACCAGGAAGGATAGAACAAAAACAATAAGTGGATAATTGAAAGTCAAGATAACTGAGGGAATAGTACGAGAGCGATAAGTTCAAGCAGCCAGGTGTGGATGGACACTATACTGTCTATACTGATGATATTCTAGAACAAGGTTGGCAGATACAACTGCTGAGCAGTGGCTTACACCAAGGGCCCAACACAGTCCCCCATCATCCTTGTTCCCTTCTCTTTACAAGGCCACAAGGGGGTCCAGATGCCCAGTTAACGATCACTAAAAGTTCTGGGAGAACAGGAGGGGTCCCAGAAGATTGGAGAAAGGCAAATGTCCTAACTTCCAATGAGCCACCGAGCTTGACTCCATTCCTGGAAAAATTCTAGAACATATTGTAGCACCGTTTCCTTTTTTTTAAAAAAAATTGATTAGTTTATTTTTAGTTTTCAACATTTATAGATTTTGAGTTTTAAATTTTCTCCCCCTTCCTCCCCTCTTCCCTTACCAAGATGGCGTGCGATCTGATATAGGCTGTACTTATACATTTATATTAAACATATTTTCACATTAGTCATGATGTAAAGAAGAATCAGAACTAATGGGAAGAACCACAAGAAAGAAGAAAGAAAATAAAACAACAGAAGAAAAGAGAGAGCAAATAGTATGCTTCCATCTGCATTCAGACTGCATAGTTCTTTCTCTGGACATGGAGAGCATTTTCCATCATGAGTCTTTTGGAGTTGTCTTAGATCCTTGCATTGCTGAGAAGAGCTAAGTCTGTAGAAGTCAGTCATTGCACAATGTGGCTGTTATTGTGTACAGTGTTCTCTTGGTTCTCCTCATTTCACTCAGTATCAGTTCATATACGTCTTTCCAGGTTTTTCTGAAGTCTGTCTGCTCATCATTTCTTACAACACAATAATATTCCATTACATTCATATGCTACAACTTGTTCAGCCATTCCCCAATTGATGGACATCTGTAGCCCCTTTTCCAAGGCTATTTCTGCAACTCTCACTTACATTGGTAGGGTTGGTCTCCAGAGGACAGGTGCTATTACTAATTTTAGGGATCTAGGGATAACCCTGAGGGGTTAACTACTAGTACTTTGTTCACAAGCCCCCATTTCGAATCAGTCAGACTCAATTTGCTTTTTAACAAAGCCATTTGCTAAGGTAGTATAGTAAGAAAAGTGAAGACAAAACATGTCCTCAAAGCTCTGGAGTGCAGTCTCTCACAAAAACAGACAGCATCCATGGGAAGAGTGGATTCAAATTTAAAATAAAATGGTGGTGAGAACACTTATGGCTAAGGGGTAAAATCGCAGCTTTTGGTTACTATAAGTCACTTCTTTAGTCCATGGCCATTCTTCTCTAGTGAAAGGGGTCATGGCCCTTGAAGTTACTTCCCTCTGGTGACTATCTTTCTGTGTCTTTCTATGTCCATGTTTTTACTTAGTGTCTCTCTCTGCTCTTCATTAGATGCCTTGCCTCTTTCCAGTGGCATGATCAACAGAAGGAAAAAGAGGGAAAGAGGTATATGTATGTTAGGGGGAGGGGTCAAAGATGGAAAAGGGGAAGGTGAAAAGAGAGGAAAAGGGAAAGGGAAAGGAGAAAGAGGCAGCTGCTGCTATTTCTTTTGTTATGCAAAGCTCCCAAGAGCCTAGTTTGTTTATTTGTTTAGCCAACTAATCTGTTTGATTCTTGAGGCTATTAGAAAGGACCTGGTAAAGAGATCATAGGGAGTTTACAGCTTTTTAAAAACATAATCATATCTGTTGCTTGATCTATTGAGGTGAGGGTGTTGAATCACATCTCTTACACATACAATCAAAGGGAAAGCTTTTGAGTATTTAGAAAGGAAGCAATGAATGGGAAAACGCAACATGGCTTCAGGTCATGCCAGACTAATCTGATTTCTTTTTTTGGCAGTTACTAGATCAATATATCAGGAGAATATTGTAAAAATAGTTCACTTAGATTTCAGCAAAACATTCAACAAAAAGCCTCTTGCACTGTCTTCCCTGACAAGATGGAAAGATGTGGGTAGGACTATGATAGAAACAGATGGATTCAAAATTGGTTAAGTGATTATAACCAAAGGGTAATTATCCCCTTTAGGGCAGCTAGGTGGCACCGTGGATAGAGAGCCAGGCCTGGAGTCAGAAAGACTCATCATCCTGAGTTCAAATCTGACCTCAGACACTTACTAGCTGTATGACCTGGGCAAGTCACTTCACGCCGTTTGCCTCAGTTTTCTCATCTATAAAATGAGCTGGAGAAGGAAATGGTAAACCGCTCCAGTATCTCTGCAAAAACAAAACAAAAAAACCAACAAACACCCAAAAAAGGTCATGAAGAGTTGGGCATGACTGAACAGCAACAATCATCACTTTTTTCTAAATTTTCCCATTTCTGTCAAACAGACCACCATCGTTTCAGTTTCCCAGAGTCATAACCATGGCGTTATCCCCTGTGCCTTGCTCTCCTCACCCCCACATCCAATCAATTGCCAAATTGTGCTGTTTCTTATTCACATCATTTCTCCCATTCAACCCCTTCCCACTGCTCCCAGTGACCTGAGGTCAAGCTTTCAACACCTCTTGCCTGGATTACTCCAACAGCCTCCTCATCGGTCTCTTTGCCTCTAGTCTCTCTCCACTTCAGTCCATCCTATGTACTGCTGCCAAACTAATTTTCCTTAAGGACAGATCTATGCACAAGCCTTCCCAACTCAATAAATGCTAGAAGCTTCCTGTTGCTTCTAGAATTAAATATAAACTCTTCCATTTTGCTTTTAATGTCCTACACTACCTGACCCCAGCCCATCTTTCCAGCCTCCCCCTCCTGCACTCTGTGATCCAGCCAGACTGGCCTCTGTTCCTCATGTACAACATTTCATTTCCTCTCTCCACACCTTTGCCCTTGCCATTCCCTAGACCTGGAATGCCTTCTCTTCTTACCTCTGTCTCAGAGTCCCTCTCTTCCTTTAAGACACAGCTCAAGCACCATCCTCTGCATGATCTTTGCTGATCCATCCCCAACTGGTAGTGCCCTACCTCTAAAACTACTTTATATTTAATTACTTTGTATATATTTATATTTATTCACTTTAACAGTGTCTACTCTGCTTCCCACTGCTTGGAAGCTAGGAGTCTTACAGTTCACCTCTCTCCCAGGATGCTTCAGTACTAAAGAATTTAAGGGGGGGGTGTGTGTTAGTCTCTACCATTGGTTCCAACCCCCAGTGATGATATTCCTCCAATTTTAAGGATCCCCTCCACCCCAGTTCCATTTAACCACCTAACAGATTAGTTTTTAACAAAGGGATATTTATTTCGAAGGTATAACAAGAACATACAAAACATCCCTCCAAGAAAATCTGAAGGAATAGTCCCTCTCTCCCGTAGTACCACCTTGGTCTCTGGGGAGGGGAAGGGGATCAGGTTCACAGCCTAACTCAGTTCCTGTATAGCATAGTCCCACCAAGTTCTAAGTCCAAAGCCTTCCCTGTTCTTGAGTACCAGACACCTGGTTTTTTAGGGCTTCCTAGCCAGCCAGGCAGCAACGTCCAGCATGGAATCTTGCCGTCAAAGTTGCTGTCCAGTCCAGGTCTGGTGCAGATTCTACAACTTGTACCTAGAAATGAAAAAAGTCAAACAAAACAGACCCAAACCCCGAGGCACAGGGCTTAACGAGAAGGAGGCAAAGGTAGTTCTTCTCATGGAGTTTAGTTTATGTGAACAGAACCTTTACTCCCTGCTGGGGGGCAGAGAGGGAGGAAGAGAGAGACAGTGACAGAGAGAAAGAGGGAGAGAAGGGGAATGCAGAATGTCTTCTCCCAGAATCTGGTCCCTGACATTTTCTATGTGGTGTTTCCATTTTGGGTGATCTTGGCATGAACAAAGTAAAGCCCTATTTCATATCTATGCTGTATGTATTTTCTACGTGCTTGTTGTCTGTCTCTTCCATTAGAATAACACGCTGGGATGTGAAGAACTTCCTTACAGTTAGAAAGGATTTCAGGGTAAAACAGACTACCTCCAAAGGCAGCGGGCTGGTGTCTTCAAACAAACACCAGATGATCATATGACAGGTAGGTTGTAGCGGAGAGTCTGGACTTGATGTATCTCATCTGGTGGGATCTAGTGGGTGAGCCTGCCTCCAGTCTCTCAAAACTCCAATCTACTCTCCATTCAGCCACTAAAGTGATTTCCCTAAAGGGGCAGCTAGGTGGCTCAGTGGATAGAGCGCTGGCCCTGGAGTCAGGAGGAACTCAGTTCAAATGTGACCTTGACACTTACTAGCTGTGTGACCCTGGGCAAGTCACTTAACCCTGATTGCCTCTCCAAAATTCACCCAAAATTCACCTGAAAAGACCTTAGTCTGAAAGGGCTTAGAGTCTCCCATTACATCCCAGGCCATCTCCAGTCATCCTGGTGAATATGAAGCCACTGGACCCAAATGGCTCTGCAGGAGAAAGTGAGGCCTGTGACCTTGCACAGCTCTCACTCAAATCAAAGTCAACTGCAAGTCATGTCATCATTTCTTTGATGTCATGGTCCTCTTCGAGAACGAAGGGCAAACACACACACATACCCCTGGTTTTCCTAAAGAACAGTTCTGATCACGTCCGGCTTCCTATTACCTCCAGAATCAAATGCAGAATGCTCTGTTTGGCTTTCAAAGCCTTCCTTAACTAGTCCCACTCCACTTTTCCAGGCTTCTTGTACCTTACTCTTTGCCATGTACTAGTGACAATGGTCTCTTGGTTCCGGGCATTTTCTCCAGCTGTTCCTCATGTCTGAAATGCTCTCTCTTCTCATCTCTGCCTTCTGGCTTCCCTAGCTTCCCGCAAGTCCCATTTCATCTAAAATCGCATATTCTACAGGAAGCTTTTCCCAATCCCTCTTAAACCTAGTGCCTTCGCTTTCTTAATAATTTCTTATTTATTCTGTATGTTTGTGCATAGTTTTTTCTTGTCTTCCCACCAGTTTGTTTGTACATGTTTTTGGAGATTTTGAGCTCCTTAAGGGCAAAAACTGTTCTTTGCCTCTTTTCGTATCCCCAGCACTTAGCAAAGTGTCAGGCACATAGTAGGTGCTTAATAAATGATTAATAATGAGGACTTGCTGAGTTAAATGGAGGAACTAGGAAATTGGGGGTGTTCTTGGGGTCCCTACACCCCTTGGCTTTCATGAACTTTCGACTAACCTGTGTAATTTAGTATGAAGAGGAAACCCTCGAGTTTACCATGGATATGCACATAAAAAATAAAGATGAATTTTTCATAAAGAAAGCTTTATTCAATAAACAACATTTTTGTTTCACTAACATCTTTAGGAATATTTCAGTGGGATAACAGTTATTCACTAAATAGTCCCTCAACCCCCTTGACAAGGTTCTCTCTACCTTCTCGCACACGCTCTAAAAAGAACGATCGGAGGAAAGCACAGAGGGCAGGGAGAGGAGAACAATCTCAGGCCCCGCCCTTAGTCCTCAGGCCCCGCCCCCAGCCTATCCTGTCAGTCTATGTATTCCCCAGGTCACGCCCCCTACGGTCCCGCCTCTTGTTCATCTTTCCTCTCCCCGGCTCCGTCTTCCGGAAACTCCGAGGACTCCCAGCAGGCCCTTCGGCGACCCTACTTCCGGGGGCGGGGGAGAAGATGGCGGCCTCCAGGCGGAGCTGCCGCTGCTGAGGCTAAAGACTGGGAAGCGGCTCCGGGAGGTGAGAGCCGAGACGGGGACAGCTCAGGACAGGCTGCGGCGGAGCTTCCGAGCC
This sequence comes from Trichosurus vulpecula, assembly GCF_011100635.1. Lineage (NCBI taxonomy): Eukaryota > Metazoa > Chordata > Mammalia > Diprotodontia > Phalangeridae > Trichosurus > Trichosurus vulpecula. Next base: position 62,209,715 of record NC_050573.1, on the reverse strand, counting down.
CCGACCGGCTGCCAGCGCCTTGGGAGGGAGGCGAGAGTAGGAGGAATGGCGGGCCCTGCCCACTGGTGGGGGGGGCGGGGTCGGGGGCCACACCTCTCGGGGCCTCGGCATCCTCTTCTGAGAAAGGACCAGGTAATCTCTGAGGCCCCGGCAGCGCCCACGTCCGGTGTCTCGCTGGCCTATGTGGTCCTTCAGGTGCTTGGTGTATCATCTACAACCTCCGTGCCTTTGCACGGAGTGCATTCCCTCCTAGTTTCTGTCTCTTAGAATCCCTAGTTCTTTTCCAGGCTTACCTCGGAGCGCTCTGTCCTGATTCTCCGAGCAGCCATCGCCTCTCCGGAAATCACCTTAGGTTTATTTCCTGTGTATTTTGTGTTTACGCCGGCTTGTATTTTCTCCTGATGGAATGTCGGCTGCTTGAGGGAAGGATCTGTTTGGCCTTTTTGTGTTTGTACCCCCAGTGACTAGCCCTGATCCCGGAGGACAGCAAGTCCTACTTGAAGTTGGAGCAGAGATGAGTTATTCTAAACTGTCCTATTTAGTCTATATTGCACAGGCGAATCTATTCTAAACAGATCCGCTATTCTGAAGTCTCTTCTAGCTCCAACATTCTGTGTCCTTTGTTCTAAAATCCCTCCCACCTCTGACGTTCTGGGTGCCAAGAGCCTTCCCTGCTCTGACATCCTGGGTTCTAAGGGCCCTCCCAGCTCTGACATCCTCTGTTTTAAGAGTCCTCCCAGCTCTGACATCCTCTGTTCTAAGGGCCCACCCAGCTCTGACATCCTCTGTTCTAAGGGCCCTCCCAGCTCTGACATCCTCTGTTCTAAGGGCCCTCCCAGCTCTGACATCCTCTGTTCTAAGGGCCCTCCCAGCTCTGACATCCTCTGTTCTAAGGGCCCTCCCAGCTCTGACATCCCCTGTTCTAAGGGCCCTCCCAGCTCTGACGTTCTGTGTTATAAAATCCCTCCCAGTTCTGGCGTCCTCTGTTCTAAGAGCCATTCCAGCTCTGACATCCTCTGTTCTGAGGGCCCTCCCAGCTCTGACATCCTGTTCTAAGGGCCCACCCAGCTCTGACATCCTGTTCTAAGGGCCCACCCAGCTCTGACATCCTGTTCTAAGGGCCCACCCAGCTCTGACATCCTCTGTTCTAAGAGCTCTCCCAGCTCTGACATCCTCTGTTCTAAGGGCCCTCCCAGCTCTGACATCCTCTGTTCTAAGAGTCCTCCCAGCTCTGACATTCTGTGTTCTAAAATCCCTCCCAGTTCTGACACCCTGTGTTCCAAGGCCCCCAGCCCCCTAAAGCTGACATTCAGTGTTCTGATGGCCCTTCTAGCTTTGACATTTTGTGCTCTAAAGGCCCACCCAGATCTGACATTCTATGTTCTAAGGGCTTCTTCTAATTCTGATATTAAACCTCTACTTCCTTCCCCTTTCAAAACACCCACAGATTGAGTGCTCATGTCTCTTAGACCAGGTAATTACCTTTTGTTTAGCACACACTGGAACTATTGGAAAAAAAAAATACAGTCCCCTGGTATATAGCAGTAAAAATTTCTTGCAGCCCTATGACCTCTCATGGCATGGTTTATGAGTACTTTACATTATCTCTGTCATTCCTCATGATACAAGGTTAGGATTAGTATATCTATTTTTTCACTCAATAGTATTTTATTTTCTCTCAATAACTTATAAAGTTAGTTTTCAACTATAAGATTTAGATTTATAAGATTTAGAGTTCTAAATTTTTGTCCCTCCCTCCTTCTCCTCCCCTCTCTCTAAGACAGCAAGCAATCTGATATAGATTACCATGTTAAACATATTTCTACATTGGTCATGTTGTGAAAGAAGAATCAGAGCAAAAGGGAAAAACCATGAGAAAGAAAAACAACAAAAGTGAAAATAGTGTACTTTGATCTGCATTCAGACTGCATAGTTCTTTCTCTGGATGTGGATAGGGTTTTCCATCATGAGTCTTTTGGAGTTGTCTTAGATCATTGTATTGCTGAGAAGAACTAAGTCTGTCATAGTTGCTCATGGCACAGTGCTGTGTTGCTGTTACTTTGGGCAGTGTTCTTCTGGTTCTGCTCACTTCACTAAGCATCAGTTCATGTCTTTCCAGGTTTCTCTAAAATCTACCTGTTCATCATTTCTTATAGCACAATAGTATTTCATTACATTCATGTATTCATTGCACTCAACTTGTTCAGTCGATCCCCAGTTGATGGGCGTCCCCTCAATTTCCACTTCTTTGCCACCACAAAAAGAGCTGTGATATATATATATATATATATATATATATATATATATATATATATATATATATTTGTATGGGTCCTTTTCCCTTTTGTGTGATTTCTTTGGGTTATAGAGCTAGAGGTGATATTGCTGCATCAAAGGGTATGCACAGTTTTATAGCCCTTTGTGCATAGTTCCAAATTGCTCTCCAGAATGGTTAGATCAGTTCACAACTCCACCAACAGTGCATTAATGTTCCAGTTTTTCCACATTTTCTCCAACATTTGTCATTTTCCTTTTCTGTCATGTTAGCCAATCTGATAGGTATGAGGTAGAACCTCAGAGTTGTTTTAATTTGCATTTCTCTAATCAATAGTGATTTAGAGCATTTTTTCCTATGACTATAAATAGCTTTAATTTCGTCATCTGAAAACTGCCTGTTCATATCCTTTGACCATTTATCAGTTGGAGAATGACTTGTTTTCTTATAAATTTGACTCAGTTCTCTATATATTTGAGAAATGAGGCCTTTATATGAGACACTGGCTGTAAAAAGTGTTTCCCAGCTTTCAGCTTTTCTTCTAATTTTGGTTGCATTGGTTTTGTTTGTGCAAAACCTTTTTAATCTTTTTAATTTAATGTAATCAAAAATTATCCCTGGTACTGTTTCAGAGGAGGTGGCCTGTCTTCTGAGTTGAGTTTCCAGTTTGAGCTTGAGGTCCTCAGCCATGGAGCCAGTAGAGTCAGGAAGTACTGCAGATGAGGAGGAAGAGCGGGTGATGGAGCAGAGGCCTCGGACTCGATCCAACCCAGAGGGAGCTGAAGACCGAGCCCTGAGTGCCCAAGCTAGTGTGGGGAATCGGAGTGAAGGGGAGGGTGAGGCAGCCAGTGCTGATGACAGCCCACAGAACCCCCCCAGCATCAATGGCAAGCCCTGGCAGGTGCCGCCACAGACTCCAGAATTTCAGGTCCGGACTCCCAGGGTCAATTGCCCAGAGAAGGTGGTATGTATAAGCTTCTGGCTTGAAGAGATTGGGAGACTTTTATTTTAACACTAATTGTAATAGCATGAGCCCTCAGTGCAGAGTTCTCAGTTGTACAGACATGATGGCAAGGGAGGACCCAGAATGAGAGGGCACCAGAAAGCTTTGGGGGTCCCATACCCAAGAAGTGTGTATTTCTACCTACCTAGGAAGAGACCTTTTGCTTTCCTATTTCTAGGATACTCTACTGAGTACAGGAATCGGGATAATTAAACACCAGAACATTTTTATAATACTGACTTTGCAGCTTGGTGCTGTCTTCTGGGATGCTGCTTTTATACCAACGTTATTTTCACTTAGTTATTGTTCTCTATCCAAAGGCTTACCTGAAGCCAGTTGGTCAAGAACTGAGATTTAGTTTCTTTTGTGCCCTTTTCCCTAGCCGGAGTTGGGAGGAACCTGGGTTTTCATCTTGGCTTTGCAAGAGCCCCTCCTTAGGGCCCTAATTTCCTCAACTATAAAATGAAGGATTTGGACTACGTGATTTTTTAAAAATTAAATTTTATTTTTTTAATCAATGAAAATCGATCTTCTCTTCTATCTCCTCTCTCTCTCTCATTCTTCACCCTCACCTACCCTCCTAAGAATGAAATGAAAAGAAAACTCCTGTTCAAAACAAGAATAGTTAAACACAATAAATTCTCACATTGGCCATTAAAAAAAAATGTCAGTCTGCACTCTGAGTCCATTACCTCTCTGGCAGGAGGTAGGTGGCATGTTTTATGTCATGTATCTTCTGGAATTGTGGTTGACCATCGAGTCAGTCAGAGTTCCTAATCTTTCAGAGTTGTTTGTCTTTGCAATATCGTTATTTGTCTATTACTAGTTCTCTGATTCTCCCCTGACTATGCATCAGTTCATAACAAGTCTTCCCAGATTTTTCTGAACTCAGTTATCATAAAAGTCTCTTTCAACTCCAATGGCCTAGAATTCTGGTACACTATCTCTGGTTAGGATCAGATCTGCGCTGCTTAGGGTTTCCTGGAAGAACTGGAAATTCCTGCCGTTCTAGGTAGAATAGGTGCCCACCAGGCCCACTCCACAGTGAGACTGGATTATGTTATTGTTACTAGCTCACCTTTATAGCACTTTACAGTTTACAAAGTACTCTGCACCTCTGTTGATCCTTAACACAATATTGTATGGTAGGATTTTTTTGGTCCCATATTACAGATGAGAAACCGAGGCTCAGAGAGATTAAATGTATTTTATCCAGGGTCACACATTTACTAAATAGTAGAGTTTTAAAATCTTACGAAGAGTCTTGTGTAGGTTTTTACTAAATCCTTGTTGGTTGATTTAAGCCATAACCAAGATTGTTGTATCTCAAGTGAATCCCTCTTTTTAAAGGAATGCCATTCTTGGGGTGACTTTTAGAAAAAAAGTCCTTATGGTGGGGCCAGCACAGTTGACCTAGGGTGACGTTATTACTTTGCAGCTTGCCTGAGGTTCAAGGAGCTGAGTGATTTGCTGGGGATGGGCTGGGGCAGGGAGGTGGGTTTAAGTGGGTGTTAACTTTTTTTCATTTCCTTTCCCCTTTGTCTTTAATACAGATCATATGCCTCGACCTGTCAGAGGAAATGTCTTTGCCGAAACTGGAGTCATTTAATGGGTGAGAGGTTTTTTCCTCCCCTAATTTCTTTTTTTTTTTTAAATTTTTGGAGGGGGGAAGGCAGGACAATTGGGGTTAAGTGACTTGCCCAAGGTCACACAGCTAGTAAATGTGTCAAGTGTCTGAGGCCGGATTTGAACTCAGGTCCTGTTGACTTCAGGACTGGTGCTCTACTCACTGTGCTACCCAGCTGTCCCCTCTCCCCTAGTCTGTAAGGCTATTTGGACTCTGATCCTGCATTCCTTCCACCTTTGGATCCTTAGCTGAGGACAGATGGGAAGCTTGGAGTAACAAAGGTGGAACTGGTCCTGCGATGCCTTAGCTGAGAGCAGAGTGGACCCATGTATTGGGGAAATCACTTTGGCAGCACATGAAGCATAAGTGGGAGAGGAAAAAGAGATTAGAAGACCAATTAGGCAGCAGTTAGACTGATCGAGTTAAGAGGTAAACCAGGCTCATAGCAGTGCGAATAAGGAGAGGGGAATTGGTGTGCTTTGGCCGCTGGTCGGACAGGAAATAGAGAGGGCAGAGCCATTCGTAGCCATCTAAGCTACTTTGGCAGCGTATCATTTGGGATCGTATTTGGAGGCAGAGGGGGACAGTCCAGTAAGAGATCTGTGGGGCAGAAATGCAGAGCACGAAAAGGGACAAAATGATCGTGGTACCCTCTGTGGCATGGGTGGGTGGAGGATGTCTCAGCCTGCTTCTCCTCTGGCCTGGGATCCCGTAGAACATAACGCTGATCGACGGTGATAGCGAGGAGTCCCCGAGTCCCCTGTGACTCAGCCCGGACAAGTGTCCCCTCCGTGGCCCCAGACATGTTGTAAGCCTTGGGGGTGCCTCTCCCTGGACAAACCACAGTGGCTCTCCCCCCTCGGAAAGGTGCTTCGGCCCTGTCTAGAGCCTACTGAGGACTGAGCATCCTCTCTTATCCCTGAGCAGCTCCAAGACCAATGCCCTGAACGTGTCCCAGAAGATGATTGAGATGTTCGTTCGGACGAAACACAAGATTGACAAGTGCCATGAGTTTGCCCTGGTGGTGGTAAATGACGACACCACTTGGGTGAGTGCGCATAGGAGGGGAATCCCTGCCCCTCCTCGCCTTCCCCTTCTGCTGCTTTTCTCTTTCCTGGGAAGAGATTAGGTATCCAGCCCGCCTGCTCTCCAGCTTCCAGCAAGGACCTGTCCTTACCTTCAGTGAATCACGGATGGTCAAATCTAGGTGTACGTGACCTTGGAACACAACACAGGATATCGGAGATGGAAGTGCCTTCTAATCCTAGATCTGGAAAGGACTTAAGAGCATTGAACATAGAGCAAGCTAGAACCTTAGAATATAGGGAGTCAGGGTTGGGAGAGAATTTAAAATATAGTATGTCTGAGCTGGGAGTGGGACCTTAGCGATCGGCTAACTCATCCACCCCAGTTCATTTGCAAACGAAGAATGAGGTTCAGAGAGAGGATGTACTAGTAGGTGGCAGAGAGTTGAACCAAGGTCTCCTGACTGCAAGTTTGGTGGTCTTTCTGTTTATACAGCTTTGTCTTTCTATGACAACATGTAAGTTTGACCCAAGCTTGTGAGAAACCACAGACCACAGAGGCCAGGTGTTTGATGGGAACTGCCAGTTAAATTGAAGCTCCCTTGTTACTGAACCTTGTAACCCCTCTCCCTTTTGCACTACCTCAGATCCTCAGAAAAGGTTGATTAGTCTAAGGGGACCCCAAGGGTGGGGACCGTTCTAGGAATGTTTGAGCTGACACGTGGAGGAAGCAGTACCTGCCCCCAAAGAGCTGTCTACCTCTCACATGTTTATCTGGGAGGTGGGACCTACAGACCAAGAAAGACAAACAGGTGAGCAGCACTGGTTTTGTTTTTAGCTCTCAGGCTTGACTTCTGACCCCAGGGAGCTGTGCAGCTGCCTCTACGACCTCGAAACTGCTACCTGCATGGCCTTCAGTATCCTTCTGAAAGGGCCAAGGGGGAGGCTGGGGCAAGGGTGTGGAGGGGACCCACAACACCTAGTGGACTTGTGTAGAGAGTAAGGGGTTCAGGGGCCCTGTAGAAGCAGTACTCAGTGCTGATGGCATCACCTCCAGAGCTGTCAGGAAGAGAGTCTCCCTTGATATAGCCAGCCTTGCCTACTTCCCAGCCTCTTCTGTTCTTTCCCCACATTCTGTTCTGCCCAATTTCTCCTTCCCTTTCCAGCCTGTGTTTTTCTGTTCCAGTGCTCCTGTGGTGACCTGATCACCCCACAGTAAATGTCAAAAGGCTGTGTCATCATTGGCCTACCTGCCTTTTCCTGTAGTGGACTTGTACTCTTGTTTGTAAACTGGAATAGAAAGGGAGGACTCCCCATCCTTTTTTGGGGCAAATTGAAATGAGGCCTTGGGAGATTTGAGGGTAACAGGACACCCAGGAGTTGTGGAGGCCTTGAAGAAGGAACCCCACATTTCCAGAGATGACTATCTGGTCATCAGAGAACCCTAATGCGCTCTGGCGTTCTCAGTGGTCCTTATCTCTCCCATACCAGACTTGGACAGCCTGTTCAACCTTATGTAAGTTATTGCTATTGTCATTCCCTGACGTAAAGATTAGAAGGTCTTGGTGTTTTAGGCAGCTGGGTACCATGTTAGTTGGAAGTATTTTGAAGAGCCTGGCGTGATATCTCTTAAGTATTAGTTGACAGGAAATCAGAGGTGCTCTGAAATGTCACATACCCATTTCTCTCCGCTGGTCCAGACAGCAGAAGATTGAGCTTCCAGTCACAGAGAACGTCCAGACTATCCCACCACCCTATGTAGTGCGAACCATCTTGGTGTACAGTCGCCCTGCCTGCCAGGCCCAGTTTGCCATGATGGAGCCCATAAAGGTAGGTGAGAAAAAGGTTAGGATGTCTGGAGAAGAACCACCCTTCCCAATCTGATGACCATGTGATCCAGGAATAGGTTTCTAGAATGGGCTTATGGTCCACTGCCCTGATCATCCCACTCTCCTGCTCAGACCCTGCCAGTGGCTCTCTAGTTCCTATCAATTAAAGGCCAAAATCCTTCTCTTGACATACAAGACCCTTCTCAGTCTAGAGCTACCTCACCTTTCTAGCCTGATCTCACGTGGCTTTATTTCCTGTATACTTTGCTCCAGTCAAACTGGATTGCTGAGCTCTCCAAGTTCATCCTGTACTCTTCTTCCTTTCTTCCTTTTTTATTTTTGCACCATTCCTATGCATGGAATGATATCTCCCAATTGTTTCCTGTTGACAGTCCACCTGCCTGTCAAGGCTCAGTTTGGATAGCATCCCCTCTTAAAGTCTAACCTGGTCTCCTTCAGCTAGAGGTGACTTCTTCCTGACCCGTCTCAGAGCACCTTGTCCTGCCAGGCAGCTACCATATTCTGCTTTGTGTTTTGTCTGCATCCTTTTCATATGACCCTTATTGGATTGTGTGGTCTCTGAAGGCAAAGACCCAGCCTTCTTTATCCTGTCATATCCCCCCTTCCTCCTCTCCTCATGGTAGCAGGCACAGTGCAGTGCACATAGTTACTTAATAAAAGTTTGTTGGACAAAGAATTGAGTGGACAAATGTGCCAGGTGGGAGTGGACAGGCACACCGTGGTCATTTCCATTTAGACTGCTATCAGGAAGAACTTGCTAACTCTGTGCTGTTGCACATGGGCAGTGGGCTACTGTGGGATCCATTTTCCTTGATGGAGGAGAGAACACTCTTTGTCAGGAGTCAAATCTCTATGGAAGTCATGGAGTTGATGCAGGGTTTTCTTGCCACCTTAAAGTTTTGGTCAGAAACCTTTAATGTCTGTGAAAGGCTTTATCCATATTTTCACTTTGCTCCTCATAGCAGCCCTGTTGTTAGTGAGCAGGACCATAGGTCTTAGCCCCATTTTACAAATAAAGGAATTGAAGTGTGAGGTCCCCTTGGGGCACAGCTAATGGCCAGAAGAGGAGTTTAAACGCAGGTGTCTCCTGACTCCCAGGCCAGCCCCCTTTCTAGAAAAGCATGCTATGTTTTTGGTTTCTGAAAAAAGGTTTGCTGTTGTTCTTTCCCTGCAGAAGATGCTTCAGTGTCCGTATTTCTTTTTTGATGTGGTATATATCCATAATGGTACTGAGGAAAAAGAAGAGGAGACCAGCTGGAAGGTGAGATGAGAGATGAGGGCAAAGCCTCCAGACTGTAGAATGGTAAAGTTGGCTTGAAGTCCTGGAAGACAACTAACATTTTATGGAAGGGCTGGTGTCTGAGCGTGTAGAAAGTGAAGCAGTGCTCTCAGAGCCAGCGGGAGTTCCTCCAGGACTGATCGCATTTCTGTTTGAACACGGTTACAAGGTTGGTAGGTCAGGGGAATCCTAAGGACATGCTGTAGTAGATTTTGGAAAAGCATTCGACCAAGTATCTTAGGAATAAAATGAAAAGATATTGCCTCAGTGTTAGTATGAGTGGATGAATTTGGTGCTGGGTGAATAACTGGGTGCAGAGTGGTCATCGATCACTGCAGCGTCACTGTGGAGTGAGAGCTCTAGTACTGGAGTGCCTTGGAGTCTGTCTTTGACTCTTTGCAGTTCAGCATTCTTATTAAAGCAGAGTTGGTATGTTTATCAAATTTGCAGAAGACCAAAAAGCTGGGGTGGGGGGCTGTGGTGAAGATGCTAACATGTCATTCTATAATAGGATCCCAAAAGGTCCCAACTATCTAGAATAATGGGCATAATCTAGATCAGGGGCAAGGAACCTTTGGCCTTGAGGCCACATGTGGCCCTCAAGGTCTTCAAATACGGCCCTTTGAATCCAAACAGAATGCGCACCTAGAGGACCACATGTGGCCTCAGAGCCACAGGTTCTCTGCCCCTGATCTAGTAAAATGAAACTTGTTAGGAATAAATGTAAGATCTTACATTTGAGTTTAAAAAATCACCAGCACAAATTCAAGATATCAAGAAGTCTCCAGACAGGTATTTGTGTGAACAAGATCTGGGGTTTTTAGTGGACCCTAGGCCCAGTATGAGTAAACAGGGTGCTGTGACAACTAGAGCAGCTGATAATGATCCGTATCTGCAATGATGGATACATCATGCCCAGGACGAGGGAGTGTGCTGATAGAGCCCCTGTCTTCTGGCTTGATCATACTGCATCTGGAGTATTTTGTTGAGTTCTTCCCATGGACATTGACAAGCTGGAACATGTTTGGAGGTTTGTGCAAAGTCTGAGATCCAGAGGAGACGCAAGGGAGGGAAATAGACCTGCTGGGAGGATTTGATAGCTGTCTTCAGGCATCCAGAGACCTGTGTAGTGTAAGAGAGGGATTCGATTTGTGCTTAGCCCAGGAAGGCAGACTTAGGAACAGTGGCTGAAAGCCACAGGAGGCTCATTCTGGCTCTGTCAGGGTCAACAAAACATCTTTGTACCTAGAGCTCTCCCACAGTGGAAGGAGGTGCTTCAGAAGGTGGTAGGTTCCTCATCACCAGAGACAGGCCTTCCAGGCAACCTGGCTAACCGCTCGTCCAGAATATATTATATATAGAACATAGACTATCTGAACTAGTTGGGGTCTGAGAAAACAGTGTCAGAGCTGGAAGGGACCCTATAAAGTGCTAGTCCTGGGAGGACTGGACAGGAATGGTAATGGCCATTTGTACAGTCAAGGGCACTGAGGCTCAAGAGAAGTCATAACTTACACTGTGGTATGTTTCATAAGTGACTGAAGGACAAGGATAGGACTAGGATAACTTCTGACTCCCAAGTCCAGAGTTTTTTCAATCATACTAGGCTGCCTCTGGAAAGCTGAGGCCATGTCCTGACACATACTGGCTGTGTGACCCTGGGTGGGTCACTGCCAGGGCTCTCAGGCCATAATCTAAGACCTTCATTTGCAGAGAAGGGTCTGCTCTGCATGGGTGAAGGAAGCTCTTTATGAGGAGCTCCAGACAACAATGAAATCACAGGTTTGGGGCCCCCTCCCCAATGAACAGGGCAGCTGTTGCCTGAATTTGCTGAAGGCAGCAAGTGTAACTTCCTGAATTGGCATTTAGTCTCACCCCCAGCCCCACCAAAGAACATGCTATTTGAGGGTGGTTCCTGAGTTTAGAGAGCGCTTCCACATATTCCTGCCCCTAGAGCTGGCCATTTTGGAATGGGGGGAAGAACAGAGTTGGGGGGGGGTGCTTTGCCTTCCCCTGAACCAGGGGACCTCTTTTTTGATTGTCTCACCTTTGTGTGTGCATGTGGGTGCATATGTGCCCATCTCTGATGGTCTTTGGCCCCTTCTCACCCTCACCTAGGACACATACGCCCTCTTTGGAGGCTTGGATTCCAAAGGCACCAGCTACAAGTATGAGGTTTCGCTGACAGGGCCAGCTGTGGAGCTACACAACTGCATGGCCAAACTCCTGGCCCACCCTTTGCAGAGACCTTTCCAGACCCATGCCTCCTATAGCCTTCTGGAAGAAGAAGAACCTGCTGAAATGGAAGCCACCGTTTAGGGCCTGCCTCAAGCCTCTAGGCTCTTTGATCTTTTCCTTTGCGTGGGATGAACCCTTCCTCCATAGGGCCTGGAAAAGGGTCCTTAACAACAGTGGTTGTGGCCCCAGTGGAGATGGTGGCTCTTGGGTAAGGGCCAGTCAATGACTGATCTGGGCACGTGGGCCTGGCTTGCCACAATGCTGAATGCAGCCTGTGGACCACATGATGGTGAATTTTGATTATGTATTAAACTGTCAGTATCGATCTGAGTAGGTGGTTGTCTTTTGTCCCTTCCCTGGGTCTTGGCATCATGCCTAGAATGAGGGGGTATTGCTGCCCTTTACCCTGGCCAAATCACATTTAGAGTACTTTGTTCAGTTCTGGGTGAAACTTTTTGTCAAGCATTGCTAAGTTCTGGGGATAAAAATACAAAATCTCCAGCCCCTACTCAAGGCATATGCAAGTAGGCTGCGTTTTAGGAGAAGTGTTGAATGAGGATGATCCGAAGAGGGAAACCAGCCAGGATGGGGAAAAAAGAGTGGAATCCACATCATGAGGATGGTTTGAAGGAACAAGGGATATTTAGTCTAGAGAAGAACAGACTTAAAAGGGACGTGATGTCTCTTCATAGATGTGAAGAGCGATGAAGTGGAAGGAGGGATCAGACTTCCTTTGTTTGGCCATAGAGGGCAGCAGTGGGCAGAATTGCAGGGAGGCAGATTCTGCTGTGTGCCAGCAAAATTCATCCATTAGGTAGAAATGGAACTACAGGCTATCTGAGGTATTTTCTGCCTCTGAAATTGGGACTTGGAGTGTGGAAAGAAAGGCGGTATTGGGGACATTAGCAGAAAATAGCTACTTGTTGCGTAAGAATGAGACAGGCTGACTGCCTTGGGAATATATCATCGTATAAGTGGAAAGACCACTCACTGGTTCTAGAGTCCGAGGACCTGGGTTCAGATTCCATCTCTGATGAATAATACCTGTGTGACCCGGGCAACGTATTATTCATCAGAGATGGAATCTGAACCCAGGTCCTCGGACTCTAGAATCAGTGAGTGGTCTTCCCACCGCTTTGGCCTCTGAGCCCCCTTCCAGTTCCGTATTCATGATCCTAAGGCTGAAGTGCCAGTGGGCCATATAGTACTTGGGTTTGGAGTGTTGTGGAACTTTTCCCAATCAGATTTTCTCCATGGAAGCCCATCATGTAAGGAATCAGTGGTATTGAGAATCCCTTATCTTTTATTGGACACAGGGAACAGAATTAGTCCTTGTTCCCTGAAGAGACAGTCCACCAGCTTCTTGGAGACTTCAGTGATGAGCAATTAATTGGCAGCCTTATCTCATTACCAACAGCTCCAATTATTAGGAAGTTCACTTTTACATTGATTGGTTTGGAACAGGCCCCAGGTACCAAGTACCCAATCGGCAGCAAGTCCCCTCTGGTCACGATGGGCAATGGCCAAGTCCTGAGGAAGCATTAGGTCTTGTCTCCACCCCCCTCCCGTGCCCCACCCACACCCGCCTTAGCTGTGTCTCCAGTGTTGAGACAAATAGGCCTCTGTGTTTCACTTCAGGCTGACTTCAGCTACTGACCTGCTATTTAACCTTGGCGGGGGAAACTGCGAACCGAAGGGAAGTCCCTAAGCAAGGCTAGCTAGTGGCTAGACTGCTGTCCCACTGACCACTTCCTAGGGCTGCTGCCAGGGGAGTAGGGGAGCGCAGGCCCTCTGCCCCACACCCATCCCAAACAGCCTGGTAGAAGCAGGTTCACTCATGCCTCCCCCCGCAACCTTGGGCAATCCCTTTCTGATCCTATGTCCATTTGTGCGGTAGACAAGGCTCTCCTAGCACTGGACATACGCTGTGTAGATGCCCGGGGCCTGAGGCAGGGAGAGCTGTCCACTCCTGCCCATGACGCAGCCCCTAGCGTGGCTGCCACTCAGCCTGCCCCACGCCTTATCGCCCCGGCCCAGGCTCCGCACAGCTGCTTATCTCCGCAATGCTGCCTGGGCGAGGTAACCGTCTGATCCGGAGCTCGGCAGTCCCAGGGCCCCAGATGTTGCAGCACATCTGGCTCCACCTCCCAATGGCGGGGCGGCTCGAGCCGCGCAGGCGCACAGAGCAGCGAGGGAAGTTCGAATGGCCGCGATGGGACCGTGGACAGCGGACTGGACCCAAGACAGCGCGGATGGCCGGGGTTCAGCCGGGTCCGGGAGAGGCACGAGGGCAGCCGCCCCGGGGCTGGAGCGGAGGCTTCGGGAGGCGCTGCAGGACGGGCAGGCGCGGTGAGGGCAGGCCCGGGGTATCCCCTAGTGCGCTGCCGGGGCTGGGGACTTTCCGCCCAAAGGAGGGAAGGGCTGGGGAGCCCGGGGCTCGGGGCTCGGGGCTCAGGACTTGGGGCTCTGCTTCCCTTGGGGCTCGGGACTTGACCGGGGGTGCTAGGGACTCTGGAGCCCGACCCAGGCTCGGCCAGCTCCGGCCGGGCCCTGGGCTCCGGTCCGAGGGTTTTCTGCTCCCTGCAGGAAGGTGGAATCGCTGCTGAGGCTTGGAGCTGACCCCAACCTGGTGCTGCCGGACGGCGTGGCAGCAGTCCACCTTGCGGCGGGGAGCGAGCGGGGCAGCGGCCTGCAGTGCCTGGCTGTGCTGCTGCAATACGGAGCGGACCCCAATGCCCGGTACTGCGCCAGGACCCAGCCCTCCCCTCACCTCCCCCGACATCCAGGGACACAGCGGGACCCTCCCCCAAGTGGTCCTGGGACTAGGGGACCTAGCAAATCCCTGCTCCAACTTCCCCTTGTCACCCCCATCAACTCCCAGCAGCGTCATTCTCTATAGGTGGGGCCCTGGGAGAAGGGAATCATCGGAGCATCATCGGAGTCCGACGACCCTTCAAGGACTCCACCCTCCTCCACCAATCTGAAGGCGGGGGCGTGGCCCCTACTGTCAGGAAGACCCTGGTCTAAGGCCACAGCTTGTGATCCCAGACTCTGATTGCCCCCTGTCTCTAGGTCCGAGGATGCCCTGACGCCTGTGCATGTGGCCGCGTCCTGGGGCTGTTACAAGTGCCTGGAACTCCTTCTGAGGAAAGGAGGTGATCCCGAGCTTCAGGACCAGGTGCCCAGGGGTTTGGAGGGCTGGCATTGGGTCTTAGGGTTTCTTTATTGGGTGGGGAAAGGCAGGGTCCTTTAGCATAGGACTGTGGCTCTAGGTCCCACGGGGCAGGGAGGGCTAGTCTCTTTCTCAAGGTTTTGCTCTTAGGATGGGAATCGAGCTCTGGACCTCGCCCTGGAGCAGGGGAACGAGCAGTGTGTTGAGATCCTGAGGAAGCATGCTGGCTCCAAGGAGGAGGATCAAGGCAACGGCTTCTCAGCCCTGAATGGAGATGACCTTGACACCAGCATCTGGGGACTTTCAGACATGACATTTAGCCCCAGGCCTCTGGGCAGCATGGTCAGAGCTCATCTGGATGGGAGTGAGGTGGAGAGTGAAGCCTCGGAGGCTGGGCACACCCTCCAAAACCAGACTCCCCCAGCTCATCTGCAGCCCTTAAGGAAAGGACTTGGGGTGGATAAACCCTCTGAACCTGACTTCAGCTTCCCTACGCCCTTCTTTCCCCAGCCCACTTCTCCACCTTCCCCAGCTCCTAGGTTGGGCTCTGTGCCCCACTTGGCACAGGATGATATCTCCCGAGACCACAGCTGCCCCTTTCACTCAGGTCCAGACTATTCCTGTGAAAATCAAGATGAGACAGTTCCCAGCTCTCTCCCTGCTGAGACAGGCACTTCCTCTAGTGACTCCTTCCTCACTGCAGTGGAAGCCTTTGGCCCTGATGCCCAGGCACCTGATGCTGTCCCCTCCAGCCCCATCACCCCAGATGCCAGTGGGGCTGTACCATCTCAGCCCAGGAAGGATGGGAGCGGGTCCCAGCCAGGCAGCATGGCAGGAACCAGCCCCACCCAGATAGCACCCTTGGACAAATGTTCCCCAGATAGCAGGGCTCCTCAGACATCAGGGCTCCCCAGGAAGGATCTGGCTTATGCAGCCCTGAGGGCTGAACTCAGAGCCATGATACTGAATGCTGGGCACTCCCAGCCTGCTCTAGATAAGTTGGGCATGCTGCCAGCCAGTATGGACCCTGTGATCCATCTGAATGCTCAGCTGAGGGGACTGGTTCTGGGTCCCCCCCCAGAGCCCCAAGATTTTGTTACCACTAGGACACCCTGCAAGCCCCAGGGCTTGCTCTCCCACAGTGGCGAGGGCAGCAGCTCCTCCCTTTCTGACAAGAGTGTGGAGCAGAGCCCGCCCCTGGAGATGCTTCCTGGAAGGTGTGACCCAGGCTCCACGGGCAATGAGAGTCCCGAGGACGGAAAGTACCTAACCCTGGACAGTTCAGAGCAGGCTAGAGCAGTTCCCCTCACTACCCAGACTGGCAGCTTGGTGGCTTTCACAGAAGATGTCCCATTCAGTGACTTCCTGACCAATGATAAGATTTCCCAGAGTAGTGAGGATGAGGCTAACATGTGGCTGACGGAGGATGATGAACACGAAGAGGACCACATCCCCCAACACCTCAGGGCCAGCTCCTTCCGGAACTGCATCAGGAAGTCTCCAGAGCCACCTAGGGCACGGCCAACCCTGCATCCTCGACTGCTCCCCGTGGAACAGCCTCTGCAGCCTTCTGGGCCAAAGCCCGTGGAAGCTCTGCATGCTGATCCCAAGGCTGGGCCCAGCTTCCTTGACCAGCATCTATCACATGCTGAGGGCACAGTCATGGATGGACAATGTAGCCGTCATCCATCCACACCCTTCCCACTACGAGACCCTTCCACCCTGTCCAACCAGGAGCTGTTGCAACATCTGCGGGCCCTTGGGGAGAGCCCAGGCCCTGTCACTTCCTTCACCAGACAACATTACCTGAAGCGACTGAAGGAGGGGAGCCCTGGGGGGCCAGCTGGTGAGTTCTCCTCACTGGGAGGTGATGGGTTTCACTGGGATTTCTGGGTAGAGAGAAATCCCATGTCCAGGAAACAGTCTTGGGGAGTCTTTCCAATTATCCTGGAATCAACAAACTCCCAGTTTGACTGTCCTGGCTCTGCCAATGAATGATTCACTGTGTGGCTGGACAAGTCTCTTCCGTGGGCCTCTGTTTCCCTCAGGAAGGGATTAGCCTAAATAAACACTGTCTCCTCCCTCTGCAGTGAGAGCCGCAATGAGGCTCCATTCTGACCCCATTTCCTCTCCAGCCCCAGCAGGGTACAGCCCAGAGCTGACCCTGGCCCTGCACACAGGCTGTGTCCCTAACGCCCGGGATGATGAGGATGTTCTGGCCCAGCAGTTTGACCGGCCAGATCCAACTCAGAGGTGGCGAGAGGGGATTGTCAAATCAAGTTTCACCTACCTGCTGCTGGACCCCAGGTATGTAAACCACCAGCAGGGGGACAGGTGAGTATCTGGGTATATCTAGAGGAAAGAGCCTTGGCTGGACAGTCACCTGGGTTCAAGCCCTGGCTCCTTTCTGTGTGACTTTGGGAAAATTTTTTGCCTTCCCTGGGTTTGGCTTCCTCAACTGTAAAGTAAAGGTTTGATAGCTAGGTGGCTCAGTGGACAGAGCTCTGGCCTGGAGTCAAGAAGGCTAGATTTCAAATCCAGCCTCAGACACTTAATAGTTGTGTGACCCTGTCACTTCACCCTGTTTGCCTTAATCCACTGGAGAATGAAATGGTGAACTACTCCGGTGTCTTTGCTAAGAAAACCCCATGGACGGTGTTGGCATGCTGTGGTCCACAGGGTCATAAAGACGACCCTGACAAGACTGAACAGCAACAACAACAAAGTCCTTTCTGGTTCTAATGTTCTCATGCTGTATTCTACATTTTAAGTTCTAAAGTTCCTCCCAGGCCTAGAAGTCTATGTTCTAAGCTCCCTCCCAGCTCTGAATTTCTCTGTTCAAAGGGCCCTCCCAGCTCTGGCACCCTGTGTTTTAAGGGCCCTCCCAGCTCTGATATTCTCTGTTCTAAGCTCCCTCCTAGCTCTGAATTTCTCTGTTCTAAGGGCCCTCCCAGCTCTGACACGCTGTGTTTTAAGGGCCCTCCCAGCTCTGACATCCTCTGTTCCAAGGTCCCTCCCAGCTCTGACATCCTGTGTCCCTCTCAGCTGGGACAGTCTGTGTTCTAATGGCCCTTCCAGCTCTGATATTCTCTGTTCTAAGCTCCCTCCTAGCTCTGAATTTCTCTGTTCTAAGGGCCCTCCCAGCTCTGGCACCCTGTGTTTTAAGGGCCCTCCCAGCTCTAACATCCTCTGTTTCAAGGTACCTCCCAGCTCTGATATTCTCTGTTCTAAGGGCCCTCCTAGCTCTGGCACCCTGTGTTTTAAGGGCCCTCCCAGCTCTAACATCCTCTGTTCCAAGGTCCCTCCCAGCTCTGACATCCTGTGTCCCTCTCAGCTGGGACAGTCTGTGTTCTAATGGCCCTCCCAGCTCTGATATTCTCTGTTCTAAGGGCCCTCCTAGCTCTGGCACCCTGTGTTTTAAGGGCCCTCCCAGCTCTAACATCCTCTGTTCCAAGGTCCCTCCCAGCTCTGACATCCTGTGTCCTTCTCAGCTGGGACAGTCTGTGTTCTAATGGCCCTCCCAGCTCTGATATTCTCTGTTCTAAGCTCCCTCCTAGCTCTGAATTTCTCTGTTCTAAGGGCCCTCCCAGCTCTGACACCCTGTGTTTTAAGGGCCCTCCCAGCTCTAACATCCTCTGTTCCAAGGTCCCTCCCAGCTCTGACATCCTGTGTCCCTCTCAGCTGGGACAGTCTGTGTTCTAATGGCCCTCCCAGCTTTGATATTCTCTGTTCTAAGTGCCCTCCCAGCTCTGACACCCTGTGTTTTAAGGGCCCTCCCAGCTCTGACATCCTCTGTTCCAAGGTCCCTCCCAGCTCTGATATTCTCTGTTCTAAGGGCCCTCTCAGCTGGGACATTCTGTGTTCTAAGGGCCCTCCCAGCTCTGACATACTGTAGTCTATATTCTGTGGATCCTTCCAGCTCTGGCATTCACACAGAAGGGCTGTCAAAAGCCATCTAGTCCAATTCATAGCTAATGAAATAGATTCAAAGGATAAGTGTTCATTAAACAAAGGGGAAAAAAGGAAATGGAGAAAGCTTTGATATTTACAAATGGACCTCGGGAAAACTGGTTGGTTTGTTACAAGAGAGTTCTGAGGGGCTGGGAGAGTCATTGGTAAGTGGCAAGGATGTGAAAAATGCCACCAGCAAAGCATTTATCTTTTTTTTTTTGAAAGGGAAGTGGATTAACAGCATGGTGGGAAGTGAGTTAGACCTGCGTCCTGCGCCATAAAACCCAGTGAATTCCAGCTTTATGATAGACTTAAATATAAGAACTACAAAAAAGAGATGGAAATGGAATAATGTATTTATCTTAATTGTAGAAGGAAAAGGATTTTTCAACCCTCTTAAATAGGAGGAATCATTAGGGGACAAGATAAATGTCTTAATATAAAATGTTAACATTCTGTACAACAAAAAGAAATCTTATCAAAATGAAAAGAAAATAGATTGGGAAAAAATTTGTGGCAAAAATTAATCTGAGATAAAAATTCAATATCTAAAATACACAAGAACTGTTAGAAATATAGAAAGGTGGCTCCCAGTCCTTAATGGATAAATGGTTTCTGATCAGGGCAATGGTGGTGTTAGAGTGAAGGAGTTTGGACACTGATCAGGAGATGATGAATTGGGCACCAGTAGGTAGTTTAGGAAAAGTTTGGGAGAGACCCAGACCCATGGTGTCATCTATGTTGTGGGGACATTTGTTATTACCCCAGGGTGACCCAGAACCTGCCCTCCCGATGCCACATCCTGAGCCCAGCTGAATGCTTCCAGACCTTTACTCAGGCCATCTTCTACGTGGGTAAGGGCACTCGGACTCGGCCATATTCCCACCTCTCCGAGGCCCTTCACCATCAACGGAAAAGGCAAAAGCAGGTGCTGTGACTGCATGAGCGCAAGTGGAGAGGCTTGGAGTGGGACTGGATTGATGGATCTACAACCTAGTGTCTCTCCCCACAGCCTTGCCCCAAGGTGCAGCGCATCCTGGATATTTGGGCAAGCGGCCATGGTGTGGTCTCCCTGCACTGCTTCCAGAACGTCATTGCAGTAGAAGCCTATACACGGGAGGCGTGCCTGGTGGATGCCCTTGGTATGTGCCAGCCAGGGAAGAATATGGGAAAGGCCCTGCCTCACAAGCTCCCTTGCTGGGGAAGGACAAGTTCCCTCTGTATGGATTTGGGTCTCTTTATCTCCCCAGGGATGCAGGTGCTCTCCAATCAGAAGAAAGGCCACTACTATGGTGTAGTAGCAAACTGGCCACCTCATCGGCGCAGACTGCTGGGTGTTCATCTGTTGCATCGGGCTTTGGGCATCTTCCTGGCAGAGGGGGAGAGGCAGCTTCGACCCCCGGACATCCAAGTTGGTACCTGAGTGGCAGCATCAACATTTGGATGTTGAAACTGGGCCATGAAGGACTCCATCTCTCTTCAAAGATACAGGCCAGGCCTGAGAGATCATCAGACATACATGTCAGACACTGAGCATCCCTCAGAAAAGAAGGCTGGGCTCTGAGTATCCCCCAGTCACCCGAGTGGATCTAGCCTCTTCCAGATGTCCAGGCCTGAGGAACCCCTATTCACTCCAGACATTCGCCAGCCACAGAAGACTGTATTGACAGCCTTCAAGGATACGGGTTCTGAGTTACATCTTCAATTATTTGGAACCACCCATCCTAGGCTTTGCTAGGGGGCTCAGCCTACAACAGGTGGTCAGCCCTGATGAATTCAGAGGCCCTCATTTCTGTGCTTTATGCCTCCAGGAGCCGGCAGCTGGAAGCAGTCAGCAACGTCCCCCGCTGCCTCTTTCTCTGGGGGGATGCCACCCCTCTACTTCAGTGGGGCCAAAGGGTCTCTCCCACGGGGATGGGAGCCTAGCTACCATCTTCACTCCCAATTCCTCACTCTGGGGATACAGGCCCCAGTACAACCAGATGTCAGTGTTGTTAGTGGCCAAAGCGTTTTCAACAAGTCATTGGGACATCATGGATGATGGAGATATTAGCCATGGAATCCTAGCATACCAGTGGTGGGAGGGACCCTGCAGGGCATCTTTTCCACCCACTTAATTTGATAGGTAAGATAAGTAAGGCCCAGAAAGGGGAAGAGGCTCACCCAATGCCAAGCAGCTTATAAATAAAATAACAGCACCATGACTCAGATCCAGAGAACCTGATTCCAAGTCCAGACTGTGAGCCCACGTGAGGACCTTTTTATCCCTATTTACAGAAGTTGGTATGATTTCTTGCCCCTCAATTTTATCAGTGAAGAACCTGAGTCTCAGAGAGGTACAGTGATTTGCACAAGGTCGCACAGCTAGTCCCAGCTCTGGAGCTTCAAAGCGTGCCTCATTATTCTTTCCAAACCTGACCCCTAGTAAGTAAGGAGACCAACAAATGGCTATTCTGACTCGTGATAGAAGGGTTAGGGATGAGGGAGATTGTCCCCTACAGGATCCCACACAGAAGTGGATGAAGGGTCTTCTGTGATGTTCCATCAAATCCCTGAAGCATCTACTTAAACTAAACCTTCTACCAGGGGTCTTAACCTGAGGTCTGTAAACTTTTTTTGGGGGGGGGAGATCAGGGTTAAGTGACTCCCCAGGGTCACACAGCTACTAAGTATCTGTGGTGGAATTTGAACTCAGGTCCTCCTGATCCCAGGGCTGATGCTCTATGTACTACACCACCTAGCTTCTCCAGTCTGTGAACTTAAAAAAAAATTAATATTATGATAATTATTTCAATCCAATTGGTTTCCTTTGCTATGTCATCTCTTTGGTTTTAGGCAAGTAAGACCTGTTTCTGAGAAGGGGCCTTGCCAGAAGCAGGATCCCGGGTTTGGGTGCTTAGGTTCCATGCCACGAGCCCAGCTCACAACACACAAGGCCCATGGATGACGCTGATTGTCACATTTATTGGGCTACAGCTTGTGGTCTGCACAATCCACATCTGTCTCCCCCCCCCTGCCACCGATTCCATCCCTGCCCCCACAGGCTTCAGTCCCCTCTCTTAAGCTGAAAAGGGCTTTCCAGCTAAGCGGGGCCCCATCAGGTGGGAGTAGGTGTCCCTGGTCAAATGGGGGTAGGGGAGGGGTGGAGGGGGAGGGAGGTACGAAGGATCCTTCCCCAGGAGCAGCAGTGCTGATGACAGAGAGGACTCTCACCTCCTAGAAATCAGACCTCAGCAAAGAGAGACACACGAGACAGATGCCCAGTGGGGAGACAAAGAAGGAGACCTTAATACTGAGCACTGGAATGGGGGGTGGGGGGTTTGCAACATGGAAGGAAGGTGAGTTTCTGTACAAGGTCCTTAAATATAGAGAGGGTGATATCCAGCTCTCTAGAAATATGGGGATGGTACAACTAGTCTTGCTGGGGGCAGCCGGGGGCCACAGCTGAGCAGGGGAAGGGTCCCTCCCCCTGCTGTTTTGGCCAGCCTGGGTGGGTGTCAAACCCTCCCAGAAAGCCAGACCTGGCCTGTCTCCCTCCCAGGAGGGTAGGGGTTTATCCGTAATTTTCACCAGGCGGTCTGCCTCGGGCACCCCTCTCCCCAAAAAGCGCCTACAGGTACGCAAAGGAGACAAGCAAGAAAGGGGGATGGGGTTGGGGGGAGGCTTCAGCCCCCTCCTTCAGTAGCCAGTCTGGCCCTGCTGGACAACTCCAAATGCCACTGGGCAGCCCCCCATGGGCGCCTCGATCCCTGGGTGGGGAGGGGCCCCCTCAGCATGGCTTTCCTCTCCCCCTCCATTAGCCGGAGGGAGGGCAACCATGGCCCTCCCTGAGGCCTGAGGGAAGGCGCCTTCTCTTGCAGCTCCCAGCCTCTTGAAAAGCGCCCCGTCGGTCTGTCTGTCCGTCCATCCATCCACTTTATTTCTTCTCAGTGGCACTGGTATCAGGATGGTCAGGTGGCCCCAAGACCTCTGGCTCCCACAGAAGGAATTCATGGAGCAGGGTGTTGACTGTCTCTGGACACTCTAGCATCACCATGTGGCTACCCTCATCAATGAGCTTCAGGAAAGCTAAGAGGAGGATCTGGAGGAGGCAAGGCTGGAAGTCATTCCATCCAGCCCCCTGCCTCTCAAATCGACCATTTTCTGAGGGGAGCCAGGCTCCCTCAAAAGCTAATCACTACCCAGCCCCTCTGAGATGGGCACTGAAGGGGAGATTCTGCAACTTAACCTTCATACTGAAGAAGTCCTTCCTTCAGCCTCCTGGAATGTCTCACTAGGGATCCTTTTCTCTTATTTGTTCTTGCATCCATTTACCCAATAACAGGTAAAGATCCAGGATTCTATTCCCTCCTCCCAGGGCTCCATCCCCTCCTCCCAGGGCTCCATCGCCACCTCCCAGGGCTCCATCCCCACCTCCCAGGGCTCTATCCCCTCCTCTCTGGCCTCCATCCCGTCCTCCCAGGGTTCCATCCCCTCCTCTCTGGCCTTTATTCCCCCCTCCCAGGGTTCCATCCCCTCCTCCCAGGGCTCCATTTCCTCCTCCCAAGGTTTCATCCCCTCCTCCCAAGGTTTCATCCCCTCCTCCCAAGGTTTCATCCCCTCCTCCCAAGGTTCCATCCCCTCCTCTCAGGGTTCCATCCCCTCCTCTCAGGGTTCCATCCCCTCCTCCCAAGGTTTCATCCCCTCCTCCCAGGGTTCCATCCATCCCCTCCTCCCAGGGTTCCATCCCCTCCTCCCAGGGCTCCATTTCCTCCTCCCAAGGTTTCATCCCCTCCTCCCAGGGTTCCATCCATCCCCTCCTCCCAGGGTTCCATCCCCTCCTCCCAGGGCTCTGTCCCCTCCTCCCAGGGCTCCATCCATCCCCCTCCTCCCAGGGCTCCATCCCTTCCTCCCAGGATTTCATCCCCTCCTCCTAGGGCTCCATCCCCTCTTCTCTGGGCTCCATTGGTGACTCTGAGATAGAAAGGGCAGTGCCAGCACCCCTGTTCTTCTCCGTACCTCTGCCATACGCTGGTCTTCTTCTACAGGCACGAATTTGTCGTGCATACCATGCACCAGCAAGACAGGTACAGTGAGCTCAGCGTGGTAGACCTCATCACCTTCTGGCCAGTATTGTCCACTCATCATGGCCCGAAGCACAAAGGAGGAAACGTTGAAGGCATTGCCTTCCTTCAGCAGCTGTTTCTCCTTGGCTCCCTGGCGGGCAAAGCCGGCCCTATGGGTGCAAAGGGTTAGGGGGTGGAAATCATTTTGGGGTCTGGGCCTGAACCCCTTCTTGGCCATCATGCCATCCCTGAAACCAGGATACATCCCTTTCAAGGTCACCCCATGGGCATCATGCCAGCCAGCCCTGAAGTCAAAGACACATTCCTCCCAAGGCTACCCCATGGGCATCATGCTAGCCCTGAAGTCAGGAGTACATCCCCCCAAAGGCCATGCCACAGGCATCATGCCAGCCCTGAAGTCAGGAGTACATCCCCCCAAAGGCCATGCCACAGGCATCATGCTAATATCAGAGTCAGAAGCCCCCTCCAAAGAGGTTGTGGGCCCAGGTCTCACTTGAGGAAGCTCCAGGCCAGGCAAGGTGAGAGGCATCGGAGAACACAGGTGGGCATATTGAAGATGGAGCAAAGGCTTGGCTCCAGGGCTGTGGGACCACCACCATTGATCATGATGACTTTATGAACCAGTTCCGGGTACTCGTGGGCCAGGAATGTGCAAAAGGAAACCCTGTAGCAGCAGGGAAAGGTGTGCTTCTCAGCAAGACTAAGGAAGAGGCTGGGTCCTAGTGACTCCTATAAAGAACACTCCCCCCAAGCTCCCTCCAGCATTTGACCTAACCCCTCAGGTTAGAGTTAAATCAATCAACAAGCATTTAAGGGCCAGGCACTTAATGTTAGTCAGTCAATAATCATTAATTAAGTCTGCTAAGTGCTGGGGATGCAAAAGAAATAAAAAATAGTCCCTACCCCCAAGGAGCAGTGGAAATTGGGGGAGGGGGTATGGGCTGGGAAAAGGACCCTGTCTAACTCAGGGCTGGGCTTCAGAGCTGTCCAGACCAAGATTTAAGGACAACTGACTCCTTCCTGATCCCCTACCCCAGGAACTCTCAGCCTGCCCTCTCCCCCTTGTCCTAGAAAGGACAGTTTGGCCCCTTTCATTTTAAGTCAAGGAGCCTGAGGCCCAGAGTGGCAACTTGTCCAAGGTTGCCTGACAAATTGGTGCCTGAAGAGGGGCTAGAACCAAGGTCTCCTCCATCCCTATCTCCATGCCACTGCCCTCCCCACCAGCTGCCACCCCTTCACCTCACCCATACGAATGCCCAATGAGCACATTTCGCCTCTTGGCATAGCGTTTGAAGATGGCTCGCATGTCCTCAGCAAGAGCATAGAAGGTATATGCAGCAGCCACTTGCGGGGCAGAGCTGGCCCCGTGTCCTGCCAGGTCTGGAGCCACCACCTCATAGCCCAGGCCAACAAAGAAGTCCAGTTGCTCCTTCCAGATGGCCAGGGAGCCACCCACGCCATGGATGAAGAAGAGGACCACATCAGCCTGGGCACCCTTGCAACTGGTGACCCGCTTCTCACAGTCGATATTGATGGTACGCTTGGGGCGCCGTGCCCGCCGCCGCCGCCCTGCAGGCCCCGAGCCTGGGCGGGTCCCTTCCCCTGATGGGCCATTCGCCAACGAAGAAGAAGGTTCGGGCATCTCCAGCTCCAAGGTGGAGGGGGGCTCACCAATACCATTGTACCCTTGCAGGAGGTCAGCTCGTAGCACGTCCCCGAGGTTCTCCACCACCAGCTGCCCATTACGGTAGACAGTGATGCGCCGCTTGCAGTGAACTAATCCGCCCTGCTCCCCTTCTGGCTGCAATGGTGCCGGTGGCTGGTCTCCCACAGGTGGGGGGCATACATGCTTCACCCGAAGAATTCTCCCTGGCTTTACCTCCACAAAAGTGTAGCCATCACTGGACTCAACACTTTCCAGAGGACCCACAGCATTGGTTGTTGAGCCCAGGAGGCAGCACATAATGCCATCGGCCACACCGGTCAGCATGGTGTGTCCTGGTGGAAGAGAGGACTTGAGGTGAGGACCTGATTGTGCACCACACGAAATACAAACCACAGGGTCTCCCACTGACACTCTTAGACCGAGAAGGGACTTCAACATAGTGTCAGAAATGGCAAATAACATAGACTGTCAGTAGTGGAAGGCCTCTTAGATATAGGAGCTGGAAAGGACCTTAGAAATAATGTGGTCCAATCGTCTTATTTTCTGGATGAGGAAACGAAGTGCTAGGGAGGGGAAGTGCCCTGTCCAAGGTCCTGCAGTAAGTCAGTGGCAAAGATGGCGCTAGAAGCTAGGGCTCCTGATTCCCAAGCTAGCTCTTTCTGATTTGCCACTGGTCTTTGACATTCTTCTGACATTTCTCATTCTATGTTCCAAAGATCCTCCTAGCTCTGACATGCCATGTTCCATGTTCTAAGGGCCTTCTCAGAGCTCTGGCATTTTATGATTCTATGATTCTTAATTCTACTAGATCTAGATTAACCCCGGGGAGAACTGGGGCAATGAAGCTTAACTGATGGAGGTTCATAGCCTCTTACCCCAGTCCCACATCCCACAAGCTTCTCCGTTTCCTCACCAGCCTTTTGGAATATGAGCAGGAAAGAATTCAATCCCCACACCCACCACTGCTGTCCCTTCCTCTGTTAGGGAAGCCCTTACCTAAGTTTCAACTTGTGTTACTTAAAAAAAATCTTGTTTTTACAGTGCCTATTCCCATGACCACCCCCTATGTCCCTCCTCTTCCCAGTTCCCAGAGAACCACTCTTTATAACAAAAAATGGGGGTGGGGTATGTTTCAAGGCCCAGAGTTTCTGAGTCCCTGGGGGGAAGAGGAGGGAAGCAGAGGGTTCCAGTCAGGTCGGAGGTGATGGGTATGGATGGTCCCTTAGCTGAGACTTGGTGTCTTAGTGGAGACCTTGGAAGGAATTTCCAGGCCAGGGATCAGGGATGGAGTCCAAGCCTGTAGGAAGTACTTTTCATACCAGCCTCCAGGGGATGCTTTCTCAATCCTGTGGGGGAGTGAGTGTAGGAGCTGGGCTGTTCCAGAAAAACAACTGAATAGCCTGATTTAAAAAGTCAAGAAATCTCTGGGCAGAGAGGAAATGCCAGAAGTCAGTTTGCTCACTTTGAGTCCTTGTCTCAAAAACAGTATCTTGCTGGGAAAACAGCGGCAGATTCCACTTTATTCTTCAGTAGTCCTTACCCATAGTACAAATATCAGGAAAATTCTTGCAAATGTCTAACCTCACTGCTTGTTCTCACTTCAATGGAGATGAATGGGTGGGTAGGGGAACCTCACCTCCACATGAGAGAATTGGATTGGATTGGGGGATGGGCAGAGCTTAAAGCAAGGTCTCCTCATCCCAGAGGTTGAAGGAAGAAAGCCTGGCCTCAAAGGTTTAGAGGGGCTAGCTAAGGTCAGAGCTCTAGTGACCTTTGAGGGTGAGAGGAATGGAATCCTAGACTCACAGAATGTTAAAGACTGGAAGGGAGAGACTTCAGACATGGTGAAGAATGGGGGTGAAGATTGCTCTTTGATGGGGAAGATGATTTGATTTGGGAACAGATGGAATACAGCAGAAGGGCCTATATCATAGAGGGCTAAGAATAACACTAGACACCACAGTGGATAGGGAAAACAGTACATTCATTCACTTGTTCATTCTTTCATTCCTTAGTTCAACAAATATTAAGTTACTGCTGTATGCAGAGCAGTCCTGGAGCTGGAGTCAGGAGTCCTGGGTTCAAACTCTAGTTCCATTACTATTTGACCTTGAAGTCATTTAACCTGTCTGGGCCTCAGTTTCTCTTCTGTACAACGAGGGGGTTTGGCTAGATGATCTCCCCTTAGCTATAAACTTAAAATGAAGATCCTATGATTCTAGGTGCTAGGCAGAGGCCCTGTCCTTATGGGACTTACAGTCAAGTATATAGTTATAGTATGTAATTCTATTACACAAATGTTTGGTTTGGTTTGGTTTGGTCCAGATCTGTGATTTCATTGGTGGAACAAACTCTCTCCATACAGAACTGCTCCTTGGAAAGTTAGAGTGTGGCAGGGGATGGAGAAGGAGGACTCAGTGGGATTAAATCACTTGCCCGGGGTCACACTGCCCAACATATGTCAGAAGTGAGACTTGAATCCAGGTCAGCTCTTTAGTCTGCTACATTAAGCTGCCTCTTGAGATCACTGAAGAGGGGCAAACCCCCGGGCTCTCTAAGGTCCAAGAGGAAGGTCATGAGCAACAAGGCAGATTTGGAAAGGCTTCCTGGAAGAGATGGCATTTGTTATAAAGGATTGGTAGAGGGTTTAATAGGGCAGAGAAGGGAAGAAAGAGGCCATTCCAGGCCTGGGCAACTGAAGGGTAAGAGTAAAGGCTTGAAGGCAGAAGGTCACAGGCCAGTACTGAGGGACAGAGCTATCCAATCTGGCTTGAGGATGGCTTCGGTGGGTAATCTAATACCGAAAAGCTCAAGGCAGTGCTAGATTTCGGAGGACTTTAATGCCATCTGTATGACAGGAGGAGGTGTTAATATAGAGGAAGGAGATAGGTGTGGGTGAAGGAGAGACAGGATGTGAAGGAGATGTGTATATGGGGGGGTAGGTACTTGGAAGAGGAAACACTTGAGGATACAGGCTGAAGAGGTAAAAAACATTGTGATGTAAGGAAGGGTATGTGGGCGTGGGATGGCGGTGGAACACCGTGCTTGGAAAAAAGGGGACTGCAGGACAGGGAGCCTGGAGGGATGTGGAGGGAGGACATGGGGTAGGTAGGGGACAAGGGGACATAAGCAGAGGACAGAGGATAAAGACAAAGGGTAAGGGACAGAGGGAGAGGCAGGGAAGAGGGGTGCTGGGGACAGGAGAATATTAAGGAGGGGAAGCCCACGTCTGAGACAGGGAAGGACTAGGGACTAGGTTGGGAGAGGATAGTGGGAGGACCTGGGCCTTGCATCCCCAAAGGCCTCCTCTCCTGACTCTCCCCTCAGCCCCAGCCCCCCCACCCATTGGTAACCACGGTAACAAGGCTGTGGCCCTGCCTATCTGTTACATAACAGACATCCTTGGTCTTTGGGGGACATTGCCCTGTCCCAGGGGAAGGTCACCCTGCTTATAAAGTGGGGGTACAGCTTAGTTCCCTAGTCCCAGGTCACTTTATCTCAGCTTGTCCTCCCTAAAGCCCAATTGGAGTGGAGATGAACCTCTTCCAGAGCTGCTCCAGCCTCACTGGCAGAGCCTGGGCACAGTGAGGGGAGGGAACCGAAAAAGAGACAATCGGAAGCAACGACATTCTTGCTTCTCTCCTTAATGCGGAGGGAGATGCTGCTAAGGCCAAGGCTGAGGCCGAGGCAGGGGCAGGGGTGGGAGGGGATCTGGGCTGCGTCCTCTCCCGCCTGCCTGGGCCTTGGCCCCCATCCTGGACCTGCAGTGGCAGCACAAATGGGGGTGGCGGAGGAGAGGAGGAGGTACGGCGAGGCAAATGGCAGGGGCATCTGGGGGCTTCAAGTCACAGATTCTTTCCCTCCCCTCCGGGACATTGCCCCCCCCCATTTCCCGGGACCCCATCTCTGCCTCCTAGTCCCCGGTGTGGTCCAGGGAGGTTTCATCTTTACCCCTCCCCCTAATCAATCACTCCCCCCAGTCAATCGCTCCCCCATCCCCCATCCCTTTCTCTGGCCCCAGGGAGCCTCCTCCAAGATCCTCTACCCACTGCCACCACCACCCCCGCGCATCCCCGCCCTCAGAGTCCCTAATTTCTTCTGCCACCGCCTCCTTGGCACCCCCTTGCCCCCTACTGGGGTCCCCAAACACCTAATCTCCTCACCCCGCCCCCAGCTCCCAAACCCCTGTCATGCGCGTCTCCCAGTCCCAAACCCCCAAACCGCTGCTCCCCATCCGTAGTTGTTAGTCCTTCGGGCTCACCTCATCGGTGGCCCCCGCGGGCCGGAGCTGCAGGCTGCGGGGGACCCAGGAGTCCGGGCACCGACAGCGACATGCAGTCGCTAGCCTCTACATGGTGGCAGGCGCCCGTCGGGGCAGGGCATATGGGTCTCTGGCCTGGCTTCTCCCCTTCCCGCTGTCCGGCTGGGGTCGCGGGGGTTCGGGGGGCTCGGGGCTCGCAGCGTTCAACACGCTCGCATCCCGTAGCCATAGAGAGCGCCTAGGCCCTTTAAATCCCTCCCGGGTGGGAGGAGGGGGTGGGGGGAAGAAAAAGCACAGCTTGGGGATGGGCAGGCTCCCGAGCCAATCCGCAGTCTCGGCAGCCCTGGCCTAGATAGGAGCCAATCAGAATCGTCGTGAAGGGAAGAGAGGTGGGCACAGGGCAATTTTCCCCCATTTCTTCCCCCACCCCCGTCCCTCCCATCCAAGGTGCGCTGAAGGCTAGGGCTTCAGAAGAGAGGGAGGGGGTCGCCAGGAGGTCACCAAATCTCACAGCTGGAAGGGACTTTACTCATTTATTTGTCCATACCTTGACAGGAATTCCCTTCTACCATATCCCTGACCAGAGATCACCTGGCCTCCACTTGGATAACTCCCTGGATAGGGAACACACTACCTACTAACGTAGACCCATTCTCTTTTGGGTAGCTCTGATTGTTACATCAAGCTTAAAATCTGCCTCCTCGCCGCTTGCACCACCACCCCTAGCTATCCCCTGACAAGCAGACAAGTCCAACCTTTCTTCCACTAGAAAGCCTTTCAAATACTTAAAGTCAGCTATCATGCTGTCTCTCTCCATCATCCTGTCCTCTAACCTCCTCCAGGAACCTTCCTCGAGGGCTTTAGCCAGGCGTAATCGACCCTTTTCTACTTCTAGAAGATCGATGAATTTGGAGTCGCAGTATGTGAGTTGGGATACTGGCTCTGCCAAATGACCTTGGGCAAGTCAATCTTTCTGAGCATCGTTTTTCCTCATCTGTGAAACTGACTAAATGATCTCTTCTCTGAGGAGTCGCACGGCACCACTTCTGTTTCATTCAATTCAGTTCAGTTCAGCAAACCTTTACTAATTAAAGTCGACACACTGATCTTGTGTTAGGCACAGGGAACAGATACAAAGACAAAAATGAAACATCTGCCCTCAAGGAAATTACCTCGTACTGGTGGGACACAGCCAGAGATGCACCGGGCTCTCCAGCCTGTTCAGCTAACTTCAGCACATCCCTGGATACAGCCATGTTTCATACAAGTACACAAGTAAATTAATCCGAAGTTGGGTTTTTCATTTTACATTGCCATCACTTCCTTTCCAATGATTCCCCATTCCTCCAACTCCCTTGTAATAAACAAATCAACACATTAGCAACTCATGACTCACTTGAAACCTGTCTGATACCTTTCAGTTGAGAGAGAGGCCTCTTTCATCATCACTGCTCCAGAGTTACAACTGGTCACTGTGTTGATCAAAGTTCTGAAGTATTTTGGTGGTGTTTTTTAAAAAAAATACTTTTTTTGCTTTTATGTAATATGCACTTGTTAGCTATAATGCGATCGATTTCATTTCCCACTATACCCTTCCCCCTTCCCTTCCCAGAGAGACACCAGATATAACAAAGGATAAAAAGCAGAAAACAGGTCAGCAAAACTAGCCAGTACAACAAAAATGTGACATTCTTTCTTTCTGGAAAGTCCAGATTTGGGCTGTACTGTTTCTGGGAGTTTTCATTTGGGGAATTTCTTTCACGAGATGACCAGTGGATTCTTTTATTTCCACCTTGCCTTTTGATTCTAAGAGATCTGGACAGCTCTTGTATGATTTTTAAAATTTTGATGTCCAGGCTCTTATTTAGGTCATGGCTTTCAGGTAGTTCAATGATTCTTAATCTATCTTTTCTCAATGCTTTCCAGGTCAGTTGTTTGTACTATATGGTACTGTACATTTTCTTCCTCTTTTTTTTAGTCTTTTCAGTTTATTTCTTGTTGTCTCATAGAGTTATTATCTTCTATTTGGTCCGTTCTAATTTTCAGTTAGTTTGTTGCTTGGGCAAGGTTTTGTACATCCTGCTCCAAGCCCTTTCCAAGTCTTTCTTCCATAACTCTCATTTATTTTCCAGTTTTTTTTTCCTGTAGCACTTTCATTTCATTTGTAAAAACATTTTTAACTTTCACTTTCTTTTAAACTCTCGTTTTATGTCTCTCAGGAATTCTAGTTAGAGTTGTGCCCAAACTGTTTTCTTTTAGGTTTATGTTTTGAGCATAGCTGTCACCATAATAGCCTTTTATAGTGAGGATTCTGTTTTGTTTGCTCGTTCTTCTAGCCCACTCCTTGATTTCAAACTTTATGTTAGAGCCAGTCTAGGCTGATGTTTATTCTAGGTTCCTGCTTGCTGCTCTCTTGGGGTATTGAATGTTGTGTTATTCCAAGATCAGGGACAGGTCAGGCTGGGGACCTATAAGCTTTCTGTGCATGCACCCCAAATGATTTGATGCAGGGCAATCACTGTACTCCTAGTATGAATTTTACAAGTCCCTGACCTGGGTTTGGGTCTAAGCTACATACTTGTAGGCTTGCCCCTAGTTGGAGTTTCCTTAAACTGCTGCTGGACTCAGCTGCTATCAGACAACTGGAAAGATTTACTGGTCCAGAATGACAAAACTGCAAGTTCTACTTTAATCTGGGACTCCTCCCCTAGTTATTTCACTGCAAGCTTCAGACTGGGCTATAACTTGGAACTGAGACCCTGCTCCACTCCTGTGGTCAGAATCACACAGCTGCTGCTTGCTTCCCATCAGACTGTGAGTTCCTTGAGAGCAGGAATTATTTGTTTTTTGCTTTTCTTTGTATCCTCAGTGCTTGGCACAATGCCTGGCACATAGTAGGTGCTTAATATAGTTGACTGAATGACTGCTCCTGAACTTGATTCTTACTTGGTACATAGCCTAGAGTCCTAGAACCTAACTTCACCCTGGAACATCTCCCCAAGACACAAATCTCCTCCTCAGTCTGGCTTCTTTCTGTGACCCAGAATTGGGTATGGAACTACGGAGAACTCAACTGGCATCTATTCCTGTATCCTGATCAAGGTCAAGTCTCCTTGTGCTGGATTTGGAATGTCCCCTTGCCCTGGTGCACAGCCTCCTCTTGTACTGGAATGTTCTGTAAACCCATTTCTGTTTAGCTTCTATCTTCAAAGGCCTTTCTTGCAGACCTTTCTGTCTGTCTTCCAATTCTGCCCTGGGTGGGAAAAATGACTCACTGTGATTCTTTCTTGGATTTCTGGATCAGAATTCTGTCTTGTGAATTTTCTGGTTCTATGGGGTGGGGGGTACAGAACTCAGCTGTACTTCTGACTACTACTCCACCTTCTTGGTTGTGTCTAATATAGTTTCTCATTAGAGTCTGGGGCAAATAGGGATTTTACTGGAGGAAGCATTTGGTTGTTGAATGGGCTATTTCCTGTTCAGACAGACATTTTAGCTGGAAGTTCATCATTCAGTTTCAATTAGTTTTTTATTGTTTTTTCCCTCTTACATTGTCTTATCGTAGTGTTAGTTTCCACAAAGAGACTTTAAGAGGCAGAGAATACTAATGAATTGTGGGGGTAAGGAAAGGCCCCATGTAGGAGGTGACATGTGAGCTGTGAAAGTAGTCAGGGATTCTTTTAGGCAGAGAAGAGGAGGGAGGGCATTATAGTTGTAAGGGACCACTTACGTAAAGGTGCTGAGAAAGGTACAATGCTTTGTATGGAGAACAGCTAGCAGGTCTGTTGGACTGAAATGAAGAATACATGGATGGGAGTTAGATGAAGCAAGTCAGGAAAAGTACATGGGCGCCTGATTGTGGAGAGCTTTAAATGCTAGGTATAGGAATTTCTTTCTTTGAAATTTAGCACCTCATTATTATTTGACTGTTCAACATTTACAAAATATATCAAAATCAACATGCATAAAACCAAACTCATTATATTTCCCCCTCTACCCATGCCTAGGAGGCAGCTAGGTGGTACAGTAGATAGAACTCTTATACCTGGGGTCAGGAAAACCTGAGTTCAAATCCAGCCTCAGACACTTACTAGCTGTATCACCTTGGGCAAGTCACTTCACCCTGTTTACCTCACTTTCCTCATCTTGTAAAAATGAGTTGGAGAAGGAAATGGCAAACCATCCCTGTATCTTTGCCAAGAAAACCCCAAATGGGGTCACAAAGAATTTGACATGATTGACCAACAACAGAGGAATTTTTAGTTTATCCTTGAGGAAATAGAGAGTCATTGAAGATGACACGGTCAGATTTGTGTTTTAGGAATACGAATTTGGCAGCAGTGTGGAGGGTGGATTGGAGAGGGAGGAGACTACAGATAGAAAGAGGAATGAGGAGGCTAATATCAAAGTCCAGATGAGAGGTGATGAGGCCTCCTAAGTGGAGACAGGTGTCTGATTCAAGAGATGTTGTGAAGATAGAATTGACAAGATGTGATGACTGGATATGGCAGGTGGGGGAGGAGGAAGGGTAAACGATGACTCCAAGTTTACAAACCTGGGCGAGTAGAAGGATGGTGATGCCTTCAGTAGGAATGGGGAAGTTTGGAGGAATAATCCCAATCATAGCATATTTATGTGGCACTCTAAGGGTTGTGAAGTATTTTTATAATTATCTCATTTTATTCTCACAACAATCCTTGGAGGTAGAGGCTATATTATCCATATTTTACAGATGAGTAAGCTGAGGTTGAGCAGATTAAGTGTCTTGCCCAGGGTCACACAGCTAGTAAGTATCTGAGGCTGGATTTGAATTTAGATATTCCTGAACTCCTGGAGTTCTATCCACTGTACCATCTGGCTGCCTCTTAGGCATGAGTATAGGGGGAAATGTAATGAGTTCGGTTTTATATATGTTGATTTTGAGATATTTTGTTAATGTTTAACAGTCAGATAGTAATAAGGGGCTAAATTCAGGAGACAGATTAGGGCTGGAAGTATAGATCTGAGAATCATGTAGAGAGAAATAATGATTGAATTGATGAGCTGATGAGATTACTGAAGGAGAGTGTATAGAGAGGGAGGAGAAGAGGGTTCATTATCTCCCTCTCCCTTTCCTTCTCCCTCTCCCTCTCCCTCTCCTCCTCTCCAAAGGAGGGTAAATTTTAATGGCCAGAAGCTTCCTTCCTTCCTTCCTTCCAGCTCAGAGATGGGGCCACAGTAGGTCCCTACCCAAGCTCCACTTAATGGCTGTGTTTTGGGCCCTCCAGGCTTAGAGTGAATGTCCATGGTAACTTTCTCTTTGGAACTGCAACCCTGAGAGTCTTCCCCTCTCACCTTTTTTTTTCTTTTGTTCTAATTACAGGGGCCATCCCTTGACTCACTTCTTGAAGAGACCTATTCACTAACTGGACATTACCTCACTCTAAGTGAGTACATGAAGAGCCCTGAGCCTAAAACGGCCAGGGTCCCCCATTACATCCTGGGCCATCTCCACTCATCCTGGTGAATATCAGGCCACTGGACCCAGGTGGCTCTGGAGGAGAAAGTGAGGCTGGTGACCTTGCACAGCCCTCCCTCACTCAAATCCAAGTCAAATGCTAGTCATGTCATCGTTAACCTGATGTCATGGTCCTCCTGGAAAACGAAGGACAAGCACAACTGTGAGTGTCTACATTTGGTGGGTGGGAGCAAGATAATTAATAATAGTAATAATGATAAGAACCAGCATTTACACAGTGTTTTAAGGTTTGTGAAGCATTTCACATTTATCTTGTTTGATTCTCATTTATACCCTTGGGAGGTAGGTGCTAATATGCTCTTTATATGAAGAGGAAGCTGATATTGAGAGAAGTTAAGACTTGCCTGGGGTCACACAGCTAGTAGGCATCTGAGGCAGAATTCAAACTCAGGACTTTCTGACTCAACAGAGATTATTATAAGAGTTGCTTTAAGAATCAGGAAGAGAACTGAGGTAGAACACTGTTCCAGAAGGCCAAGACAAGAATAGTGGTTGGCCAACAGTGTCAAAAAGCTAAAGAAAGGCTAAGTAGAATGACGACTGGACAAAGGATGTTGAATTTAATGCTAATATAGCATGGCAGTCTAGACCTCTTGCCATCCGAGGTCCCTTCATCTGGACTCATTTCATCTTGTCAATGTATTTGTTAACTTTATGCTAAGCAGTGCCCAGCACTGAACACAATATGCCAGGTGCACTCATGACCACAAGACTATTGCCTCGCTTGTTCTGGATTTGATTCCCCCCCTAATACAACTTAAATCATGTTAGATTTTTGGCTGTCAAGCTGCCCTGTCTCTAAATGGGCCTCTATACTGTGGCTGATAGAAGGAAGAACAGGAAAGTCGGTGTGACCTCTGTGTGGCTAAGCAGTGCCGCACTGGGGAGTCCAGTTACCTGGGTGGCTTTCCCTCGATGCGTGGGTGTTTGTGTTTGCCCTTGTGATGCGTGGTCCCTGACAAAAGTCTCTTGCAGTGGGCCATACACAGCATATATCAAATGACATGGGCAATGATGATTGTGTCACAAATTCATTAACATCTACATCTGTGGAGATTCCTCCTGAGCCCTTCCCATTCTTTCATGTGGGCAAAGAGTTCCTCTTTATGGAAGGCAAGTATACGTCCTGACCTGGCCTTCATTTACTGCTCTGAGCTATGGGACACTTGTTTACTGAGCCTTTATGCATTCATTCAACTGTTTATTAAGGTCCAACAATGTGCAGAAGACCAAGGGGGGAACCAGGGGAAGACCATGGGGAAAGGGAAGAGGAGGTATAGATAAATAAGGCCTGGTCCCTGACCTCGTAGGGCTTGTAATCTAGTAAGGGGGCATAATGGCATATACAAAAATACATAGTCACTATACAGAATGTAAGCTACGAGCTCAGGCCCATTGGCATAAGACAGTATCAGTAGATACTGATTACTCTCTGCCTGCATGACACGTGGAAATGGGGAGAGCTTGAGAGAGGAGAGATCCTGGGTTTTCTTACCTCTAGCCTTGAAAAAGGGCACATGCAGCTAATTGGGGAAAGGTCCCTGGAGGAAAAGAAAGACTCTGGGAAGAAGGTGATATGCAGAGGAACTGCAGCCTTGATCATGACTCTCTCTCTAGTTTACCATACTAGAGACTTCAAGGAACTTCTCGGTGAGTGAGATCTGTTCTCTGTCTCCATCTCTGTTTCTGTCTCTCTGTCTCTCTCTGTCTCTCTCTCTGTCTCTCTGTCTGTCTTTCTGCCTCTCTCTCTCTGTCTTTTTCTATCTCCTCTGTCTCTCTGTCTCTGTCTCTCTTTTCTCTGTCTCTCTTTGTCTGTCTATCTCTTCTCTGTCTCTGTCTCTGTCTCTCTGAAACATATCACTTGAAGAGCTCATTCACTCTGTGAATTGTCTAGCTGTCTAGCATATTCTAATCTGCATAACTCCTCTGGTTTCTGTTTGCTACTGGCTTAGATAAATGGGTTTCTATGCTATTTGCCACATGAGATGCTCTTTGTGTATGTGACATTTGGTGGGGAAGGGAGTTGAGCCTTTGGCTAGATCTTGGAGCACTTCAAAGGATAAGGATCAGAAGAGTGTCTTCAACTTAAAAATTATTTTCCCCAGACTAACAATACTTAGGGGAATAGGCAGACACAATTCTAGCCTAGAATTCTCTCTGAGGTGAGCAGAGCAGCCAATCTTATCGCCCCAGCCTATTGCTTTCTTCTGGAAGGAATCAAAGTATTTTTGGAGAAGGGGGGCTGAGGGGACTCCAGATATATCTATCTTTTAGATTGTGAGAGCCTTCAGAGCAGAGAGGGATTTTTTTGGGAGGGCAGGGGGTTGTCTTTTATTTGTATCCTTAGTGTTTAATATGTTGCCTGGCACATAGTAGGTACTTAATAAATGCTAGTTGACTGACTATCCACACCTCCCTGAAAGTCATATCTTGAAAGAACCATGCAGACATACATAACCTATAAGGGCATAATGCATATAGTGTGCAGTAATAATAACTGACATTTATATAGTACTTAAAGATTTATAAAGCACTTTATATTATCTCCTTTGAGCCTTATATCAACCCTGTGGTATAGGGCCTATAGGTATTATTATCCTTCTTTTACAGAACCCGGGGCACAGAGAAATCAAATGACTTGCCCATTGCCACTCCTCTAGGAAGTGTCAAAAGGTAGGATTCGAATCCAGATCTCCCTTTTTCCAAATCCATCATTCTATCCACTACATCCCATTGCCTCTCTGTCTCTTAGTCACCATAGTGTACAAGCTGTACAGACAGTAGAGTAGGCAAGAGGAACAAAGGCTATGTAAGCTCAGAGGAAGAAAAGATCTTGTTGCAGATGAGGGGCTTTTCTGTCTTCCTGGGGTCCCAAACTCCCTCTTCCCCTCAATGAGATCTAGTTACTGGCCTGTGGAAAGCCTAATGAGTTAGGGAGGGTAGTGGTGGTGTTGTTGTTCAGTTGTGTCTGACTCTTTGTAACGCCATTTGGAGTTTTCTTGGCAAAGATACTGCAGTGGTTTTCCATTTCCTTCTCTAGCTCATTTTACAGAAGAGGAAACTGAGGCAAACAGGGTTAAGTGTCTTGCCCAGGGTCACGCAGCTAGTAAGAGTCTGAGGCTACATTTGAACTCAGATCTTCCTGACTCCAGGCCCAATGTTCTATCCACTGAGCCACCTAGCTTCCCTGGGTGGTAGAGAAGGCAGATAAGTCATCAGGACAAGTCTCCCAGTTTCCTGACTCAGGCCCATGCCCCAGGTGTTATATTCTAGCCTCAAGGGTTTGCTATGATGAGTCTGGCAATTGACCTTGACCACTTATTATAGTATTGACTCAGCCTGGTAATGGAATCTGAGTGGCATGTTTAGATTCACTGAAAGGAGTTCTTGTGTATTGCCAGGGGAAGCAGAAGGCCCCTTGGGCCAACCTGAGGCATAGATCCCATAGCTCTTTGAACATAAAGGAAGCTTAAAGGTTCTTAGTCCCCTTGGCTGGCCAGCCCTCGCTCCCCAAGGCACCCAGGCAATGTGGTAAGAGAGGCAACAGAGTGTAATGGAAATAACGCTGCTATTTTAAATCACCAGCTGGAACCCCAGTGTGCGGATCTTAGCTCTTTTGCTTATTTCTTGTACGGCCTGTGACAAATCTCAGCTTCTTTGGGTTTAGTTGTCTCATCTGTAAAATGAAGGGGTTGGAACTAGATGATATCTAGGGTCCTTTCCAGCTCTAAATCCTAGAAATCTGATCAGTTTAGTGGATTGCCATCCACTAACCCCCCCCCCAACTTTCTTCACAAGAATTGTTGTCTAGCCTGTCCCCGGTTTATCACCCACTTGGTTAACAAATCCTGTGGATACCAGTGCTGCAATATCCCTCTGAACCTCTCCTCCCACCCCCCCAACCTCTCTCTTCCCACCTCCTTCACTCCAGTAAGGTACCTCATTACAACCTGTATTTTTGCAATAGCCTCCTAATAAGTCTTCCCACCTGTGAAACGAATAATTTTGATTACATGAAATTAAAGTTTTTATACAAACAAAACCAATGCAGCCAAGATTAGAAGGAAAGCCGGAAACTGGGGGAAATTTTTTACAAGTCTCTCTGATAAAGGCTCCATCTCTTAAATATACAGAGAACTGAGTCAAAGAATACAATCATTCTCCAACTGATAAATGGTCAAAGGATATGAACAGGTAGTTTTGAGAAGAAGAAATCAAAGCTATCTATAGTCATGTGAAAAAATGCTCCAAATCACTATTGATTAGAGAAGTGACAAGAAAAATAACTCTGAGGTACTACCTCACACCTATCAAATTGGCTAATATGACAGAAAAGGAAAATGACAAATGTTGGGGGGGGGGAATGTGGAAAACAGGGACACTAAGGCATTGCTGGTGCAGGTGTAAACTTATCCAAAGATTCTGGAGAATGATTTGGGATTGTGCCCAAAGGGCTATAAAACTGCATATACATTTTTGATCCAGCAATACCACTACTAGTTCTATACCCCAAAGAGATGAAAGAAAAAGGAAAAGGATCTATATGTACAAAATATTTATAGCAGCCTTTTTTGTGGTGGCAAAGAGTTGAAAATTGAGGGGATGCCCATCAGTTGAGGAATGGCTGATCAGGTTAGGATGTATGGTTGTGATGGAATATTATTGTGTTATAAAAAATGACAAGCAGGATGCTTTCAGAAGAACCTGGGAAGACTTACATGAACTGATACAAAATGAAATGAGCAGAGCCAGAAGAACATTGTATACAGTAACAGTAGTATTGTATGATAATCAACTGTGAATGGCTTAGCTATTTTCAGCAATACAACAATTGAAGATAATTCTGAAGGACTTATGAGGAAAAATGCTGTCCATTCACCTTCAGAGAAAGAACTGATGGAGTCTGAATGGAGATTGAAGCATCATGCTTTTTTATTTTTTTATTTTTGTGTTTTTTGGTCTGTATTTTCTTTTGCAACACGGCTAGTACAGAAATATTTCACATGACTGCATATGCATAATATATCAAATTACTTGCCTTGTCAATGAGTGGGGAGGAAAGAGGAGAGAGGGAAACAATTTAGAATTCAAAATTTTCAAAAATTTGATGTTAAAATTTTTGTTTACACATACTTGAGAAAAAATAAAAATTAAACGTAAAAAAAATTAAGAACTAAGTCTTCCCACCTTGAGTTTCTGCTCCCTACTCTCCAATCCTTCACAAGCTGCCAGATCCATCTTCCTCATACCCAGACCTACTTATGATAATCCTCCACTCAAAACCCAGCAACATCTCCTTATTGCCTACCCAATAATGTATAAACAGTTTGGCTTGGTCCTCCACATTCTGATGCCGCCATATTTTTCCAGATTTATCTCTCAGTGCCTAGCACAGTGCTTTGCACACAGAGGGCACTGAATAAAAATCTTTTTAATTGAACTAAATATGATTTTCCTCCAAGTACCATATGACTTAGCCAAAATGTACTACATGACCAATAAGTTGCACACTTTATATACTTTCCTATTTTATGTTTTAGCTCATATTATTCATTTTATCTCCTTTCTTCCAAATGAAAATTTACCTCCTAAAAAAAAGAAGCAAGATGTTTAATTGATATCCTTTATCTTTCCATCATGGTCATTTCAGCCACTGCTCAGCCTGCTTATCCCAAATTGAACCCTAATAAGCAAGCAAAAATATTCAATTAAATGGCCATATATCGGTGTGCTGCGAACAGCCATTCTCACTTTCTGGGCTGGCTTATTTTTCCAACCTACCCTTATGCTGGTAGGTCTGGGATTCCCAGAAGGGGGCATAGTATGCTGTTAGCACTCAGACTCTTCTTTCCAGAGTGCTAGGGGTAACCCTGGCATGTGGGGGAGATGTACTCTTTCTATTTGCCACTCTAGCTCCTGGACCCCTACCTGTCTGCTTTGCATTTACAACAAAACCAATCACCACGACACTACCAACTCTTAAAATATAAAATACTAAGCGATAAGACAAACACAATCATAATAATAATAGAAACGGCAGCACTTACTTGATAGAAGACAGAAGCAGGAATAACCAAACATTGCAACGTACCCTAAAACCAGGGTCACACTCTCCCATCAAGGCACAAAGTGTCTATGAGGGAGAGTGAGCACATACTTTGAGAAATTTAACAGGGAGGCACAAGTAGGGAAAATCGTGTGCCCAGAAGAAGCCACAACTCTGGACTATAGACATCCTCAGACCCTGCAGGATCCATCTGTCCCACCCCAAGCTGATTCTCTGCTGGTTGCTCCCCTTCTGGTCCTCACTACTCTCCTGCTGGGAAAATCCTTGTCTTCTGCTGTCATGCTGATGAAGCAGGCAAACTCGTTTAGTTCAGAGCCATCTTTAATAGGGTGCTAGGAAAGTGGTACATCCCACAGGAAAAAACAGAAATTACTCTTGTTCAGTTTCAAGCAGTTCCCCTAAGGCAGAGAACTACAAATCTCCTCAGGTTCCTCTTTGCACACACTAGCCAAATCCAGCCAGCTCTTCCCTCAACAGGATTCATCTTTCCCTCAATCAGCTTCAGACCAAACAAAGCCTCTTCTCCAATAAACACAGTTTGCAGATACATGAGTCCAGAGTTTCTTTCCCCTTCTATTTCTTCTTTCTCAAACCATAGGGGACAGTAGAGGACAACCAGGCACCTCTTAGTGATTTCCCTTCTCAGCAGACAGCCCAGTACCTGGCACATAGTAAGCACTTCAATGATCATTCTCTTCCTCCCTCAGGCTGTAGATGGCACTAGAAAGCAATAATCTTAGACAACTCTGTACATAGTAATCAGATTCATCTCTCCTCCAATCAGCACTGCCGAAAAATGTTCTCAGCTGGCGGAGCCTTCCTCCCCCAAAATGGCCAACGTAAGGCCTTTCAATCAGCAGGCTTCCCGCTAGGCCGTGGGAGCCAACTGTATCTCTATGTAGCCTTCCATGTCTTCTTTCCCCAGCTTCTTGCCACTTATCCTGTGCTCAGCTTACTCTCGTGTGTCTCTATCTCTTCCTCTAGTTTCCTCTCTACTTTCCCTATATTTTTCGGAGCTTCAGATCAGAGCATTCTTGCGGTCAGTGACTTATCTTTACCTTAGAAAGTAAAACTAAAGAAATCTGCTTTTCTGTCAGACATAAACACACTAGTCCTTATATCATCTACCCACAGTGCCCAGTTAGTCAGTCCTCTAGTCCCTGCCAGCAACATCTCAGGGCACACTTTGTTCTGTACCATCTCTGTCTCTAGGGGAGTAGGCTCAAAACTTAGTTCAGTTCTTACAAATCTAATCAAATCCAGTAAACGTTTATTAAGCACCCGCTATGTGCCAAGCACTGTGCTAAGAATACAATTAATAATTAATAATTAATCTCTGCCTTCAATAAGCTTATAATCTAATGGGGGAGGGGAGATAATACAAAAGGAAGAAGGAAAGTGGGAAGGGGAGGGGGACTTTCTTGTTCTGTGGAGTTGAAAGCAAGACAGAGCAGCAGATGTAGAATGGAGTGAGCCTTCTATGAAGGAGGAGTTTAGTACTCCATCCTCCAGCCCTCCAATCTGAAGGGAGAGAAAGCTGAGGAAGGTGGTATCAATCAAATCTTGATTTAGCAGCATGGTGGTGAGATTAGAGGTGATGAGGCCAGATGTGGCTGCCCGATGAGCCCCCACATTTAGCTATAGCTGGGGTGGAATTCCAAAGTTCACTTCCAAAGATTGCCCTTTGCTTCTTGGGGCATTAATGCCACACTGGCTAGGAAACCCAGCTTGGACTTGGATTCCTGAATTGCTGTGGGTAGTTCAAACAACTCCTTCTCTTCTTTGAGTCAAGAAGACCAGAGTTTAAATCTGGCCTCAGACTCTGAGCAACGGTGACCCTGGACAAATCACTTAACTTCTGCCTGCCTCAGTTTCCTCATCTGTAAAATGGGGGTGATACCTCCCAGGGATTTTGTGAGGATAAAGTGAGGCAATATTTGTACAGCACTCAGTACAGAGCTTGGCACATAGT
Organism: Trichosurus vulpecula; assembly: GCF_011100635.1. Classification (NCBI taxonomy): domain Eukaryota; kingdom Metazoa; phylum Chordata; class Mammalia; order Diprotodontia; family Phalangeridae; genus Trichosurus; species Trichosurus vulpecula. Next base: position 62,166,745 of record NC_050573.1, on the reverse strand, counting down.
AGGTACTTAGTAAATGCTTCTTCCCCATTGTGGTTCACTCTCCCTTCCTTTCAAAACTCCTTGAATCAGCATGTTCTTCACCAAATGCCACAGATAAAAGTGACTAAATGAAGCCAAAAGAGAATGAGGTAAAATATGCTTCCAAAGCCAATCAAAGAGTGTCCTTTTCAGCAGGCACTTAGCCAGCTGTAACCAGGAAGAGAATGTCTTTCCAGCTCCTCTATTTCCAAGATGCTTCCTTCACACATGATTATGATTCTCCAAGAAATCGGCTTCCCAGGTTTTCCACCATCTCAGGCACTCTGTCTCTGCACCAGACCCCCATCAAATAAATATTCTCTCTCTCTGTCTCTGTCTCTCCCTCCCTCCCTCTCTCTCTCTCTCTCCCTCTCTCCTCTTTCTCTCTCTCTCTCTCTCCTCTCTCTCTCTCTCTCTCTCTCTCTCTCTCTCTCTCTCTCTCTCTCCTCCCTCTCTCTCTCTCTCTCCCTCCCTCTCTCCATCTCTCTCTCTCCCTCACTCCCTTCTCTCTCTCTCTCTCTCTCTCCCTCTCTCTCTCTCTCTCTCCCTCTCTCTCTCTCTCTCCCTCTCTCTCTCTCTCTCTCTCTCTCTCTCTCTCTCTCTCTCTCTCTCTCTCTCTCTCTCACTCTCTCTCCCCTTCCCTCCCCCCCTTCTCCCTCTCCCTCCCTCTCTCACCCTTTTTTCAGACACCTAACTGTTCACCTCTTGGAGAAGCAGCATCTCACATGTAACAACGTGTCCACTATGCTGTACTGATAGTCCCCCACTTCTCTGCCAGGAGGGATGGGGTATGTTTTGTTTTCAGTTTTCTGAGGCCTTTACTACTTTTTTCATTTCCTCAGAGTTTAACTTTTTTCTTTGACCCTTCCATTCACTTTGTTGCGGTCATTGAGTACATTGTTGCCTCCTCACATTTCACTATGCATCAGTTCATACAAATCTTCCCGTATTTCTCTGAATTACTTAGAAATAATTTCTTATTGATCAATAATATTCTTTTAAGCTGTCGTTCTTCTTTTTTCAGTCATTCCCCAATCAATGACCATGCATTTTGTTTTTGGTTCTTTGCTGTGATAAAGATTGCTGCAATAAATATTTTAGTATATATTGGATCTCTGTTTCTGTCTTTGACTTTCATGGGATATATGCCAGTAGTGGGGTTGCTGCTGAATCAAAGGGTATGCATAGTTTAGCCACTTTAATTACAGAATTCCATAGTGCTTTCCAGAACTATAGGATTACTTCACACCTCCCAGAAGCAATATTTAGTGTGCTTGTCTTCCCAATGTCCCTCTAACAATATTACCATCTTTTATCATCTTTGTCAGTTTTCATGGTGTAAAGTAAACCTTGGGGTTTTATTAATTTCCATCTCATTACTACTAGGGATATGGAGCATGTTTTCATGTGGTCCTTTATATGTAAGCCTGGGGATAGAGACTTCTACTCTAATTAATGTAAACACAGAAGGACCAGATTGTTCCACTCAATTGGTGAATCAATCAAAGGCTTTAACTAGGTGCAAACAAGTCCTTGATCAGTTTAGGAAAAATATAGTACTTTGATTTTTAGATGAGAGAAGATAGCTCTAGGAGATGCATGTGGTCCGTTAATGAGAATAAGTCATACTCTGTGGATAAAACAGCAAGCCAGTTTGGAATCCTGTAGCAGGCCATCACTATGGTGAAGCTGTGCCATCCAATCTCCTAAAAGAGAATTGGTTGGGGGAAGAATAAAGTCTCTGTTTTCTCTCTACTGCCAGGCAACTGTGTAAATTTGGGAGATCCATAAGAGTTAGCAGAGAAGTCCCACTGGCAAATAGAGCTGGTAGCAGCAGCAGCAGAAGCTGAGATCAATGCCTGCATTGGGTGTTCAAAAATACACTGAGGACAAATTACATGCATTGAAGAAAGGCAACTTATAGGACTCCACAAGAATACTGACCCACCCCCACCAACCTCAACACCTCCCCTACTTCCCCTCCCCTCCCCCCCCAGCCCAGCAATGTGGTACCCGAAAGCAGAACTTCATGAGGATTCCACAAAGGAAAAAAAAAGACTTTCCATAACCAAGAACTGTGAGTTTTAACTTTTGGTCACACATGTTCTCTAAGTCAGAGCCTCCTTTCCAACCTTGTGTGTTCAAGAGGGAAGGGTGTTCCCAGTATTTTTTTGGGGGGGATATTTCTATAACATTTGTCCTTGCTATACCTTCTCAGCAAATATCCCTTTATAAAAACCAATTGATGTCAACTGGTTGGTTGGTATTGGGGAGGACACCAAGTGGGGGCTCATGAGTGGCAAGTCTATAAATTCCTTAGCCCCTCAGGGTTATCCCTAGAACTTTGAAGAGAAGAGCCACCTTCTGGGGACCCAAGCTACCAGTCCTAGTGGAATTTAGGAAAGTAGGCCAAGTGGAGTTGCTACATGTAGTTTATAATTCTGGTGAAAACTCTTCCTATTCTTAGACAATCTATCCATTCTGGGAATGGCACTTATTACATATTTATATTGATTATCAGTATGTTTTGTGTGTCAGATTTTTATTGGTAATATTTGACACAAATATTTTCCCACTCTATCATTTCTTGTCTAGTTCTGTCTCCATGGATTTATTCATGTAAATGTTTTCTAATTTTATGTAGTCAAAATTATCTATTTTATAATCACCTCTCTTATTTGGTTAACAATTCTCTCCCAGAGTTGTGAAAGATACCGCAGCTCATTTTCTTCTAACCTTTAAAAATGGTATAATCTTTTACATTCAAGTTGTTTATCCATTTTGACTTTATCATGTTACATGGTACAAAATGTTGGTTTAAACTTAATTTCTAACAAAGTACTTGTTTTCCCAGCAGTTTTTGTCAAAAAGGAGTCCTTTCCCCAGTAATTTATGTTATTGGATTTATCAAACACTAAGCTACTGGTTTTTTTTGATTGCTCCTATTTCTTGCTTATCTAATTTGTTCCACTGGGTCTACTTTCCTGGTGTTTTAACCAGTACTAATAGTTTTGATGACTACCACTTTATAAAATAGTTTGAGACCCAATAATACTATACTCTTTCATTCATACTTTTTCTCATTATTTCCTTTAAGACTTTATACTGTTGCATTTGAATATTTGAGAATTCTTCCAAATAAATATTATTTTGTTTAGTTCTTTAAAAAAATCCTCTTGGCAATATTGTTGATACAGTGCTAAATTTGTAAATGGATTTTGGTAGTATTGTCCTTTTTATTGTATTGGCATGGTCCAACCATGAGCACTAAATGTCTCTTTAGTTTTCTGTCTCCCTTTATTTCTATAGAGTGATTTTGTGTCGTATTTATGTAAATCTTGTATGCGTCTTGCTAAGCTACCTCCCACATACCTCCTATACTTTGAAGATCTTTTGAGTGGAATTTCTTCTATTGTCATTGCATCTTCATTTTTTGTATAGGAATGATTTTTTTTGGTAGATTTCTTTTGTATCCTGATACTTTAATGAAGCTATTGGGAACTCAACATTGGGAAATCCCATTATCCTGTAAGCTTGAATCTGCCTGGTTCTCACATCTCATCAGTACTCTCTGTTCCAGCCCTAAGGCTGGAAGGGCAGGGCCATGGGTTCCAGGACCTCTTTAAAGAGCCAGTGGAGCACAGTCCCACCCTACAATGCTTTTGGACTTCTCTGGAGCTCTCTAACAAGTCAGATACCACGTGGTCTCTCCACCTCACCCTCTTTAGCTTCCCTTTTGTGTCGGGGACTATCTTTGTTTTTATTTGTATTCATATCCCTGGCACACAGTAGAAACAATAAATGTTTATTGCTTGATTGGTTTTTTCATTGCTTCTCTGGGATTTTCTAAGTACACCATCATGTTATCTGCAAATAGGGAGTTTTGTCTCTTCTTTGGCAATGTTTATGACATTAATTTTTCCTCTTGTCTTATTTGTAGGACAAAGAAGGCCCCATATATATAGGGAGGAGAACACCAGTGGCAACGGTTGTCATCATGTGGCTCCCAGGGAGGTAGAATAACATCTCTAGCCTCTTCTCCTCCTACTCTTCTCCAAGGGAGACTCATTTCTGCCAACAGAGGAAGGCAGAGGCCACTCTTCTCTTCTCAGAGAGAAGGAGTAGCAGGGGAAGATGAGATCTATCTGCTCCCCTAAATACTTTTTGTTTAGGGGAGATGGTAGGGTTCACTCTGACTTCTGATCACTTTATCTCATTATTACTGGGGGGAAGAGGAACCCTAAGTTCTGTATTCAAGGTTTGACCCCTTTCCCGCCTAATACCAATCCCCCAATGAATACACATGGCAAATAGCAAAGAGACCTATTTATCCAAATCATAGTAAAACAAAAATCAGAAAAGGTATATAGGAAAATGTATGCCAGATAATAGAGCGAAGGCATTCTCCCATTGGGAGCAAGGTAACTCAACTTAACCAAGAGAGAGTCCTGGATCTCATCCAAGGACAAACTCCTTAAAGTTTTTATTGTAGCAGGATAGGGATAGAGATTTGATGAGACTGCCAGCTCCTTTCATGTTTTCCCAGATTTTTTTCCTTCTGCAATGTGAAGTGGGGTTACACCTTCTCTTCTGTCTTCTGTCTCAAAGTTGGAAGCCAGAAGTGCCAGAAATGACTTGACACTTGAAGAGCCTAGAAAAAACTTGAAGCTTGAAGAGTCCCAAAAGAGACTGGCTGATAACTGAAGCTCTCTTGAGCTCCCCAATGGCTCTGTCTCATCCCTTACAAAGGGCAGGGCATTCAGCACCAATAAAGGGAGAGTCTAATGGGTTTTAGGACAGGGGTTCCATATTGTTATGGCTACCATTTACAGAATTATGTCAAATAATAGTGGAGAAAGGGGGCATTTCTGAAGAGCGATTTAGTTACAACCTATGTTTTTATGTTTTATTGTCATTATTTTTAATATAATTACTTATTATTTCTAAAATTTATTTAACACATTCACTATTCAGAATGTCATTATCTAATCCTATTTAGGTCTGAATACTGGGCTCATATTTCCTTTATTCATGACTAATTTTCTTGTGTTATAATCTAAAAGTATGTATTTATAGTATGTTTCTTTTAATGTTTATGATTCATTTATGTATACAGAATTTAAAAATTTTATCATTTATCCATTCTTAACATTCTTCACTTTCTTGCCAATTATTGTTAGTAAACTATTGTAATGGTTTAGGATGATAATCATGAGGTCAGTGTAAATTTTATTTCATTTACATGTTTCCATTATGTAAGTTTACCGAAACCTTAATAAAATATTGTCTTCATCTAAAAATAAATCTTAAAAAATTTTTTGAGTTCCAAATTCTCTGTCTCCCCCCAGCCCCACCTCCGCCCATTGAGAAGGCAAGCAATGTGATATCAATTATACACATGAATTCATGCAAAACATATCCCATACTAGCCATGTTAAAAAACATGAAAGAAATATAAAGTAAAAAAAATTCTACTTCAGTTTGTACTCAAGTTCACCAGTTCTCTCTCTGGACATGAATAGCATTTTTCATTATGTGTCCTTCAGAATTGTTCAAGATCATTGTATTGATCAGAGTATCTAAGTCTTTCACAGTTGATCATCATTATAATATTGCTGTTATTGTGTGCAATGATTTCACTTCACTAAAGAGTATGCACAGTTTAATAGCCCTTTGGGCACAGTTCCAATTTGTTCTCCAAACTGGTTGGATGAGTTCACAACTCCACCAACAATGTATTAATGTTCCAATTTTCCCACATCCCCTCCAGAATTTGTCATTTTCCTTTTCTGTCATGTTCAACAATCTGATAGGTATTCCTCAGAGTTGTTTTAATTGTCATTTCTCTAATCAATACTGATTTAGAGCATTTTTTTCATATGATTATATGTAGCTTTGATTTCTTCTTCTGAAGACTGACTGTTCATATCCTTTGATCAATTGGAGAATGGCTCTTATTTTTTCCAAATTTGACTCAGTTCTCCATGTATTGAGAAATGAGGCCTTTATCAGAGAAAGTTGCTGTAAATTTTTTCTCCAGTCTCCTGCTTTCCTTATAATTTTAGCTACATTTGTTTTGTTTGTGCCTTTAAGAATTTGATGCAATTTGTTTAGGATATTTAGTATTGATATTACTTCATTGTCCAGGAAGCTATTGTCTTTTAGCAAAATGTAATTTCCCTGATTAGCTCTTTTAATTAGGCCTATTTTTGTTTTTGCTTTGTCTGAGATCATGATCGCTACTTCTGCCTTTTTTAACCTCAGCTGAAGCACAATAGTTTCTGCTCCAGGTTTTTATTTTAACTCCTTGTGTGTCTTTCTGTTTCAAATGTGCTTCTTGTAAACAACATATTGTTGGATTCTGGTTTTTAATCCATTCTGTTATCCACTTCCATTTTATGGGTGTGCTCATTCCTTTCACGTTAACAGTTATGATTACTAATTGTATATTTTGCTCCATTCTATTTTCTTCTATTTATCCTTCTCTCTCTCTTTTTACTCTGTCCCTTCTCAAAAGTCTATTTTGCTTCTGATCACTGCCTCTTTTAACCAGCCCTCCCTTTTATTACCCTCCCCCACCTTTGCTTTCATTAACCTTCCCCTCCTACTTCCCTGTTGGGTAAGATAGATTTCTATACCCATTTGAGGAACCAATTCCAATGATAGTAAGTTTCAAGTGTTGCTCACATCCTCCTCCCCATTTTCCCCTTTACTGTAAAAGCTCTTCCTTATGTACCTGTTTTATGTGAGATAATTTCCCCCATGCTTCCTCTCCCTTATCCCTTCTCCTAGTGCATACCTCTTTCTCATTCCTTTGTTTTTTTTACATCATCCTGAAGAGGTCAGGGAACTATATGCTTTTAGGGGTGTTCGAGACCCCAAAATACCAGCATGCCAGGTCCTGCTCAAAAGAATTCGACTCAAGCTTTCTCACAGCCAAAGAGAGACAAAGTTTATTACAGACTCACCACATTGGGTTGTCTTAAGAAATCTCACCCTTTGTGACACTTGTTTTCACAAGCGGGTCAGATTCCATCTGAGGTAGGTGGAATTTGAGCCCCTTCATGGAGGCAAGATGAAACTTATATACAGGAAGATTGTGGGAGGGACCAAGGGTGGTCCTGGGGTGACAGGAGGAGGGGTTTAGGGAGGGTCTTGAGGAGGAGCTTGATGGGACTGGGATGAAGTCAGACTCCAGGAACCAAGAGAATAGGCAGAATTGCCAGGGCAATTGGGGTTAAGTGACTTGCCCAAGGTCACACAGCTAGTAAGTGTGTCAAGTGTCTGAGGACGGATTTGAACTCAGGTCCTCCTGACTCCAGGGCCGGTGCTCTACTCACTGCGCCACCTAGCTGTCCCCAATTTTGAGCTTTTTTTTATTGTTTCTTGATTTCTCATGGAGTCATTACTTCCAATTACCCAATTCTAATTTTTAAGGAATCATTTTCTTCAGTGAACTTTTGTACCGCTTCTATTATTTGGTTGATTTTTTTAAAGCGTTATTTTCTTCAGGACTTTTTGTGCCTCTTTTATCAAACTGTTAATTTTCTTTTCACAATTTTCTTGTGTTACTTTCATTTCTTTCCCCAATTATTTGCTTACCACTCTTATTTCTTTCTTTAGCTCTTCCAGGAATTCTTGTTGGGCTCACGTCCAACTTGCATTTTTTTCTTTGAGGTTTTGCTGGTAGCTATTTTCATGTTGTCTTCTTCTGAGTTCGTGTCTTAATCTTCCCTGTCACTATAGAAGCTTTTTATGGACTAGTTCTTTTGGTTGTTGTTTCCTCAATTTTTAGCCTATTTCTTAACTTTTAACTTTATTATTATTAACTTTATTAAAGTTAAAGTTAACTTTATTAAAGTTGGGCTCTGTTCCTAGAGAGGGGAGGGACATAGTCCCAAACTCCAGACATTTTCACACTGCTGTTTTCAGAGCTAGTTTTGGGTGTCTGTAAGTTTTAGGCACTTCCAATATGGAATTACCCAGGGAGAAGTGTGGTTACTGCTCTTCTACTCTGTAGTCTTGTCTTTACTGAGGAAGGGCCTGTTCTCCCCTACAGTTGGACCAGGCAGCTGGTATCACATAGGAAATATCTTGGATTTCTTGAGAGAATCAGACATGCCCCTGAGCCTATATGTAATGAGAGCAAATCAGTTCAGGAGTTTGGCAGTCTAGCAGTGGAAGTTCTAGTACAGGGTTCATAAGTTTCAATGTTGGAGCCAGAAATGAAGGAAAAACCAGGTTCCTAAGAATCACTTTTGGGAGAGGCAGAGGATGGGATTCTCTTCTCCCCACCCCCCTTCATCAGACATGTCATTGGAGCTACTAAACCAGTTGGAGGCAATGGATCTAATTGGGAACAGAAAGACACACAGAGGATAGTTATGCATTTAAAGCATAATTCCTACCTCCCACCTCCAATCCCCTCCCCATACACCAGAGAAGAATGCTGGATGTGGGCTCTAGAAAGGAAGAGGTAGGCCACATGAGTTGTTCACCCAGCAAAGACTGCATTCAAGAGTAGCTAGGTAAGCACTGTACAAAGAAAGGATGTCTAGCCCCAGGAGTTGCAAGCTATCCTTTGCTACACTTGTATCCTACATATGTACCTCTTTATCCTCTTACTCTAAATTCAAGCCCACTCTTCCCGAGGATATGGTGTGCATCTGTGAGAGAGTGAACTCCAGGCTTGGTGGGGGGGGTGGGGGTGGTAAAAAAGAATATTTTATACCAACTGTTCTTACATCCTAGTAAATGCCTTTGCTAAGAGCTGATTAAGTCCGTTGACTGATTGTTACAGGAAACTACATGCTGTCCATCTCCACAGAAACAACTGGTAGAGCCTGAATGCAGATTGAAGATACTTTTTCTTTACTTTCTTTATTTTTCTTGTTGTTATTGTTTTTTCAGGTCTGTGTTTTCTTTCACACAATGAGTTACATGGAAATGTGTTTTACATGATTACACATGATTAACCCATGTCAAGTTGCTTGCCTTCTCAGTGGTCAAGGCAGGGGGGAAGAGGGAGAGAATTTGGAACTCAAATTTTGAAAAAAAACAATGCTAAAATTGTTTTCACATATAATTGGGAAAAAATAAAATATTAAATTTTAAAGGAAACCACAATGGTGGGGCCACAGGAGTTAAGCAACAGGATTATCTATTCACACAGTTGCCCCAAGAACTCAGAAGTAGCATTCATTCACCCAGAGGGACTGCTACTATAAATATAGTTCCATCCCCTCATTTTCATGCTATTTGTTTTAAATGTTTCTTTTATGCAGAAAATTGATTGAGTTTTGTTTTCTCATTCATTTTTTCTATTATTTTTCTTTTTATGGGAGAAAGGACTTTGGTGCCCTATAGTACCAGAGGAACAAGTAGCTTTAGCTATTTGTGTTCCCTTTGTGTATTTATACTACCATTTCCCTCTAAGTCTGTGTCCACTCTCCCCTTGGATACTGTGTGCACCAGCACACAGCTCCAAGTTTATGGCTGAATGTTGTGTAGCTATTCCTTTTACTATGACATCTCAGTAAATGCCTTTGCTAAGAGCTTATTGGTTTACTGGCTGACTATCGGGAAACACAATAACGGGGGTTCTTGAGCTATAATAGTAGAAACCTAGACCTACGACGTACCTTAGAACCTGGGGGAAGGACCAAACGTACAAACCTGTGTGTGCCTAATTGGAGAATTTGCTTCAGAGGGATATTACATTGTAAGGACTTCTTCTGGGATAAAATGATGATGATAATAATTAATAATAATAATAGCTAGTATTTATGTAGCACTTTAAAATTTTCAGAGTTCTTAACATATATTACCTCATTTGATCTTCACAACAATTCTATGAGGCAGGCACGTCATTTTAAAGCTGAGGAAATCGAAGGTGAAAAACTAGTCAATGACTAGGGCAGAATGCAAACTCAGGTCTTTCTGATGCTCAGACCATCCTTGCTCTTCTTGCCTCTCCCTACATATTTGTAAGTCCTTCTGAGAAAAATGAACATTTTTCCTTTGTTTTTTAAGCTATAACTGTATAGTTGGTTTTCTGATAGAGTTTCTTTACAAGTCAGACAAATATTTTTAAGATAACTTCTGTATGTTTGGATGTTTATGTATTGATAGCTCTTGTATCACTGTGCCCATTATGATTATGGCAGCTGACATGGGTAGTATGGATGTTTGTCAACAAACATTTATTAAATGCCTATGATGTCCCAGGTACTAGAACATTGGTGCCTAGCAACCGGTCTGGAACATACCATGGGAGCTCATCCATATTCTTTTTTTTTTAATTTTTGAGAAGATAGCTTCCTTATGAGAATATGCACCTTGTCTATGATCCTGAAAACCTATAAACTTGGAGTAATCATTCTCAGATGCTTACTCCCTTTTTTTTTGAGCCTCACATCTCATTGGGATTTTTCTGAAATTATTTTCCTTTTCAGCTAACCTACTTGTCCTAGGGAGAAGGTGGGTTCCAACCAGGGTTGTGCTGGTAAATGTTTAACAACTGGTTCTTAAAAAAAAAAGTACTCGTGACACACTTATAAGTTTAATCGGTATTATTACATTTGCTCCATCACTTTCTTAAGTTTAGAACAAAACAATATCAACAAAACAATAAATCAAGCCTTGATTTGTAGTCTTTGCCTATTTTTATTTTGTTTTGTTTTTGGAGACAATTGGGGTTAAGTGACTTGCCTAGGGTCACATAGCTAGAACGGGCAGAGTCCAAATTTGAACTCAGGTCCTCCTGACTCCAGGGTTGGTACTATATCAACTATAGCACCTAACTGCCCCTACATTTGGCTATTTCTAAAGTGAAAATGCTCAAATTAAAAACTGAACAGTTAGCTCTCATAAGTAGTTGGCATCAGTTCCAATCCACCACTAGTTCTGACCACATCTGTGCCTGCCTGAGCCCCCACCCACTTCTTCCCCCCAAAGGAAGTTAGTACCAGAATGAATGTACACATCCATCTGGTACAAGTTGATCCCCCGAAATGTCCAGCCCACTGCCTGGCAGAGATTGAGGAAAGACCTTTGTCATATGCCTCCCACCTCTGTGATTTGCTAGATGGAATCAGGAAGACCTGAGTCCCAATATGGTGTAAGACATTTACTAGCCATGTGACCCTGGACAAGTCACTTAATTATTTAGATTATTTATAAGATTATATAGATTATTTATAAGCTATGAACTTCTATTATTATTACACCAAGAATATTCTACACTAAAAATAATAAAAACTCAATGCTCTAAAAGTAACATACCCTTTAAAAAAGTGTATATTAAATTAAGCACAGTAGTAACAAAGTTGCTCTCTTGTGTCACCTTCTGAATGTCCTTTTGCTTCTTTGCTAATTTTCCCATATACTCTTTATTCCTTAGATTCTTTTTTCTTTGGGATTCTCTTTGACTTCATGCTGTCATTTAATTCCGATTTTTAAAAATTTTCTTTTTCTTTCTTTTTTTAGAAAATCAAGTTAGAACTATTCCCCCACATCCATGTTCTTGTTTAGCCTGAGCTGCATGAAAACAAGGATTTGATTTTGGATGTTGCATTCCTTTATCTGCCAACTGTTCATTTGCTCAGTTTGCAGGCTGAATACCCCGCTTGCTTCCTGGGTTCTTCGGAAGGAATGATTTGAATTCTTCCTTTCTACTGTACGTCCAATTGTTTTCTTTGATGTTCAGGCTCAGCCCTGCAGGATGTGCTATTCTGGGGTGTTGATCAATTTCCTTTGCTCTTTAGAATACCATAGTCCAGTTTTTCTTTGATTTCAGCAGAGTAATCTGGTGTAATTCGGGTTAATCTGCTTTGGAATTTGAAGGATTTTTTCTTCCTTGCTGCTTGCAAAATTTGCTCTCTGATGTTGTAATTCTGAAATTTGACTATGACTCAGATGCCTTTGGTACAGAGGGAAGAGCACTGACCTCAGAATGCTAAACTCAGGGGTCACTGGCTCTGAGTTGGAATCCTGACTCTGCCGCTTACTACAGGTTTGATTGAGTTAGCAGCCACTCAGTCAGAGCAAGTGCCTACTATGTGTCAGGCACTGTGCACTAGGGATACAAGGAAAGCTATAAGGTTCCTGATCTCAAGGAACTCACAATTTTTCCCTTATGGCATGTTTAAGGGGTGAGTATCCCATATATAGTATAGTCACACTTGCATCACTTTTGGCTCAAAGACTTATCTCAGTTATGTCTGTGGATAGGTTGGTAGGTAGGTGGATAGATAAAGAGATAGATAAACAGACAAGGCAGATAGATAGATAGATAGATAGATAGATAGATAGACAGACAAGGCAGATGGATGGATGGAATGATGAATGGATGGATGGATAAATGGATGGGCGGATAGATGGATAGATAGACAAGGCAGATAGATAGATAGATAGATAGATAGATAGATAGATAGATAGACAAGGCAGATGGATGGATGGAATGATGAATGGATGGATGGATGGATGGATGGATGGATGGATGGATGAATGGATGGATGGATAAATGGATGGACGGATAGATGGATAGATAGACAAGGCAGATAACTGGATGGATGGATAGATAGATAGAGACAGATAGATAGATAGATAGATAGATACTCTTCCTGCGTATAGGCTCTTCTGTTTACAGAAACTTCTGCCATAGGGATATACCAGTACTACCTCCCTTGCAAACGGGATTAATGTCTATCCTTTTCTTCTCTTGTACCTCAGCTACATTGAGCAGGAGAGTGTCTCCAATTTCTCTGCAAGGATCACAACCTTGTCAGGAATTTCTATAACTTTACCAGCATTAAACACACAAACGCAGATTAGTGGCTACCCAATTTTCATTTTCCCTTATTATTAAGGGAAAAAATAATAATAATAATAGTGAGCAACATGGGAGAGGGACAGACAGTTTGTATGGGGGATTGGGCTGCTGCCTACATGGGCAGAATACGTTTGTCCTCATTTCTTTCTCTTCCTCCTCACTGAAAGAAAGGCAGAAGCAGGAAGAAATTGCCCACCAGCACAACAGAGATAAGAGGTTTGAGCTAATCCCCCTGTAATAGCTCTTTGGGTGGTGTCCGGAACTTGTTGCACTGTATACTTGTAGGGGATATGACTCCTGATTGGCTGTGAGAATGCTGAGCTGACATTGTATGCATTAAGAAGGGAACTGACATGCCTCAGTGTCTTTGGATAACCTGGCATGGAGAACAGATGGCTAATGAAAGACTGAGGGAAGTGATGCTAGCCAAAAAATGAGGTAATGACTCTAAAAATCTTAAATTCCTATCCATAGAAGGCACTTTACTGCTGAGACAATGGCAGAACGTGGAGCTGGGCAATAGAATACTATATCAGACTATGACTGATCCCACATATGGAATCAGGAAACAGCTGGTGATAACCAGAGCATAGCACCCAGTAGGCATGAAGGACTATATTATGACTTTGGGGGTCAAGAAAGAACCTCAGAGCTAGTAAGAAAGCTCCCCTCAAATATCTCTAGTCTAAAGATATGAGTCTGGGTTCAGACTACAAAATGAAAGCCACTTTCCTCATTTTACTCAAAGGGGAGGGTAGCCTTACACTTGTCACTTTAGCCCTTTTCCATCAAAAGCGTTCCTCCAAAAGGCCATCACAAATAATAACTAGTAAGCTTCTTTAGCAAAATAAAAAGGAAACAGAAATTGGAAAACTCAGACAAATTAAAATATACCAAAGTTTACATAAAAGTAAAATGGGCTTTTCTTCTAGGAGTAAGGTAAGATCTCAGCTCAAACCGGGAGAATGACCTCAATGCAAAGGGACTCTGGCCCCAGCAGTCTCTGGGGCTGCAGGCAGATGATGGGGGCTTGCTATATTACAAGTCTGCAGCTTGGTGGCTCCAGGCTACCATTCAAAAGTCTTTGCCTCACTTCTCTCTTAATCTCTCTCTTGAGGTCTTCTCTCACTCAGTCTTTGTTGAACAGTCACTTCTCCACTCATGCAGAGATGCAACTCAGCCTTCTCACAGTCAAGCAGGGACTCACATTTCCTTGCGTAGGTAGATAGTGGAGGACCTTCAGAGCACTCCCTCCTCCACCCCCACCAGGAGGCATTAACTTCTTTTTAACAGAAGATGAAGACAGGTAAGGCAAAGCTCCCTCCAGCTATGTGGCAATCTCTGGAGCTCACTCCCTCAGTTCTCAGGTAGGGTAAAGGGTTCCTCCTTAACTTTATTTTTAATATTTTATTTTTTCAATTACAAGTAAAAACAATTTTTAGCATTTTTTTTTTAAATTTTGAGTTCCAAATTCTCATTCTTCCTTCTTCCCCTTCCCTCTCATTCATAAGGTAAGCAATTTAATATAACTTGTACGTGTATAGTCATGCAAAATATTTCCATATTAGTCATGCTGTGGGGGAGAAAAGCACAGACCCCCCCCCCAAAAAAAACCAAGAAAACTAAAGAAAGTGAAAAAAAGTTTACTTCTATCTGCATTTGAATTCTATCCGTTCTTTCTCTGAAGGTGAATAGCATTTTTTCATCATGAGTCCTTCAGAATTGTCTTAGATCACTGTATTGCTGAGAATAGCTAAGGCATTCAAAAGTTGATCATCACACAATATTAATATTACTGTGTACAATGTTCATCTTGTTTTTCTCCCTTCACTTTGCACCAATTCATGTATGTCTTTCCAGGTTTTTCTGAAAGTATCCTGCTCATCATTTCTTATAGCACAATAGTATTCCATCATAATCACATACCACAACTTGTTCAGCCATTCCCCAGATGATGGGCATCCCTTCAATTTCTAATTCTTTGCCACCACAGAAAGAGCTGCTTTAAATATTTTTGTACATATTGGTCCTTATTATTATTTTTTAAAATATCTCTTGGATACAGACTGAGTAGTTGTATTGCTGGGTCAAAGGGTAGGCATAGTTTTATAATTTGGGGGGCATAGTTTCAAATTGCTCTCCAGAACAGCTGAATCAGTTCAAATCTTCACCAACAGGGTCCCAATTTTCCCACATCCCCTCCAACATTTGTCATTTTCCTTTTCTGTCATATTAGCCAATCTGATAGGTGTGAGGTGGTACCTTAGGATTGTTTTGTTTTAATCAATAATGATTTAGAACATTTTTTCCTATAACTATAGATAGCTTTGATCTGTTTTTTCTGAAAACTGCCTCTTCATATCTATTGACCATTTATCAATTGGGGAATGACTTATATTCTGATAAATTTGACTCAGTTTTCCATATATTTGAGAAAGGAGGCCTTTATCGGAGAGAGTTGCTGTAAAAAAAAATTCCTCGCCCCCAGTTTTCTGCTTTTCTTCTAATCTTGGCTGCATTGGTTTTCTTTGTGCAAACCCTTTTAAATCTAATATCATAATTATCTATTTTATATTCTATAATATTCTCTGTCTCCTGTTTGGTCATAAATTCTTCCCTTATCCATAGATCTGACAGGTAAACTATTCCATGCTCCCCTAATTTGCTTATGGTATCACCCTTTATGTCTAAATCATAAAATCCACTTAGTTGTTTGCTTCTGTTTTATGGGTGAGTTCATTCCATTCACATTCATAGTTATGATTACTAATTGTGTATTTCCCTCCATCCTACTCCCCCCCTCCATTTATCCTTCTTTCTCCTTTCACCCTGTTCCTCCTCAAAAATGTGTTGCTTTTGACCGCCGCCTCCCCCAATCTGCCCTCCCTTTTATCAGTACCCTGCTGCCTTTTCTTACTCCCCTCCTACTTCTCTGTAGGGTAAGATAGATTTCTATACCCAACTTGAGTGTATATGTTATTCCTTCTTTGAGTCAATTCTCATAACAGTAAGGTTTAAGCAATGCTGCCCAACCCTCTCCCCCATTATCTGCTTCACTGTAAAAGCTCTTTCTCACCTCTTTTATGTGAGAATTTACCCTATTCTATCTCTCCCTTCCCCCTTCTCCAAGTGCATCCCTCTTTCTCACCCCTTAATTTTATTTTTTTAATATCATCCCATCACAGTCAACTCCCATGCATGCCTTCTGTCTATGTAACTGCCCTGACAATAATAAAGTTCTTAGGAGTTATAGGCATTATCTTCCCATGTAAACAGTTTAACTTTGTCAAATCCCTTATTATTTCTCTTTCATGTTTACCTTTTTATGCTTCTCTTGAGTCTTGTTTTTGAAAATCAAATTTTCTGTTTAGCTCTGGTCTTTTCATCAGGAGTGTTTGAAAGTCCTTTATTTAATTAAATATCCATTTTTCCTCCTGAAGAATTATACTCAATTTTTCTGGGTAAGTGATTCTTGGATGTAATCCTATCTCCTTTGTTCTCTGGAATATCATATTTCAAGCCCTCTATTCCTTTAATGTAGAAGCTTCTAAATTTTCTGTTATCCAGACTGGCTCAACAATATTTGAATGCCTTCTTTTTGGCTGCTTACAATATTTTCTCCCTGATCTGGGAGCTTTGGAATTTGGCTATAATATTTCTTGGAGTTTTCATTTTGGGATCTCTTTCAGGAGGTGATCAGTGGATTCTTTCAATTTCTATTTTACTCTCTGGTTCTAGAATGTCAGGGCAGTTTTCCTTGATAATTTCTTTTTCTTTTCTTTTTATTTATTTATTCATTTATTTTTAATTTTTTCCCCAATTACATATAAAAACAATTTTTAACATTCATTTTAAAACTTTGAGTTCCAAATCTCTCCCTTCCTCCCTCTCCATCCTACCCCTCATTGAGAAGGCAAGCAGTTTGATATAGATTATACACGTTTAGTCATGCAAAACATATCCACAATAGTCATGTTGTGAAAGAAAACATAGACAAAAAAACTCAAGAAAAATAAAGTTTAAAAAAAGTATGTTTCAATCTGTATCCAGACACCATTAGTTCTTTCTCTGGGGATGTATAGCATTTTTCATCCTAAGTCCTTCAGAGTTGTCTTGGATCATTGTATTTCTGAGAATAGCTAAGCCATTCACAGCTGATCATCTTACAATATTGCTGTTACTTTGTACAGTTCACTTTGCACCAGTCCATGCAAGTCTTTCCATGTTTTTCTGAAACCTTCCTGCTCATCATTTCATATAGTACAATAGTATTCCATCATAATCGCATACTATAACTTGTTTAGCCATTCCCCAATTGATAATTTCTAATTCTTTGCCCCCAGAAATGAACTGCTATAAATATTTTTGCATATATGGGTCCTTTTCTTTTTTTTTTTAAATTTCTTTTGGGATACAGACCTAGTAGTGGTATTGCTAGGTCAAAGGGTATGCATGATTTTATAGCCTTTGAGGATAGTTCTAACTTGTTCCATAGAATGGTTGAATCAGTTCACAACTCCACTAACAGTGCATTAATGTCTCATTTTTCTCACATCTCCTCCAACATTTGTCATTTACCTTTTCTGTCCTATTAGCCAATCTAATAGGTATGAGGTAGTACCTCAGAATTGTTTTAATTTGCATTTCTCCAATCAATAGTGAGTCAGAGTATTTTTTTTCCATATGGCTATAGATAGCTTTGATTACTTTACCTGAAAACTTATCATATCTTTTGATCATTTATCAGTTGGGGAATGGCTCTTACTTTTATAAATTTGACTCTCTATATGTTTGAGAAATGAGGCATTTATCAGAGAAACTTGCTTCAAAATTTTTTTTTTCACAGTTACTATTGCTAACTGTATTTCCCTCCATCCTATTCCCTGCCCTGTTTATTCTATTTTCTCTCTCCTTTTACCCTGTCCCTCCTCAAAAATGTTTTGCTTCTGATTACCCCCTCCCCTAATCTGCCCTCCCTTCTGTAAACCCCCTCTCTCTATTATCCCCTTCCCCTCCTACTTTCCTGTAGGGTAAGATAGATTTCTATACCCATTTGAGTGTGTATGTTATTTCCTCTTTGAGCCAATTTTGATGAAAGATTCACTCACTCCCCTTTACCTCCCCTCTCTTCCCCTCCACTGTAAAAGCTTTTTCTTGCTTCTTTTATGGGAGATAATTCTCCACATTCTATTTCTCTCTTTCCATTTCTCCCAGTACATACCTCTCTCACACATTAATTTTTTTTTTTAGCAATCATCTCTTCATATTCAACTCACACCTATACCCTCAGTCTATATATACTGCTAACAATCCTAATAATGAGAAAGGGTTTAGGAGTTACAAGTATCATCTTCCCATGTAGGAATGTAAACAGTTTAACCTTATTAAGTTCCTTATGATTTCTCTTTCCTGTGTACCTTTTTATGCTTCTCTTGAGTCTTGTATTTGAAAATCACAGTTTCTATTCAGCTCTAGTCTTTTCATCAAGAATGCTTGAAAGTTCTCTGTCTCATTGAATGTCCACTTCCCCCCGAAGGATTATACTCAGTTTTGCTGGGTACTTGATTCTTGGTTGTAATCCCAGTTCCTTTGCCTTCTGGAATATCATATTTCAAGCCCTGCGATCCTTTAATATAGAAGCTGCTAAATCTTGTGTTATCCTGACTGTGGCTCCACCATACTTGTATTGTTTCTTTCTGGCTGCTTCCAATATTTTCTCCTTCACTTAGGAACTCTGGAATTTGGTTATAACATTCCTAGGAATTTTCATTTTTGGATCTCTTTCCAGAGGTGATTGGTAGATTCTTTCAATTTCTATTTTACCCTCTGGTTCTAGAATATCAAGGCATTTTTCCTTGATAATTTCTTGAAATATGATGTCTAGGTTCTTTTTTTATCATGATTTTCAGATAGTTCGATAATTCTTGAATTATCTCTCTTCAATCTATTTTTCAGGTCAGTTTTTTTTTTCCAATGAGAAGTTTCACATTTTTAAAAAAAAATTTCATTCTTTTGATTTTGTTTTATTGTTTCTTGCTGTTTCATGGAGTCATTAGTTTCTAGTTGCCCAATTCTAATTTTTAAGTAGTTATTTTCTTCAGTGAGCTTTTGTACCTCCTTTTCCATTTGACCAATTCTGTTTTTTAATAAGTTTTTCTCTTCAATTAATTTTTGTATATAATTTTTTTTCTAAATGGCCAATTCTGCTTTTTAAAGAGCTCTTCTCTTTAATGGATTTTTATGCCTCTTTTGTCATTTACCTATTCTGTTTTTAAGTTGTTATTTTCTTCAGAAATTTTTTTGTGCCTCCTTTACCAAGATCTTGACTCTTTTCTCATGATTTTCTTGCATTAGTCTCATTTCTTTTCCCAATTTTTCCTCCACCTCTCTTATTTGATTTTTAAAATCCTCTTTTGATCTCTTCCAGGAATTCTCTTTTTGGGGGCCTGAGACCAATTCATGGTTTTCTTTGAGGTTTTGCACATAGCTGTTTTGACATTGTTGTCTTCTGAGTTTGTGCTTTGATCTTCCCTGTCACCATAGTAACTTTATTTTTTCCTGTTGTTTTCTCATTTTCCAGCCTATATCTTGAATTTTAACTTTATGTTAAAGTTGGGCTCTGCTTCTGGAGTGGAGGGAGCACTTCAAGTTTTTTGTGCTGTTTTCAGAGCTAGTTGGGGGTGGAGGGGTCTTCAAGTTTTCAGTTCTTCCAAGGTGGTATAATCTAAGAAGAGGTGTGATCACTACCCTCCAGTCCTGTGCTCTGGTCTGAGAGTGACCACAAGTACTCTCTTCATCCCTGAAACTGTGTTGTCCGGGGTCCCTGCTCCTGCTAGTGCTCCTCCTTGCTGTGGGACTATGACCTGGAACCACATATGAGCAGTGCAACAGAGTCCTGCTCCCAGTGCCATTAAAGGGTCCCCCGTAATCTCTTTCTGATTAGTTGTCTGACCTTACCATCTGTGGGTTGAGAGCTCCAAAAGTCACTGCATTGCCAATTCAGTTGCCCCTAGGGCCCACGGCTAGCTTGCTGGGGCTCCTCCACTGGTTGCACTTCCCTCTCACAGACCTTTTCTGCCAACTTTCCAAATTGTCCTGGGCTGGAAAATTGTTTTACCCCATCCTTTTGTTGGTTCTGCTGCTCCAGAATTCATTATTTTAAAGAGAGAAAAATTTGGGAGAGCTTAGATAGGTTCCTGCCTTTACTCTGCCATCTTGGATGCTTAGGTTCTCATGCCCATTGTCCATTTAGGAACTGGCAGCGTCTTTGAAGAAAAGGGCAGGGAAGCTGGCAGCAAGAAGCTGCGCACACTGCTTGACCCTACCCACCTTGGTTCCTCCTTACGTGACATAAACCAGTAAGTTGGACAGTGAACTCCTCCCTTCCAGAAGTCTCTAAGAACAGTTGCAGAAGACTAAGTCCAAATAGCCCTAAACTACTGATCACTGGAATGGCATCTGCTTGAATCTGCCATCTCCATAGCATGCTTCCATAGCAGGTACCACCTGAAGAAGATGTTTAGTCCAGAGTAGAGAATTTTTACAAAGATGAAATCATTGTCTTCAAGTCTTTGAAGAGCTTTCTCATGGAAGAGGTATTAGACAAGCACATTCTGATCCTGGAGAACAGAACAAGCAATAAGGGGAAGTCGTAGCTTTTGTCTCAATAAGACAAAAAACTTTTTATAAGGAGCTTTGAAAAGTGAAAAGGGCTTCTCTGGGAACTAATGGGTTGCTCACCTCTGGAGGCTGAATAACCACTTGTAAGGGACAGTGCAGAGAAGACTCCCATTTGGTTTCATTGAACCTGAAACATCCCTTCCAGCTTGGAGATTCCGTGACATTGTGAATTTATACGGTGCCCAATGTGATAGGACCGCTAAGTGGCGAGTTCAGATTTAGAATCCAGATTTTTCCCCAGACGTACAGTGTAGTATTATGGAAAGAGACCTGAACTTCAAGTCAGGAAAAACCTGGGTTTGAATCCTACCCACAACACTTATTCCCTTTCTCCAAGACTCCTTTTCCCCAGGCGCAATAGTAATGAAGATGATAATACCCATAGTAACCACTTCTCAAGGTTGTTTTGAAGAGTAAACCAAAACATGTAGTGGCAAAGAACTGGAAACTGAGGGGGTGCTCACCGATTGGGGAATGGTTGAAGAAGTTGTGAAGTATGATTGTAATGGAATACTGCTGGGCTGTAGGAAATGATCAACTGGCTGATTTTAGAAGGACATGGAAAGATTTGTACAAAATAATGAAGAGGAAAATGAGCAGAATGAAGACAACATTGTACACAGTAACAGCAATATTGTTCTAAGAACAACCTTGAATGACTAAGTCATTTTGAGTATTATAAATACTCAAGTCAGGGCAGCTAGGTGGTGCCCTGGAGTCAGGAGGACCTGAGGTCAAATCCAGCCTCAGACACTTGGTACTAGCTGTGTGACCTTGGGCAAGTCATTTAACCCCAATCGCCCTGCATTGCCCCCCCTCCAAAAAAAATAAATACTCAAATCAACTACAAAGGACTTATGAAGGAAGATGCTATCCACATCCAGAGAAAGAATTAAAAAATAGAAGTATGTATAGTTTGGTTTTACACATATATGTGTATATGTACATATACACACATATATATGCATATATACATACATATTTATGTCTAATGATAACTTTTTATAGAGTAGGATGGGGAGGGAGGGAGAAAACAAGTGCATAGCAAAGAATAAAAGGACATTTAGAAGGAAGCACAGGAAAGCAGGGTAGCTTTAAAAATGATGTGTAGTATTTATTACATAGGTTTTTTTTTAAAAAGTAAACAGCATGAAATGGAAATTCATGGTTTTATATTGAATCCTATTTTTATGTTGTGAAGTGTACACAGAAATGTTCTTTTTTTTCTTTTTATATTTAAGTTCAAATTGAATAAAAGCAATTTCAAAAAGAAAAATAAATAAATAAACATTTTAATAAAAGATTAAACAAGAACAAAACAAGGACTTTGTAAACCTTGAAGCAGTGTTCCATACATAGCAGCTCTTGGGATGGTTATCAGATATCCACTGTATGGAGGTCATGGGGCCTCCAGAGCTTTTTGCTTGTAATTTCAACATTGCCCACCAGCTGAGTGGATATTCTAGAAGCTCTGAAGAACAGGAACTGTCTCCACCTAAGGATGACAGAGATAGGCAAGGGTGTCAGGTTACTGTGTACTCAGAAGTGCATTTAATAAATGCTTGCTGAATGAAATAGAGCCATCTGAGTTTTCCTCTACAGGAACATCTTGATATGTATCACCTAATAAATCTTTAGGGTAGTTATAGCACTTTTACAAATATGATCTCATTTGATCCTCACAACAACCCTGGGAGATGGGTGTTATGATTATCCTATTTTACGTTTGAGGAAACTGAGGAAATCAGAGGCTAAGGGGCTTGTCCAGGGTCACACGGCTATTAAGTAGCCAAACTTGGATCTTTCTGTAAGAGATAAATAAATAATAGAAACAGAAACAGAATAGTGCCATGAGTCAGGCCAGGAACTCATTGTTATTCCCAGTTTATTTACGATGAAATTGAGGTTCCTTTCTCACAAAAAGGGGAAGAGACCTATCTAGGGTTACAGAGCTGGTATTTGAACTTGGGCCGGGTCTGATATACGGCCAGCTACAGATTGCCTAATCCCCAGGTGTATCCTCTGGTGAGCAAACTTCAATCATGCCCCATTTGCTCGTTACGATTGTGAGGCATAAAAGTACATGCATTGTCCAAGACCCGACAGCGGCTATGCCGATGGGAAGGCCACACCTTTGGGGGGCCTTGGCCCAGCGGTTAACAGCTCTTTTTGACAAGTGTGCAACAATTATTATTCAAACACAACAAACACAATGATGTTTCCATTAGTGCTTGAGTGAATCTTGCTTTGACCTATATATCTCTACATAGGTTCCAACTGCTGCCTGCTTTGCTTATCCCTTTGAAGTTACTTCTATGAAACTTGTTGCTCGGCTAATCGCCCTTAAATTAGCTTGCCTACAATAACTACCCTAACCAGTATATGAGGCAGCTAGATGATTCAGTAGATACAGCGCTGGGCCTAGAGTCAGGACGACTTGAGTTCAAATTATTCCTCAGACACTTACTAGGTGTGTGACTCTGGGCAAGTCAATTAACTCCTGTTTGCCTCAGTTTCCCCATCTGCAAAAGAAAGATAGTAATAGCACCTACCTCCCAGGGTTGTTGTGAGGATCAGATGAGATGATGATTGTAAAGGGCTTAGCACAGCGCTTGGTGTTAGCTATTATTATTAATTGGGAAATGTTTAACAAAATAAATGAAAATACAATTCAATGTAGATAATGTCAGTTTCTGTCAATAAGTCAATATGCTGCACAAGGATCCATTTCTATTTGAGATGGACACCACTGAGAAATGGACATGCGTTCTCCACTTGCTGACCTCCAGTGATGGAGAATTCAATTTACTAAACATTTATTAAGGACCTACTGTGTGCCAGGCACTATGCTAAATGCTGAGGATACAGAAAGAGGCAAAAGACAGTCTTTGCCCTCAAGGGGCTTACAATCTAATTGGGGAGATAAAATGCAAACAAATATTTACAAAACAAGCTATAGACAGAATAAATAGGAAATAATTAACAGAGAGAATGCACTGGAATTGAGAAGGATTGGGGAAGGCTTTCTGTAGAAATTGGGATTTTAGTTGGGTCTTAAAGGAAGCCAGGGAGGTCAGTAGTCAGATTGGAGGAGGGAGAGTGTTCCAGGCATGGGGGTCAGCCAGAGAGAATGTCTGGATCTGAGAGATGGAGTGTCTTGTTTGTGGCCTAGCCAGGAGACTAGCGTCACTTGATTGAAGAGTATGTTGGGGAGTAAAAGGTAAGATTGGAAAGGCAGGATGGGGCTAGCTTATGAAGGATTTTCAATGCCAAACAGAGGATTTTGTACATGATCCTGGAGGTGATAAGGGAGTCACTGGAGTTTATTGAGTGGTGGGGGATGACATGATCAGACCTGTGCTTTAAGAAAATCACTTTAGTGGTTGGATGGAGGATGGGCTGGAGTGGGGAGAGACTAGAGGCAGGCAGACTGCTTCCCCTCCCCAGCAATAGTGCAGGTGTGAGGTGATAAGGAGTCTGCACTAGAGGGGTGGTCGTGTCGGAGGAGAGAAGGGGGAGTATTTGAGAGATCATACAAAGGTGAAATCAACAGGCCTTGGCAACAGATTGTATAGGGAGGATGAGAGATAGTGACGAATCCAGGATGACTCCTAGATTCCAAGCCTGGGAGACTGGGAGAGTGTTGCCCTCTAATTAACTCAAGACCTTTTTAGGCAGCTCATTCCTCTTCAGAACAAGTCTATCTATTAGAATACTTTTCCTGACATCCAGTTGCAATGGATTCTGCAACATCCACCCATTCCTGCTCCTAGTTTTGCCTCTAAGGCCAAGGTCAACAAGTATGATCTCACTTTCCCGGGATGGCCCTTAAAGTGCTTGAAGATAGCTACTATATCCTCCCTTGTCTTCTTCTTTCTAGGACAAACATCCCTAATTCATTCAACTGATCTGTATACAGGGTATGATCTCCAGCTCTTACTATTCTAATTGACTCACTCTGAATGCTTTCCAGCTCATCAATGTCTTTCCTAAAATCTGGCTCCTAACACAGCTAATGTGGAAATAGGTTTTGTGTGACTTATTATGTATTATGGGTATTGTATTTCTTGCTTTCTAAGTGGGGGAGAGGGACTAGTGGGAGGAAAAGAACTTGGAACTGAAAAAATTTTTTTTAATAAAATAAAATACTTTTCCATTCCAAATAGAACAAAATTAAGAAACAAAAAGTGGTTCCTGGAAATGCACACAATATGGATAAATACAAATATACAAATAAAGTCAGATTTAAATAATTGAAGAAATACTAATTGTTCATGGGTGGGCAAATAAAAAATAATTATAATAAAAATGACAATTTTACCTAACATATATTTATTCATGCCATCCCAATTAAATTACTAAAAAAACATATTTTACTGAGTCAGAAAAACTAATAGCAAAATTCATTTGGAAGAACAAAAGGTTAAGAATTTCAAAAAATACTAAGAGAAGGAGAAAAGGAGATTCAGCAATACCAGACCTTAAACTAACTGTATTATATAATTATAAACTATATTATAAGGCAGTATCAAAACTATCTGGTACTGGCTAAGAAATAGAAAGGTAGATTAGCAGAACAGAGTACACATACAATACACAGTAGTAAAGGACTATTGTAACTTTGTGTTTAATAAATGCAAAGATTTAAGGTTTTTTTTTTTTGGAGGGGGGAAGGCAGGGCAATTGGGGTTAAGTGACTTGCCCAAGGTCACACAGCTAGTAAGTGTGTCAAATAAGTTGTCAAGTGTCTGAGGTCAAATTTGAACTCAGGCCCTCCTGACTCCAGGGCCGGTGCTCTGCTCACTGCGCCACCTAGAGGCCCCAAGATGTAAGTTTTTAGGATAAGAATTCATTATTTGGTAAAAATTATTGGGAATGTTAGAAAGCAGTCTGGTAGGAATTGGGCATAGACCAACATATTAATCCATGTACCAAGATAAGGTCAAAATGGATACATGACCTAAATATAAAGAGAGATATCATAAATAAATTAGGAGAACATGGAACATATCACCTATAAGACTCATGGATAGAAAAATAATAGAAGAAATAGGAGGTAGAGAGCTTTATTGTGCTATAAAATGGATAATTTTGATTATTTTAAATTTAAAGGTTCTTGTATAAACAAAACCAATGTAGCCAAGATTACAAGGAAAGCAGAAAATTGGGAAAAAAATTTATAGACAATCTCAGATAAAGGTTTCATTTCTCAAATATATAAAGAACTCCACCAAATTTATAAGCATATGAGCCATACCCCAATTGATAAATGGTCAAGGGATATGAATAGGTAGTTTTTCTATGAAGAAATAAAAATTATACATAATCATATAAAATGCTTTAAATCATTATTAGAGAAATGCAAATTAAAACAGCTTTGAGATATCATCTTCCACCTAGCAGACTGGCTAAAATGATAGGCTCCCTTCAACTGGGGAATGGCTAAACAAGCTGTGGTATATGTGATATAAGAAATGTGATATAAGATACATGATATAAGAAATGATAAGCTGGTTGCTTTAGAAAAGCATGGAAAGACTTGACCCTATGAAGGAAGATGTTATCGACCTCCAGAGAGAGGTGACAAATAGAAATATGCATAGTATGGTCTTACATATGGTAGCTTTACAAATAATATGTAATATTTATTACATAGATTTTCTTGAAATGGAAATTAATTGTTTTATACTGAATCCTCTTATTTTTGTTGTGTACATGGAAACGTTTTATTTTTTCTTTTCTCGTTTTGTATTTAAGTTTAAAATGAATAAAAAATTAAAAATAAAAACAATAGTCCATATTACTTTCATATATATGTTCTAACCAGGGCAGAGAGCAGTAAGACCTTTGTCTCCTTTACTTATATTGATTCAAGACTTGCAATTCACTAGAATTCCAAAGAATTTTTCATTTGAAGTATAGCTATGCCTTCCCTTCCCTTGAAACCAATTTTTTTTTTAAAAAAAGCTGAGATAGAGTGACTAGGTGGCACAGTAGATAGAGAGTTGATCCTGGAGTCAGAAAGATCTGAGTTCAAATCTGACCTCAGACCCTGGGCAAGTCATTTAACCCTGTTTGCCTCAGTTTCCTCATCTGTAAAATGAGAAGGAAATGGCAAACCACTGTAGTATCTTTGCCAAGAAAACCCCAGATGGTGTCATGGAGAGTCAGACATGACTGATCCAATAATCTAACCTATAGAGGTCTTTTCGGATGCTGACTCTCCGTCCAATATGTTAACTATCTCTCCAAGTTCCAATTTAGTCCATAGGGCTACATCTCTTCCACAGAGATGGCATGACAGGCTTTGTCAAATGCTTTGCTGAAATTAAGATGTACTTTTCTAAAGCATTCCTCAAATCAGTACTATTCTAGTTAGCCTGTCAAAGAAGGAAAATGAAGCTAGTCTGACATAACATGTCCTTGATGAAATCATACTTGTTAATAGATTTAAACTCTTGGTAAATACTCACAAATTCTTCCTTTAATTACGCTTCTCTTTTCACCTCCTGTTACATAGAACTCAAGTACACATTGAGGATCTTTCATTATTGGATCCACTGCTCCCATCAAGGTAGGATCTAGAAACTTCCATATTTGGTTATCCCCCAAAGGCAGCCACCATTTCCCCTTGCAAGCACGCAAGCTCACATGGCTTCAAAACATAGAACGATTTTACTTACACAATAAAAAATTCAGAAATGACTCACTTCCTAGCCCACAGAGAGTCAAGAGATACCTCCTATGCAATGTGCCAGTTTTCCTTTCAGAGAAGTCCTGGTAACTTACAGTAGTACCTGGTGGGGCACCATCATAAGATTAGGTTCCTCCATGCCTGTGCTCTGCATCTTGTTGCCCTTTTTTCTGCAATTCTCCTCCTCTTGGTGCACCACAACTCAGTGGCTACTGTCCTTTGTTCCCAGCAGATGTCACTACTGTCCTTTGTCTATCTGTCTTTTCCCTACTCTTTGGTCTATTGGTCTCCTCCTTCAAATGGAGCCAGATCTAATGAATTCATAGGAAACTTAGGTGCAGAGAAGTTGTTACTTGCCCAATGTCACACAAGTAGTCAATGTCAAAGACAAGATTTAAACCCAGATCCTCTGATTCCAAATTCATCTCTCATTCACTGCAACACCTAGCCGCACCAACCATGAAAGGATTACAGTAGAACCTTTTGAGCATTAAATGCTTTTGGCCTATTGCAACTTTTTTTTTCTGTATTAAACCTGGACCCCACATGCCTGCCCTTCCCACAAATGCTTTTCATGTTTTCCTTTGTCCACTCAAACCTTTGTTTCTACACTTGTCCAGCACATGGGGAGCCTAAAGCTATTTTTAAGGATTGTTTTTGCCCCCCCCCTTTTTTTTGTATTTCCAGTGCTTACCATAGTGCCTGGAATATAACAAGTGCTTAATAAATGCTTATTGATTAATTCCTTCTCTAGCACCTGCAGAGCACACCTTTTGCTTACATGAGTCTCTGTGAACTGAGTCTCTTGCTGAAAAATTCAGCATCTTAATTTGTCTTTCTGTCTCCTGGTGCCTCTGGTGGAGGTGCTGAGTCAGGTTGGGTGAATTACTGCAGACTGTTTATTGGAAAGTCTCTACAAGCAAGAAGAGGGAAGAAATGGTGGAATCTGATGGCTTTACTCAGCTCAGATGTCCAAAAGACTACCAGGGAACAGATCAACCTTTAATACAATGAATTATAGTGTTTTACCTACACTTTGCTGATGTTTTACACTATTACTGAATGACCTCTCATCTGATGCCTCCTGTGGATCCTTAACTACATGTCTTGGACCACAAGAAGCTGCTTTTCCTTAGGGGCTACAGCTCCATCTTCTATGGGAAGAACCTCAAGTTTATGACTTTTATGACCCATGGCCCAAGAGGTTCTTGGCTTTTTTCCACAAGAGGCTTCTGCTCTTCATTCACATAGACTAGGTTCAATCTGGGGGATGCTTCCCCCCCCCCAAAAAAAGGATCGGGTCCCCTTTCCTCTCCCTTTCTGGTTTTTATACTCCTATGTGTGTGGAACAACAGACCACCAGCTCAAATAAAAAAAACAGAGGTGTCTTGGTTTTCTCAAGGTAGAAACAAAACAGAAGCTTTATTTTATCAAGTCTCACGAGAACTGGGCATCTCCCACTACCAGGGCAGAGATGGTAGTGAAGAGAGGCAAGGGGGAGAAGGCAGGCAAGGGGATATATAACCTTGTACAAACAATTCTAAGAAATCCAACCCCCAGAGGCTGGACCCCTGTCCCTATTTGCTGGGACAGGTGGCCTCACAATCTAACCCAGAATACATTTACCCAATAATAGCACAGAAACTACAGAATTACGTTATAGGGAAATTTTAATGTTAGGATGACGGTTTGTGAGTAGGCTAGGGGAGGGGGAGAGGGGGAGACCACCTGATTTCCCCGAAATCGTATGATTTACAGGAAAACGAAACTTAGGCCTAGTGAGGTCTACATCCTAACTAAATTTGTACTATTTGAGTATTACCTTGTCTGATTTATTCATAGGGAAGCTTTCACAATCTTGTATCCCACACATATGCATCTGACTTCTGACTTCCTGAGCAGCATGGTGGTACAATGGATAGAATGCCAGGCCTGGAGTCAGGAAGACCTGAGTTCAAATCCAGCCTCAGACTCTTACTAGCTGTATGACCCTGGGCAAGTCACTTAACCCTGTTTGCCTCAGTTTCCTTATCTGGAAAAGGAAATGGCAAACCCCTCCAGTATCTCTGCCAAGAAAACCCCTAATGGAGTCACAAAGAGTTGGATGTGACTGAAACAACTGGACAGCAACAGCTTCCTGACTCCAGGTCTAGCACTATCCTCTGAGACACCTAGCTGACCCAAACTGATGGGTAACTAATGGGTGTTATATGACCATCTGGCAGGTGATCCCTTCTGTTCCTTCTTCTTGGCTGGATCTTTTCCAGGTCTTTCTAATCTCCTCTTTCAGAGGCTTCAGGGTGTAAACTTTTCTCTGGCTGCCACCCTCTCCTTCCTATCTTCTTTTCCTCTGGGAGATTTAATCTCTCACCTCCTGTTTCAATAGTTAGCTCACCTTTTAGCCTGGAACAGTAGCTCTCAGGTTCACGTGAACCTTTCCTCTATTTTAAGTATAACTATCAGATAAAAATTTATAATTATAATAATAATAAAAAATTTATTAATTCAATAGCTCAGCACTCCCAATTAGGAAAATTCCTAATGCCCAGACAAAGGTTTGGCTTTCTGCACTGACTTAATTTTTTTATTATCTCTAGCTACCTCCTGGCTTTTAAATGTTGAAGACAAAAAAACTTAGGATAACGTGGCATAGTGTAACATTTCTTATTGGACAGTCATAGAGAGGGGAAGATGCAGCGGACTTTGGTTCCAAAGGGGTGAGTACAACTGGTAACCACCCAGTTTTCTGTTCTGAGATGCCTGAAAGGGACCAGTGGTCCTCCTTGATCTCTCTCTCTCTTCTTCCCCACAGCTCAGTCCTATCTTCAGTATCTCTTTTTTGCCAACTGACTCTCCTGCTGATCCTTTCTGGTTCAACTCATAAAAACCAGGGCAGGGTTGGTAATGATGTCTCTCTCACTACTGTTGTAATTGCTTCTTGGCTCTTGCAATGCCCATTTCTTCCTCTCAATCTATCACTCAGAGACTATGAGTGTCCCTTTACAGACCACTAGGCATGACTCAAGTCTGTCTCCTGGCACAGATTGGGATAGTCTCAGGGTTCAGAGTTGTCCCTCCAAACTACAAGTCCCAGAATGCCCCTTAGTTCTATGAATTTCCCCCCCCCCCCCCGCAACCACTATTTTCCCCACTAACTGAGAGAGTAGAGGCAGTCCTGCAGTCCCTTCATCTCCTCTAGAATAAAGACCAACCTGCTGTATCTGGTGCATTGGCAGATACAAAAACACAGCACACTCTTAGGAGTTATATAGCAAGATTCTTTTTGACGTTCGTAACTGCTGGGAGCGAGGTGGTGAACTCCCTATACGGTTCCCGTTGGAAACGCTTGGTGGGTTCTGTCACGCAGGGACTCTTGAGCAAGGAGAGCTTCTGCCTTTCCATAGTCTTTCTTTTTGCTTCTACTTATGTTCTCAGTGCTTAGCACAGTGCCCGGAGCATAAAACATGGTTAATAAATACTTTCATCTGTCTATCTGATAGGATACGCATTAAAAGCTCGGATGCTTTAAATCAGCAACTAGCAGATTCTTCCAAGCCCTACTGCAAAAAGGGTCTTTATCATCGATCCATCAACCAATCAACATTTATTAAGCAAGGACTACGGCGAGGCGCTGTGCCAAGGCCCCGCCCCCTAGCACAAGGCGCTAACCAGCTCCAGGTGAAGCGCCGAAAGCCTGCAGCAAGCCCGAGGCTATCTGGGAGCCAGCCTCCCACGGGGACTACAACTCCCGTGAGCCCTTGCGACAGGGCACTGCTCTATTTCCCCGGAGAGGACGGGAGCAAGGTGAACGTGTCCGCCTCTTATCTTACGCGCCTGCTCCTACGGAGGGCAGTGATTGGCGAGCAGAAGCCAATAGGAGACGTGGTTGTTTCAGTCCTAGTGCGGGCTACGCCGAGGCAGAGAGCGGGGAGAATGGGCTTCGTGCTGCGTTCCCTTTACCAGTGGCCGGGTCTCGCGGGGTCCCGGCGTGGACTCCTCCTCGTCACCCCTGACGCTCCTGCCAGGTGAGGGTTAGGGAGAGAAGAGTCCGGAGACGAAGAGGGAAGGGGAGACCTAGAACATGGAATATTAGCGCTAAGGAGGGCAGCCCTGGAACATGGAATGTTAGGGTTGAAGTGGGGGAGGGGAGCTTCAGAACATAGAACTTTAAAACTGGGAAAGGGAAGGGAGCCTTAGAACATGGAACTTTAGAGCTGAACGGGGGGAAGGAGAGCCTTAGAATATGGAACATTATAGCAGAGAGTGGGGACTATAGAATCCTAAATCTGAAAAGGACCTTAGAGGCCAGCCCCGGCATTTTACAGAGGAGAAAACTGATTAGGAGACGAAATATTACGATTATACATCTAGTTAATGTGTGAGGCAGCGTTTGAACTCAGGTCTTTCCGACTCCAGGTCCAGTGAGCAATATACGGTGTTTGAACTAGAAAGAGGAAGGGGGACCCCCCTAGAATGTGGGATATTAGAGCTAGAAAAGAGCCAGGAGGGCATCCTGCAGTGTTGGAGCTGGCTGGAAAGGAGGGGTACTACAGCCAGCCCCGTTCTAGAGGGAAGAACCCCGTTATCAGGATTCTGATCACTTACAGTGTGACTTTGAGGTAGTTGTTTCTGTCTCTAATGATGGGATTCTGGGAGCGTGGGCATCTCAGGAGGAGGCAGAATAAGTCAAAAGAAGGAGGAGGGGTCAGTGATTGAGGAGAGCCTAAGATTTATTAAGTGCCTACTTCATGCAAGCCCTGTGCTCCATCCTAAGGGTATGATTTTTTTTTTTAAATGCCAGGCCCACCCTTGAGGAGTTTATAGTCTAGTTGAGTGGGTAATTGGTAGGGAGTGGGGAGGTGGCTGATTGTCTCCTTGCTGCTAGGGGAGAGAAACTCTTATCTAGAGTCAAAAGACACAGTCCCCTCTCTCCCATTAATTTGAGGATGACACTAGGTAAGTCACTTCCCCTCTGTAGAGGAAACTGCCTTTTTCCTTCTCGGTAAAATGGAGTTAATGATACCTGCTCTCCCTTCCCTGTAGAATTGTGAGGATCAAATGAGAAGGTGATTTGTAAATGACAGAGTGCTGCCAGTAATGCTTCCAATGTTTCTATAACAGGATGACAACCCTGGGACATAGGTATTGTAAAAATAATTAGCCTTATTTTATAAATGAGGAAATAGACCCAAGTGACTTGTCCATGGTCAGAGGAAAGATACATGCTCTCCTGACTCCAAAGCCTGAATTCTGTATTTATACTGTAACACACAGCTACATACTCGTGAGTTATTACTGGAGTCCATACCCTTTTCTCTCTTCATTGGTGCCCAGTGCTGTTCATAGCCCAGCTTCAATCCCAAGAAGAATGGGCATTTCACTGGTCAGTTTCTGGGTGGTCACCAACTTAGGCCATCATCCACACTGCAATGTTGCCCCCTCTCCTTGAGCTTGCTCACAGAAAAGCCCTTCCTTCACTCTAGATCATTCCTGCCATGGCTGCCCCAGCTCAGGACTGTCACCCTCCTCACCCGAGTCTCTGCTGATCCCTGTGGCAGCTTCCATGTGGCACAGCATAGTGCCCTGTCGCCTTGGTGCTATCAACAGGTCCGTTCTAAGGCCCGAGGCAATGAATACCAGCCCAGTAATATCAAACGGAAGAGGAAACATGGTTGGATTCGGAGGCTCAGCACCCCTGGTGGAGTCCAGGTTATCTTGCGGCGAATGCTGAAGGGTCGGAAGTCCTTGACCCACTGAGGCCCGAGCAGGCTATCAAAGGGCCAGAATAAATAGCACCTAGGAACCGCATTAGCAAGATGGGATGGACAGGAACACCACCAAGATAAAGCTTGAGCTCCTGAATACCAAGCCAAGACAATGGCTTCCCTTTCTTGGTATATTGATATCATGGGACTTTTTCTGCATGATCTTTGGGTTTAGAAGACTGAAGCTCTTTTTGTGATGTCAGGTGATTTACTAAGTACAGAACTATTAAAGCAGTTAAACCCTGCAGAGGTGTTGGAGTGTGATCTTTTCCCAGGTGTGCAGTTTGTGGGGGGAGTTATAAGCATATGTATGAAAATGTAATTTAATGGGATAAATGCGAAGCCCTATATTTGAATTCCAAAAAACCAACCACACAAAGAATGGAGGTGTGACTAGACAAATTTCGTTAAAAAAGAACTAGGCAGTATACATTTAAAGTGGCCAAAAGAAGGTATATGATAGTCCCACTATGTTCATTTCTGCTAACCATATCTTGGGAAAGATGTAGATAAGCTAGAGGGTGATTATGGTAGTGAGGAGTGTCATGTGAAGATTGAAAGAACTAGGGCTGTTTGGCCTGGTTGTTTAGCATTCAGAGTCATTCACAAGCTACTCTTCCCCACGCACCCCCCACCTTTCCAATCTTATACCTCAGACCAGGGGTGGGGAACCTGTGGCCTTCTAGGTCCTTGGGTATAGCCTTTTGACTGAGTCAGATGTTTTACAGAACAAATCCTTTTATTAAGGGGATTTGTTCTGTGAAGTTTGGATTCAGTCAAAGGGCTACACTTGAGGACCTAGACGGTCACGTGTGGCCTTGAGGCTGCAGGTTCCCCACCCCTGCCCTAGACCATCCCAGCCCTCACATACTCTTGGATCCAGTGCCAGTGGATTCCTTGCTGTTCTTTGAAAAAGACACTCCATCTCCTGACTGGATATTTTCTTTGGCTCTCTCCACACCTGGAATGTTCTCCCTAGTCTCCGTAGTCTCTTCTGGCTGTTCAGATTTCCTTCAAGTCCTACCTTCTACAAGAAGCCTTTCCCTCTTAGTTCTAGTACCTTCTCTCTGTTGATTAATTTTTATTTATCCTGTATATGCCTTGTTTGTACATAGCTATTTGCAGGTTGTCTCCCCCATCATTTTTTGCCTTTGTATCACTGAGCTTAGCCTAGTGCTTAGCACATCGAAGGTACTTAAATGTTTGTTGACTAACTGACTTAGATTTAGGGGGCTGGGGTGGGGCATAGTGGCTGTTTTCTAGGATTTGAAGGACCATCTTGAAAGAAGAATTAGACATATATGTGACCCTAGAGGACAGTTAGGAACAGTAAGTGGAAGTTGCAGAAGGACTGATTTTAGGCCTAATGTAAAGGGGTAGGATCATAGATCTAGTGCTGAAAGGGGTCTTAGAAGTTGTCAAGTTCTGCTGAGGCCCATAGAAGTAGGGAATTGCCTAGATCACCCCTATAGGGTCAGAAATAGGATCTGAACTCAGGTCCCTTGAATACCCTTTACCTGAGAGATTGATCTAAAGCAGGTTTTTGCAAAGTCCACATTTCCAGAGAGTTCTCAAAGCCCTCTGGATCTCTATAAGATCATGCATGCAGATACACCGCAGCTATACTATCAGGTGGACACTTATTGATAAAAATCTGAGACTTGGGTTTTTGAAGCTGGAAGAGGGATGAGTTCCTCATGGGGAGGTAGAATGAAATAGACGCACTTTCTTGTGTTCTCTGGATGACTGAGGACGTGAGGGTACTTGCTGACACTTTACCTGGTTGTCAGCATTGATTGCTTTAACCTCAAAGGGAAACCTTACCATACACCTTGATTGATATGGATTGTCTGCCTAGAGAGAGGGTTTGAGGATCTGGTCAGATTGAAAAAGTGTTCCCCGGTTTTGCCTAAAGCTTTTAAAAGTTTAGCTTCTGTTATTGCCAACTTAAGTTTCTCTTGTTGCTTCTGGTGGTGGATGGAGGGCATCAAATGGAGGTTTATAGCAAATTTTTCTCTGATAGTGTCACTGCTGCTGAGGCTATCCCTTGGACTCTGTACTATATATTGAGTGTGATGACAGCCAAGAAAGCTAGACTGTGTCTAGTCACTTGAGGGCTCTCTTAAGAACTTTGGAATTGATTTGTGACATGGGAGACCCTGGCACAGGAGCCCGGCATGCCAACATCAGAGAAGGTGCTGTGTTTTATGAGCAAAGCGGAATTGAAGCAGCTCAAAAGAAACATGAGATGCGCAAATTTAGAGAATCCACCCCAAATGTTCATGTGGACTATTTGTGTTTGACCTATGGTAGAACATTCCGAGCTCATATGGGTCTGGTCAGCCACAGTCAGACACACTATAACTTGTATAGTGATGTCATTTTGGTCCTCTTTGAAAATGGAGGACAACAACCAACCAACCATTCAGGAGGGGACAGTTCTGCTGGTCAGATATCTGGGGTATTCGTGTTCAGTTCTAGGGACAACTACAGCTTTGGAAGGACATTGAAGAGTTAGAGAGTGGTCAGAGAAGGACAACTAGGATAATAAAAGGGGCTTCAAGCTTGTATCGTTACTAGATCAGCTGAAGGAAAATATTTAGCCAGACAAGGGACCATCTAGTGGGAAGATGGGCAGGACCTGATAGATGTCTGGGAGTATTTTAAGGAACTATGCAGAAGAGGGATTAGATTAGTTCTGTTTGGCCCTAGGGAGCCAAAACACTTTGAGAAGCAGGCTAGATAATAGTACAATCAGGTGTCCTTGTCAACTAGATTTTAAGTTCCTGCTATGTGCCAGGTAAGCACTGGGGATGCAAACAAAGTTCCTGCCCTCAAGGAGCTCACAGTCTAATAGGGGAGGCAACACCCAAACAACTGTGGACAAACAAGATACACACACACACAGAGGATAAGTAGAAGTAATCTCAGAGACAAGACACTAAGACCAAAGAGAATGGAGAAAGGCTTCTTGCAGAAGGTGGGAATTTGGCTGAGGCTTGAAGGAAGGTGAAGAACCTTGGACGTGGAGATGAAAAGGAAGAGAGTTCTAGACATGGGGAATAGTAACTTTGAGTCTGGAGGAGTATTTTGTCTGAAGAACAGCAGGGAGGCCAGTGTCACTGGATGGTAGTAGGGAACCACTGGAGTTTGTTTAGTGGCTGATGGACGTGGTCAGACCTGCACTTCAGGAAGATCAGCTGAATGGAGGAGGACCTGGAGTGAGGAGAGTCTTGAAGTAGGAAGACCAACCAGCAGGTTACTGAATTAGTCTAGCTGTGAGGTGATTAAAGGCCTGCACCAGGGTGATGTCAGTGTTAGAGTATAGAAGAGAGGGCATACGCATGAATGATGTTAAGGTAGAAATGGCAAGAGTTGACCACTGGTTGGTTGAATGTTGGTGGGGACAAGGGGGAGGGTGAGCGAGAATGAGGAGTGGAGGATGACACCTAGGTTTCAAGCTTGGGTGACAGGGAGAATAGTGGTATCTTCAACAGTAATAGGGAAGTTAGGAAGAGGGAAGGATTTTTTTTTTGATGGGGAGATCGTTCAGTTTTGGACATGTTGAAGTTAAGATGTCTATGGGACATCTGGGTCAAGATGTCCAATAAACAATTGAAGACAAGAAATCTTTCCCGGAGGTTGAGGGGGTTAGGGCTTGATTGGTAAGTAGATCTCAGAGTCGTTAGCAGAGCTTATGAGATCACCAAGTGACAAAGTACAGAAGGAGAAGAGAAGAGGATTCAAGACGGAGCCTTGGAGGAAGCCTGCAGTTAGGGGGCAAAACTAGGATGAAAACCTGGACAAGAGGAAGATGAATTCAGAACTGGTTAACTGTCCAGAGGATGGTCAGAAGATGTTACTAAGGATCTAGGAGCAAAGGGTAGGAAATGCAAAGACAACTTTAGCTTTGATGTAAAGAAAAATTTCCTAATAGTGAAGAGCCATGCAAAAGTGGAATTGACTGCCTTGTTAGATAATGGCATTCATTTCCCTCACTTCTGAATTTCAGGGAAAGCCTGCAAGTAACTACTTGTCGGGTGTGTTGCAAAGCAGATTCTTCTTCAGATGTAGGCTTAGACTAGATGGCCTTCAAGGCCTCTTCCAACTCTGATTTTGTGATGTGTGCAAGGCATTTTGGCAGGCACTAGAGAGATCGCAGATAACATTATGTTGACCCTCAAGTGGTTTGTCATCTAATGAAGGGGATAGACATAAATAGAAATAGTTATATTCAAGTTTCAATTCCATAGCACCAAAGAGCCACCAGGCAAAGTGTTACAAGAAATTCAAGGAGGAAGTGTTCCCTTTTACGTGAGGGAGGTGGGTTTCAGGGAAAGCTTCATATGCGTTGGACCACAAAGGAAGGAAAGTTATGTCAATAGGTGACAATGGGATGGGGAGTTTTGAGGACAGGAAAGGCAGCATGTTCAAAGGCATTGAGATGGGGGTGGGCCCTGTGAAATCGGAGCAGAAGAGTGGTATAGTTTGGTTGGAATGTAGACTGCTTGAAAGGAAGAATTTTCAGGGAAGGCAGATGCTACACATCCTTGAATGCCAAAATAAGAAGTTTCAATTTTATTCAGTATTCAATGGGGAGCCACCAAAGGTTTTTGAGTAGTAGTGTCATGATCATAGCAATTCATAAAGACTATTACTCAAGTAGCGATTGATTCATAGAAGGGATCGACTTACAGTGAAGGTGTGAAGAGATAAATAAGGATGTTTTCAAGTCATAGGATTATAAGGGCACAAAAGTACTAGAAATAGTCTGAAGAATGAACGATGACTTCTGACTAGGGGTTCATTGAAGGCTTTGTGGATAGGCAGATATATTTATCAACGGGCAGAGAGGAAGAGCAGGGGAGGGGTGTGTGTGTGCAGTATATTCCAGACATAGAGAAGAGTATGAGCAAAGCCACACAAGTGGGAACTCACAGGATGTGTTTAGAAACTGGTGTGTCATCAATTTGTCTGGAGTGTTGTGTGAGACGAAACTGAATCCTTGGGTTGGAATCCTATTCTGGAGGACCTCAAATGCCAGCTGAGTTTGAGCTTTATCCTTAGGGTCCCATAAGAGGCATCTGAGGCTAGAAGGGAAATGATCAGAGCTGGACTTTAGGAAAATGACTAGTGGTCTGTGCATGATGGGTTGGAGAGGGAGAGTCTAAAGGCACGGAAGCTGATTAGGAGGCCCTTCTAGTGGCTCAGGTGAGAGGGTATTTAAGGAATAGGCCAGGTCCACACCTGTAATTCCTGATATTGGGGAGTCTGGGGTAGATCACTCTAGCACATGGGCATTCTGAGTAGAAGGGCTAAGAAAATTGGGTGTCCACACTAAGACTCACACCAATATGGGGAATCCACAGGATCAGGGGCCTACCAGGTTACTTAATGGAGAAGCAAACCAACTCAGAAAGAAGGAAGATTAAAGCTTCTTGTTCTGGGATCAGACTATGGGTGGCTGCTATACTTTCAACCCTGGTGAGACAGAACCTGCCTCAAAATAAAGTTAACAAATACACAAAAGAGTAGCAGTGAGAGTGAGATAGTGGGAATGAATATGAGAACTATCGTGCCGGTAAAATGGAGAGGATGTGGTGATTCATTGGAAGTATGGGATCTAGGAGATGGAGGGGTAAAAGATGATACTGACATTTTGAGTCTGGGGTACTGTAATGATGGTGCTACTGTTGGCAGAGATATGAAAATCAAGAGGAGAGGTAGGTAAGTTGGTGCCCTAGGAAGAAAGCAGCTTCCTTGATGCCACTGTCACCATTACCAACTCATGCCTGATCATTCCTGAAACAGTTATCCAGATAATGCCCTCTGGCTTCTGTGAGACTGGTATTACCCAGCATTGTGGGGGAGATACAAATCGCATTGTCACAAGGAGCTCACAGTCTAGTAACAGAGATTATGATACGTGCATGACTTTTCTACGAAGACAGCAGGAGAGCTTTATATGTCCTTTAAAGTGTTGGAACTTAGCCTATGAAGAAATATCTTATTCACTGAGCAGCAATTACATTTAACCACTCATGCAGTGTGTCTTAGAGAATCATTGATCTAAATGTATAGACTGTTGGTTTGGTATTTATGTAAATAGCAGTTTACCATGCTTTAATTTTGTACATCCATATCTTAGGAGAACTAATGAGTTCTCTTATCAATCTTGTGGGTTTTCTTTACTTGTTTTAAACAAGTCAGGGCATCTGTTTGTATTTACCTTATCAAAACTAGAGAGTGTTTGTGTATATGTGTATGTCTTCATTCCTAGGTACCAGTTTGCAAAAGTCTTTACATATTTCAGTACAGACGCTCTAATACTCAATAGCACTAAGTGTGCTAGAAATAAATCCTTAGCTCATTTGGATATACCTACATTGTTAAACAATGTCAAAACGTTAATCATTAAAACATTTTTTGATTTAA
Organism: Trichosurus vulpecula; assembly: GCF_011100635.1. Taxonomy (NCBI): domain Eukaryota; kingdom Metazoa; phylum Chordata; class Mammalia; order Diprotodontia; family Phalangeridae; genus Trichosurus; species Trichosurus vulpecula. The sequence goes on along the minus strand of NC_050573.1, from coordinate 62,127,321 downwards.
AAAAAAAAAAGGCCATGAGAGAACCTTGATTTTCTCAGCTTTGGTCAAACCACAACTGGAGTATGGTTTTTAGTTCTCCAAGTGCTATATTTTAGGAAAGGTGTTGGCTGTCTGAAATGTGTCCAGAACAAGGCGACCAGGATGGTGAGAAAGTTTGAGAGGATTATTTGAAGGAACTAGGGATATTTAGCCTAGAGGAGAGAATATAGCCAACTACAGGCAGCTTGTTTGCTGGGCACTGTTGGACAGAAGCTGGGTAGAAGTTAGAGAGGGGCAGATTATTAGTAGATTCAAGGAAAAACTTTCCAACAATTAGGTCCGACTGAAAGTAGATGATTACCTTAGGAGATATAGGCTCATCTCTACAACCAGAAATGGTCCTCCAACCTCTACTGGAAACTTTCTTGCAGAGGCTGGAGGACCATTTCTGGTTGTGGTAGAAAGGATACCTATTCAGGTACAGGTTGGGATGAATGACTTATGTCCCTTCCAGCTTGGAGATTCTGTGACATATAGCTGGAGGAGCACTCAGAGGCAGTTTCATGGAAGAAGTGGCATTTAAACTGGGTTTTGAACCGGTAGGCTGTCAACATGCAGAGATAGTGGAAGAAGCCTAACCTCTAGGCGGAGGTACAGATAAGATTGACTACTTGAATAGAAAAATTTTTAGGGAAGGTTGGATCCAGACTCTAAATGGCCTTGAATGCCAAAATAAGGAATTTAAATCTTATTCAGTAGGCAGTTAAGAGTTGGAAGATACCTTGAATAGCAAACAGTCTTAAGACCATTAAACCCGCTTCTAGCCTAGCTCCCACAGCCATCACTAAGAGGAGAAATCATTGTGAAGAGGGGACCCACTTTCATCATCATCACCAGTAACAGGCACAGGAGCCCTGACAGGGGCAGCACCCCACAGACCAGTCTTCATGGCCATCATCTGGGAAAGCAAGTCCTGTTGAGAGAGGGCTAACTGTCCTCACCAACTGTCAACCAACTGCCCCACACAGAGCAGGCAGGCAAGCCAACCCAGCTGAAGAGGCAAGGACCCTGGAGGAAGAGACAGGAGGCAGCATGTGCTGCGCAAGTCAGACTACTGCTGCTACCACTGTGTCCCTTCAGACTTCAAAGGAAAACACCCAGGACTCTGAACCAGAGAGCCTTGAGAATTGCAAGGCTTCCAGCCCTGTGCCCACAACCATCTCCTTAGAAAGCAAACCCTGTGGAGATGCAGCTTGGCCTTGCTCATGGTGGAGCTACAGCTATTGATGTACCAGAAAGGAAAGGTCTTGTCGCCCAAGTCCTTGGCTCTGTCAGGTGGTGACATTGCAGAAGTGGCCTCACCCTCTGCCTTGTTGCTATGGATCACAGTCTCCTCACTAGAATGTCAGCTCCTTGAGAGCAGGCACTGTCTGACTTTTCTATTTATGTCCCCACACTTAGCACATCGTAAGGGCTTAGTAAATGTTTTATTCATTCATCCATCTCTCTTCTCATTTTACAGATGGAAATAAGGGTTAAAGAAGGAAAATGACTTACCTAAGATTCTACACAAGTAAGGAGCAGGGAAACCAAGATTTGAATGCAGATATTCAGTTTCCAAATCTAGCCCTCATTTAACTGTGCATAACTTTTCCTCTGGAACAGCCAATAGCCCATAGCATGAGAGGTAATAGAGGCCTGAATTTGGATAGATGGCATCTGTCCAGAGAGGAGAGAATGGACTGCTGCAGGAGATGCTGAGGAGGCAGAATCCCTTTCTGACTCTAAGGCCATCCTGCGACCTTCTATGCTGAGTGACAGCCAGAAAGTGTCCTATGCCTCTCTAGGCTCACAATTTCCTTCTTGCACTGTGGTCTCTATTCCTTAACACGTCCATTCTCGGCTCAGGGATGGAAGTCTTTAGGAAACAGGTAATATAAATAACATTTGAGGTGGTACTGGAATGTTATATTTTGGTAGGGCAGGGCCCTTGAGACCTTCCTCCATCTTATCCTATGGAGTCTGCCCCTTTTTAGTGCCTTTGACTTCTGATTGTTAGGAAACAGCTATGGATTTGGAGTTGAGAGCTGGAGTTCAAATCCTGGCACTAACATTAACTAGCTATGTCACTGTGGAAAAAGTCAACTCTTTTTCTAGTTTCCTTATCTATAAAATGAGAATAAAAAGTATTCAGGTATCAGATTTGTGAGGAATGGTACATCTGGTGTTTTGTGCTGTAGAAATGTGAGTTGTCCCACCCTGCCCCTTTGCCCCCATCCTCTCCATTGTGATCTCTCCTCCTCCCTCTTCTTTGTCAGTTCTTTACCCAGGTCATGCCCTCTGAACGTGGGAGTTCCCGAAGCCTCTGTCTTGGACTACCTTTGGCCCCCTTCTTATTTCACTCTGTACTATCTCATTTTATCTCTTCAGTTCAGTTATCATCTATATACAGATGATTCCCCTATCTATATATCCAGCCCTAGTTTCTCTCCTGAGCAGCAGTCATGAATCTCAAACTGCTTCTTGGATTGTTTCAAATTGGACATCCAATAGGTATCTTAAACTCAACAGGGCCAACAGGACTCAACTTTCCCAGCAAGTCCCCTACCCTTTCGAACTTCACTATCAGCATTTCCATTCCCCTAGTCACCCAGGCCCACAATCTCAGTGTCGTCCTCAGGTCCTCACTCTCACTCACCTCATATATCCAGTCTTTTGCTAAATGTTGTCATTTCCACCTCCACAACATCTCCCCTAGCCACCACCCTAGAGCAGGCCTTCATCGCCCCTCAACTCCATACCACAATATCCTTCTAAGTGGTCTCCCTGCTTCAAGTCTTGTCTTTTCCAACTCTAATCCATCTTCTACGCAACTGCTGAAGCAATTTTCCTAAAGCATGATCCCCTCTGTCTGTCCCCATCCCCCCCCCCAAGGAGCTCCAGGGGCTCCCTTTTTCCTCCGGGATTAAATATAAGGTCCTCTGGGCAGAAACTGGGCATAGACCAATATCTTACACCATATACCAAAATAAAGTCAAAATGGGTTCATGATTTAGGAGTAAAGGCTGATACTATAAGTAATTTGGGAGAGCAAGGAATAGTTTACTTATCAGATTTATGGAAAAGAAAAGAATTCATGACACAACAAGAGATAGAGAGCATTACAAAATGCAAAATGGATAATTTTGATTATGTTAAATTGAAATGTTTTTGTACAAAAAAAGCCAATGCAACAAAAATTAGGAGGGAAGCAGAAAATTGGGAGAAAATCTTTACAACTAGCATCTCTGATAAAGGCCTCATTTCTAAAATATACAGGGAACTGAGCCAAATATGTAGGAATACAAGTCAGTCCCCAGTTGAGAAATGGTCAAAGGATATGAACAGGCAGTTTTCAGAGGAAGAAATTAAAGATATCTATAGGCATATGAAAAAATGCTCTAAATCACTACCGATTAGAGAAATGCAAATCAAAACATCTCTTAGATACCATCTCTCCTGTCAGCTTGGCTAAAATAACAAAACAGGAAAACGATAAATGCTGGAGAGGATGTGGGAAAATTGGAACATTGTTACATTGCTGGTGGAGTTGTGAACTGATCCAGCCATTTTGGAGAGCAATTTGGAACTATGCCCAAAGGGCTATAAAAATGTTCATACCCTTTGACCCAGCAATACCACTTCTAGGGTTGTATCCCAAAGACATCACACAAGTGGGAAAAGGACCCATAGGTACAAAAATATTTATAGCAGCTCTTTTTGTGGTAGCTAAGAATTGGAAATCAAAGGGATGCCCATCAATTAGGGAATGGCTGAACAAGCTGTGGAATATGAAGGTAATAGAATACTATTGTGCTATAAGAAATGGGGATGATACAGACTTCATAACAACCTGGAAAAACCTACATGACATAATGCTGAGTGAGTGGAGCAGAGCCAGGAGAACATTACACACAACCACAGATATATGGATTCTGTGAGGACTAACCCTGACAGACTTTGCTCATCTCAGCAACACAAGGTACAAAGACAACTCCAAAGGACTCAGGATGGAAAATGCTATCTACATCCAGAGAAAGAACTATGAAGTACAAATGCAGATTGAGGCACACTTCATGCTAGCCTTTTTTTCCCTCCTTTTTTTTCTTTTTCTCTCTTTTGTTTTTGTTTTTGGGTTGGGTTTTTTTTTTTTTTGATCCTGTTTCTTCTTTCTCATGATTCATTCCATTGGTCATAATTCTTCTCCATAACTTGACTAGTGTGTAAATTAATTCAATGCAAAGTTATACGTGGAAGTAATATGGGATTCCATGCTGTCTTGGGGGGGGGGAGGAAGGGAAGAAAATCTGGAACTCAAAATTAGGTAGAACCGAGTGTTGTAAACTAAAAATAAAAAAAATTTAAATTAAATTAAAAAAAAAAAAGAAATGTTGAGTTTCAACATCCAGTCTGAAATGATGAAGGATTGGCACTTGAGTCTAGGGGTGGATACATTGATCTGAGATCCTCTCCAAGCTAAATATTCACATTCAACAAAAGTGGCATCCCCAAGGTAAAATGACTACCAGAAGAATTAATGTCAACAGATTAGAACTCTTCTCTGAGTGGGAACAGTTTGTTGCGAACTTGGAGGGAAAGTTGAGCCAACACATAGAACTAAAGAGTGGAGCAGAAAAGGAGTGGGCAGCTTTCAGAGATTTGCTCCTCTGGGTCAGAACACTAGCAAACATCAAGACTGGTTTGATGAAAATGATGGGGAAATTCAGAAGCTGCTAAATGAAAAAGAACTGCACAGGGTCTACCAGCAGGATGGTTCATCCACCTCTAAGAAGGTAGCATTTAATTCCATCAAAAGTAAAGTACAAGCAAAGCTTTGAGGGATGCAGGATTCTTGGTTGGGTAAGAATGCAAAGGAAATTCAGTTTTATGCTGACAGCAACAATCCATAGTGCTTTTACGATGCCCTGAAGGCTATTTATTGGCCAAAGACCTATGGATCATCTCAACTACTAAGTGCTGATGGAGCCACATTGACCAGTGATAAGGACATGATTCTAGAAAGATGGGATGATGTCTCACCAGACATCATCAATCAATCAATGGTCAATCACTGACCATTTACTTCAGGTTAAAGTCACTCCCTCCCTAGCTGATGCTCCAATTGAAGAAGAGGTTTTGAATGCCATTAGGCTCCTTTCGAGTGGTAAAGCACCTGGTGCTGATTCTATTTCAGCTGAGATTTACAAGGTAGGGGGTCCATTGTTCATACAAAAGCTGACTGAAATTTTCCAGGTTATACAGCAAGAGGAGGTTATCCCCAGGAGTTAAAGGATGCCTCCATTGTCCATCTCTATAAAGTTTACAGGAAATAGATTGTCCTGTAACATCACAGAGGGGTTTCTCTCTTAGTCACTGCTGGCAAGATTCTTGCCAGAGTCCTCCTTAATAGGCTAATCCTTCGCCTAGAAGATGGCCATTTACCTGAGAGCCAGTGCAGCTTCAGAAAGGGCCAAGGAACAGTTGATATGGTGTTTGCTGCTGCACAACTCCAGAAGAAATGCCAGGAGCAGAATAAAGGTCTGTACACAATGTCTGTAGATCTGACCAAAGCCTTTGATACTGTTAGTCATGAAGGCTTATGGAAAATTATGTCAAAATTTGGTTGCCGGAGAAGTTCATCAGCATGGTACATCAATTTCATGATGGCATGCTTGCCTGGGTTCTGGATAATGGGCAATGCTCTCGTGCCTTCCCAGTCACCAATGGATTGAAACAAGGCTGTGTGCTCGCTCCCATGCTTTTTAGCATGATGTTTTCAGCTATGTTGTCACATGCTTTCAATGAGGATGAACATGGCATCAAGGTCAGTTACCACACTGATGGTCAGTTCTTCAACTTGAAAAGGCTACAAGCCAAGACCAAAGTGGAGGGAGTGTTGGTGCATGATTTTCTGTTTGTAGATGACTGTGCACTCAATGCAGCCTCTGAAGCTGAGATGCAACAAAGTATGGATCGATTCTCTGCTGCTTGTGCTAATTTTGGCCTAACAATTAACACCAAGAAAACACAGTTGCTCCATCAGCCACCACCGCACCATCCATACATGGAACCATCAGTTACAGGAAATGGAGAAGTTCTGAATGCTGTGGATAAGTTCACTTACCTTGGTAGTGTACTTTCCAGGGATATACACATTGATAATAAAGTTGACACATGCATCGCCAGAGCTAGCTCAGTGTTTGGGAGGCTCCAAAGGAAAGTATGGGAAAAAAGAGGTATTAGACAGACTACCAAACTGAAGGTCTACAGAGCTGTTGTGCTGACCTCATTGTTGTATGCCTGTGAAACCTAGACAGTATACTAGCACCATGCCAAGAAACTGAATCACTTCCATTTGAATTGTCTTAGGAAGATTCTGAAGATCACCCAGGCAGTGTAAGCTATCAGACACTGAGATCCTTTCTTGAACTAAACTGCTAATCATTCAAACTCTACTTCAGAAAGAGCAAGAACAATGGGCTGCCCGCATTGTTCAAATGCAAAACGGATGCTTGCCAAAAAGACTATTTTATGGAGAACTCACACAGGGCAAGTGTTCACATGGTGGTCAGAAGAAGTGATATAGGGACACTCTCCAGTTCTCTCTTAAGAACTCTGGAATTGATTTGTGACATGGGAGACACTGGCACAGGACTGCTCAACATGGTGGGCCCACATCAGAGAAGGTGCTCTGCTCTATAAGCAAAGCAGAATTGAAACAGCTCAAGAGAAATGCAAGAGGAACAAATTTAGAGAATCTACCCCAAACGTTCACATGGACTATTTGTGCCCGACCTGTGGTAGATCATTTCCAAGCTTGCATTGGTCTGATCAGCCACAGTCAGACACACTGAAACCTACTAGTACAGCATTGTCATGTTGGTCCTCTTTGAGAACAAAGGACAGCAACCAACATAAAGATGACAACTGAATCCAAGGGCACTGATGAGATCACAAGTGAAATATGTAGAAAAAGTAGAAGAGAGCCCAGGACTCAGCTTTGGGGTATACTCAGTTAGTGGGCATGATACAGATGAAGATCCAGCAAAGGAGAATGAGGAGTAGCCAGACAGGAAGAGAGAAACAGAAAGAGGGAGAGGGAAGGAGGGAGGGAGGGAGGGAGAGAGAGAGAGAGAGAGAGAGAGAGAGAGAGAGAGAGAGAAACAGCGAGAGACAGAGAGAGGGAGAGGGAAGGAGAGAGATAGAGACAAAGAAAGAGACTTTGTCTGAGGGAGAGAAACTGAAGACAACCAGAGGGGACAGCTTTTTCTAGACATTTGCTGGGAGAACAGAGAATAGCTTGAAGGGGGTAGTAGGACCTAGTGAGACAGTGGAGTTTTTTGTTTGTTTAATGATGGGGGAGACCTGGGTATGTTTGTAGGTAACAGAACCAGTAGAAGGGATGACTGCAGGGGTAGTCTACTGAAGATGGAAAGAGATCAAAGAGAAGTGTCACCTCATCAGAGACTGGAATAAAGGAGAAAATAGGGGATGATAAATGGCATCTATTTTCTGAGGTGAGATCCCCAGTAAGTCAGTTTGTTGGTGAGCCAATAAGCATTTATTAAGCATTTTCTATGTGCCAGACACTGTGCTAAGCATCAGGGATATGAAGAAAAGCAAATAATAGGCCAGTGTAAAAGGGTCATGGAGTGTGTAGAAGGGAGTAAGGCAGAAGAAAACTACAAAGGTAGGAATTGGCCTAGTTATGAAGAGCTTGAAATGCCAGAGGACTTTATATTTTTTTTCTCATTTTTTCATTTTTTTTTTTATTTTTAGTTTACAACACTCGGTTCTACATAATTTTGAGTTCCAGATTTTCTTCCCTTCCTTCCCCCGCCCCCACCAAGACGGCATGGAGTCCCATATAACTTCCACGTATAACTTCACATTGAATTAATTTACACGCTAGTCAACTTATGGAGAAGAACTGATCAATGAAATGAATCATGAGAAACTCAACATTTCTAAAGCAGAATCTATCTTTTTTTTTTTTTTAAAGAATCTGCCCTCATCATTGAGCAAAACAAAATTTCATACCAATACATGCATAGTCCAGCAAAACCAATTCCTACATTGATCTTGACTTCAAATGTATCTCTCTGAATTTTAAGTTCCCCTCTGGCCATTTCTTTCTTTCTTTCCTTCTTCTTTGTCTTCTTCTTCTTCTTTGTCTTCTTCTTCTTCTTCTTCTTCTTCTTCTTCTTCTTCTTCTTCTTCCTCTTCTTCTTCCTCTTCTTCTTATTCTTTGTTTTCGTCTTCTTCATCTTCTTCATCTTCGACACTTCACATTTCACTATCTGCAAGTATTGATTGTGTCTTCTCACTTCTTTCTAGTTACTTCTCTGGCGTCTTTGAGCTTCAGCATTGCCTTCAACTTTTTAATGAGTAGGTACATACTTCCACTCAACATTCATGTCCCAAGGCATATTATTCAGCTTAGTGAATTGGTCTTGGTGGACAACATCTTTATTTTTATTTCTTTTCCAGCCATTTTCTTTCCAGTTGTCAATCCATTCATTCATACCTTTGGTGATAAGTTGTTTATCTGTGCACACAATAAGTCTGTCCTTATTTAGGGCCTTTACATGCTCAATCCCTTTGGTAGCTGCTTTTAATGATGCTCTTTGGTTTCTCTGTCGTCCAGAATACATAGCACTTATGTTTAGATCATGATTTGGTTCCCAGTGAACACCAATACCTCCTTGCTCCCCTTCTCTTCCATTATTTTTGTAGGTACCCTTGACATGCACAGTGTTAGGGTCTGATGCTTGGTGTGGTTGCCCATACTGACTTTCAGAGCTTCTAGTCTGCCAACTATAGTCATAGCTCCTCAGACTGTGTTTCCAACTCATCTCCGGTCTCTCCAAAGGCTTAGTGAAAAAAGAAAAAAAGTCTGACCTTCAGAGATTGTGACCCTCTTCTTTAAAAACAGAAAAAGGCAGTCACACAGCTAGTGCCTGAGGCCAGATTTGAACTCAAATCCTCCTGAGTTCAGAGCTGATGCTCCTTCCACTGTACCACCTAGCTGCCCCAAGCATAGAGTTTCATACACAGTCTTCTGGATTGATGGATTTATCATTGCATTGACCAAAATTCTAAAGTTTTTTAAAGTTGTTTTTTCTCTGTAATGTTGTCGTTGTATCAGTTGTTCTCCTTATTTTTCTCACTTCATCTTCTGTCAGTTCATATGTGTCTTTCCAGTTTCCTCTAACATGTCCATTTTTTAATTTCTTATGGCACAATAATATTCCATTACATTCATGTACCATAATTTTGTCTAGCCATTCCCCACATTCCAAACTGGGGCTCTTATGATAAGATTTGCTATAAATATTTTTGTACATATAGGTCCTTTTTTTCCCACAAACCATCCTTCCTCCAGACTTCCTTATTACTGTTAAGGGCACCACCATCCTTCTGTTGGTCCAAGTTCATAGTCTTGCTGTCATACTTTACTCCTCTCCCTCGCTCCACATAACCAATCAATTGAAAATCTTATAATTTTTTTCTCCACAAAATCTCATGTGTATGTGTGTCCCCATCTCTCCACCTATATAAGCCATTGCCCTAGTTCAGATTCTCAAGACTTCTTGCCTGGATTGTTGCAGTGGGGGGATTAAAATTGTGCAGCCTAGAATAAAAGAGCTCTGAGCTAATGGCACTTTATTAAAGGGTCCACTGTCCCCTCTAATGGAATGGATCTTGGATCTTCCTTACCATTTGAAATGCCCCCTTCTTCCAGTACCTTGTTTTTATAGGGTTTGATACCCAAATATGCAAAAGAGGCATGGCAAAATACAGAATCTTAGTAGTTGATAGATCTTGCTCTTGAGGGCCAAAAATGACATATCAGCGGAGGAGGGGGGGTGTTATAGGTTGGGTGAAGCATGGGGCATCTCCACTGACTAAATGATCATAAGATGGTCACCTGCTCATGTTGGGCAAGAGAAAATGGTACAGGGGTACAGCAATAAATTGGGAGACTTTCCAAAGCATCAAGGCATCCTACCCATGCTGGGTTTAGACATGGAATTTGAGTAAAATAGAATGAAGATATCTTTGTCAGCATTCTTGTGGTTGTACAAGTGAGCCTCATAACTTGGTAAATGAGTAGTGAACATTACATTAAAGTTTGAGGCTCACTATAAAAACATATGTATACCTATATGATTTATGTAGAATATCAAACTGATTAATACTGATTGGAATAGAGTAGGGGTGCAAATGAATTACTTCTCACATTCCTCCCCCTTCTATCCACAGAAAGACCCCAGTCTTTCTTTGGATTGATACAATCTAAATGCATAGAAGGCAATCCTCCATGGGCAATGCAAAATCAGAAGGGGGAAATCCCCTTACTGAGGCACAAAGGTGACATTAGAGAAGAGGGAAATGGGCACTACTTACACTGATTATGTTTCATGTGATTAAACATTAACTCATAATATACTGAATATACAATAAATGTCTGAGGTGACTACTGACCAAGAACCACGAGGGATAGGTACCTCCTAGCAAAACATGCCCTACAAGATATGTATATCAGGGAACCATAGGGCATTTGTTCAAGCACAGCAACACAAGCATAGTCTATCCTACATACAGGTTCTGGAAATCTTTTGAGTTTATGAAAACAATTCAAGCAATTTTGACAAAAGGCACCCCATTATGGTGATGAGAAGCAGCATCTCTGCAGACAACACAAACAGTTCTAGACAGCTATAGCATAGGAAGTGGAGGGAAATAAGAAATAGGTTGAGTTCCATGAACAAAGGAATTATCAGTCATTGCTGTCAGTGGTGGAGTAAAGGCCACAGTAGGAGCCTGAAAAGGAGGATTCAAGGTTCCAGATACTGCAAGCTCAGGAACAGGTGGATTAGGAATCATTTGTGGAGGGGATGATGATGATAAAGGTGTTGTGCTTACTTGTCCCATCTCCTACAGTTGTCCAGTCTCTGAAACAGTCCTCCGGAGAGCTCTCCTACTAGGAATACTGGAATGAGTGGGGCTTCTGAGCAGCTTCTGGTGGATTTGCTTTTCAGTTCAGGTCACTTGCAGAGATCCTCTTCTCTGTTAAAAATTTCAGACAAAAGAGATCTTAATACAATTCTAGCTTGCTATGATAATAACTAGGTCAGGTAGTAAGAGCTAGGCCCAACCTTAATAGCCCTAATATAAACATCACTAGACCAGAGAATTTACATTTTTAGATTGGCAAATTCAAATAACTGAAAAATTAAAAATTCTGAACCCAAATTTTTTTTATAAACTTCTTTATTTATTTTTAGTTTACCACACACGGTTCTACATAGTTTTGAGTTCCAGTTTTTCTCCCCTCCCTCCCCCCTCCCTCCCCAAGACGGCATGGAGTCTCATATAACTGTCATGTATGACTTTGCATTGAATTAATTTATGCACTAGTCAAGTCGTGGAGAAGAATTTTGACCAATGGAATGAATCATGAGAAAGAAGAAACAGAACAAAAAAAAAAAAACCCCAAAAACAAAAACAAAAGAGAAGCAGAAAAGGCGAGCATGTAGTGTGCCTCAGTCTGTATTCAAACTTCGCATTTCTTTGTCTCGATGAAGATAGCATTCTCCATCGTGAGTCCCCTGGAGTTGTCCTTGCCCCTTAGGTTGCTGAGAAAAGCGCAGTATGTCAGGTTTGGTCCTCACGGAATCCACATATCTGTGGTTGTGCACAACATTCTCCTGGCTCTGCTCCGCTCACTCAGCATTATGTAGTGTAGGTTTTTCCAGGTTGTTGTGAAGTCTGCATCATCCCCATTTCTTATGGCACAATGGTATTCCATCACCTTCATATACCACAGCTTGTTCAGCCATTCCCCAATTGATGGGCATCCCTTTGCTTTCCAATTCTTGGCTACCACAAAGAGAGCTGCTATAAATATTCTTGTACATATGGGTCCTTTTCCCGCTTGCGTGATTTCTTTGGGATACAACCCTAGAAGTGGTATTGCTGGGTCAAAGGGTATGAACATTTCTATAGCCCTTTGGGCATAGTTCCACACCGCCCTCCAAAATGGCTGGATCAGCTCACAACTCCACCAGCAATGCAACAATGTTACAATTTCCCCACATCCTTTCCAGCATTTATCATTCTCCTGATTTGTTATTTTAGCCAATCTGACAGGAGAGATGTGGTATCTAAGAGTTGTTTTGATTTGCATTTCTCTAATCAGCAGCGATCCAGAGCATTTTTCCATATGCCTGTAGATAGCTTTAATTTCTTCCTCTGAAAACTGCCTGTTCATATCCTTTGACCATTTCTCAATTGGGGAATGGCTTGTATTCCTATATATTTGGCTCAGCTCCCTGTATATTTTATTTTATTTTTTTTTATAATAAATTTCTTTATTTATTTTTAGTTTACCACACACGGTTCTACATAGTTTTGAGTTCCAGTTTTTCTCCCCTCCCTCCCCCCCTCCCTCCCCAAGACGGCATGAAGTATCATATAACTGTCATGTATAACTTCGCATTGAATTAATTTATGCACTAGTCAAGTCGTGGAGAAGAATTTTGACCAATGGAATGAATCATGAGAAAGAAGAAACAGAACCAAAAAAAAAAAACCCCAAAAACAAAAACAAAAGAGAAGCAGAAAAGGCGAGCATGTAGTGTGCCTCAGTCTGTATTCAAACTTCGCATTTCTTTGTCTCGATGAAGATAGCATTCTCCATCGTGAGTCCCCTGGAGTTGTCCTTGCCCCTTAGGTTGCTGAGAAAAGCGCAGTATGTCAGGGTTGGTCCTCACGGAATCCATATATCTGTGGCTGTGCACAACGTTCTCCTGGCTCTGCTCCGCTCACTCAGCATTATGTCGTGTAGGTTTTTCCAGGTTGTTGTGAAGTCTGCATCATCCCCATTTCTTATGGCACAATAGTATTCCATCACCTTCGTATACCACAGCTTGTTCAGCCATTCCCCAATTGATGGGCATCCCTTTGCTTTCCAATTCTTGGCTACCACAAAGAGAGCTGCTATAAATATTCTTGTACATATGTTTCCTTTTCCCTCTTGCGTGATTTCTTTGGGATACAACCCTAGAAGTGGTATTGCTGGGTCAAAGGGTATGAACATTTCTATAGCCCTTTGGGCATAGTTCCAAACCACCCTCCAAAATGGCTGGATCAGCTCACAACTCCACCAGCAATGCAACAATGTTACAATTTCCCCACATCCTTTCCAGCATTTATCATTCTCCTGATTTGTTATTTTAGCCAATCTGACAGGAGAGATGTGGTATCTAAGAGTTGTTTTGATTTGCATTTCTCTAATCAGCAGCAATCCAGAGCATTTTTCCATATGCCTGTAGATAGCTTTAATTTCTTCCTCTGAAAACTGCCTGTTCATATCCTTTGACCATTTCTCAATTGGGAAATGGCTTGTATTCCTATATATTTGGCTCAGCTCCCTGTATATTTTAGAGATGAGGCCTTTATCAGAGATACTAGTTGTAAAGATTTTCTCCCAATTTTCTGCTTCCCTCCTAATTCTTGTTGCATTGGCTTTTTTTGTACAAAAACATTTCAATTTGACATAATCAAAATTATCCATTTTGCATTTTGTAATGCTCTCTATCTCTTGTTGGGTCATGAATTCTTTACTTTTCCACAAATCTGATAAGTAAACTATTCCTTGCTTTCCCAAATTCCTTAGAGTATCAACTTTTACTCCTAAATCATGAACCCATTTTGACTTTATTTTGGTATATGGTGTAAGATATTGGTCTATGCCCAGTTTTTGCCCTACCATTTTCCAATTTTCCCAACAGTTTTTGTGAAATAGTGAATTATTAGCCCAGAAGCTGGCCTCTTTGGGTTTATCAAAGAGTAGATTGCTGAACTTGTTGATTTCACCTACTTGTGTACCTATCCTATTCCACTGATCCACACCCCTGTTTCTTAACCAGTACCAGGCAGTTTTGATGACTGCTGCTGTGTAGTACAGTTTAATATCTGGTGTGGCTAAACCACCATCTCTAGCATGTCTTTTCATTAATATCCTAGATACTCTAGACCTCTTGTTTTTCCAAATGAATATTGTTATTATTTTGTCCAGCTCAGTAAAAAAATTTTTTGGTAGTTCGATTGGTATGGCACTGAATAGATAGATTAATTTAGGTAGAATTGTCATTTTTATTATATTAGCTCGGCCTAACCATGAGCAACTGATATTTCTCCATTTATTTAGATCTGATTTTATTTGCGTGAAAAGTGTTTCATAGTTATGTTCATATAGGCCCTGGGTTTGTCTTGGCAAATAGACTCCCAAATATTTTATAGTGCCTTCAGTAACTTTGAATGGAATTTCTCTTTCTATCTCTTGCTGTTGGGCTTTGTCAGTAATGTATAGGAATGCTGAGGATTTATGTGGGTTTATTTTATATCCTGCAACTTTGCTAAAGTTGTTTATTATTTCAAGTAGTTTTTTACTTGATTCTCTAGGATTCTCTAGATAAATCATCATATCATCTGCAAAAAGTGATAATTTAGTTTCTTCTTTTCCTATTCTAATTCCTTCAATTTCTTTTTCTTCTCTTATTGCTACAGCTAATGTTTCTAGTACCAAATTGAATAATAGGGGTGATAATGGACATCCTTGTTTCACCCCTGATCTTATTGGGAATGCATCTAGTTTATCCCCATTACAAATAATGCTTGTTGATGGTTTTAGGTAGATGCTATTTATAATTTTGAGGAAGGCTGAACCCAAATTTTATAGTGGACATATGTAATTACATAATCTTGTTACAACTATTTATTAAAACTAACTGAAAAATTATGACTCTAGCTACTTTCTTGTCTAGCTACTTTCTTTTAAATGATGATGACCCCTGATACACAACTGAATTCATTTAAAAGTTGTCAAAATAATTGCAATTGTCAGAAAAAGTTCTGGGATGGGATGTATAAATACTTGAGTAGTCAATTTCAAGACAGTAACTAATAAGTTATTTATAATAAAATTTATAATAAAAACATTTGCCTTTCAAGACATGCTCAACATTCAGGTGGTAACAATAAGCCCAAATAAAATTGGCTGTTTATCTTTTTATGCTTCTCTTGAGTCTTGTATTTGAAAGTCAGATTTTCTATTGAGCTCTGGTCTTTTCTCATCAAGAATGCTTGAAAGTCCTCTATTTCATTGAATGACCATTCTCTCCTCTCCCCTCCCACCCCCCAAAGGATCAGACTCAGCTTTGCTGGGTAGGTGATTCTTGATTATAATCCTAGCACCTTTGCCCTCCAGAATATCATATTTCAAGCCCTCTGATCCTTTAATGTAGAAGCTGCTAAATCTTGTGTTATCCTGACCATGGCTCCATGATATTTGAATTGTTTCTTTCTGGCTGTCTGCAATATTTTCTCCTTGACCTGGGAACTCTGGAATTTGGTTATAATATTCCTAAGAATTTTCATTTTGGGATCTCTTTCAGGAGGTAATCAGTGGATTCTTTTAATTTCTATTTTACCCTCTAGTTCTAGAATATCAGGACAGTTTTCCTTGATAATTTCTTGAAAGATGAAGTCTAGGCTATTTTTTGGTCATAGCTTTCAGGTAGTTATTATTATTAATTTAATAAAAAATTATTAAAAATAATTTTAAATTAACTCTCATAGATCTAGTTGAGATATTTTGCAGTGTCTTCTATTTTTTTTCATTCTTTTAGTTTTGTTTTATTGGGGTTTTTTTTTTTTTGCTTTTTTATAAAGTCTTTAGCTTTCTTTTGCTCAATTCTAATTTTTAAGGAATTATTTCCCTCAGTGAGCTCTTGTACCTCCTTTTCCACTTGGCCAATTCTAATTTCTAGTAGTTTTTTCTTCAGTGAATTTTTGTGCCTCTTTTTCCATTTGGCCAATTCTGCTTTTCAATGCATTCTTCTGCTCATTGGTTTTTTTGTACCTCTTTTACCATTTGGCCTAGTCTTTTTTTTTTTAAGGTAGTTTCTTCAGTATTTTTTATCTCTTTTACCAAGCTGTTGACTCATTTTTCATGATTTTCTTGTATCACTCTCATTTCTCTTCTCAATTTTTCCTCTGCCTCTCTTACTTGATTTTCAAAATCCCTTTTGAGCTCTTCCATGGCCTGAGATCAATTCATATTTTTCTTGGAAGCTTTGGATGTAGGAGCTTTGACTTTGTTATCGTCTTCTGAGTATGTGTTTTGATCTTCCTTGTCACCATAGTAACTGTCTATGGTCATAATTTTTTTCTGTTGTTTGCTCATTTTTCCAGTCTATTACTTGACTTTTAACTCTTTGTTTTCAGGGTGGGGGGGGGTGCACTGTGCCAAGCTTCAAGGTTTTGTGCAGCTGTTTTCAGAGATACTTCTAGGGACTTGTAAATTTTCAATTCTTTCAAGGTGGTATGGTCTAAGGAGAGGTGTGTTTACTATTCTCCTGGCCTGTGCTGTGGTCTGTGGGTTACTACAAGGACTCTTTCCTGCCCTGGAACTGTGATGAGGGTCCCTGATCCACTACACCCTGAAACTCTGGTGTGCTAGTGCTCCTCCTTGCCCTGGGACTGCCACCCAGATCTGAGTATGGGCAAAGGAACAGAATCCTGCCTCCAGTGCCAGCAAAGAGACCCCTGTAATCTCCTTCTGATCAACCCCATTACTGTCTATGGGCTGATAGCTCCAGACACTGCCACTGTAGATTCAGTAGCAACAAGGATTGTTCCTGGTTTGCTGGGGCCTGGTTTGTGCCAACACAGTCTTTGCTGGACTGTGCTCCACTCTCACCCAGGTGCAACAGACCTTTCCTGCCAAACTTTTAAGTTGTCTTTGACTGGAAAATTATTTCACTCTATCCTTTTGTAGGTTCTGCCACTCCAGGAATTGTTTTATGGCATTATTTAAAGGTATTCAGAGAGGTTTTGGGGAGAGCTCAGGAGAATCACTGCCTTTTCTCCACCATCTTGGCTTCACTTCTTATTTCCAGTACTAATCTATAAAATAAGGATTTAACATTGTATTTATACTGATGACCTGCAATGATTAAAGAAATTTGCCATAGAAAGAAAATAGGGACATTAAAGGAAAAATGCTTCTGTAATTTCATGTCAATCCCAGTCTAGAGTCATATAGTCAATTTTATTGAGCCATGCTCAAAAGGTGGGATATTTTCCATTCAAGAGGAAATACTTAGGAAACTGAATCAGGATAATCCTACCTCAGCTCATGCCAAGAGTCGTTCTCCCAGCTTTTCCCATGAGAACTCCACCAGTAATTCATGGCTGTCAACCCCGTAGGGTTACTGGCATTATGGATCATTGGCCTAAAAGGATTCCTTGATGATCAAACCTGTAATCAGACTCAGAATAATATTGATTATAGCCCCATGAGGTCTGACAGCAAGTTCCAATAAACATAGTGTCATAGCTTTAGATGGATTCATTTATTAAGGACCACATGTGCTTGATGTAGATGAAAAAGATTCAAGGTATTTAATTTTATATTTCTAAAACAAGCCATGTTCTCAGGTTAGCTTTGAAGGGGCTTCTTCCTTCTAGGTATGCTTCTTCACACAAATTCAGTATGAAATAGAGCTAAACAAAAAATTAGTATATTGAAAATACACAATTCACCTGAAACTTCCGAGAATTTTAATTGTTGCATCATGAGGGCCCGAATTGGAAAATTAATCTTTGTCTCTCTTAGTATTATTAGATAGGTGTTTCAAACAATTTTTACATGTAAAATTCTTAATCGAATTTTGAAAATTGTGTCACATTTTTCACTGTGACATCTCTCACTAATCATATTATCGCCATGAAAGAATATTACAGAGTGATTTCTTATAAACCAACCCACCAATTGTAAGGCTTCAAGGTCTCTATTAGCTGATACAAATGACAATTCAAAATGGTCCCTCACTAGGATATATTCCTTAACAAAAAATCACCAGTAAGGTTCATCTTCTTTTACACTTGCCCTTATCAATGGAATTTGCTATGTGAGGAGAAAGGCAGGGACATAGTGGCATTAATTCTGTTTGATTTCAGGGATGAATCACAGGCAGCTAACTATATGACAGGATGTCATAGCTGAGTTCAGAATTAACCAGGTGGGAAAATGTCTTATTTACCAAGATGGGTATAGGTCAAGAGAATCCTACCTTCACCTTCAAAAAGTCATTCTCTCGACTTTTCCAGGGATAGACATCCTCCTGTGGCAGTCAGACTGCAGGAGCACATGGCTTTTCTCTTGAATGATGAACCAGCAACCTTAGGCAAGGTCAAGACACTTACACCCGGATTCAAGATTTAGAATAGCAGCAAACTGAAGTCCCAAGAGACTCTTCCTTAAACAGCAAAATTTCACTAATTATAGCTTGGGGCTAGATAATTTTTATTTTTTTCTCATAGATTAGCCTCAAAATCTCATCTAGAATTTTTCAACTATTCACAAATTTCATCTATTCACAACTATCATTCCCTCCTTGGTTTGCAGATAGAGCCAAAGAGAGAACATCAGGCCATTTCTAGAATACAATGGGACGAGAATGAGATGAGATTCCCCCAGCAGAGTCCATGTAGGCAAGTGGTTCGTCCCTTGGCACAATTTCAAGGACTGACTTGGGCATGATAATAATATTTTTTTCTTGTTAATGCTCAAAGAGGGGTGCAAGTTAGCAGTGGCCACCAGTAGATGTGATTTGAAAGGCAAGCTGATTAAAAGCTACACAAGTTGGACAAGTGGCTGTCATGCAAATTACTGCTGAGGTGGTTGTGTTATACCAGAAGCGAGTGAGACACACGACAAGAGTTTAAGTTTTAAATGGAGAAGTTTATTAGCCAGCGACCGTTCGGGGAAATAGAGTCTCCCAAATCAAAACGGCCACGATGCCAGTGAAGAAGCAGTATTTATACAAAAATCTAAGTACAGATGTTAGTTATCTCTTGAAACTTACATGTTATTTTAGCAGGCTCAATAAGCCTTTGTTAACTTTACAGAAAGAAAGGAACCCCCTAAATAGATTGTAAATACAACATATCAGATAGCTGACTTAAGCGTTGACTGAATTACAACCCAGTATCTCTTCGTCCAATCTGCCATACATCCCACGGGAGCATGAGATAAGAGCTAGGAGCAATCACATAAGAAAAGGAATATCCGGGGCTGAGGCTTTCATCCTTCAAGGCCATAGGCAGACCGGGACAAATAGTCCAGCTGGGTTTTGTTGAGACAAGAGATAAAGTTGTAATTCAGTCAACTTAGTTAGGTAAAGGAAGATCGTTAGGCTTTCCTGGTAACTAGCTTACATTCCATGGGAATATCTCAGGGGCCGTGGGAACTCGCCAAAGGCAGGAACTCAGCCTGTTCTTTTATAGCACTCTGGAGTTTGCGATTAGGGGCTGGGGGCAGGGTTTTTAGCAATAGCTGGCTACTCAGGTATCACAGTTGGAATAACCCACTCTTGCTTAATTAAATCTATTATCCCACGTGTGCCACAATAAACTAAAAAAGTATACCTGGAGAGGACTGGCTTACCTGTCTCAGTCACCCAGACCCAAAAGACCCGTTTAGCATTGTACTGCTGTTTCTGCTTCTTCACAAGTTCATAGGCAGTGAATAGTTGGTTCAAAATAGCATTAAAAGATACAATTACATGAGTTTCCAAATGATCCCAAATGACACGGACTTATTATTCAAATGTTTCATTTCTCCACTTTGGGTGGGAGAGGCCCTAATTCGTCAAATGACAGTGCTGCTGAGTTTCACAATACCCGATACCCAATGTCAGCAGGGCTCATCCCAAGGAACCTCACAAAGATCTTCTAAGAGGACTCCACCATGCTTTTCTCCTAACAGTAAGTCATTTACTATTATGATTTGCTAATTAAAAAAAAAAAAACAAACCCAAAAGGTACTCTTTATCTTTTGGCATTTTTATAGTCTGGCTTTCCTGCCTAGAATTCCCTCCCACCTCCCCTCAGGCTACTGACCTCTCTGGCTTACTTTAAGTCCCAACTACAATCTCACCTATAGGATGTCTTCCCCAATACCTCTTAATTCTAATGCCTTCCTTCTGTTAATTATTTCCTATTTATCCTATATAGAGCTTGTTTGTATGTAGTTATTTGCATATTGTCTTCCTCAGTAGATTGTGAACTTCTCGAGGGCAGGGGCTGTCTTTTGCCTTTCTTTGTATCTCCAGTGCTTAGCACTTAGCATGCCTGGCCTAGAGGAGGCACTAAATGAATGCTTCTTGACTGACTGAATTGCACTTTAGGAAAATCAATTTGACTTCAGAGTGGAGGATGGCCTGGAAGGGAAGGGAAGAGGAAGGGAGACCAAGTAGCAGGCTATTGAAATAGTCCAGGTGGAAGGTCATGAGGGCCTGCACTAAGGTGGTTGCAGGAGCAGAGGAGATATGGGGCCATATATATATATATATGATATTAATAAGGTAGAAATGACAGAACTTGACTACCAGTTGGGTATGGGAAGTGAGAGAACGTGAAGAGTCAGGGATGACACGAGCCTGGGTGACCAGGAGGATTCTGGTATCCTCAACAGTAATAGGGAAGTTAGGAAGAGGGGAGAATATTTTGGGTAAAGATAGTTCCACTTTGGACATGTTTCATTTAAGATGTCAGTGGGAAGTCCAGATGGAGATGTCCAGTAGGCAGCTGGAGAAGTAGGATCTCTCCTGGAGGTGAGAAGAGAGGTTAATTAAGGCTTAACAAGTAGATTTGAGAGTCATTTGCAGAGAGATGATCACTGAAACCATCAGAGCTGATGAGATCACCAAGTGAAATATTCTAGAGGAAAAGGGCTCAGGACAGAGCCTTAGTGGATCCCCATGGGTGTAACCTGGCTGAAGAACCAGTGATGCTTAGCTTTTAAGGCTCTTTACCACCTGGTTCCTACAGTCCTTCCTGACTTCTTACTAACTCCACACCTCCATGCACTCTACACTACAGCCATGCTGGCCTGTTTAATATGCTTCACCACAAGGCTGTGTCCCATCTCTCTGCCTTTGTGCCAGCATCTCTTCATGCCTGGAATGCTCTCCTTCCTTTGACCTTTGGACTCTTAGAATCCCTGGCTTTGGGTAGACCTGAGTAGGATATGACTTTTAAAAGTAAAACCGTTTAAGAACAGCTAAAAGAGTAATTATCTTATACAAATGAGGTGCAAGAGGAAGAACCAATACAGAGGAATTAGATGGGAGAGGAGAGCTGTTAGTTCTGGAAACCTACTTTCATCGGGAATGGGTTTAAGAGGGGAAAATACGTATACATCTAGAAGAGTATAACAGTCTTCCAAATTTAAAAAACAAATGAAACTCTAAGGGGATAGGGAGGGGAGAGAGGATAAAAGGATCTTTAGAGGGGAGGGTGAGGGAATAGGCTAAAATGGGGATATGGAAGGGTGTTTAGATTTAGGGGAATGGTGGATAAAGGAGGGAACTTTAGAGGGGAGGGGGACAAAATAGGTCAAAGCGTCTGTACAAAAGGATGTTTAGATTTAGGGGAATGGGAGGGTAAGGGAGGGATTGCTGGAGTGGGGGTAGGTTAAGTAATAGGAGGGCAAGGTAGCAGGTAAAGTAGAGGAGTTAGGAGAAATAGAAAAAGAGAGATATACACAAACACAAAAACAAGATTAGAGCAGAATCTCTTAGGGAAAGTATATGTTTATGTATGCATGTATATATGTATACATGTATGTATATATCAATACCTATATATAAATATATCCATGCTCAATTATAGCCTTGGGGTGGTGGGTAGTGGGGAGGAAGGCAGAAAAAAAAACTAAGTAAAAAGTGTATAGCAGAGAACAAAAGAAAACCTACAAGGAAGCAAAGAATCTGATGGTTGGCTTTCAACTTAATGGATGGCTTTGTTGAAATGGTAAGTTATTGCTATATATTTTGAATCCTCTCCTATATTCTGCTGTGCACAGGACATGCTTTTTTTCCCCTTTTCTTATTTTATATTTGTTTATAATGTTTCTTTTTCTTTATGTACTTAACTTTTAGTATTTGTCTAAAATTTAAAAATTAAAAAAAAGAAAAAGAATCCCTGGCTTCCTCAGACTGAGCTCCAATGCTGCCCTTCACAGGATTGCCTTCTCTTTTAAGGTTACCTTGTATCTCCTCTGTATATGGTTCTTCTGTATACCCATTCATGTCTATGTCGTCTCCTCCATTATAACGTAAGCTCCTTGTTGGCAGAGATTGTGCTTTTTCTTTGTATCCAAGACCAGCGAGGAGGACATTGTTATTGGATGGCAGAGTAGGTGGAGGAGAATAAGGTGATTGGGAAGGCAGGATGGGGCTAGGTTTTAAGTGTCTCCAGGGCTTGCATAGTGTTTGGCACATAATAAGCTTTAATAAATTTCTATAATTGACCGATTCACTAAGTCCGGCCAAACTGGCCTTTTTACTTTTGCTCACAGCCAGTCCTTCACACTGGCGGTGGTCCCCCTCCTCACCTCAGGAGCCGCCTTGCCTTCCACAGGAAGCCTCTCCTCGTTCCGATTCACATCTAGCAAAATCTGGTAAACATTTTGTATTTTCTCTCCCAAAATAATGCAAAGTCTGTAATGTAATGTAAAATAGTGCAACAGGGCCTGTTCCATTGGCTTTGTATCTCCAGTACAATGCCTGACACATAAGAGCGTAGTAAAGGCTTATGGAGTTACTGATTGTTAGATTTAGTGGCTATATGACACCATGCAATGAAACCTCCTCAGAAACTCACATCTCTGGTGTTCAAACTACAACTCCCATGAGGCTCGGAGGCGAATCCCGGTCTTTCTCCCCGCCCAACCCCCGTTCCTCGTCCATTTCCGGAATCCTGCTCCCTCAAACTCCTGGGCGGGGTTTTTTGCGCCTTCAACCAAGCACGACAGCGTGTAGGGCGGGCAGGCTCTTCTTTTCAGCCAATAAATATGGACTAATTTCGGTATTAGCCAATGGGGATGGGCGAAACGTCCTCAAGCCTCCGGGGCGGGGTTACCCTGGACCAATCAGTGACCGCAGCGTCACGTTGGGCAGCGTCGAGCTGGAAGTTGTTCTGCGGCGGCGGCGGTGGTGGCGGCGGCGGCTGAGGAAGAGGCAGAGGAAGATGGTAGGTTCCGCTCCCCGAACCCATTCTTGCCCCACAAAATGGCGCCCTGCCCTCGGGGATGACTCGGACCCGTGCTCGGGAGCCAGGGCAGGTGCCGCTGAGGGCGCAGCCCCTAGATCGGGCCGGGGCTGCCTCGGGTCCCTCCCCTAGCCCATTGTCGCCCCTCCCCCACCCCTCCCCCTCCTTTCATTGTCGCCCCTCCCCCACACCCGCCCTTCCTTTACACCCCACCCCTCCCCCTTACTTTTCTCGTTTCCCCTTCCCCATTTTCTCTCTGTCTTCCCCCCTATCTTTACCCACCCCCATTGTCACCGGCCCCCTCTTCCGTCCCTCTTAATTGTCACCCCCATTCTCTTCCTCCCCTGGTCTCCCCCCAACTCCACTCGTATATTCCCTTCCATTGTCTCTTCTCTTTACTCTCCCTTCCCCCAACATTCCTCTTCCCCCATCTTTCAGCCTTTAGTCTAGACACACCTATCTCCTCCCCCACTCCTGCCTCCCCCTTGGATTCTTTCTCCCCAACCTTCCTCCCCGATCCTTTTGTCTCCCCCCTTCCTCGAATCCTGAACCACCTTCTCTCTTTCTCTGTCCCTTTGACCAACCACACGAAAACCCCTTCCCCAACCCTCCAATGACTCATTTCCTCTCCCTTTCATCTCCTTACATACCTCCTCCCTCTTCGGAGATCTAAGGCCCTCTGGCTTCCACCATTCTTGTCATCTCCCCCCTCCCCCCTCTCCCTTTCCACCCAAGGGATCTCATCCATCCCATGGCTCCCTGTCTCTGCTGTCATTTCTCCTTGTAGCCCATCCTCCCCCATTCTCTTGACATGGCGCTTCCCAGACCTAACAGCCTCATCAGTTTATTGCTCTAGGGTACGCTTTCCTTCCCATCTTCCGATCCCCTTCCTCTTTGCCTCATCCTACCACCCTCACCCCCCACTTGTTGGTATATCTCACTTATAGCAAAAACATAACCGGTTTCTGGCAAGCTGATGTTCCCTAAGCTTCCTCCCCTCCCCCATCCTTTTTCTTCATACCTGCTTAGACTAGAGCTTTCTCTCCCTGTCTCCTTTCTCATTCTTTCATCTCTTCTCTCTTTTCCTATTCCTTTTCCCCTTTCTCTTTTCCTTTTACTATCTCTTCTCCCTCTCCCTATTTTTGTTGATAAGCAGCATGACATAGTGGGTAGACCTGGGCTATCCTGCCTCATACAAATTAGCTTTGTGACCTTGGGACAAATCATTTAAACCCTCAGTTTTCCTGTCTGTAAAATGAGGATAATTATTGCATCCATGGCTCATTTCCCAGCATTGTATAAAATTTATTTATATATTATATGTACACACATATACATGTACATATATACACATATCCATATATAAAATATACATATGTACATATGCATATACACATATACACACACACAGTGCTTTGAAGCCCCAAAGTGCTACAAAAATCTGAGCAATTTTTATTATTTATCTGTTTTCCCACCCCCAGCCTCCCAACCTAGTACCTGGAACATGGATTTTTCTCTCATGCGTCTTCTTGGATCCTTGTGTATCATCCCTTTGGCTTCTGGAAGTACTTTTTTTCCTTTTCTTTCTGCTGCTGAGTCCTTCCCTGTGGGGATGCCAAGGGGGCAGCTTTTTCTACTCTCACAAGGTGCACATTCTCACAAACTTCAGTGTTCATACTAGACCCATTGTTATTCCCTCTCCTACCATGTTTCTACCCAAAAAGTCTATTATCCAGAGGGCAGTCCTTCAGCTTCTGCCTTTAGGGGACAAGGGGGTTTCAGTCCTCTCCAGTTCCTAAGACTTCACAAGTCTTTGGACAAGTGATTTCCCCTTTCTACACTTGAATTTCCTCATCTGTAACATGAAGGTGTTGGGCTAGATGATTTGTAAGGTCTCTTTATAACTCTTACGTCTTATAATCATCCCTGACCCCTTTTCCCAACTGTGTACACATATAACCCACACCCCTTAGAATTTATAGGGGAAGGCAGTGTCTCATTTTGTTATTGTGGTTGATTGTTGGTTTGTTTCTGGTGGGGGGGTGGCAGGAATGGGTGTCAGTCAACTGACTCCAGTTGGGTCACTCTGTTGAGCTGCTTAATTAGACCTTTTAGCTCCTTGAAGCTCAGTATGAAAGAAAAGGACTTGTTTCTGGCCCCTTTTCTCCCAGGTCTTCTCTGTGAACTACACTGCCATCTTTCTGTTCCCGTTGGTCTCTCCTGCTGCTGTTTTCAGCACACTTAACAAACATTTCAGCCACTTTTGGTAGCGGATCACTTGAATGATTTCCAAGCTGGAGGAGAAAGGGAGGGGTGCCCCTCGATGCCAGTGAATGAAGAGGCCACATTCCCTCTACTGTCCCTGTTTACCATTTTCTGCTTCCTGCCACGCCAGCCTCACTCTTCTGCTTGTTGCCTTTGGGCGGGGCTTGGGGAGAGAGATGGGTGGGTGGTGAGTACTTCATGCTTAGTGGATGACTCCCCATGCCTGCCCTTTGCAGCACTGTGAATAATCATTTCTACACAGCCCCATATTTCATGGCTTCCAGCTACAGGCAGTTGGGTCTCAGTGGTTGAAGCATCAAATTTTTCTCACATGTGGCCTGGTTTTCAGGCTGACCTAAGTCAGCATTATTGAAGTCCTGCCTTCTCTGACACTCTCTCCATCCTTTAATGGTTTGTGTTATGCTGCAAGTGGAGAATTGTCTGTTGGATGTTTGTTGAATACTTTCATTGGCTTTATCAGAATGCAATAATATCAGGATCTCTTCTTCCATTTGTAGGGTTATTGATGCCAGTAGTTCTCAAGATGCGGTCCAGGGTCCCGGACTGGGGTCCCCCATACTGTTTCAGGGAATCATTGAAGTCAAAACTATTTTCATAATATTAATGTATTTTAGTTTCTAATATGGTAAATATTGATAAGAGTATAAAGGGGTCCTGAGACCAAAAAGTTTGAGAACCTCTGATCTAGACATAACAAGTGAACTGATAGTAGTTTGAGGTTTGAAGTGGTTATGGTGTATTAGTTACCCTTCACCGAAGGGTGCTTTGAGAGGATATTTTTTACTGTAGCCTTACTATTATTTCTGGCTAGATTATAATTTCCCCAGGGAATACGGCTTGAGAGAACGTCAATGTAAATCAAGCCTTTCCTCATGGCTTTTGAATTAACTCTTTGATCATATAGGATCTTGCATTTCTGCCTTTGGAAACATACACCATGTACTCCAGAAGTATGGAAGGTGATACGCTAACTTTGCTGAAGGGCCGTGTTTCAGCTTTTTGTGCTTTGGTATTCAGGATCCTCCGTCTGGCCTCAGCCTGTCTTGCTAGTCTTTTCTGCTGTTGTTTTGACCATACAGAAAGATGTGGTGTCCCTCAAACATGTCTATTTTTGTCGTTCAGTCATTTTTCAGTTGGGTCTGACTCTTTGTGACCCCATTTGGAGTTTTCTTGGCACACACACTGGAGGGGTTTGCCATTGTCTTCTCCAGCTCATTTTACAGATGAGGAAAGTGAGGCAAACAGGGTGAAGTGACTTGCCCAGGGTCACACAGCTAGTAAGTATCTGAGGCCAGATTTGAACTCAGGAAGTTGAGTCTTCCTGCCTCTATCCACCTCACCACTTAGCTGCCAATGTCTCATATGTTCCTACCTTAATTCAAGGTGATTGAACAAGCATTCATTAAACACCTACTGTGTGTAATGTTATTTGATGCTGGGCATATAAAGATAAAATAAGACATTAGACCTCCCCTGAAGGAGCCCACAATCTTAAAAAGCATTTATTGAGCAGCTACTGTGAGCAAAGTATCTATTCCTCAAAGATTAGTAAGATAAAGTTTCTTCCTTTAGGATAATAGCATAGTGCAGTAGAAAGAAGACTGGCCTGGGAATCTTAGCCCTTGAATGCTGGTCATGGTTTTGCACCTAATTCACTGTTGGGTCTTAAACAGATCAGTCCGTCCCCTTTGTAAATTGAAAGGGTTGGACTAGCTCATCACTTGTTCTTCTTGCTCTAAGATTCTGTGATTCTAATATGAAATATTAGGTTCAGCTCAAATTCTTCCTCTTGCATGAAGGCTTCCACATTTCTCTCTACTTTAAAGGAGCCAAAATTTTATTGCTGGAGGTATTCCCAGTGCTCCTTAAACTGTGGCTTTAGGGTCAAGACCCACAGTTTAAGAAGCACTGAAGGAGTCGAGAGTGGAAAAAGTTTTAAGAAGCCCCGTCCTATACTAATGTGGATCTCATCCCCTTTACTCAATCATAATTTGTTGTAGTCAGAAAAATTAATCACTAGGTAACAAATCTTTTGGGTGATGAGTCCCTCCAAATTTAGCTCTGCTGATGCCTAAGACCAATAGATCCATCACATAAGTTTTGTTACTAGGCTTGTATTCAGGTCTGCCCGAGCTATAAAACCTGCCAATCAATCTCCAGTCATTTGGAATACAAAGAAATGAACTAGTCCCTGTCTTCAGAAAGCCTAGATTCTCTTGGGGGAGAGAAAAATGTAAACATATGAGTATCTACAAAATAATTGCTACAAAGTAATTTTTTTTGGTGGTGTGAAGTACTAGCAATTGGGAGGATCATGTTGAAAGTCATGCCGTTGCTGAACTCCAAAGGAAGGTAGGGATCCTAAGAGGGATGGTGTGCAAAGGCATGGAGGGAGGAAATGGAATGTGAGTAATAATAACAGTAAGGCCAGTTTGGCTAGACCAAGAGTGTGTAAAGGGGAGTAATGTATTTTTTATTTTAAAAAAAGTTTATTTTTTAACATTCTTTTTTAAAAATGTTGAGTTCTGGGGCAGCCAGGTGGCGCAGTGAGTAGAGCACTGGCTTGGAGTCAGGAGGACCTGAGTTCAAATCCGGCCTCAGACACTTGACACGCTTACTAGCTGTGTGACCTTGGGCAAGTCACTGAACCCCAATTGCTTGGCCTTCCCCCCTGCAAAAAAAAAAAAAAAGAAAATGTTGAATTCTAAATTCCCTCCAGCCCCTTCCTTACCCATTGACAAGACAAGCAATATGATTGATAGCCATTATGCATGTGAAGTTATATGTATTTCCATATAAGCCATGTTGCCAAAAAAAGAAACCAAGAAAAATAGTCCCAGTTTATTATCATTAGAATATTGCAGTTATTACGTACAGTGTTCTCCTGGTTTTGTGTTGGTCATATAAATCTTCCCAGGTTTTTCTGAAATCATTTCTTACAGCACAGTAGCATTCTATCACAGCCATATACCACAATTTGTTCAGTCATTCCCCAATTGATGGGCGTCCTCTTGATTTTCATTTCTTTGCTACCACAAAAGGAGCTGCTATAAATATTTTGTACATACATGTCTTTTTCTTTTATTTTTTTGTTTTGATCTCTTTGGTATACAGACCTAGTAGCAGTATTGCTAGGTCAAAGTTATGCACAATTTTATAACTCTTTGAATATAGTTCAAATTGTTCTCTAGAATGATTCAACTAGTTTTTCACTCCATTGTCTTATGCAGTTCTGCTCACAATTCTTATCAATAGTGCATTAGTATATTATTTTTTCACAGCCCACCAGCATTTATTTCCCTTTTCTGTAATGTTAGCCGATCTGATGGGTTGAAGCAATACCTCAGAGTTGTTTTAATTTGCTTTTCTCTATTAGTGATTTAGAGCAGTTTTAAAAAATAATGTTGATAGCTTTGATTTCTTCTTCCGAAAACTACCTGTTCGTATCTTTTGACCATTAATTGGGAATGGCTCTTACTTTTCTAAATTTGGCTCAGCTCCCTATATGTTTGGGAAATGAGGCCTTTATCAGAGAAACTTAATGTAAAAAATTTCCCCCGGTTTCCTGATTTCCTTCTAAATTTTGCTACATTGATTTTGTTTGTGCAAAAGCTTTTTAATTTTATGTAATCAGAATTACTCATTTTACCTCTCACTAGTATCTATCTCTTGTTTGGTCATAGACTCTTAACTTATCCATAGATCTGACAAGTAATTTTTATCATGTTCCAAAGGAGGGTAATATTAATAAGGCTATAAAGGAAGGTTAGAGCCAAGGTGGGAAGATCTTTAAATGCCAAACAACAGAGCTTATATTTGATCCTAGAAGAATAGGGAGACATTATAGTTTACTGAGCAAGAGGAATGACATGGTATTTTAGAAATATCAGCTTGGCAGCTTTGGAGAAGAGAAAGACTTGGAACAGAAAGACCATTAGGAGAAGGTTAAGCTGTGGGCCTCATAGCCTTTAAGCAGCAAGGGGTTACTACCACTCCATGATGAGACATGGGAGGAAATCTTTATTGGAAATCATTAGTACTGACGTTTTTCCCTTGTCTGTTTATTTGTGTCTGTGTCATTCTTTCCTCTTCCCTGCTCCAAGATTATTTAGGACAGGGACCATTTCTTAATTATCTTTGTAGCAACTCTATTTCCTAGCATAGTTCTCTGAATATAGTATGCACTTAAATGATTGTTGAATAAGTGAATGAAAATAAAGCAGAGATTTCTTAACCTAGGGTCCATTTAAAAAATATTTTTTATTTTGCATTGGTTTCCTTTGTAATGCTATGTATTTTATTTTATGCACTGAAAAACATTATTCTTAGAAAAGATCCATATGCTCCACCAGACTGCCAAAGGAGTCCATAACCCAAAAATAATATCCTCATAGGGTTGTTGTGAGGACAGCACTTTACAAACTATTTTATAAATATGAGCTTGTATTAATGTAGTCAGTCCTTTACCCCCAACAACCCTGGATGTATATGATAATAATTTTTATCTCGGGTCTGAAAATATTTCTTGTCCACATTCTACCTATACCTGGGAATGGAATGCTTAAAAAATAAATAAATAAATTTTTATTGATATCTTTTTTTTTTTTTTACATCACCAGGATTTTTCCAAGTATCACTCCGTCCCACTTCCAGAAAGCCATCCCATGTAACAAACAATATTTTTCAAAGAAAAAGAGGAATGAGACAAAAAAGTCAGCAAAATCAATTAATACATCAAAAAAGTCTGAAAATACATGCAGCGTATCATATCCATGGACCTCCCACATCTGTAAAGGTGTGGTGGGGATGTCTTCTCATATCTTTTCTTTGGACCCAGACTTTTTCTTCGTGATTTTGCACTATCCACTTAAATTTTTTGTGGCTCTTTTTTTTTTTTTCATTTATGTTGTAGTCATTGTGTATACTGTTTTCTTGGCTCTGCTTACTTCATTCTGTACCAGATAGTATAAATTTTTTCATGCTTGTCTATCTTCATTATATTGTTTCTTGTGACACAGTAATGTTCTATTATATTTATGTACCATAATTTGTTTAGCCACTCCCCAATT
Source organism: Trichosurus vulpecula (assembly GCF_011100635.1). Lineage (NCBI taxonomy): Eukaryota > Metazoa > Chordata > Mammalia > Diprotodontia > Phalangeridae > Trichosurus > Trichosurus vulpecula. The sequence goes on along the minus strand of NC_050573.1, from coordinate 62,096,818 downwards.
AATGGGCATCTACTTTGTTTCCAATTCTTTGCTACCACAAAAAGTGCTGGTACAAGTATTTTGGTGCACATGGGAACTTTCTTCTTACTTATGACTTCTGTGGATTATAAGCCTAGTAGTAGATTCTCTGGGTCAAAGTATATGGACATTTTAATGACTTTATCTGCATAATTCTAAATTGCTTTTCAGAATGGTCATAATAAATTCACAGCTTCACCAACAATGCACTGTGTGCCTATTTTCCCATAGTCCTTCTAATACTACTATTCTGAATGGGACGATTTTAACAGCAGTGTGAGAAAAGGAGGTTGTTGTCTTTTGTGCTAGAAGAAACCCTATTGGTACCAAAGTGGAATGGGGATAGCAGCCTTTAAAAACAACCATCCTTTCTTGGATTTAAATTTGGAAACAGATGATTTTTTTGTTGTTGTCCCTGACTTCAAGACGGCATATTTCTTGGAAGTTTGGTCAGCTGTGGTTTTCTGCTTTAAGCAAGATAACAGTTAGGAAACAAAGATTCCCTGCTTCCTGTTAGGCCACTGGACTCGTGCTATCTCATTGAGGCGTGTGATATCTGGGCTGCATGTTTTCAGCTTGGAATCCTTGTCTTCTAGGACAGGCAAAGGCTGTTTCTGCACCAAAGCCTATTGTACTTCTTTCTGTGTGAGAGGAAGGTATGATTGTTACAAGAACTTGATTTATCCCAGCAACTCTTCTAGGTGCAGAGGATCAAATCTGGTTCTTTTACCTTTGTGATCATTTGTGGTGTAGAATCACAGGATCCCCAGGTTGGAAGAGCTAACTTGTACTTGAGCAGGGATCTCTTCCCCAGCATCCTTGACAGACTGGCATCTGGCCCACTCCTGAAGAACTCCAGTGATGGGGCTAACCCACAACCTCTCAAGGCAATCCATTTCACTTTGGGCCTGCTATCATTGTTAGGAAATTCATCCTTTCATGGTGCTGAAATTTGCCTAGAACTTCGACATACTACTCTGTCCAGCTAAATTCAGGAAACATTTATTAAGTGGCTACTATGTATAACACCTATACTTAGCTCTGGGGATGATAAAGAGGAAGACATGATCCCTGCTTTTAGGGAGCTCACAATATGTATACCATTAACTGTAAAGCAAAATAAACTATATATATAGTCTGTGTATGTATACATATATACACATACATACACACACATATGTATATGTGAGAAATAGATTGTTTTATGGAGTCCAAGAGAGAAAGGGTAATTTCCAACTTGGGGGATGAGGAAAAATTTCATGGAGTAGGAGGGCCTTGAAGGTTGGGCAGAGTTCCAAAGGTCTAATATAGAGGTGTGGAAGGGAGAGCATTATTACAGGTAAAGAAAACAACAGGAGCAAAGGCACAGGACTTTCTTGAGAAGGGCATGTAGGGGTCACAATGGATAGTTTAGTTTTGCTGTGGTGTGGCACGTAGAAGAGAGGCAAAGGGTGAGATCAGAGCAGAAGGTGTTCTCCCTACTTCTGAGAGGCAGATCAAGCCAAATAGCATTTAGTAAACATGTGCTTAGTGACAGGCACTGTACTAAGCAGTGGGCGTACAAAGGCCAAAACCAGTCCCTACTCTAAAGGAACTTGCAGTCTAATGAGGGAGACAACATGCAAATGACTGTATAGGAACAAGTCGCATGCAGGACAGATTGGAGGTGGTCTCAGTGGGAAGGTGCTAGGATTAAGGGAGACTGAGAAAGGCTTCTTGAAGAAGGTGGGATTTTGGCTGGGACTTGAAGGGAGCCAGAGAGAGCATTCCAGGCTTGGGTGATAGGGGAAAGGCATGGACTTGGGAGGGAGTGTCAGGATGGAGTATAGTATGGAAGGAATGGTAAGGAGGCCAGTAACACTGGATCATACAGGGTATGGAGGAGATTTTCTTAGAAGGGGTCAGGTTATGAAGGGCTTTAAAAACCACATAAATGTATTTATTTTTGCTCCTGGAAGTAATAGGGAGCCACTGGAGTTTATTGAATGGGGTGCGGGGGTCGCACTTATAGGTGAATAGGATGATGAGAGAAAGATGCTTGTGTTTAATTTTGGTTAAGAAATACAGCTCCTTTTGCCATATCCCTTGAAAGTTCTGCCTCCCTCCATTGTTTAGGATAGGACTTTTCCGACTTTGATGTTACTGAATTTCCCATATAGCTACCAGTGGTTTTTGTGGGAGCCCTTGCCTGAAAACAAATATTAATTACACACTGACAATCTCTGCTGAATGCCAGGCACCAGCCTCAGTCACCCTGCCATCCAGTATGACTTAACCGTTTGAATCGTTTTGGACGGAGCTCTAAACTAGAACCCATTTCTGTAGAGGGTATGGTGAGGGAGGTTGACTTTTTGCTCAGAGCCACCAAGACAATCGCCACCATTTCACAGTGTTAGAGATGCAGCAACTAGCAGTTATGAAAATGACTTTATCTGTCATTGTGGTGTGGTTGACAAGAGTGGACAGAACCTTGATGAGGGAAGGCTAAGCAGTAACCTACAGAAGTCATATGATCAGATGGTGGATTGGTGACAGATTGTAAACAGCATCCAAAGCACCTTTTGGCTTATCCTTCAGAAATCTTGGAGTTTTCTTGGGCCTGGTGGCAAAACTTAGAGACTACCCCTTGGATCTTGTGCAATAACCCTGCTAAGCATTTGGTTCTCTCAGTATGCTGTAACAGTCAAGTGGCAGTAATCCTCAAGCAGCAAAGACGGTTTTGTCTCTCCTGGTTGTCACTGGCTTATCAGTATCATCACTTGGGCTCCTGCTGGATCCGTGTTTAAGTATCCCTCCATTATCATATCTCTGGCATGCTATAGATGGAGAGAAGATCATCTCTTTCCTGGGCCTCAGTTGTACTTGGTCTTGGCTTCATCTTCTGGTCCCTTTTTCTCTTAAAACCTAACTCTTGGCAAGGTATCTTACACATAGTCGATGTTTAAACAATGCTTATACAGTTGAATATGCCCCCAAGCCTTCTTCCCGTGCCCATTATTCCTGGCTTTGGGCTAGAAGAGCCATAAGAATTGTAATGAGAAAAGCACCAGTTTAGCCTCTGCCACGTAAAACTGTGACTTTAGGTAAGTAATTTTACCTCCCTGGATCTCTGTTTGTTCATATTTTTAATAAAGGATAATGATGCTTATTCCATCTGTCTTCTAGCTTTCGCGAGGGTCAATAAAGATTATATGTGCAAAGTGCTTTCTACCTGAAAAGGGCTACGGAAATGTGAATATTTATTGTTACCAAGATTCTCTTCCCATGGGGCCTGTTGTTTTGGCCTCCTACCTAGAAGCTTGGTTTCCCTTTCAGACTTGATGCCTTGATTCCAGTACAGATGGTAGGATTTAACTGAGTGTACCTAACAACCTAATGGAGTTCCTACTGTCATTGTGAGTGAGCATCTGACCTCCAGACCTCTTATGCTTGTTCTGGAAGAAGGCCCATTTTAAGGCCTCACTAGGGACCACTGGTGGTGTTTGAAATGTTTAGTGGATAATGTTTCCCCTCATGTGCCCTGTGCTGGAGACTTTTCTGAGCTCCCACTGGTGGCCCTGCCTCCTGGACACCATGGTCAGGGATCTTGGCTCTTTCTACCTTAAAGGATCTTGTATCATGGGAATACAAAGACCCAGACAATAGTCCCAGCCCTGTCACCCACAGGGCCCTATGACCCTGAACAAATCACTTCCCCCTTTTTGGGGTCTCCCTTTTATCATCTTGAGGGTGGGGTAAAAAGGACACTCGGCCTGTCTCCAACACTGACTGGCTCTGTTATCCTGGGCAAGTCATCTTACCTCTCTGATCCCTTCTCTAAAATGGGGGTAATAATACTTATTCTACCCCAGGTCACAGGAAGGTGATAGTGAGGAAAGTGTGCTATAAACCTTAACCTTAAATACATACATACACACGTATACATATACACATACGCATACACACGCACACACACACACACATACACACACACACTCTTAAATGATCTGCAGAGTCCCTTTTAGGTTTCGTTTCTAGGTCTCTCAGTTGTAGATGAAGCTAAATTGTGAACCAGCTAGCTTTCTTTGTAGTCACTTGAGAACCTGCTTTGCCCTGTCCTGAGAGTGTTTTCAAAGCAGCTGAATATCTATTTGAGAATTGCTGGTCCAAAGGAAAGAGCTTTGGCTTATGAGCCAAAGAACCAGGTTTCAGACCCCAGCTCTGCTGCTTACAGAGAGGGGGAGTGATTGACCCGTGGCCACAGAGGTTGTTGTCTCCTTTCTGCAGGTGAGGAAACTGAAAGGTTGGATAATTTGCCCAGGGGTCTCACAGCTAGTGCATTTGAGGTCTGCAGGATAGAAATTCAAGTTTTCCTGGCTCCAAATGCAGCTTTCCATCCATTGTGCAACTTAGTTGCTACTAGTGGTAGTAGAGTTAGCTAAGAGGAGAATGAAGTCTCTTTTTAGAGTAGTGCCAGAGCTGAAATGAGAACTTGGCTCTTGCATCTCCACCTGTTTTGCAAAGTTCCAGATCTGTGTTTGTCACAGTGTGTCCACTGGACATCATTGAGAAGATGCTGGTTTGTCCCTTATGATTGGATGCTGATCAGAGATCATTCAGTTGCACATATCTTGGTCTCTCATTTTTTCCAAGGCCACCTTCTCTAAGGATGACCTGTAGCTGGTCAGCAAGGGTGACTTCCTGCTAACTCTTCTTGGCTGCCCTTTACCTCGTCTCTCTCACAGCAGACTTTCTTCTCTCCTTTGGAAGCTGTCCAGCATTCTCAGAGCAGGAAACTTTCTCCTTTTTTCCTACAAAGGCAAGGAAATACAATTTTCAGCTGGCTTTTGGAGCTGGAAAAAGCAGTTGCAGAAGACTGTCTCAAGCATGTAAGCTCTTTCAGCAGCCTAGTTCCCGAGTTCCTGTTGTTAAGAGCATTTGTTAGGGAGATGACTATTGGTATAGAAGGGGGTAATTCCTAAAAACTTATGATTTGGAACTAGAAGAGGCCTTGGAGATCACTATTCAAAACCCTTTTATAGGTGAGAACCCAGAGTGAGAGCCCAGGGAAGCTAGGTGACTTGTTCAGGGTCACCGAGGAAGTCAGGAACAGAGCCAGAATTTGAACCCAGGTCCTGTGCCCTTTCCACAGCCCTGTACTATTTCTCAGAACTTTCACTGAAATGCTGTTCAGATTCTTCTTGTTGGTCCAGAGGTGTTTCTGGGTCCTCTGAAGTCTATGCCAACAGAGGCAGGATGTACCGCATCAGAAAGACTTGGTGACCAAGAATATACCTGTTGTCAGAGGACTGGTTTAACTAATAGTTAAGTGTGGAGAGGCTCATCACTAGAAGGTCAGCATTTATTTTAGCCGCAACAACTTAGTGTTGTCAACACCAGTGAAACCATGGCTTCTTCAACTGATCCAAGTATAGATGAGTGTTGTTACCAAATGGGGGTTAAGAACCCCAGTGTGGTCTTTTGATCCCACTGTGGGACTTGGACAGCCTGAGGACTGCCAGTGGGCTTAGCACACATCCTGAGGGTATAAACAGAGGGAGAATTGAAATAATAACTTTTCTGTAGCACTGGACAGTTTACAAAGCACTTTGCTTACAATCATCCTTTGAGGCAGGCAATACAGGTTATTATCCCCAGTTTATAGCCCTGAGAGGTAAAGTGATTAGTGGTTGTTTCAACAATCCAGGTAGCAGCTACTGTGGGGGTGTAAGATCCACCCACAGCTAGCACCCAGAAAGCTGCCAACAGCACAGGTTCTTTTGATCTGCTTCACTAAGGAAAGCAAGGTGAAGGGGTTGGTAAGCTTACTTTAATTCAGCATACAAATATCATTCACTTAGTTCAGGGGAAAAAGGCAGCACACTGAACTTCAGAGCAGAATACAAACAAATTACAAACATCAACAGACAGACCAAATACAGATTCATAGTTACCAACATCTAGGTTCAGCCCGGGAGCTCAGAACAAGGGCTGGCCCAGAGTCACACGCCACCACTGCTGTGGGTAAGAGCTCCAAAGAAGAGAACGCCAACCCCTGGTTTTATATCTTTTTCAGGGTCAGGGGTGAGTCACACATGCGACTCACCCACGTGGCCTGAAATTGTCACAAAGAGGTGACTTAAACCCACGTGGTCTAAGAGCCTCAAACTCATTTGTAAACTAGGCCCTCTCCTGAGTTAGCCCCACCTTAGTTACCAATCCACACCCACATAGGTTTTACACCTAATAGGGGTTTGGGCCTGGGGCTTAGCACCTAGTAAGGCTCAATGAAATACACTGAATTAATCAAAGGAAACAAACCAAACTCTTCAAGGGCACTTGTTGAACGAAGTGCTAAGGAGCCCATTTTGCTTACCAACACAGTGGTGGAGGCAGGTCTTGTACTCAGGGCTTAGAACTTGGGTCCTACATTCTTTCTGATAGGAAAGGAGAAGGGAGAGGGGAAAAAAGAGGTAGGAAAAGATGGGGATGGGAAGGAAAAAACAAGAGGTACCTGTGATTGGGAGCTGGGGAGAAAGAACCTTGAGCAGTTTTAGCTCATACCTGCCCTGTTGTCTCTGGCCTTTTCCCACCTGTGAATCTTCCATGGTGATCTTGGTCAACCCTGTTCTTGGTGCACATGACTTTTTTTTGATGAGGGTGGGAGGAGAGAACAGTTGATGGGAAGGCCAATCAGTGTGCCCTTTGGGATCTGTTCTCATGGAAAGATTCCAGGCCAATAAGGAGCCTTTCTTTTCTCCCTTCCTCTCTGGCCACATTGTCTGAAGGGTCCTGAGTGGTGGAGAGCCTACAGGAACCTGAGGGGTGGAATAGTCATGAGGTGATCTTGCTTATCACACATATTAAAGGACAGCATTGAATCTTCACCTGCATGACCCCCATTTCGAGGCCCTGGAGGTCATCCTCTACTTTGGTTGGGCTACTCTGTTTGCTGGCTAGTCTGTCCATTGTCTTTTACTGATGCTACAGGATCTCTTCTTGTATCTTTTCCAGGCAGATTTTTTGAAGGGATTACCGGTCTACAACAAAAGCAATTTTAGTAGATTTCATGCTGATTCTGTGTGCAAAGCCTCGGTGAGTAGAGTTGGTTGTTTTTTTTTATAATTAATTTATGTTTAGTTTTCAACATTCACTTCCATAAGATTTTGAGTTTTAAATTTTCTCCCCCCTCCCCAAGATGGCATGCAATCTGGTATAGGCTGTACTTATAATTCATATTAAACCTATTTTCACGTTAGTCATGATATAAAGAAGATTTAGAACCAATGGAAAAAACCACGAGAAAGAAGAAACAAAACAGCAAAAGAAAAAGAGAGCAAATGGTATGCTTGCATTTGTATTCAGACTCCAAAGTTCTTTCTCTTTATGTGGATAGCATTTTCCCTTGTGAGTCTTTTGGAGTTGTCTTAGATCCTTGCATTGCTGAGAAGAGCTATGTCGCTGTTACTTTGTATAATGTTCTCCTGGTTCTCCTCACTTCACTCAGCATTAGTTCATAAGTCTTTCCAGGTTTTTCTGAAGTCTACCTGCTCATCATTTCCCATAGTACAATACTATTCCATCATAATCACATACCACAACTTGTTCAGCCATTCCCCAGTTGATGGGCATCCCCTCAATTTCCAATTCTTGGCTACCACAAAAAGAGCTGCTATAAATATTTTTGTACATGTGGGTCCTTTCCCTGTTTTTATGATCTCTTTGGGATACAGACCTAGAGGTGGTAATGCTTCCAAATTGCTCTCCAGAATGGTTGGATCAATAGTGAGTAGAGTTTTGAAGGGTGGGGAGGTGTTCCTAGAGATTTTGTGGAGTGAGGCACTTTGATGGGGTAAGGTGTCCCTTGCCGTGAGCCCCTTCTCTTGCCAGAGGGACTTTGGAGTGTGGACAGAATTGGCTCAGGGGATGGAGGAGCCCTGCAGGGAACAGTGGAGGGCATACGGTTCAGGTGTAGTATTGGTTAATTGTAGCTTATGCATTGTATAGTGTGTTTTCCCCACCTAAAGCAAAGACGCAGCACTGTGGAGGGGGAAGGACACTTGCCTGAGGGTCGAAAGAGCTAGCTTCAGTCCCAGCTTGGACATGGACCCTCAGAGTGTGTCTTGGGGCAAACATTTTTTCACTCAGAACTTGTTTTCCCTTCTGTAAATTGAGGAATTGAACTAGATGATAATTAAGGTGTTTTTTAACCCTAATATTTTATAAACCTCTATAATGACCTCCTGACTATCTTAATTCCAAGCTTCTAAATTTTGATGCATTACATTCTGCCTCAGTAACACATGGGTGCTAACCTGAATGGAGTGGTTCAGGGAAGGGGAAGGACATGGGAATTCCTCATCACCACATGGTTCCTAATCTCCTTCTTTCCAATTCTCCTACAGAACAGACGGCCATCAGTCTATCTTCCTACAAGAGAATATCCATCAGAACAGAGTAAGTGAAGTTGCTTTCTTGGGCTGTTGTGCTTAGATGCCAAGTGGGTATTTGGGCCTAATAGCCCAGGACTTTAGAAGGAGAGCATCCTCCCTCTGCCCAGGAGAAGGATGCTGGCATATCAGCTCAGGTCTTGTTAAGGAAGGCCAGGCCCAGGCCAGCCAGAGGCTGTGGCCCAGAGTGATTTGGAAGGAGTAAGTTGTCTTTGAGCAGCTGAGGCCAGGGAAGAGGGCCTTACAGATCTCTGCCTTGCTGTTGTCCCCATTTATAGCAGCCTAGCTTCCCTAGCTCTGAATTCTCTGGTCAGATCATCTGGTGCCAACCCTCACTCCTTCCATTTGCTGAAGAGGGTGCTATTGCCTTGGTTAATTAAGCCTTGTTAATTCATACCCTCTCACTTGGGAAATTTTAACATTTGGGACATGACTAGGTGGAGGTTTGCCAATCTATGAAGAAAGGAGTTTGCTGAATAAGAGTATAGTGAAGAGTGTGTGTAGTAAAAACAAAACAAAAAACCACTGGATGTCACGTCAGAAAATCTGGGTTCAAGTCCAGATCCTGTTGCTGCATCTCCCCTCCACCCCCAAACCTCATGTGACTCTTAAGAAAGTCAACCAACAAATGCCACTTTCGTTTTCTTATCTCTAAATGGGGATAATAATGCTTGCAACACTATCTCATAGGGTGATTTTGAGACGGTGTTTTGTAAACTGTAAAACACCATGTAAATATGAGCTACAATTTATAATAGTAAGAGCAACAGCAGTGATCAGATCTGCAGAATGACTCGGCTCTCTGAGCTTCTGCCCACAGAGCACCTAGCTGAGACAGCCTCTTATCTGGCCCCACTGTCTGTCATCGAGCATCACTGATGGGAAAGCTTTTGTAACTGTTCTCCTCAGGACCATGCAGGGGCCTTATAAAGTATGGCTGGAGGAAGGACCCCACTGGTGGGATGATAGCTCTTGGGAGTTTTCAGTTAATCATGTAAATAGAACTTTAGCCTGGTGGTGGTTTGGCCCACTTGGGCAGCAAACTTTTTAAATTCCTCAAGCATTTAAGATACCCCCATGAAAACATTGATCTGCTCATTAGAAATCATTCTTAACACAGAATAGATCGATCTCCAAAGGACCTGGCAGAGTGCCAGGAAGTACTTTGTTCGCCTTGTGTCCTGAAGGAATCTAGATCTAAGCTGGAAGGGACCACCTATCCAGCCCCTTCGTTGAACAGAAAAGGAAACTGAGGGTCAGAGGGGAAGAGGCAGAGCACTGTACTTTAAAATATTTTATAAGAAGACCCCCCATCTTGGCTGCTGGTTGCTAGAGCTCATTGTAACATGCCACTGAAACACCAGGTTACCTAAATATGGAGAGCAGGGCTTTCTGGTTATCAGAAAAATTAAGTCATATTAAAACGTACTTGTTGCATCCTCCCCCCACCCCCACGACACGTACATGTGCTGCATCCTAGACGTCATAGGGCGATTGAAAATGAAGCTCTATTACAAACTGCTCCTTTCTGTTTGTGTCTCTCTCTGCCCCTCCAGTTATCGTAACAGAAAAGACAAACATTCTTTTACGTTACCTTCATCAGCAATGGGACAAAAAGGTAAGTGCTTAAATGCTGCAGCTTAGGGAAACCACCTCTCCTTGCAGAGATAGCAATATTCAGGTGGGAATGATGGAAGTCCCTCCAGAGGCAGACTGTCATTTTTTTCAATCAGACACCCAACCAACAAGCCTTTTCAGGTACCCACTAGGTGCCAGACACTGTTAGGTGCCGGGCGTACAAACCCAAGAAAGTGACTTGATCGTTCTTAGGCATCAGGGATCATGATCCTTGTTGAAGTCAGTCAGGTCAGCTTCATCTTGGATGCCCAGCAGATGGCCTGGCTTAGAGACCAAGAGCGCCCTCTACAGTTCCTTGTGGCCTCCTGAATGCCATGTGGAGGGAAGCAGTACCTAGCGTAGGCCAGTGTTTCCCACTCCTTGGTATTCTGGGAGAGCAGAGAATGTCGGCTGAGGGACCGGCCAATCAAGCAGCTAAATTGCCTCATGGTGTAGATGGACCTGAAGGCTAAAAGCAGAAATGTTTACCAGAGTTGGTGAAGGAGCCATCGGCACTGCTGGATCTAGCGCCCGGGCCTCCTCATCGCCGGGTCAGGGCTCTTTAAAAAAAAGGTTTCTTGACCGGTTTTTGTTCTGCACCAGTCAGTTAGACACCTGTTCCCTTCCCCCACCTCTCCATCTGAACCCTCCCTTGGAACCAAAAAAACAGCTAAGCAAAACTAATTGCCACAGTGACTATGTCAGATGGTCTGTGGAGCATTCCACTCCATGGACAGACCTTGTCTTCCCTCCTCCCATGCTGACAGGAGGAAAGAAGTGGCTTTTAGTATCTGTCTTCTGGGATTCGTGCATGTTTCATATGTTTCATATGAGTGTGAATGTTTGTGTACCTGCAGGTATGCACAAGGGTGTGAGAAACCCTCATCCTTAATCTCCATCCATGCTTGCAGTGCCCCTGAGTAGATTTGTCTTGTCTTTCTGCAGGCTCAGGTGCATGTGAGCTGCACGTGCATGAGTGCATACACCGACATACGACTCACTGGAGCTCTCTTACAAATTCTGTCAGATACCTCTAAAAAAGTGAATCTGAGCAGATTTGAGAGAGCTAGAAGCCACTAGGAGACTAAGTGTGGTGTATTTCCAGCCCAGGAAGTCCACAGGGTTGATGGGATGGATCAGCAGGCTGGGAGAGCTTCCGGCACATGGAATTGCACCTGACCACACACACACATATACACATACTTACACACTCACTCACTCATTCACTCACAGCCTCTTCCCCTCCCAGTCTCTTGTTGTGGCCATCCCATCTCCCCGAGCATTTGGGGGGCCCTGGGAACACGCAGGATATTCTGCTATACAAGACAAGTGATTGTGAAGTCCCTTCAGGAGAGGACCTGGGTTGTCACAGAATCTTAGAGCCTCTTCTCTCATTCGGGGAGCTCTTCCACAGCATTCCTGAGAGGGGGCATTCTGCCTTTGCTTGAACCCTTAGACCTCTAGTGAGAAGGAGCTTACTATCCAAAGAAGCGGCCCATTTTTCGTTCTTGGGCCGGTAGTTCTGGCTTAGCCTACATCTGCTTCCTTGTCACTCCAGCTCATTTTATTCTCAGGGATCGAGCAGAACAAGACTCATCTTTTTTCCACATTCAAAGGCCCTTCAAATGCTTGAAGACAGTTATCCTGTTCCCCCCAGGTCTTGTCATTTTCAGATTCACCATCCCTAATTTCTTTAACCAGTATGGCATAGTTTCTAATAAATCCATGAACAAGCATTTCTTAAGCACTTACTGTATATTAGGCACTGTGCTAGTTGTTGGAGATACAAATACAAAAAAAGAAACAACTCTTGGAGACATAAATATGTAGGTACAGTATACAGAAAACAATAGATACAAAATAGATCTGAGGTCCTTCCTCAGGGAGGGAGGGAGGACACTAGAATCTGGTGCAGTCAAGAGATGCTCCTAGGAGTGCTTATGCTGTGCCTTGAAGGAAGCCGGGGAGAGCATGCCAGGCAGGAGGCACAGCCAGTGCAAAGGCACAGACAGAGGAGATGAAGGGCTCTGTGTGAGCAACAGCAAGAAAGCCAGTTCGGTCAGGCCAGGAGTAGCATAGGATGAAGGTGGGAAGGTTGGGTCCAGATGGTGAAATGTTTTTAAAAGCCAAGCAGAGACATTTCTCTTTGGTCCCAGAGACAATAAGGAACCACTATAGTTAGTTGAGTAATGGAGTGACATAGTCAGATCACTTAGGCAGCTCTGGGGAGGATGGATTGGAGCAGAGAGAGAGACCTGAGGCCAGGAGACCAATTGGGAAACGTGTGCAATAGTCTAGGCAGGAAGGATGAAGGCAGTGTGAGAGGGGAGAAGGGGTCGGATCTAACATCCGTGGAGTTAGACAAGGCTATGTGGATCTGCTCCAGCTTGTGAGCCTTCCTGCAAGGTGGTGCTGAGAAGAATCACATTTATTTTTATTTGGAAGGTCATTTTCAGGCTGGCCAAGTGCTTTCTGTATGTGGCCACATACTCAGGTATATCACATTGTGCCACCCACTGTAGAATGACCCTTCCAAGCTAAGTCAGGTTCCATTAGAACATTGGTTCAGTCTCATTGTACCAGTAGCCCGGGACAGTCTCCCTGGCTCAGATTCCACCTCTCTGTTACCACTTCTGCTGCTGTCTGTTGTCATTCCTGGTGCCCAGCTTGTGGCCAGTGTCCACATATAGCTGTACAAATGCAGGAGGGAGGTTTGGCTAGACAGCAGTGTGTGTGTGTGTGTCTGTGTCTGTGTGATGTAGCAGCAGACAAACAGAGCTGCTTAGGTCTTAGGTTGCTTTTATAGAGGTGTAGTCTCCAGAATAAAGGAAATGATCAGATCACTTTGCTCTGATCTGTTTAGGCCACAGTTTGAAGTATTATTTTCATTTCTATGTACCAAGATTTAGGAAGAATATTTACAAACTTGAACATGCAAGTGAGTATGACCAAGACAGTCAAGGCCCTAAAAATCATGTCTGGAGAGGTGTTTGAAGGAACTGAGGATTCAGTTACCTATATGAGGTTCTATATTATTTAATAGAAGATATATTCTATATTATTGTTATGGTGTCCTCAAAGGATGCCATGGAAAAGGGCAATTCAAAGAAGAACTTCCTAAGTTGTGGGATGGAATGACTCAGGAGCTGAGCGCCCAGCCCCAGTACTGAAGGGCAGCCTTGGGGTTTGTGGGGCTCAGGCTGCTCTGGTTTGCCCCCTACTTTAAAGAGGAGCAGGGAAGTGACTTTACCAAGGCTTTCCATCAGTTTGTTAGGTTAACACCAAGTGCTCTCAGGAAGGGAGCAATGCCTACTCCCAGGGTGCTTACCTTTAAACAAGGGGGAGAGTTGTTAGCATTTACAAAATGCTTCCAGGATGGCTGCTATCTCATATGATCCTCACAGCCCATGAGGGAGATGAAGAAACTGAGACCAAGAGAGGTTAATTGACTTGCCCTGGGTCACCCAGCTCGTATCTGAGGCAGGATTTGGCTCCAAGTCCAGGGCTGAGCCCATCATGCCTTCTAGTTGATACATTCTATTGAAATAACATGTTAGGGGTAGAGCCAAGATAGCATAGTGAAAACAGGGACTCACTGGAGCTCTCTTACAAATTCTGTCAGATACCTCTAAAAAAGTGAATCTGAGCAGATTTGAGAGAGGTAGAAGCCACTAGGAGACTAAGTGTGGTGTATTTCCAGCCCAGGAAGTCCACAGGGTTGATGGGATGGATCAGCAGGCTGGGAGAGCTTCCGGCACATGGAATTGCACTCGACCACACTAGAGCAGGAGCAGTAGTGGAACCCAGCCAGCAGACCGGGCTAGGAGAGCACTGAGCACTTAGAACTAAACCATACCGGAGCAGGAGCAGGTCTGGGGCTGAATCGCCAGCTGTGGTGGTGATCCCCAGGCCTCTCAGCCCCAGGACAGGAGTCAGTTGAAGCTAGGTGAGACAGAAGTGCAGAGCTTGTGGCTGAGGCAGCAGCTACTCCTGAGGCTTTCAGCCCATAGTCTAAAGGTTTGAAACTCACCTTTTGAACTTCTGGGAGCCATGATGACCAAGTAAAACATAGGTGCTCTCATCCCTCCCTTCCTCACCCAGAGAATACTGCCCTTGCGAAAAACTCTGGAATAGAGGAGACAGAAGTGGGGGTTCAGCAGTCTTTTAGGTCTGGAGCCTGGGCGATGCCCCCGCCCCCTGCCAGTGCTGGCAAAAGGAGACCAGTGAAGGAAGGGAGGCATCCCAGCAGGCCTTACCTTAGCAGACCAGTGGGCGTTCCTGAGCCCCAGGGGGGTGGAGCCGGCAAGTGCCAAAACACCAGGACCTTCACACAGCCAGGGGAAGTGGCAGACACCAGCGCAGACCTATGGCTGAGACCACCCATGCTATATAGTGCAGCCCTAGGAGAAAAGGAGACTTCCAGCAGCCAGACCACTCCTCCCCCACACCTCACACTGTGACCCCCTGGGAAACTCAGAAAGACTTCACTGGGCCTTGATCCTTGGCACACACCAGCCAGCTTCAGCTCAGCACCAGGTGAGGGGCAGCATTATATAGCCTCTAGCTGACAAAACCAGAGGCCACAGCACACAAAGCCAGTAACCAGGCCCCCAGTTTACAGCACAAGAAACTTGGGACAGAGCCCCCTGTACCCCAGAAGCAGAGATCCGCTTTAAAAGCCAGGAAAATGTCATCCACCATGAAGAAACAATCCAGAAATACAGGGAAGATCAAAATATGAATTCAGAAAAGGACAGCATTGACACTATACCCACATCTGAAACCTCAAAAAGGAATATGAACTTGTCTCAAGCCCAAAAAGCATTCCTGGGAGAGCTCAAGGAGGACTTTAAAAGCCAAATTAGAGAGGTAAAAGGGAAAAAAAATTCACTGATGAGACAACATGTTTATGTTTTTTATGTATTGTATGTTTATAGAAATTGATACAAATATATGTTTATACAAAATGAATCCAAGTTGGGCGTTTTGTGGATGGGGGATGGCTCTAGCAGTTGACTGGATTAGGAAAGTCTTCATGAGTAAGGTGGTGTTTGAGCTGATCTCTGTGAGCTTGGGGTTCTGAGCAACCAAGGTGAGGGAGGAGGGCCTTCCAGGTATGGGGGCCAGCTTGTGCATAAACAAGTATGGACCCAGGACATCAAGTGGCCGTCATTTGTGTGAAGCAGCAGGGGCTGCTTTGACTGAACTCAAGACTGGGTGGGGGTCAGGGGGAAGGCGGTGAGGACAAGAGGTTAGAGCCAGATTGTGAAGGACATTTGCCCAGCTAAGGAGTTTCTTAAAGTATCTGCTCATAGACCTGCCAGGGAGTCACTGAAGTTTATTTAGCAGAAGAGTGCTTTAGGGAGGTAGGTGGATAGGGAGTAGTAGAACCAGGATTTGAACCCAGATCCTTTAACTCCCAAGTCCAGGGCTCGTTCTACCATTACCTTTCAGAGATTTCTCCTGAGTCAGCATTGGTCTCATTTCCCTCTGAGATCCCTTCCAACTAGGGTTCTCTGATCGCATTGGCTCTGCTTGGAGTGTTGGACGTCGTTTGGTGAGGTGCTGTAATTTCATACTGTCCCGGCCTTTTCTGACTCCTGACTCTCAGATGTAAATAGTCTCCTTAGCTGAGCCTTCTGGCCAATGCAAAGGTCGCTCTTCTGTGCCAGGGGCATCCAGGCCAGTTAAATCCCTCTCTGCCTCACCTGCCCTTGTTTGCAGCCATCCAAGATTGCAGAAAGAGTACATGCTTAAAATTGCCTCACCTTTGCAAACCTGGCAGCCCAGACAGCACTGGAGGTTTGCCTGCCCCCTGCCTTCTTTTCCTCACTCTCCCTAGTAGATTGAAGGGGGCTGGGTATGGGGGGGGGGGGGAGTTGAAAAAAACCATCCTTTTAGCTTCCAGCCTGTGTTCCAGGAAAAGGAGGCAGGGCTGGTTGAAGTTAGTAAATCAAGTGTGAAGCACAGCAGGCCCGGACTGGGTTTGCCTTTGGCTTTACTCTTGGTAGGTAAATAACAGCCCAGTCCTGCATTAACCCTCTGGCAGCCTTAGGGGAGTAGAAAGGACCAGGGCTGTGAGTTGGCAGACTTCAACATCAATAAACCTTCATTGTAAGTGTGCACTTTTTTAGGTCCTGTTTTAGGCTCCAAGGAACAGAGAGATAAGGCACTCTGGTCGTAACAACTCACATTTTTATAGCCCTTAAAGGCTCTCTTGTGCCTGAGTAAAGACAGCCTGGCTACCTCTTAGGGTTGTTGGGAGGAAAGTGAAAGGGCTTTGTCTTGGCTCAGCCGTTCTTCTGCAGTCCAGCTTCTCGGATTGCCTGTTCTGTGAGGGGAAGGGGCCAGATGTAATCACTACAGGCCTTTGGCCTTTGACACTGATTCTGAAACCCTCTTACGAGGAAGGCCAGCAGAGTATTGTGCATCCCACTAGATGGCCTGTGGGGAAGCTCTAGATTGGGGGATGGGGAGATGGATTCTCCAAAGACTAAAGAATCATCTTGTAGTAATTGCTCAGGCTGAATGCTTCAGTTGATTATACAAGGATTGCCTCGTAAAGGGATAGGTAAAAATGGAACTGTGCCTGAGCTCTTCCTTATCGTCATAGCTAGCATTTATGTAACGCCTTTACATAAATTATCTCACATTTCCCTCACAACGACCCTGAGAAGTAAATACTACTGTCTGGAAACTGAGGCAAAAAGAGGTCTTCGCAGTGTTTGAGCCTGAATTTGCACTCATTTCATCCCAACTCTTGCTCTATACACTGGATCACCAGCTGCCCCAGTTCTTTTCTTTATCCATCGCATACCATTTAACCTCAACTTACCTCCCCAGACTTGTTATCGACGCCCTGCCCTCCCCAGAAAAGCCCACCTAGCCCCCTGAATCACCAGGATAACTCAGTATGCAAACCTGTTGGGGCCAGGATGTGGGGTCCTTCTCCCCTCCCTGCTTCCCTCACTGGGGTCATAAGACTGCTTGTTTTTCCCTCTCATAGTAGAGAAGGTTTTGGAATCAGAAGGCCAGGTTTTTCATCCTGATTCTACCCTTTGCTAACTGTGTGACTCTGGACAAGTCACTTCATCTCTGAGCCTCAATTTCTGGTGTAAAATGGGAGCAGTACTTGCCTCCCTGAGGCTGTTGTGAAGCTTAGGTGAGATCATGTGCACAGGGTGCTTGGAGAACGGGACACCACCCTAGCCCTAGAGAGGCGAGAACGTTGCCCTCCGAGCACAGCTCTGCCTCTAATTTTAGCTGTTTGACCTTGGACAAATCAATTAGCCTTGGTTTCCTCTTCTGTAAAGTAATACCTTATCTGCCTGGACAAGTTGCTATCTTAAAGTCCCTTCTGTGTCCCAAAGATCTAAGATTTCTGAAGTCAGGAATGTGATCCCTGTGAAGGGATTTGTTATTCTGTTACACTGAAAAAACTTGTAGGTGTCTAGATTATCCGGGCTGACCTTGCTCTGGCATTCCTGCCAGATGTTGTTTGGCCTCTGTCCTGGACAGCCCGAGCGCTGTCATTCTACTGTCCCTGGGTGTCTCACTTCATTTCCTCATCTCACATGCTTCGTGCTGCTCTTCTTGGTGTGGGGCTTTGTACTATTATTCATTGTAACTGACGTTAAGCACCTGCTGTGTGCAAAGTCCTGTATTAGGCTTAGCTTAGACAGCCATTACCCTGTGGAATTCACAGTCTGGGGAGTGGGGGCTGGGGAGACATAACCCTTAAAGAAAGTCATGAAGCATTGTTCATGTGCCAGGAGTCATGAGGGCCTCCTGGAGGAAGTGACGTTAGAAATGGGTGCTATAGGAGGAGTGAGGTTAGGGTTAGCATGAGCCAGAGGAGAGCCCTGCACATGCTTGGGGGACAGAGTGGGAACCAGTTCAATTGGAGCTTTGTGGGTGTAGTGATGAGAAAGACCTTAAAATGTAATCATGGCCAGTAAAGCAAACCAGGAGCTCAGAGGGGACCTAGGAACTAACCCATACAGACTACTTTTCTTTAGCAGGGAAAACTGAAGTCCAGGGAGGGAAAAATGACCGACAGGATTATAGAACTTAGAGCCAAACAAGTCCTTCGGGATTGTCTTCTGTAGCCCCTTCATTTAAGAGGTGAAGAGGGAAGTCCCTGCCTGAGGCCAAGCATTACATGAGGGCTAAAGTCCAGAACTGAGCTGGGCAAGTCTCCTGACTTGGTTGTTGTTAACTAGTCTCTCCCCCAGGCTTTTGTTCTCAGACTTCACTGGGTGAACTGGGACTCCATTGGGCAGGGGTAGTGGAGTGGTTGCTGTACTGATGGGCTAGCAGGCCTCTGACATTAAGGGGAGGGCCATCTTTTCTGCAGCGGTCCAGGGGAGGGATAAGTGGTAGGCCTACAAGGACCATGGGATTAGGGCTGGCCATTGTTTCCCTCCAGTCTTCTCACTTTACAGATGAACCTGAGGCCCAGGGTCACCAGCTGCTCACTTATTCCTCTCTTTCTCCCACCCAGAATGCTGCAAAGAAGAGAGACCAGGAACAAGTAGAACTAGAAGGTGAGAGTTCAGCGCCCCCCCGAAAAATTGCCAGGACAGACAGCCAGGACATGAACGAAGACACTTAGGACTCTTGCTTTCCCTCGACAACTTGTCTGCAGGCGCTTCCTGTCTTGTTTCATCACAGTGTGTAAGCCCCTTCCCTCCGCACTATGCAGCCCAAACCACTTCTGACTTCATAGGAGCCAATGTATTTATTTCCGTAATTTTTATTTATGTTGTAAAATGTATGGAGTGATGGTTAAAAGCAAGTCATCGGATGGTGTAGTGTAACATTGGTAGATGCTTTTTAAAAAAAAATACATGGTCACTTTTTTTTTCCAGGTTTTATTAGATCTGTTACTTAATTAACTCGGAAGTAGCTGGGAAAAGGTGGGAGCCAAACACAGCCTTATGTGTCTGTCACCTCTAGGGCTAGAGCATTGCCTAGTCCCAGGGGTCTGGGGGTGGGGGTTTGGTGACAATTCAGCCTGGGCCTTCCAGGTCTTACTCACAAGCTTCTTCTGGGACCTCTTGGAGCTCACAATGTTTCCTCCCAATGGCAGGCCCCTAGGAGGCCAGTGGGTTTGCCTGCAGCTCCACCCTCAGCCTCAAAAACTGTTGGGCCCTTCCCTGATGGAGTTGGTCAGTTTGGAAGGTTCATTGTGGGCTTCTCTCGTGCCCCCTGGCACTTGACAAAGGCTGCATGTTTGGGCCTTATTGAATGCCTCAACTGCAGGGCCTCCATTCCAGGAAGCTGGAGTTAACAACTCCTTTTTTTTTTTTTTTTTAAATTTCTCTGCCTCCCCCCTCCCTCCCCCCCACCATTTTAACAAGAACTGGCGTGTTCAACTTCTCCAATCAAATAAAAGGATATTTCTTATCCCACCTCGAGTATTTGATCAGCAGCACAATTAGTACACATTGCGTGGAGGAAGCTGTTTAGTCTGAGAATTGTCTGGTTGTCTGTCATCTCTCTCCTCTTTGGCCATATTTATTGAGTTTCCCCAGCCAGGAGTATCACTCAGGGCTGGACCTTTTCATGTGCAGGGAAGCTCAGATGAGGTACTGACTAAGGAAATTCACAGTCATGGGCTCTTCCATGGGCCTTTGGAGCTTCACTTGATGGAAGACAGAGTTTCCCAGCAGGCCCTGGGCAGCCTAGGCTAAGCCCATTGGTCAGGTGTATGGTACTCTGGTTTGGGAGGACAGGCTGGGGATGATGGTGATCTGCCTTGTCACACCGCAACTGGCTCTCAAAGAAACTGGGACTTGCCTTCCAAACTGTGTCACTCCCCGGGGGAAAACCTCCAGACTCTTCTGCCTGCCACTACCCCCGTAATGGGGTTGTAGGGAGGACAGTAGGAATCCTTAAAGTGATAGTGGTGCCATCAGAAGGGCTTTTGTCCCAACCACCCTGGCCTGGGTCCCTCAGCCAGGAGCACATGCTGTGGCTGCAAGAACACAGGGTCTGCGCCTCTCTGCTGGGCCTGAAACCCCTGGCTCTTCCCCTCCTCCATCACCTCCTCTCAGGACTGTTGGCTGCCACACACTTTGAAATCCTAGATAATGGAAATGATAGTGAATACTAAGTGTTACTGCTTGGAGGGAATAAAACTGAGTTTCCTGCAGTGCTTCAGATGGGAATGGGACTCCCTGAACGGGCCCAGCTCAGGCCTTCTGGCAGCAGTGGGCGTCTCACACCCTCTGCCTTGAGTTTGAAGGTAACTGAAAACATTCAGTTCTCCTGCAAGCTGGGGGGTGGTCAGTATCTCAGCTGACTTTTCTTTCCTTAGAAGGTAAAGCTGGTGGACCCTGAATTTGTTCTGACGCTGAGGCATGGAGCTTCAGGCGTTACCCTCATTTGTTCCCTGGCTGTTTCCTGGGATCTCAACCTTTGAAGGAGATACCAATCCCCTGTAGCTCTGTGGGTACACCTCAGGAGGCTGCTTTCTGGGCAAAGATTCTTGGACTCCGTTAAATCCTAGCTCCAGTTCAGGATGGGGTCGCTGTGGTATGTGCTGGCAGTTTGGGAACTGAGAGGCCTTGCTCTCTACCTGCTGCCAGGTGGATCCTGCCAAAGCTGGTGATTTCCGCTTTCCACAGAGTAGAGTGGCCAGCCTTTGGGTCCCCTGGGCAGCCTCAGCCTGGCCCATTACTGTGTCTTCAGGCAAAACTCTACGTTGCTGTAGGGGCTGAAGGGACTGTTGGACTAAGTGATCCCCCTTCCCTCTCCCCTCCGCCTTCCCGAGAGCTGAAGATCAATGAAATCATCGAGTCCCAACATCTTCCTTTTACAGCTCGGGCAGCTGAGACCCAGAGAGAGCAAGGGACTTGCCTGTTGCCTCACACACACATCGGATACTATAACAAGAGCCTAGGATTTGAACCTGTGTCTTCTGACTCTTGATGCCATGATCTTTCCACTCTGCTGTGGTGATGGGTAAATTTAGGCCCAGAAGGGCACTTGGCAAACCTCCTGTTCAATTCATTTCCCATTAGTTGTGGGCTTGGGGACAGACAACCTGCTTGCCTTTAAAGGGAACCGGTAGGAGAAAATCCTCACTCAAATGCTCAAGGTTGTTTGTCTGCTAGAAAGCCTCAGAGCACCCCATCTGAGCAGTTCTAACGAGAGTAATCTCCCATTTCAGTCTACAGAGCACTCTCCTGGCCAATGGAGAGGCAGTGGAAGTCTTGTCTCGTCTTCCCACATGATGTCGCTGTCTTACAGATGAGCAGACAGGCTCAGAGAGCTGAGGTGATTTGCCTAAGCTCACCCAAGAGTGTCATAGACAGGATTTAAGCCCAATGTCCTGCCTCTAAATCCATCGCTCTTCCCACTGGGCACCAGCGCTAGTTATCCCTCAGCTCTCATGAAGGGAGCCTTGGTGAGATTAGCTTGGGCCAGTGTCCTCCCTGGACACAAGCTCCACACCAGAACGCAGTTGGGGATGTCAGAATGTTTGGAGATGCGTTGGTAAAAGAGGCCATGCCTTACAAGTGACCTCACTTTTTATTTTGTGTGCCTTACTTGGCTCCTGTAAGGAATTGAGGATTCCTCCTAGTTTGGGGGACAGAGGGAGAGCGTCAGGGGAAGGAGTCTTGAATTGTGGCTGGTCCCAGGTGCTCCAAAGCCTATGTGGGACCAAGCCGACCTGAATCTGGCTGTCTGTCTATTGCACACTGATTTGAGCCTTGACTTTCTCTTAGAAACCAATCTCAATGGGTTCCAGAGGCACCAAGCATGTGAGCATCTTATCTTTAGCATCGCCTTGGGTGGGGGCGGGGTGGGTTATGATATAATACACCCTGGTTTTGGAAACTGGTGATGAATGGGAGAGGGAGAAGGAGGTGGTTGGATGGAGGGGAGGGAAGGCTGAGAGGGACTGGGTACATGCTGCCTGGACAAGCAAATGTCCTCCTTGTGTTTCTTGGTGACTGGTCCCTTGAGGGGGCTCTGTCTGGGCTCCTGAGCTGGCTGCTTCCTGGGCTCAGCATTTGTAAGGAAAAGGGACTGTACTATGTGCAAGACTTGGGGATTCCTAGGAACCATCCCAGGGCATGGCTTTGTCCTGCAGAGTAGTGTGGCATCACTCTCCAGCTCCTCCAGGTCTTAGAGATGGCCTTGCCTAACCCCTTCATTTTATACATGGGGAAACAGGGACCCAGGGAAAGGAAGGGACTTGTTTTAGGTCCCATAGGAAACCTCTTCTAGGGCCCACGCCTCTTTCCATAGTGCCACCACTGCTTCCAGAGAAGGGTCTATCCCTGGCTCCCTGCCGGGGGTGCTAGCCAGCCCTCTTCTTAAAAAGAAGGTTGGGAGGTTAGTTGTGGGTAAGGATTGGTAACCATTATAAACCCTGACAGCAAAAAGTGAAAGTTTCTGATAGACCAGAAGCAGATTCTTCCTCGCCACTTTCATTGGGTTATTTTTCCCTAAAACCACAGTCTGGATCCCACAAAGATAACTGAAGCTCTGTTTAATGCCTGTGGATCTCTGCATAGTTCTTTGACCAGTAAGTTGCTCAGGGAAGCTTTGGCTTTCTCAGAACAGACTTGACTGGCTGCTGAGATCTCCCAAGATAATAGGTTTTCTTAGGATATTCACCAGGTCTTTTAGTGGCTTTCAGGGAAGGCAGCTCATATGTAACCTCTGCCAATTCCTAGTCTGACTCCTCCACCTGAAAAAAAGGATATAGAATGTCAGATGGCATGGGCCCCAGAACAAAGAGCAGAATGTCTTTCCTGGATGGGAGAACACATAGCATAGAAGATCAGAGCTGGGAGGATCCTTGGGAGCCACTGTCAGAGCTGGGAGAACCCTTTAGAACACAGAATGTCAGAGCTGGGAGGGCCTTTAGAACAAAGAATTGTCAGAGCTGGGAGGGTCCTTAGAACACTGAATGTTAGGGCTTGGAGGGCCTGATGTCAGGGCTGGGAGAGGTGGGAGGGCCCTTAGAACACAGAATGTCAGAGCTGGGAGGGCCCTTAGAACACTGAATGTCAGGGCTTGAATAGTATTATAACATGGAATGTCAGAGCTGGGAGGGTCCTTAGAACATTGAATATCAGAGCTGGAAGGGCTCTTAGAACCCAGAATGTCAGAGCTGAGAGGGCCCTTAGAACACAGAATTGTCAGAGCTGGGAGGGTCCTTAGAACTCTGAATGTTAGGGCTTGGAGGGCCTGATGTCAGGGCTGGGAGGGTCCTTAGAACTCAGAATGTCAGGGCTGTGGGGGGAGAGACTTCCCATTCTTCCCCATCATGGTTTTCCGTTCCAGCCACATTGGCTCATCTGCCATTCCCCAAATTCAGCATTCCATCTCTTCACTTCTTTCACTTGGCACAGACTCACACCACACACCTGGAACATGCCCCTTCCCCTCCTCTGCCCTTAGACTCCTGAGCTTCCTCCCAGGCTCTTCTCAGTGCCTCCCCTGCAGAAAGCCTTTCCCGCTGGTCCTTTCCCCTGCTCTGCCCTGCCCCGCAGCGGTCAGTGCCCTCTCCATCCTCACATTATCCTGTGTTCTGTTCTTCCAGGAGAGTGTAAGCTCCTGGAGGGCAGGGGCTGCTTTTGCTTTGTCTTCATATCCCCGGCGGCCTAGCACCGCCAGACCTTGCACATAGTAATAACATAGGCTATAAATGTTTGTTGAATTGAATTAAATTGAACATGGATCGTTCCAAACTGGAAAAGACAATATTTGTATATCTGTATACATTCCACTGCATAGACCATACGCTCCTTAGGTCAGGGACAGTTTAGGGTTGGGTTTTTTTTTCTTTTTGCCCCATGCCTAGCACCTTAGTAGGTGCTTAATATGCTGTGAGCCTGGTTTTTTGTTTGTCCTTCCTACCTCCCTCTCTGGCTGCCTTGGCTCCCAGCTGCTGGCACCACCCTAGAAGGGGAGGAACACTGGGTGTTCCTCTCCTGCCTGGTCTGGGTTTGTATTTTTATAATTTGAGGAGGCCCCGATCCCAGCAGGGGATTCAGCTTCCTGCTGGGGAGAGGGAATGTAGGGGCCTGTGGTTTCATTCTGGGGCAGTAGTCTATCACACTTAAGGCCATCCTGCTATGGTTTCACTTACCCAGGTGAAACCTAGCCCTGCACTTGGAAGCGACCTAAGCAGTCTGTTAGTCTGACCGCTACATTCCCAACTGTCATCTGGCCTCTGCCTGAATGCTTGCACAGATGGGGAGACTCACTACCTCCCAGAGCAGCCTGGTCCAGTGTCAGAGCTCTAATGGTTAGGAAATTCCCGTATTGAAGCAAAACATGCTTCTGTAACTTGTCGCCTTTTTTCTGCATTTGGGAGCTAATAGACAAAAAAGATAATTTCCTCCTTCTCTGCCCTCCCCAGAAACAGGCTAGGCTGGCTTTAGGGTGGGGAAAGGCAAGGAGTAGAGTCTGAGTCCTGCAGCTTTGGGTGTGAACCTTCCCCCCAAGATATCCCATTCCCTCCCTAATGCCCACGTAGCAGAAATGTGATTCCTCTGTTGCTCCCCCATGGAGAGTTCCAGGATCCTGGGCTTGAGGCCAGCCTACCCTCCAGGTTCACCAGGATCCAGAGGCAAGAAAGAGGAAGCAGGGCAGGGCCAAAAGAAATTAGGGGATGGGGGAAGGGAGCTGCTTTATGGATGGAAACCTGAAACTCTTGTCCAGTCATCCAGGCTGGGTCTCATAACCCTGGCCCCATCGGTGGGGAGAGAGGAGACCAAGGTCATAGTGCATGTGTTGGGCCTGTTTTATGGGCTGACTCCCTAGTCCCAAACTCATGGGGCTGAGCCATGAAGAAATGCCAGCCATTGGGGGTGGCAGTGTTGGAGGAACATCCATGACTGTATGTTCAGGTTGGGACGAAATGTTCCTGGTTTGAGGGTGAGAGTGAGGGGACCCAAGCTGGGTGATAAAGGGAGGGAGGGAGGCCTCAGGGTACCCTAAGGGTCATCATTCCACTTAGCATTTTCCTACCAGACAGGTTTGTTGAAATATATTTTTATTGCATTTCTGCAAAGTTTACAAAAATATGACAAAATAAATTAAGAAGAAATCAAAATAATCCCCGTTAGGTATTTCCTTCTGGATTGAAAGAAAGAAGACGGCAAAAAACTTGCCTTTTCCTCTTCGCCTCTGATCAGTGGCCAACCTTTAGAGCCCTAGGGAGTGGCTGGGGAGTAAACATACTGGGACTGGTGGATCCTGACCCCCCAGTCCACTTGCCAGGCCAGGCTAGGCTGGCTTTGACCAAACCAGACATCTTAACCCACTCCACTCCCTCCCCTGGGCTGGAGAGGACAGGCTGGCCGTCATCAGTCATGCTCAGCCTCAGCTCCTTGCATTAATAACTCATATTGCATATGTGAATGAAGGAAAGCCCAGGGCCTCAGGAGTGGAGGGCACAGTGGGAAAGAGATGGGGCTGGCTAGTGCCACCCAGCTGGCCAGCAGATGGCTTGGGGGCTGGGGCTGGGGCTAGGGCTGGGGCTGTCATCTGGGGGTAGAGGGCAGGGTCCTGGGAGTGGGGGGCTGGAGAAGCTGTCATCACCCTGAGCAGGGGGTGCAGGGAGTGGGGCAGGGACCCAGGCAGGGCTCCCCGGGGCTCGGGCACAGGGTGGGCACTCAGCTCCATAGCCCTCTCTAGTGGCACTCCCCTCACCCCCACAACTCCAGGGGCCCTCCCATTGCCAGCAGCCTGTGGGCGGGGGTGTATTGGGTGACGGTGGGCAGGAGCAGCGTGGTGGTGCAGGGCTCCGGCGGTGGGCACGGGAGGGGACACCAGAAGCTGGCTGCGCTGTCCCTGCGGAAGGGGAGAGGGGGCAGTTCCAGCGCAGTGCCCTTGGGGGCTAGACCAAGAGGACTAGGGCCTGGCTGGCACTGCCCCTGCTTCACACTGGCTTCAGACAGGCTTTCAGGCCTTTGGGTTGCCCCGGGCACAAAGTGGCATTCCCCAATCTGGGGTCAGGATGGAGTGTCCTTAGGGGATTCCCCCAGTGTCCATCTCTCAGCTACTTAACTCTTCCATGAACCAGAAAGAGTCCCCCACCCAGCAATGCCTACAGCCCTGTGCCCCCATATTGGCACCAAGCCCAGAGGAGCTGGGCCAGGGTGGGTTTGGGGCCTGCCCTTACCCCCATGGAAGGCTTTATTGCTTCTAGACAATGGCTCAGGGGGGAGAGGGATGGCAGGGGAAAGCTTGTTGGGTCCAGCCCATGCCTCCCAGTTTTGGGGGGGGAGAGTGGGAGGAGGGAAGCTTCCTCAGTCTCTTGCTGCAGGCCTGATGCCCACTTTTCACTCTGGCTCAGGCTTTGCAGAGCAGGGTGGGAGGGAGTGGTGGTGTCAAATCAAAAAGCACTAATGTGAAAATCCCCCTCTTCTGGTCACCCAAGGAGGGAAGGGGTACAGGGTCCTTGGGAGGGAGTCCCTCTGTTCCTGCCCATGGCCTGGCTGGGCTGAGCTTATCTGGAACAAGCCTGGGACTGTGGCTGTGGTCTCTGCCCCGTGGAGAGGATTGTTCTCTTGGGGCCGACCCTTTGTTGAGGACAGGGACCCAGCCCCCCAGCTCAGCTCTTGGGTCTAAATACTGCCTGTTGACTGACCAGTCCCAGCTAGCCCCTTCTCCCTGATTAAGGTCTCCTCCCAGAGGCCAGGTCCCTGGGCCAGCCCAGCTAAGAAGCTGGGGGCACTGGGGTTTGCATAGAGGCAGGGGGGAGGGAAGGCCATGGAGGTGGGCAGGTCGGCCATGCGGGGGTGGCCTGTCCCAGGAGGGCAGGGCAGGAAATGGGGAGAGGGTGCTATCCAGGCCACCCCTGTGTTGTTTCTTTGAAACCAGTACCCAGAGGTTCTAGCACAGAGACTGAGGAAAAATGAAAGGAAGAGGCACGAAGTGCCTTCGTCCCTCCTGGGGGGCCCTGGGCTCAAGGAGCTGCCTATACCCAAGGGGATTGGGGGTAGCCCATAGCTCCCATACCCTCTCATCTACAGGGGTCAAATGCAGCAGGATGGGGGGGGAACCTATGGCTTTTTCCCTCCCCAGCCAGGCCCCATATGTCCTTGCATCTGCCCCTCAATCCTCTTCTAATTGGGACCCAGGTGTCCCCGAGGTCCCCACCCCACCCCAAGTTAAAGCTTATGACCTGAGCCTTCGTCCTCTGCACGGGCATCTGGCTCCTCCCCAGTGGCCTCATCTGCTAGCCCGGGACGCTGGGCCTTGCTGGGAGCGCTGTCGGGTCGCACCTGCCCCCCGCCTGACCCGTTAGATGCAGCGGTGGACTCTGCCCGGCCCCCAAAGGGGAAGAGCTTGCCAGCATGGAAGGGCTTGGGAGGCGAGTGGCTTCGCTCTTGGTCTCGCTTGGCTTCCGGCGACTTGAGAAACTTAAAGCTGAGAAAGGCAGGCAGGCGGTTTTCTCCCGTGGGGGAGGGTGCCTGCGGCTGCCGCGTAGCTGGGCCGGCACCCCCTGCAGAGGAGGAGGATGACGAAGAGGATGAGGACAGAAACTTCCCCTGGAGGGGGATCATGTGCTTGAGTTTCATGACATTGTTGGGGGCGAGCAGGGAGCCTGGCCTCTTGGGCCGATCTGGGCCGGGCCCACCCTTGGCCTTGGCAGGTGCCTTCTCAGGGGCCAGATCTGGACTGCTGCCCTCAGCCCGGCCTTCCTCACGCCCAGCCTCACGTTCCCGTCGCGCATGGTGCTCCGCGTGTCTTTGCCGCTCTTCCTCCTCCCGCCTTCGCCGCTGCTGCTGCTGGTAGTGATGCTGAGCCTGGCGCTCGTGTTTCTAGGGATAGCCAGGGGTATGAGCGGGAGTCAGGGGGTAAGGCTGGACACATGAGGTCCAGATGAGAGGAGGGATGGGTGAGAAATGAGATGATGCTCTAGGGAAGCCAGGCATTAGGACAAGAAGTGTGGGAGACAAGCAATTGGCAGTCAAGGGAGTAGAACTGGAAGGTATGAAGCATTAGGAGAGGAAGCGGTTTAGGGGTACAACCATGTGCTGGAAGGAGAAAGGGCATCCATGGGACAAGACTGGGACAGCTGAGGAACTCAGCAGATGTCCAACTGGAAAGACCAGATATGAGGGGGAACTGATGAGAGAGAGAGCCAGCTGTTGGAGGGAGACTGACGACCAGGAATTGGGAGATGAGAAATCAGGGGAAAAGTGGCTTTGGGGGACTGAGTATGAGGGTCAATAGATGAGCCTGGGAGGGTGATCGGAGAAGAGGGTACTGGGGAAGATGACGAATGATGCATGGAAACAGATGCCAGGACACTCAGGAATGAGGAAGATGAATTGGAGGGCTTTGGGGAGTTGCTGGGAGGGACCTGGCATTGGGACGGTTGAACCCCTCAGGCCCCAACCACAAGGGGCACCAATTTTGGGTGGGGGCATGAATCCTGGTCCCCTGTGGGCTTGGGTGTTTCACTGTGGAGGGTGAGGATAGGGAGGGATGGGGGGTGGATACAGGACCTCCCAGCTGCATCAGACCAGGGACAGAAAGGACCAGAGCTGGAGATGGTCTCACCTTAAAGGCCTCTCGCCGCTGGTGTTCCAGCTTGGCCATTTCCTCGGCTACCCAGGCAGGGATGTCAGGGATGGCTGCCTGAATGAGGTACTTCAGAAACAGGGCGAAGTGCTGTGAGAAACAGAGAGATGTCAGCAAGGAGGAGTCCCTGAGTGATCCAGAGCCCTCTCCAACATGAAGATTGGCCGGAGCCTCCAAGCGCCATACAGAAACAAAGTTGGCCTGGGCTGGGCTGGGCGGGAAATGAATGCCATGAGCCAGAGAAGACCTGCTGAGCTGGGGGCTGCCCCCTTCCCCAACCCACATCTCCAGGGAGGGCGTCAGGACTGCCCGTAGCCAGGGTTGTCTGCTGCCCTCAGAAGCCAGGGCTGTCTGCTGCCCTCAGAAGCCAGGGCTAGCCAGTCTGTACCTCCAGCACTACGACAGAGATGATGGCAGCCTCTGGACTCAGCCATGGGAAGAGGCGCTGAAGTTGTCCACACTGACCAATCAGGTAGCAGTTCACCACAATGGCCAGGATGCCCATGGCCTCCATCACCTTCTGCAGGGTCAAGGGGATGGGGAGAAGTGTTAACCGGGCAGGATGGGATTCCCAAATCCGTTAGCGCTGGCCTGGTTTCCTTCCCATTTTCCTGGGTCCTTCTCCCCATATCTATCAGTGAGTTCCTGCATCTCAGTAAATCCCCCTCTCCATGGTCCCTCCAATTCCTCTGGGCCATCGTCTCCTTCAGGGAAATCAACTCACCCCCTCCCCACCCCGACGAATTCTCATCCCCCTCACTAAGCTCCTTGGCTGGGCCTAGCTACAGATATCCTTCCAGGTCCCGACTGCAGGCTTTGCCCGTGCATATCACCTGCCACTGCCCGATGCTATCGACGCGCTGCCCAAAAGGCCGCTGGAGGCCCGTGCACAGCTTGAAGGCATCGCTGCGGATCTCTATGAGGTTGTTGATCAGGGCACAGAGGGCAGCCAGGGGGAAGGCTGAGGAGAAGAGCACCACGTAGCCAAACTGCACAAACATCTCCTGGTAGTCCTGGAAAGGGTCCTGGGGGTGGGGTTGGGGTGACACAGGCTGTCTTCAACACAGACCCTGGTGCTTCTGCCCCCTTCCTGCCCAGCCCTCTCCTCTGCCAGCTAGGGCAGAACGGAGTCCGTTAAGAACATGGAACAAAGAATGTCAGCACAGGGAGTGGGGGGAGAAGGGGAGTCGGATATCCTTTGTTTTTGTTGTTCATTTGTTTCAGTCGAGTCCAACTCTTTGTGACCCCATTTCAGGTTTTCTTGGCAGAGATACTGCAGTGGTTTGCCATTTCCTTCTCCGGCTCATTTTACAGATGAGGAAACTGAGGCAAACAGGGTAAAGTGACTTGCCCAGGGTCACACAGCTAGCAAGTGTCTGAGGCCAGATTTGAACTCAGGAAGATGAGCCTTCCTGACTCTAGGCCTGGCGCTCTATCCACTGTGCATCCTTAGAGACCATCTAGCTTTCCTTTTACAGAGCAGACTGGGGTCAGAGAAGGGCAGGGATTTGCCCAAGCTCATAGAGCAAGTCTGTGTCAGAACCAGCTACGTCCTTCGGCCCAGGATCATCCCAGCTGACACTCAGCCCCGCTCCTCCGTCTGTCCCTCCACTTTTCCCCTAGTTCAGGGCTGTCCAACCTTAGGTTTTTATTGAAACAACAGACAATATATTTTGATTTGCCATTTTAGTGAGAGCTCTGCGGTAGCTCAGCTTTGTTTACTAAATCATTTATATAAATTTTTATGCTTGGCATAAATCACACTGGGGCCTCATTTTGGACAGCCCTACCCTGCTGTTATCCTCTCAGAAAGCCCCCAGCCCTTCCTGCTCCGTGTATCTCAGTATGTCTTTCCTGATTGCCTCGGTTCTGCTTACTTCCCTCAAGTCAAGGGCTCTTTCCACCTGGGGGATGTCTGAAAGTTGGGTGCAGGCCCCTTCCAGAGGACTCACCTCATATTTTTTCATGCAGCTTTCCAGCTCGGCCTGGGTCAGCTGGGGGGAGTAATCTTCCTCAGGTGGGTCGATCCAGGACGTGCGGTTGTGCTTTCGCCGTCTGTCCTCCCCAGGGCCCGAGGCCTCGGCCTCGTCATCACCGGGACCCTGGTCTCGGCCCTCACCGCCAGCCCGTTCTCCACGAGGGCCCCCAGGTGCTTCTAGGGGCTCCCGACCAGGACTGTCTGAAGGCTCCTCAGCATCCTCTTCATCCTCGCACAAGGCAAACACGGCTGCTGGGTCCAGGCCCTTGTCCACCATGGTTGGGCTACCCTCTTCCAGGAAGTTCTCAGGACCTGTCGATCCTGCCCGTCGCTGCCGCTCAGCCCGCTCAGCAAAGCTCACCTTCCTTAGCTTTAGGCCGCAGTCCAGAAGGCTTTCTTCCTCATCATCATCCTCCTCATCGTCCTCCTCATCCTCTTCCTCCTCATCCTCCCCGCCACCCCCACCACCCGCCTCTTCCCCACCCTCCCCAGCCCGCCTCCGCCGCTCCTCCTCCTCCTCCTCGGGGACCCCACAGCCCCCATTGAGGCACTTCCGGCCCCCACTGCCACTGCCACTGCTCTCCTGGGCCCTGGGCTCAGGTGGCCCTGCCAGTGGCTCTCGGGGCCGGGCCTCTGGGACAGGAGGCCTATGAATAAGCAGCTGCAGGAAAGTCTTGGAGAACTCCCAGAGGGTGCGGGCACTCAGGTCCCCATTGGTCAGCCGGCGGTACAGGTGTGGCTGTAGTACCTCCCGGATATTCTGCAGGAACTGACGGGTGATAAGTAGGGTGGCTAACATCTGGGGGAGAAAGCGGCAGTGTTGGGAGGGTGCTGGAGAAGGAGGAAGGGATGGGTGGGGGGAAGGGGAGCACCCTGCAGAGGAAACCTAGCACAGTTCACTAGTGTGACTTTAGGCATGGTCAACTTCTTCAGGCATCAGGCTCACCCTCCCTTTAATTCCCTATGTGAATCTGGCCAAATCATTTTCCCTGTTCTAAGCCTCAGCTTCCCCAAACAAATGTTGGAGAAGATGATCTCTATGGTATCTCTAAGCTCTTGACAGTCTAGGTTCTAAGGAGGCTCCTGCTTTCCCAGGGAGTGTCGAGTGAAAAAATGGTTTAGGAAACCCCACTGATCCCATCCCTCCACACTTAGCCTTCCCCGTCTCCACGCCCCCTCAGCTTCTAGGGCCTAGCTCCCAGCCCCATCCCCATCTTTGGCCTTGCTGGCCACACCCTCAGCATGACCCCACCTACTCCAGCCCGTACTCTGGCCTTGGCCAGAGCCAGGAGGCCCTGGAAGGAGAAGAGGAGAAGCTGGAGACGGAGGGCAGCGTAGGGGACGACAGCTGCTCGGAGCTGGCGCTCCAGGCTTTGGGAGAGAGAGAGGATGAACAGGAGCTGTTGAGGGACGGACATAGGGACAGGACAGATGGCAGAATGGACAGAGACAGACAGAGAGAGAAACAGGCAGAGAGGAGAGGAGGGACTCAGGAAGTCACTGGGAGAGGGGATGGGGAGAAGAGTGACCAGGAAACAGGGAGAAGGGGAGATGGAGGGGATGAAGGTGATGGAGGACTGGGGTAGGTGTGGCTGCAAGGCGGGTCATGGGCTTGCTCTGGCTCCCTTGCTCCATCTGCCAGAGAGAGGCTGGGGGTTGAGGGCTGGGGGTGGGGTCAAGGGAGAAGGGTCAGGGTCTGGAGCCCAAGTGGGAGCCAAAAGGCCCAAAGTTCAGGCCATGCTCAAGGGGATCGGGTCTCTTACCTCCTTCAGCCTCTCCATGTCCTTGAGGTAGAAACCGATGTAGAAAAGACTCAGGTACGAATTTACAAACTGGAACTGGGGGGGGGGGGAGGGGAGGGTGGGAGAGAAGGGGCTGAGGGGCTGGGCTGAGTCTGGGGAGCCCAGTACCTTGAGGGAAGCAAGGACATCCCACCCCAGCCAAGCCAGGCCCCCTGCCAACCTCAGCAAGAGCTAGGTTCACTCCCTTCTTCCCTCAGGCTAGAACATCCTCCCAAGTTTCTCTATTCCTCTAGCTGTCCTTCTGGGCCCACCTCCCCCCGTAAGTCCTCCCTAACTGACTCAAGCTCATGTCTTTCTCCACTGAGTTCCTATGGCCAGGAGAAACCGGACCTTGGGTTTAAATGGCTGGCTCTTCCCTGTCTCTTTGACAGTGTAGTGGGCACTGAGCACAACAGGGAGAGGAACTGAACCTTCTGCTTGGGACAGGGGCCCAAAGACATAACCCAACAAGGCATCTAGGACACCTCGGGTTTGTGCACATCTCAATTTGGGGGCAGTGATTGGCTCAGCTGATTATGTGGGAACTGAGACTTTGGGGTCAGAAAGCTCTAGAGAAAGTCCCCAGTTTTGGAGCCCTCAGGGCCAGAGAGTTGCCTCAGTGGCCCAGACAAAACCCCTCACTCACCAAAACAATCTTGACGATGAGGTGTTTCTCATAGGCACTCTGCAGACGGTAATTCTCTGCCAAGGGGAGAGGTGTGAGATGGGGCAGAGTTGTCAGGGCTGGGGGAGTTGGGGCCTTGGATGGTCCCCAGAGGGACATATATCCCCCCACACACACACACACAGTTAATACAATCAGAGGCCAGGTAGTTGAACTGTGGCCATTGGAGGGCAGTGCCCCCTGCCAAAAGCACTGAGGAGGGCACTTGCTATTCTCCCAATAGGAGACCACCTGTAGGCTGTAGGTAAAAGAAACCCAGAGTGTCAGGGCTAATGTTCCCAAACGGGTTAGTAATTGCCAATTGCCTGGGCAGGAAGGCAAAGTTAGACCTCTGTGAAACCAAGCAATGAGATTCTGGAGGCCCAGTATTTAATGGGTGGCTTCCCCTGGCATCTCTGTGCCCCCTGTTTTGTGTGTGTTCTTGGTGAAGTCTTATGTGCTGGTTGGGGCTGTGAGCTGCCTGAGGTTTTAAGCACAGAGAACTCCAAAGGGCTGGGCAGCGACAGCTTTGGGTCACGAGGTTACCAGAAGGCACATCCTTAATGCTCTTCCCTAGCCTTTCCAGCTAGCTAGGCTCAGAGGACATGGTACTCTGACACCCATAAGGAAAAGCAACCAACATTCTCAGCAACCACCCTTTCCCCACCTCTCCCACCCCTGAGTTATCTAAGGGGCAGGGTGGGAATCTTATCCCTGAGGCCTGGAGTTTAGTCTCTCTGGGCAGGGTAGGGTCCCTTGCATACCCATGTCATTAAGCCAATAGGCAAGCTTCTTGTAGGCCTCGGCACAGGCACTGACCAAGAGGGCCAGGCCAATCTTGGGCAGGAAGCGGACAAGGCGTGGCAGCCCCTTCACACTGAGCACCAGCTCCTGCCAGGCAGGGAATAAAGGGGTCAGGCCAGGACTAAGGGCAGGGGAGGTGGGGCTCAGGCTATTTGCAGCTGGGATCCTAGACTTTGCCTGGAGTTGGTATCAGGGCTCTGCCTGGGCCTAAGGTCTCAGCCTAGGGCTGGAGATGTAGATTCAGTCTGGGGCTAGGCTCAGGGCTCAGCTTGGAACTGTGGTCCTAGACTTAGCCTGGGGTTGGAGTCAGGACTCCGCCTGGGCTTAAGGTCCTAGAATCAGCCTGGGGTTGGGGTCCTGGATGCAGTTTAGGGCTGGGGTCAGCATTCAGCCTGGAGATGGAATCAGGGCCTTGCCTGGGGCTGAGGTGGGTCCCTGGGTCCTGGTCTGGGGGAGGGGGAAGCGGGAAGGCATCTCACCTGTAGTTGGAAGCAGCCGAGCATGAGCAGGAAGCCCCCGATGAGGCAGGTGGCACACACTGGCAGGCTGACCAGCAGCTGGAACAGGAGCCGCTTCCAGGGTGGGTAATAGAACTCCTCAGCATTGGTCACAGGACTGATCCTCCGGACACCCTGTACAGGGAGGCAGTGTTGAGAACAGCACTGGTCCCCCCTGCTCAGGTACCTTCAATAGCTCCCAAGGCCACCCTTGTTCTGAGGAGACAGTCAGCAGACTGGCATTTGAGGCCCTCTGCTATCCAGCCTGAACCCTTCTCTGTACGCCAGCCTTAGAGGACCAGAGGATACCTCCAGGACCATCTTAGAGACAAGCCACTTCATTTTACATGAGGAACCTGGGGCCCAGGGAGGGAATGGCTCCTGCCTGTCCAGCCACACTATATTGGGTGAGTCAGTCCTGGCATGGACCCCTGGAATGCCCTTCTCCTGCCCATCTCCACCATCACCTCCAGGCAGCTTCCCTACTGGGTCCATCCGCAGTGCTTTCCTCTTGGTCTGCAGACTCAGCATCATACATACACTCCTCCCCACTAACCATGTGGTCTAATTTCCAGTATCCCCACTGTGTTGGTAAGCAAAATGGGCTCCTTAGCACTTAGTTCAGCAAGTGCCCTTGAAGAGTTTGGCTTTTGTTCCCTTTGAATAATTCAGTGTATTTCATTGAGCCTTACTAGGTGCTAAGCCCCAGGCCCAAACCCCTATTAGGTGTAAAACCTATGTGGGTGTGGATTGGTAACTAAGGTGGGGCCCAAGGTGGGGCTAACTCAGGGGAGGGCCTAGTTTACAAATGAGTTTGAGCGATAGGTTTGGGACATCAGAGGCTCTTAGACCACGTGGGTTTAAGTCACCTCTTTGTGACAGTTTTAGGCCACGTGGGTGAGTCGAATGTGTGACTCACCCCTGACCCTGAAAAAGATATAAAACCAGGGGCTGGCCTTTTCTTCTTTGGAGCTCTTACCCACAGCAGTGGTGGCGCGTGTGACTCTGGGCCAGCCCTTGTTCTGAGCTCCCGGGCATGAACCTAGATGTTGGTAACTATGAATCTGTATTTGGTCTGTCTGTGTTGATGTTTGTAATTAATTTGCTCTGAAGTTCAGTGTGCTGGTCTCTTCCCCTGAACTAAGTGAATGATATTTGTATGCTGAATTAAAGTAAGCTTGTCAATCCCTTTAACCTTGTTTTCCTTATTAAAGCAGATCAAAAGAACCTGTGCTTTTGCAGCATGCTGGCAGCTTTCTGGGTGCTGGCTGTTGGTGGACCTTACACCCCCACAGAAGCTGCCAGCTGGATTGGTGAAACACCTGCCCAGCCCCCAGGCAAGGCAGAACTTGCCCCCGTTTCCTCAAGTGCCTAGGATGGGGTCCAGGCCTCAAGGGAGACTTGTGATCCTAGCAGAATGGGGATGGAAGGAGAGTAAGCAACTCACCCTGAACTGAGGCCGGGGCTCCTCAATGGCTTCTCCAGGGGTGTCCAAAGTCCCCCACTTATACGCAAACTCAGCCCCACGGCGCTTCCACTCCTCCAGAAATAGCGTAGACCAGATCACATTGAAGATGGCAAAGATTACACAGCAGATGTCCCGGCTGGTCTGGGGGAATCCAGAGGGACAATGGAAGGAAAAAGACATGGCGGGGACATCCCAGCCCTAGCAACTCCCATCTCTAACTTCAGAGCCAATCAGTCAATAAACACTTAAGTACCTACTGTGTGCTAGATACTGTGCTAAGCTAGAGTGAAGCTTCCTCCCATGCCCCACCGCCATGTGCTCTCCCTTCTCCCTACATTGCCCCATCTCCCATAATCTTTCTGCAATAACCTAACCCCAGGCTCCCTGGCCCCCATCCCCCGACTTCTCGCATTGTCCCATGGCCCAGGTCTTCACACATCTTCCAAGGTGTTGACAAGTCTCCTCCGGTGTTCACAAATCTCCCCAAGTCTCATTGAATCTTCTCAGTTCTCCCTATCCCTCAGGCATCGTATTTCTCTTAGGACCTGTTTCTCCAGATCTCCCTGGCTTCTGGGTAAATCTCCCCAGATGTATCCTGGGACATCCATGTCTCCCCAGGGAAGGCTCACCTGGTCGGCCTCGGTGAAGGTATAGAGCACAGAGCCAAACACAGCTGGATACACCATGGCAGAGGTATAGAAACCCAGCCAGGCAAAATACATAGCAATCTTCACCCCGAAGTAGTCACAAATCTCATCTGGGATGGAGAGAAGCAGCCTTTTGGCCTGGGGTCAGATGATAAGGCCTAGGACATTCCTTCCTCCCCTTCCCCAGGATCTCCCTCTAGGACTGGAAGAAGGGGCTATTCTTCAACAATAAGGGAGGGCTACATCTGAATGGGGAGCGGGGCTGGGGGGGGGAAGTACAGCTGGACAAGAAAGAGGAGGGGCTACATCTGTGTACTAGAAGGAAAAAGCTTCTTGTGGTGTGGGGAAGAATTGAGATCAGCAACTCTTTACTCCTTGCCCAAGCCCAGGGCATCTCCCCCTTCTCAGTGTGGGCAAGGAGAGGGGGTTAAAGCTAGCTGGGGACATGTCCAAATGAGACATAGGAGAGAGGCCATGTTTTCTTCTAGATGGATGGAGAAGGGCCAGAGACCACGGGGGAAGGGGAGGGCCCGAGACCCCACCTTACCTAGGGGCTGGTTCTCACACACAGCCTGCACCCAGGACTTCATGAGCCGGTTCAGAATCCTCTGCTCGTGGACGGGGAACACTTGATGGATGATCCCACGGGCAGCCAACTCCGGGACTGGGGAAGGAGGGATGGAGGCTTGTCAGGGTGGGGAGGCCCCTGAACTCAGACCTAGTCCTTGACAGCCATGCCTCAGTTACCGACTCTAAGGATGACCTTGGTTAAGTCCCCTCTTTGCCCTGGACCCTATTTTTTGGTTTTCAGAATGAGAACAACAGTCCCTTCATCTTTGAGTGGTTATGAAGATACAGGTGAGACAGGACTGAGAAGGGAAGGGAACGAAAAAGAAGGGGTGGGCTTTCTGAGTCCTATAGACCCTGCCCCTTTAATGGCAGATTCAGCCATCCCCAAATAACCATGATCCAGGCTGGGCCTCTGGCTGAGACATCCCCATAATCTCAATGAATCACTGTCTGCCCCTCAGACATTGGCCCATGTCATTCAAGGCTCCCTCCAGAGCATAGAGCCTTCCCTTTCCTCGGTCAGCACCACAGACAGCGACACGGGGATGTACAGACTGTTGCTACAGTTGCCCTTTCAAGGCCCATAATTTTCAAGCTACAAACACAATTCACACCTCTCCAAGCCCTTCCCCAAGCCTGGAGATACTCTGGGAGAACAGAATTCTCAGAGGTTAGTATGCATGCACTATGAGCATGCATGTGTGGCTTTCGATCAGGGAACCTGGGTTCAAAGCCCTTTTCTGTTTACCCTCTATGGGATACGTAGTATGTCTAAATCTCAGGTTCCCCATCTGTAAAATGAAAGGACTGGACTAGATGTTTCCTGAGACTCCTTCCAGCTCTGACGTTCTAAGTCCTGAGGGCCTTTCCTGCTCAAAAATCCTACAACATTCTGACCTATATATGTGTATATGGGTTTGTACTTATGTGTGGGTGCGACCTGAAATAATTTTTACAATGAGAAATACAGGCCTTCGGGTACTTTTCAGAGGCACTCATACAAGCACTTTAAAGAGAAGGGGGAATGACAGAGGTAGAGACAGAGACAAAGAGAATCTCACTGCTCAGGCTGTCAGGGCCTCAGGCTCCCAGTCCTGTCTAATCCCTATATTATTATTATCATGGCTATATTTATTATTGTCAAATTATGTTAATTGTCAATATAATTATGTCACTAGAATACTTTCAGCAATTAGTGATAATTCTGATCAGAGCAAAATAATTCATTAGTGGTTGCCATAATTATGGTATATAATAATAACTGCCAGTTATAATACCTGCTGAGGGAGGTGGCAAAGGATAATTCTCCCTATTTTATAGATGAGAAAACTGAGGACAAGAGGGAGGAAGTGACTTGTCCAAGGCGACAGGAGTGAGGCTAGAAATCAGAAGATAATCCAGGTCTTCTGACTCAACGCTAGGCTCTTTCTCCTGGCCCACCACTGACAACCCCCAAAACTTCTAAGAGTTCCCTGTAAAGCGCTTCGTTTAGGGAGGGCTTCTCTCTAGGACCCTCCTTTGACCCTCTCGCTCATTTGCAGGTTTTCTAAACCCAGATCTTACTACACCTTGTCCAGCGGTAGTTCTCATGGCCCCGCCCCACCACACCTGCCCCAGAGGGGGAGGGGCTGATAGACTGATGGCTGGTGGGTTCTCTTGGCCCCTCCCATGAAGCCCTTCCCCTCAGGAGGGGCAGGTTCTCTTGGCCCCGCCCCTGCGACCCCACCTCTCCAGCAGGGTCACTGATTGGCTGGGCTGGCTCTTGGTCCCGCACTCCCCCCCCCCCGACCCCTCCCTCCCTCAAGCTCACTCACTGATAGGCTGGTCCTCCAAGAAGCGCACGTTGTGCAACGCCTCCCCGGCTTTGGCCCGCAGGTTCTCTAGCCAGAAGCGGATGATGCTCTGCCGCTCCTGCGGGGGAAAGATGGGAGGATGGAGTGCCTCTGGGTCCTCATAAGGGCTCTCAGCCGAGGGGGTGAGAAAGGGAGCCCTCTCCCCCTCCCCCGCTGGGTGTGAGGCCGGAGGGGACGGCGCACCTGGGAGGTGAAGAAGCGGAGCTCACTCTCCACGTTCTCGTAGATGAAGTCCTCCTCGCAAGAGAAGCCCCTAGTGCCGCCGCCGAACTCGGCCTTCACTGCCTTCCGCAGCCCCAGCTCATCAGCCCCACGGAGCAGGCTGGGGGGAGGGAGGTGGGGTCACGGCAGGTGGCGGACAGAGAT
Organism: Trichosurus vulpecula; assembly: GCF_011100635.1. Taxonomy (NCBI): domain Eukaryota; kingdom Metazoa; phylum Chordata; class Mammalia; order Diprotodontia; family Phalangeridae; genus Trichosurus; species Trichosurus vulpecula. Next base: position 62,057,562 of record NC_050573.1, on the reverse strand, counting down.
CAGGCGGAAACCCAATCCTCTCCCTGATGTTCCCTCCCCCAACCGAGCCAGCCTCTGAGCGGGGCGGGGTTTGGAGAAAGAGAGTATGGAGGGACCCGGAGGAGGGGGGACCAAGAGCTGTTGGGGTGAGGGGAGCTGCTGGGGTGGGGGTTAATGGGGAGGGGACCCAGAGCTGGTGGTGGGAAAATGCATGGGTATCAATTCCACAGGTGAGGGGTGGGGGTATGCACAGGGAGGAGTCCCAGAGGTGGAGGGAGTAGGAGAGATAACTAGGATCCCAGAACTGGGGAAGGGGGCCCAGAGCTGGGGGAAGGGGAATTCACAAGGAGGGAGCCCAGAACTAGGGGGAAAGATGCATGGGGAGGGAGTCCAGAGGTGGAGCTGGTTGGATGAGGAGAGGGTTGATACTTGGGGAAGAAGTCCAGAGCTGGGAAGGGGGACAAAGCTGCAAGGAAGGAGAGAGGGATGGAAGGGGAAGCTGGGCTCTCCCTTCAGCAGGAGTGGGGCGGGGTTCTGGGAGGCCCAGAGCCTGAACATGCCTCTCATACGTAGCAGTGAGAAAGAAGCCATAGGTCCTCGTGTGCCGATGGTGCCGGACTTGTACTATGAGTTCAGGGATACCCACACGGATGTGATTCAGAAGCCACAGAAGGGTGTGGTCGTCAGTTGTATCTGAGGGTGGGGTGGAGGCAGAGGAAGCAGATTGAGTTCCTTGTATGTGGGCAAAGTGCTGATTATCTGAGAGTCTTTGGGTGCTGGACCTCAGAGCCTCTGTCCTATCCACCTCCCCAACACCTGCAGGGTCCAGGCCCCTGCTCTCTCTTCCTGAGGAATCAGGCCTTCCCAGAAGTTAGGTTGAGGGATAGGAAAGATACAGGGGAAGTGTAGGTCTAGGATACCTGGGAAGGTCATGAGGACATCACAGTTCTCCGTGGGCACCGTCTTCATCCATGATTTGTGGGACATGATATATCGTCCTGCCTGTAGCAGCCGCTTCCCAAACAGCTTGTCTGGGAAAAGAGAAAGAAAAGGGTCACTAGGGCCAAGGTCTATAGCAGAGCACTGGACATGGAGACAGAAACCTGGCTTCAGATCTTGGTTCTGGCCTTTGTAATCCTGGGCAAGTCAATTTCATCTTTCTGAGTTTTAATTTGCTTTTCTGTAAAATGGAGAATGATCATTGAACATTGACCTCTCAGGGCTTTGGGGAGGACAGAAGGAATGGGGTTCAAGGGAAAAAAGCACTAACTCTGGGTTCAAATCCTGCCTCCGATTTGAAAGGCTAATCACTTTACCTTGCTCAGCCTTGGTCCTCATCAGTGAAAAATGAGGGGAGCGGCTTCTGGGGTCCCTTCCAGCTTTAGAGCTATGATCCAACATCTTCCTGTCGTTGTTTAGCTGTTTTCAGTTATGTCCGACTCTTCGTGACCCCTCTTTGGGGGTTTTGTGGCAAAGATACTGGAGCGGTTTGACATGTCCTTCTCCAGCTCATTTTACAGATGAAGAAATCGGGTTAAGTGACTTGCCCGGGCTTACGCAGCCAGTAAGTATCTGAGGCTTGCATTTGAACTCGGGTCTTCCTGACTCCAGGCCCACCACTCTATCTACTGTACCACGTAGCTGCCCTCCTACTTAAATGTGGAGTGTTAGAAGAACAAAAAAGTGAGGTCCTACTAAAAACTAACCTCAACTATTTGCAAAATGGTATCTTTTAAAGAACATCAAACCTGGAGTCAAGAGACTTAGATTTGAGTCCTGCCATTGACATAGACAGAGTTAGAGCTAGAGCTCTGTCACCTTGGGCAAGTCCCCTAACATCTTTGAGCCTCAGTTTCTTTATCTGTAAAATGAGTGGGTTTGACTGATAGCTTCTAAATTCTAGATGTTTAGAGTCTAGAACATCCCTTTCCCCTCTAATTGCATGGTCCTATGTTCTTAGGTTTATTAAAGTTTGGATTCCTCAGTTTGATTGTGTCTGTGTCTTGCTTATCTAGTTTGATCTACGTTTTTTTGACAACCAGTACCAAATTGCTTTGAGGATCACTGCTCTGTAATAGTGTGAGATCTGGAAGAGTTGGGTCCCTGCATTGTGACTTTTTGTTTATTATTTTCTCTGATATTCTAGACCTAGCTTTGTAAACTTCTCCTTCAAATCCTCTCCCATTCCTCAATTCTCTGCTTCCAAGGAGGGCAGTGCCATCTTTCCAGTCTCCTGGGTTCACAACAGCCACCTTTTATTCTTCATTCTCTCTTGCCTCCCCTCCTCAAAAGTCAATCAAGTTCCAAGTAATGTCGATTGAAATCGGACCCTCCCCTCAAACATCTCTTACATCTACACCACCCCCACCCCCCTTCCATGGCCACCAGTCTAATTCAAGCTTTCATTGTCTCTGGCCCGGACTATTGCAACAGCCTCCTCCTAATCGGTCCCCCTGCCTTCATCCTCCCCCTCTCCAATCCATCCACACAGCTAATGATATTCCCAAAGCACAGATCTGACCATGCCACTCCCCTTTCTTAAGCAGGTCCAATGACTCCGTCTTGCCTTTAAGATAAAATGCTAACTTTTCCATTTGGCATTTAATGCCCTTCATCATCTGGTTCCAGCCTACTTTTCCAGACATACCGCACATTATTCCCCTTCATGTACTCTCTGTTCCAGCCAAACTGGCCTACTTGCTGTTACCAGTATCTTTCTGCCAAAATGATCTTCTTTAAGCACAAATCTGATGTCACTTCCCCTATTCAGTATTAACTCCAATGGCTCCCTACTACCTCTAGGATCAGTTAGAAACTCCTCTGTTTGGTTCTTAAAGATCTTCAAAACTTGGCCCCAATCTATCTTTATAGTCTTGTTACACATTTTCCCCCCTTCCTACACTATACTGTACGGGCCAGGTAAACTGGTCTTCTGTTTCTCAATCAAGGTGGTCCATTTTTCACCTCTGTGCTTTTGTACTGGCTCTTGGCCATGTCTGGAATGCCAGCCCTCCTTGCTTCGGCTTCGCTGAAATCCTAACTTCTTGCAAGATGAAGCTTGAATATCACATTCTATACAAAGCCTTTCCTGATCTCACCAAGCTAGGGCCCTCTCTCCCAAAATTGATACAAGCATTTATTTTGCATATACAGTATTTATTCTGTGTATGTATATATATACACAGACACATACTTATATTCATACGTTTCCCCTAAAAGAACGTACACTCCTTGAGAGCGGGGATTATTGCGTCTTTTTGGTATTTGTATCTCCAACACAGACCCACAATAGCTTGCATATCATTTTAAGGTTTACAAAGCACTCCACAAATATTATCTCACTTTATCTTCACAACAACCTGGCAAGGCAGGCAATATTATTATCCTCATTTTACAAAACAGAAAATTAAGACGACAGAAGTTAAGTGACTTAGCCAAAGTCACACATTTAGTAAGACCAGATTTTAAGTCAGGACTTCCTGACTCCAGGTCCACTGATACCATCTAGATTCCTTACAGGGCCTTTCATATACCAGATGTTTAATAAATAATCATGGAATGAATGAATGAATTTTACAGGGAAATTTAAATGTCTCATAGCAACCCTGTGTAGCAGACAGTACAAAGGTTAAAATTTCCATTTAACAAAGACTCAGGAACGTGATCATAGTCACACATGTAAGAAGGGCTAAGACCAGCAAATGGACCCAAACTTCCACTCTGATCACTTTCCATTCAACCATACTTAACCCTTCAAGAATATTTCCCACCACCAAAATACGCCGATTTTTTTTTTTTTAGTCTGGCCTGTGATTGTAATGGTTTGGAGATTTCCTCCCCTGGTGCAAATTGTAATTAGCTTGCAACTTTCTAGGATCCTAAATTTAGAGTGAGAAGGGGCCTCTAAGATACAACTGCTTTATTTTATAGATGAGGAAACTGAGTCCCAGGTAAAGGGACTAAGCCAAGGTTACAAGGTAGTAAGTAGTAGAGTCAGGATTTGAATGCATGTCCTCTGACTCCAAATTCAGGGCTCTTTTCATCGCCTTGAATTACCTCTTGGGAGCTCTGAGAGTTTAATAGCTTGTCATCTGTCACACAGCTAGTATGTGTTGGATGTAGTACTTGAACCCAGAGCTTCCAAATTCCAAGGCCCCATCCTCGTCTCTATTCACTACACCACACTGCCTCTCTATGAAAAACAACTTATTACATTACAAATAAAGGCAAATAAGATTCTGTCACAGACTTATGGCAATATGGTACCCAAGCTCATTGATTAACAATAAAGCAATACATAATAATAAATGATAATAATGAATAATAAAGCAATAAATGGTAATTGGCAAAACTGGAAAGTGACGTAGTATTCTTCCAGGGGAATCTACTTTGGGCTTACAGGGAGAGGCTGTTGGAGAATTTGTTAGGAGCTATTTGTTATGTCCAAATAAAATGTATCAATGAAAATTAAAACCAAACCTGTCTGTGTAGACAGTAAAAAGAGATATTTAAAAAAAAGGAGTTGAAATGGAAATAAAAGTGAAAAAATGTTAACCTACAACAGTATGGGATGGCTGAAATTTCCCCACCTTGTCACAGGGATTCTACTGAGGATCACTGGATCCTAGATTTAGAGCCTGAAGAGACCTTGGAGGTCATCTAATCCAACCATAGTATTTTACAGATGAGAAAATTGAGGCCCAGAGGAGGAAGTCACTTGCCCAAGGTAGTAAAGAGCAGAAGAGGCAGGATTTGAACCCAAGTCTTTTGATTCCAATTCCAAAGCTTTTTTTAATATACTATATTTACTGGGGGGAGGGGGAGGCAAGTGGTGAGATAGAAGGCTTATTGCCCATTAGAAGGTCTCTAGATCAGGGGTGGGTAAGTGCAGCCCCTCTAATCCAAATTTCACAGAACAAATCCCCTTAATAAAAGGATTTGTTCTGTAAAACTTGGATTCAATCAAAAGGCATCACCCAAGGATGGAGAAGACCACATATAGCCTTGAGGCAGAAGGCTCCCGACCCCTGCTCTAGATGCTCACAGCTTAGCCTGGGGGCAGTGGGGAGAGGGAGCGTCACGATGGGATGGCTGAGTAGGTCTACTAAGCATCCCCTGGTAGGCTGGGGAGAAGGCACAGAGGGACTCTGCCCCTAAGGAGTCCCCAGGCTTCTCAGCGTTAGTTCCTTCAACCCACCTTGCCTTCCTCCCTTGTTCACTGCTCCCACACCTCCAGGCTTGGCCAGTTACCTGTCCTGGAGTCCTTGCCTGGGCTGCCACAAGCCTCAGCCTCCCCAAAACCACCAGCAACCAGGCCCTGAAGCCTGAAGGGGAATCAGGAAGAGGGAGTTTGTCTCTCTGGAGACGGGAAAGCCCCAGTAATGAGCAGATTAGGACTGGACACCAGTTCAATGACAAGTTCCCCCAACTTACACCAAAATGACTTCAAGGCCGGGCTGGGAAACCGGCCTCCTAAGTCTTCTTCTGTACAGGGACCTTGGTCGGCTCTGTTCCCCCACCCCCACCCCAATCTGACTCAAAAGGTTTCCGGTTCTCCCTAGCTCTGTGTGGGTATGTCTCTATGTGTGTGCACGAGTGTGTCTAACTTAACCCCTGCAGTTCCTGAGCAGGCAGACTCCCCTGGAACATGTAGGCAAAGGAAGATTCAGTTTCCCTCAGCCTCCCACCATACCCAGACATCCTCATGCCCACCAAAGGAACCATGGGTCATTCCAGGAAGGTACCTGGCAAAGGCTCAGACTTTCTGACCTCTCGGACCACAGGATTTAAAAAGTGAAAGAGATCTTAGAAAGTATTAAGTCCAGCCCCCTTACTTGACAGATGGAGAAACGGAGGCCCACAGAGAGAAAGTGATTTATTTGCTCAAGATCAGAGGGAGAATTAGTAGCTTAGCCAGGAAGTGACCTCAGCTCCCCTGACTTCAAATCTAATTCTTTTCCACCGTGCTATATTTTAGACACCCTAGCCTGGAGACAAAGGCAGTCAGTCTCTTTCCCCAAGGCAATAGGACTGGCACTATCAGCACCCATGCTCCCTGGCACAGCCTGAGCTCTTGTAGGGGGAGGCCAAGCTGGACAAAGCAGGGGCAGGGAGTAATGCAGCCATCTAGCCAGAGTGGGAAAGAAAGGCAGGCCTGTTTGAGGACCAGGATGCCTAGACAGCCAAGACCTGGGGATATCCGTGTGTGGGGACACATGTGGGCAGACTATTTCACACACTGCCAAGGCTAGTCAAATCAGAATTCTGAATGTGAGTTATCTGTGGAAATCACCGAGTGTCAGCACTGGATGGAACCTTCGAACGTTAAGGAAAATATGTTGGAGCTGGAAAGAACCTTAAAACATATAGAACAGACTGGCAGAGCTGGAAAGGACCATAGAATGAAGGGGCATAGAATGTCAGTCAAAAGAGAGCTGAGAACATAAAATGTCAGAGTCCTTAGTACAGAGAATAAAATGTCAGTGTTGGAAAGTCCACTTTTTCCTTTTTTGTAGTGCGTTTTTAATTGCACAAGGAGTTTTGAAGATTAAAATGGAGACAGCACATGCCAGAAGCTAAGCTCACATGCAAGAGTTCAAACATTAATATGGTACGTTTCTATCACCTTACAGAAGATTACGAATGTTCATGTTATCCATGTGAGATAGCAAAGAAGAAAACCCAAAGAGAAAGCAAACCCTTCAACAGCTGTTCTTTCTGTTCATCCAAGCAAACTGAAGGACCTAAGGGCCTTTTGGAGGGAAAAGGTGGGAAAATAGAAAGATGAGGGAAAAAGTTAAGGAATCACTCCTTAACCTCATGACATCTTACTCAAGGGATCAAATGGAATAATTACTAGGCAGTCAATATTCTTAGTTAAAATCCAAGGAATATAACTGGGTATCAGACTCCAAAAGTAAGGATAATTCCATTTGAATGCCCTGTGATATTTGGTGAAAAGACAGATTCTACCAGAGCTAGAATGGAACTTAGAACAAAGAATGTCAGAACTGGGAGGACCCTTAGAACACAGTGTTAGAACTGGAAGGGTCCTTAGAACGCAGAGTGTCAGAGCTGGAAGGACTCTTAGAACACAGAATGTCAGAGCTGAGTGGGTCCTTAGAACACACAATGTCAGAGCTGGGAGGGCCCTTAGAACACAGAGTGTCAGAGCTGGGAGGGCTCTTAGAACACAGAGTGTCAGAGCTGAGAGGTCCCTTAGAACACAGGGTGTCAGAGCTGGGAGGGCCCCTAGAACAAAGAGTGTCAGAGCTGCGAGGGATCTAAGAGACCATCTGGTCCAAACCTTACTCCACTTTAAAGATGGGGAAGCTTAGAGACCGTTAAACAAGCTACAATTGGAGTTAGGTTTAGAATGCAGGTCTCCTGAATGCCAGGCAATCTCTGACTCTAACCCTTCCACTTCACTCAGTGTCTGCTCTGTCCCAGGTCCGCTTCTCCTCAGGCCCCTTCTCCTACTCCTGACTAGTCAGTTCTATTGCTTGTGGAATGCAAAGTAACTCAAGCAGTCGCCTCAGTTTCCCAGGCCTGGCAGAACATACCCAGAGATATATTACAAAGCCAAATGAAAATGGTTTGGGATTATCTGTTCCTTCAGATGAACCTCTGGTTCGGGGCTTCTCCTCCAGACTAAGTCATAATGATGGGGACATTCAGGAGTTGACCATGTTACATAATCTCACAGTTCTGGCCCCAGCGTTTCCATGTATGCTCCTGGGCAGATGCCCAGCATGTGAAGCTGCCAAGAATGATTCATCATAGCTGGGGATAAGGACAGGGGCACATGTGTGTATACTTGGGTACCTGCAGGTGTCTCTAGAGTCTGCAGTTACAGAAGGTGTCCAGTTGTACATAAAAACATCATGGATCCAGGACGGGGCATGTATGTACAGCCCTAAAACTGAAAATGTAACTACCTTGTCTGCAAAGAATCTGCAGAGTGTAACTAAGGGTTCCACAGCCAGGAAGGATTGAGGCTGGGTCCCATCTGCAGGCAGATCTGGGTGGAATAAGCCTGATTATCAGAAAAAAGTGTAGTCAGTTGTGAAGGGGTGGGGCAGGTCACCCATGTAGAAAGTTAAATGAGCCCAATTTATTTGATTTTTTTTTTGTGGTGATAGGAAAAACTAGGGGTAGCATTGAGATAGGCTAGGATCAAGAGACCTGGGTTCAAGTCCTCCCCTGGCACAAACAAAGTTACCCTGAGCAGGTCTCCAAGATTGTAAACTGAAGAACAGTAGCAACTGTTCTGCCTTGGAGGAAGAAGTTTTCACACCAGGAATTCCCTACATTGATGAAAATCCCACGACTGGGATCCCTCTTCCTCCTCGGTCCAAAAAAGAAGGGAACGGGAATTGAAGGTCCTTTCTATTCCACCTTTGGGAGAGGTTTAAGCTGGTGCCTAGTGAGAAGGAACCTGCAAATCCAATAGTAATTGGGACGACCTTTCTGATTGGTTGAGAGTGAACCTGGGATTACAGAACCAATGGATTCAATCTAGAAAACCTAGGTGGCCAATTTCCAAATCAGTAATGGGGAGGTCTGAAGCCAAACTCTAGGCCTGGAGAGAGTCTGGAACCAAATTGGGACTAAGGAATTTTAATTAAGGATTAGGTTGGAAACTTTAGGCACAATCTATCCCAGGCCTGGGAAGTTTTCTTTTAGACCAGTTGGATTGGGGGCAGCAGGGCCTAAGGAGCTAAGGAGACTCAGGTCGAAGTTCAGGGGCCTGGGCCTTCTAGCCTCAGGCTGGGGACAAGAGCTCAGGGAAGATTTAGCAAGTCTGAAGAGTTGAAAGCAAAGGTGGATTGGTTCCAGTGGGAGCTGGTGTCCCCGGAAGCTGACCCACATCACAGGCAGGCTGCTGAATACATTGCATACCTATGTACCTGGACAGGTAACCTAGCTGCAGATCTGGGCCAGGGCTATGTACACATTCCTGGGCTGCTGCTCAAATACACGTGTGTGAGTAACCTGGTCAGGTGCCAGTAGGTGTGTGCCAGCCACCTTTGGAATCTCTATGAAGGAGCTGTCCAGGATGCTTCATCTGTTTTATATGACAGTCCAGCCTTGGGGTACAGAGACCACCTCCTCTCCAACACACATACATAGTGTCTGTGGCACATAACACATAGCTGTGTTCCCAGGAATGGTGACAGGCTATCCTGAAACATTTCCATCTACTACCCAAGGCTCCCTGATTCTGGGGCCAGGGTAAGGACTCAGGGCTCAGCCACGGGCTATTATTTTAGTCATTATCTGGGTCTAGGTCCAGGTTTAGGGTCACAGACTCAGTAGTCTGAGTTTGGGGGCTTGTTTTGGTGTCAGAGGCAATCTGGGGCTAGGGCTGAGTTTGGATCTGGACTCCAGAGATTCATTTGGGGTCAAGAAGCAGAGGGAAGAGATCACTGTGTAAGGAAGGCTTTAACTGGTGACCTTGGCCTCATTAGACCCTAGTTCTGTTGGGTGACAGCAGCCTGAGGTGAGTGGGGAAGGAGGGGTGAGTGGGCCCAGCAAAGACGTGTGGGTCTGGGGCTCAAAGGCCTGGGGGAAGCCAGAGGCTACAGCAGCCTGGCCCAGAGGCTACACTCCTGAAACTGCTTCCTCAGCCCTGTCTCTGTCCCACCTGCCCGTTAAGTATTACCCGCTTGGGGAGGAGGCCACCAAGATTGCCTGGTCCCCAGGCAGAGCCCCTCACTCTCCTTATCGAGGCCCCCTAAAAGGCCCCTCACCTTGATCTGAGGTCATTGGGACTGCAGAGCAGGAGGGGACCCGGGACTCAGAGAAAGGGGGCTCTAGGGCCCTTCTGCCAGTGTCCCAATTAGGGGGATGGGGCAGGAGCTGGCCCGCACATCTACGGGGCAGCAGGGACTGATGGGGAGGCTGAGGTGGCCGCCCTGCACTGCCCCGCAGCGCCCGGGCCTTGGAGTGCCCAGAGCCTCGCATGCCCCCATCCCACCCCACTGCAGCCTGCCTGCCCAGGGTGGGGGGGCGTCCGCAGCGCTGCAGTGTCCCGGGCCGCCCCTCCCCGCCCCGCCCCTCCCCTAGCAGCCCCGGCCCCACGATCCCGCCCCGCCCGGTCCGCTCCATCCCGTGGCCGCCTTACCCAGGACTCCGGCCCCCGCCGCCGCCGCCGCGGGCTCGCCCTCCGGGGGGGGCCGCTTGCCACGCTCGCCCTCCGCCGAGCCGCCGGCCCCGGGCCCGGCCGTGTCGGGCATGGTGGCGGCGGGCGGTCCGGAGAGGAAGGGCTCAGGGGCCGCGGGGGGCGCAGCCCAGCCGGGGCGGCCGCAGGGGCATGGGGCCGGAGCCGCCGCCGGGGCTAGCGGAAGACAAAGGAAGGAGCTGCCGCTGCTGGAGCCGCTGGAGCCGCCGCCGCCGCCGCCGCCAGAGCCGCGCGATCCTGGGGGGGCCCGTCCCCGCCCCAGAGCCCAGCCGGCCGCGCCCCCTGCCGCTGATTGGCCGACTCCGGCAGGCCTGGGCGGGGGGCCGAGCGGGCCAGCCCCCGAGCTGTGGAGGGACCCGGGACCCCGAGCAGTCCCCAGCACCTCCAAACATGACCAGCCCACGGCTGGAGTGGCCTCAGTACCCTGGGGAGTAAATTCAAGCTCGGCCCGCTCTGGGCACCTGGCTGGGCCCTGCAGAGGCCGGGGTCAGTGTGCCCATAACCTTGGCCTGGAAGTGGACGGAAGGTGCGTTCAAACTCTCCCCTGTTGGGGAAACGCGGCTCTTCCCCTCAAGGGCCCAGAAATGTATGTAGAGGGTGGAGGGTGTGTGTGTTTGTGTGTGTGTGTGTTTGTGTGTGTGTGTTTGTGTGTGTGTTTGTGTGTGTGTGTGTGTGTGTGTGTGTGTGTGTGTGTGTGTGTGTGTGTGTCTGGGTTGAGAGATGGACAAACATCCACCTAACATGGATAGTAGATTTTCACTGGCTTGGAAGCAAAGGGCTGGACCAAATGCCCTCTTGAAATCCAGTCCCACTCTTGGGTTCTGATAATCCTCTTTTGGCGGGTGGTGGGGTTCCTACCAGCCAAAGAGAATGGTGAAGAGAGTGGGGTGAGAGAGATAGATGAGCAGACAGGCTAGCAGGGAAACAGGCAGATAGTCAGGAAGAGAGATGGACAGGTAGATTGTAAAACAGAAGAATGGGAAGCAAGGAGAAGGATGGGAGGGCAGAGAGACAGACAGACATGTGGATAAGAGACAGGAGACAGATGGATTGGCAGGCAGGAATCCCGAGAGGCAGACAGAGGGATAGTAGGCAGGTGGGCAAGGAGCCAGCCAGCCAGGGTAGATGGAGCCAGCCAGCCAGACTTGAGTGGAGTAAGGGTGTCTTTGCTATCTCCTCCCCCCTTCCCCCCAACACCACCCTTACAATCTAGCTTTCTTGTCATTCCACTGAAACTGCTCTCTCCAAAGGTACTAATGATCTCTTAGTTGCTGAATCCAATGGCTTTTTCTCCCTCTTCAGTCTCCTTGATCCCTGCAACATTAAACAATGTTGATCACTCTCTCCTCTTTGATACTCTTCTCTCTAGGTTTTTGGGATACCACCCCCTTCTGGTCCTCCTCCTACCTCTCTGATCACTCCTCTGTCTCCTTTGCTGGATCTTCCATCTTACACCCTCTAACCTTAGGTGTCCTTCGGTGATCTGTTCTGGGCCCCCTTCTTTTCCAATAGCACTTCACTTGGCGAGCTCATCAGCTCCCATTGAGTTAATGACCACCTCTATGCTGATGATTGTCCAATCTACCTATCCTGCTCCATTCTCTCTGCTGACCTCCAATCTCATATCTCCTATTGCCTTTCAGACATCTCAAACTAGATTAACAGTACACATCTTAAGCTCAATATGTCCTCAATGGAACTTGTTATTTTCCCTCCTAACCCTCCCCCCACCCCAACCCCCTATTACTGTAAAGAGCAACACCATCCTCTCAGTCCCTCAGGTTCAAAATCCAGATTCTTCCTTATCCTGGACTCCACTATCTCTTACCCTCCACGACCAAGCTGTTGCCAAAAATGGTCAGTTTCATCTTTGTAGCATCTCTCCAATACACCCTTTCTCTCCTCTGACACTGCCACCCCTCTACTTCAGACCCTCATCACCTCATGCCTGGATCATTGCAATAGCTGCCTGCCTCAAGTCTCTCCCCACTCCAATCCATCCTCCATCCAACCACTAAAGAAATTTTCCTCAAGTTTAGGTCCAATCATGTACTCCCCTACTCAATAAACTCCACTGACTTTTTTTTCTCCCAGAATAAAATACAAAATGCTCTGTTTGTCCCTCAAAGTCCTTCATAACCCAGTCCCCTCTTACCTTTCCAGTCTTCTAATACCTTACTTCCAGACACATACTCTTTGATCCAGTGACACTGGCTTCCTGGCTATTCCATCTTTTAGTTCACAGCATTCTGTCTGGGGTGGTAGGTGACCCCCATGCCTGGAACACTCTCCTTCCTCTGCTCTAGTTACTGACCTTCTGGCTTCCTTTAAATGCCAACTAAAATGCCACCTCCTACAGGAAGCCTTCCCCAACCCCTTTTAATTCCTGCGCCTTTCTTCTGTTATTTCCTGCGTATCCTCTATATAGATCGTTATTTGTTTACTTGTTGTCTTCTGCATTAGACTGTGAGCTCCTTGAGTGCAGGGACTGCCTCTTTTTATATCCCCAGTGCTTAGTACGGTACCTTGGAAAAATGTTTATTGATTGACTGATATTGATTGAGACCTTGTCCCAGAACAATTTAAATTACTAATCATCTGTTGGGAGAGATTCTTGGGAGTCAGAATACGCTGAAGGAAAGGGATGGGAAGACTGGGGGCTAGCATACAAATAGGATGATGGTGACATAGGATTATGTGGGCTTTGTTTGTGTGTCTCACTGGAGGGAAGGTGTGTATCCACCCTGCAAGGAAGTGATCAAACATAAAGTGGAGCCCAGGGAAGCACAGGGGTGGGGACATGAAGGGCATGTTCAGGCAGGGGAAGAAGTCTCACCCCATTTCCCCAAGACTGTCCATGTGACTAGTTTCACCCACCCCACCTATCAGTAAAATGTCTTGTTCACTTGATTTGTCCACCTCTGGGACTAGAAGACTAGAAAAAATCATTGAATGATCTCTGAAAAATCTCTGAAAGTAGAGGAGCCCTGATATAGTCAAAGTAGATGCTGGTGGTGATCAGGAAATACAGAAAGCCTTTTTGGAACTCCCAGTTCTATGTGTATGTCTCATATTCCCTTTTTGGTCTGCTCTTGAGGACAAGAGCTGGGGCTCCACTTAGGGGCCCAGCAGGCAGAGGGGTTGACAAATGTTCCTTGAATTTACATATCTCATGATGACTTGAAGCAACCTTGGGCTAGTCTGACCACTGAGCAATCTGGACTGGTATCTGGGCTCCTTGGACTGGGCATGTTGTTATGTTAATGAATCTGGATTTTCTGAGACTTGGGCTGGGTTGGTCTTGGTAGAACCTGGGGTCCCCTGGTCCATGGGCTAGACTATTATACTCTAGGATCTGAGTTCTAATATGGTCTGGGCTCTGGGCTGCCCAGGCACCCATTTCTTCTTTCGTCTCCTGCCCTGTATTCTACCTGTTGTCAAACAGAAGCCCTTCTTCCTTTTCAACCTCTTGCCCTTCTTCTCCCAGCTCAACAAGCCCTTATTTCTGGAACCCTGGGGTCCAAAGTCTGGGGATCCCAAAGGTCCAGGCTGGGAAGTTAGGGATGGAAGGGTGACAGGCGGGGAGGCTGGGCTCACGTTAGGTTTCAGGAAAGTCTCCCTTCCCTCCCTACCCTGCCCCTGCCACAGCCTTGACATTGCAAAAAGGTCCAAAATCCCCCACTGTGCACCCCAATCCTGTGACAATCCCCGCCCTCGCAGTCAATTCTCCTTCCTGGACCAACCAATTTGGGAGCTGTGTGGGAGGGTTAGGTTCCCTAATTTCAACTCCCCCCCACCCCCAAACACTCCTCTTTTCTTAACTTCCTTCCCCTCAGGAGATCTCACTCCACCAAAAGTCTTCTCCCCAGTGCTAGGATTTGGGGGAGAGACTCCCTACTTGCCCCTTCCCTCATCACTTAAATAAAAAGATTTTGATATCTTTTGTTTTTACGTAAAGGACATGTCATGGTATTACAGTCTATCCCTATCCGCCAAAAAAACAGTTTAGCAAAATCAGCAGACAGAGATCTGGTCTGACAAGGGAAGGGAAAGGAACAAACATTTATTAAACACCTACTGTGTTCCAGGTACTGTGCTAAGAGCTTTACAAATATTATCTCATTTGATATATCATTTGATAGTGTATGCAACAGCCCACACCCACAGTCCCCCACCTTTCTATCCAGAAGAGGGAGAAGAATTTGTTCCTCTGTTCTGTGGGACCAAGATTGGTCATTACAATTAAACAGATTCCCGGATGTGTTAGTGTTTTGTTTTGTTTTTTGTCGACATCACTCTGCATCATACAGGTCTTCCTGCATTCCTTCGGATTCCACAGTCGTCATTTCATACTGCACAATAATATGCCTTTACACTTATACGTCACAATTTGTTCATTCCTTCTCCAATTGCTAGATGCTCACTCGGCTTCAAGCAGGTCCGATCACTTTGATTGTGCCTCTCCCCTCATCCCAGCCCCGAGGTCTAGAGCCCTGAGGAGGGTGTAGCAAGTATCACTTCTGCCCAGGCAGGTTCCGCCCGTCCCGTCCCCCACCCCCGCCTCCCACTACGAGGGATGATTTGATGTGGGTGAGAACCCTGGTTAGGGCGCCTAATGACGGGCCTGAGGTCAGATGTTCCAGTTCCAGGGAGGATCCCCCATCCTGACCGCAGAATGAGCTCCTGACTCCAACCCCTCTCCGTCTTTGAACACGTCTTTCATTAGCTTTCTACCTTTCCAGTCTCCTTACCTCTTCCTCCACTCCTCCTACTCTGCCCTCCAGCGGTATTGGCCACCTGGTCGCTCCTCATATGGAACACTTTCTCCAAGTCTCCAAGCATTGTCACCGGCTACGCCCCACACCTGGAATTCCCTTCCTCCTCGTGCCCACCCTCCTTGCCTGATTCCTCTTAAGTGCCAGCTTCTGGCACCACCCCACCTTCTACAAGAAGCCTTTCCCGGTCTCCTTTAATGATAAAGCCTTCCCTCTGTTATCTCTATCTTCTCGCACGTAGCTGTCTGCGCGTTAACTCTCCTCCGGCAGACTGAGGTCCTGGAGCGCAGGGACCATCTTTCGCCTTTCTTTGTGTCTCTAGCGCTTGGCACAGAGCCTGACACACAGTGGGCGC
This sequence comes from Trichosurus vulpecula, assembly GCF_011100635.1. NCBI lineage: Eukaryota > Metazoa > Chordata > Mammalia > Diprotodontia > Phalangeridae > Trichosurus > Trichosurus vulpecula. Next base: position 62,042,270 of record NC_050573.1, on the reverse strand, counting down.
TTAACAAATGCTTGTTGACTTGACTCGGCCCCAGACGGATGCTTATTCCCAGAACGAACCCTGGCCCCGGAGTGAGTCCTTGACCGCAAGATAGAGGTTTGACCCCTGACCCCAGAGTTGCCCGCCCTTCCCCCCATCACTCGCAGCCCCGCGCAGAGCCCTGATCTCTGCCCCAGACTGATTCAGGGATGAGCTTTGTGAATTCGTATTCAAATTAACATTCACCATCACTCAGGATCTTTCCTATGAACGTCAATGCAAACCGGCTGGAACGTTCACATCACAACATGAACATTCATGTCAGTCCACGCGAGACTGTGGAGGCAACTCGTATTGATATTCATCATCACCACATCAATATTCATTATCTTCATATAAACATTCATCACATTAGCCCTCCCTGTGGCCCCGCTCTCGGAGAACTAAAGCGCGGCTGCGCTCCCTGCTTCCCGCCCCAGGGGGCCCCCACGTGGCAGACCTCAGCACAGCACATCTTCGTCTCAACCAATCACAGAAAAGCACTGCTGAGCCTTGCTTGGGGCTTCTACGAGGATGACCAATCAAATTTTAGGGAGGGCGGGACCGTTCCCACTGCCTAGGTGGTGCCTACGTTGGCGGACCAACCACACCTCAACGTGAGTGCTTTCTGGTTCATGGAGGGGGATGGGGCGGGGGGGGGGTGGTACCACCGAGAAGCTAGTCAATAAGATCTTGCAGTCGGAGGGAGGGACTTCTATGACATAGACTAATCACACCTCAAGAAAGGCACTCTCTTAGGGATAATAGCCAATCAGAAAGGGCGGTGCCATCGAGAAAACCCAATAAAGCCTCAAGCAAGGGCGGAGCCTTCTGGATGCCAACCAATGGGGCCAGGGAGGCGGGGCCTCACAAAAAGCCGCTGCGGAGTGAGTCGGGGCTTGAGGGAGGAGCCTCGCTGGGGCGTCGGGGTCGAGGTCGGGGTCGCCGTATCGTGGCTCAGGATCCAGGAGGGGGCGCTCTTATCGCCCCGGTCCTGCCTCCTTCCGGCGCCATGTGGCGGCGCCTGGGAACCTTAGTGTCCGGGCCGGCCCAGAGTACCCGTCTGTGCACCAGGTGCGTCCCGGTCCAGGGTGGGCGGGCGTGGTGTCGAGTTCGGGAGCCAAGGGGTTAACTACGGGGCGGGGCGTAGATCAAACCGCGGATCTGGTAGACACGTGGGTTCGAGTCCCGCCGCTGCTACCTTGACAGCCTTGCGTGCTCTCTGGCCAGTGGCTGCCCCTCTCCGGACCTCAGTGTTAACTGTAAAACTTCAACGGACATTTATTAAGCGCCTACTGTGTGCCAAGGCCGGTTGCAAAGACGAAGATGCAAAAAAATCCAAAGGATGGTCCCTGCTCCGAAAGAGTTTTTAAATTTTACACTGGGAGGACCCGACAAGCCGGTGTAATACAAGGGAGGTGACCTCTTATAGTGCGAGGCCAGGTTTTGGAGTCAGAGGACTGCCTCTACCCCGCCCCCCAACCCCCGTGTGACCTTTGGCCAGGGACTTGACCACTCTAGACCTCAGTTTCCTCGCCTGTAACAGGAGAGGTGGGGGGAGGGGTGCCCTTCCAGCTCCAGATTCCAGGACCGGAGCAGAGGGAGGGTCTCTTGGGAGGACACTCCAATCAGGGAAGGCTCCCGGGAGGAGCTAGCACCCGAACTGGAGGCCCCCGCAGCGGGAGGAAGGGCATCTCAGGCATGCCCCCAGGCTGGCCGGGCTGGAATTTCCAGGAGCTGATGGTCTGAGTTGGCCGGAATGTGCAGTATGTCTGTGCAGGGGAGGGTGGGAATGAAGGGAGGTGGGCGGAAGGCCAGGCTGGGGAGCGGATGCGTTTCATTCTCCGTCCAGGGCAGGGGTCCTCAGCCGAGGTTGTGTCCTGGACCCCTCAGGCGCGCAGTCCCGAGAAGCCTGCGGACCCTGCCTCACCCTCAGGCTTTTTAATGAGACTCGCAGGATGACAAAGGAAGGCAGTTATATTGGAAGGGAAGTTCACGGACCCCAAGTTAAGAGCCTCCGGACTTACATTGAATAGTCGCTAGATGGAAGAGTCAGTAGGAAGTCATAGAAGGTTTGAATTGGTCAGATCCATGCCCCCAGGAGACTGCACTGATAGTCAGCAAGCATTTATTAAGCTCCTACTGTGTGCAGGGGCAGGTAGGTAGTGTGGTGAGTGGATAGATAGATCGCTGGGCCTGGAGTCAGGAAGACTTGTCTTCAGATCTGGCCTCAGACACTTCCCGGCTGTGTGACCCTAGGTGAGTCACTTCACCCTGTGTGCCTCAGTTTCCTCGTCTGTCAGATGAGCTGGAGAAGGAATGGGCAGACCACTCCAGTATCTGTCAAGGTTCTCCCTCATGCTGTTACCATCTCATTGGATCCTCACAGCAGCCCTGTGCAGCAGGCGCCGTTACACCCATTTCACACATGATCCTGAGGCTAAGAAAGGTTACGTTGCTTAGGCTCATACTGGGAGTATGTGTCTCCTTCTGGAGTCCTCCCGACCCCAAGCCCAGCCCTTACCCGCTCTGCCACCTAGCGGCCTAATCTTAGAATCACAGAATTTGAGAGTTGGAAGGGACTAAATCAAGTCAGCAAGCATTTATTAAGCTCCTACTGCATGTCAGGGACAGCTAGGTGGCACAGTAGATGGAGCACCGGGCTCGGAATCAGGAAGACTCCTCTTTCTGAGTTCAAATCTGGCCTCAGCTACTTACTGTGTGACCCTGGGCAAGTCACATCACCCTGTGTGCCTCAGTTTCCTCATCTGTAAAATGAGCTGGAGAAGGAAATGGCAAACCACTCTGGTACCTCTGCCAAGTAAACTCTAGATGGGGTCAGGAAGAGGTGAGCATCACTGAAAACATCTGAACAGCATCGTCAGACCTGTGCTGTAGGAGAATCCCTGTGGGCTGAATTGGAGCAAGGAGAGCCTTGTGGCAGGTAGACCCACCAGCAGATATTGCACCAATCCGGGTGCAAGGCAGTGAGGGTCTACACCAGAGGCTGTCAGTGTCAGAGGAGAGAAGGGGGTGTATTCAAGAGATGTCACAAAGGCCAGTAGAGCACTAGCCCTGGAGTCAGGAAGACACGAGTTCAAATCCAGTCTCTGTCACTTACTAGCTGTGTGACCGAGGGCAGGTCACTTAATCCCAATTGCCTCCCCCCCACCAAAAAAAAAAAAACCAAAACCAAAAACAAGAAAAGCTAATACAAGGGTGAAATTGATAGGCCTGGTCAGCAGCTTGGACAGGGGGCGGATGAAAGATGGTGAGGAGTCCAGGCTGACTGGACTGGGTTGGGAGCGGGGGCGGTTGGAGGAATGATGGTGTTCCCAGCACTAGCAGGGAAGTAGGCAGAGGGAAAGGCCTGGGAAGAAAGAGAATGAGTCCAGTTTTGGACGTGTTGAGTTTAAAATGTCTGTAATTCAAGACTTCTGAGAGGCACCTAGTCCAATATCCTCATTTTACAGACAAAGAAACTGAGGCCCAGAGTGACTCTCATGTCCTCAAGCAAGGAGACTCTAAACCTCCTCACTCCAGACTCAGTTCTCTTTCCACCAGACCTGAGGTGTAGCAGACATATCACCCCTCAGGCATCTGCGGCCCACAGCACTCCGGAGTGTGACCTAGATCAGGTTAAAATTTAATTGAGAAGTGATTATAAAACTAAATAAAACCACAATACAACATAGACAACATTTGCATGTGGTTTTCTGAGTCAGTATGTGGCCTGCAAGGATCCTTCTGTACAGTTTAGAGGTCCTCGCTTCTTTTTGGCCAGACCATCCTCCCCCCAGCCCACCCTTTCTCTTCCCGCCAGCACCCCCCACTAACTGCTTTCGTCTCCTCTCCCCTCCCCGTCCAGCCTGCCAAAGCCTTGTTTAGGCAGACCCATGTCTGGCGGTCGAGCCACTATCTTTGCCCTGTCTTCTGGCCAGGGAAAGTGTGGTGTGGCAGTCATTCGAACCAGCGGTCCAGCCAGTGGCCCTGCTCTCCTGGGACTCACAACCTTGCGCGCCCTTCCACAGCCCCGGGTTGCAACGCTTCGTCTACTGCAGGACCCTGGCTCCTCAGAGCCTTTAGACAGGGGCCTGATTCTCTGGTTCCCAGGTGAGTCAGGAGGGACAGGGGCGAGTGGCACTTCACTAACCCTTTGGGACCACGTTGGTACTTTTTTTTTCTTTTTTTTTTAGGTTGGTACTTTCTAACGCTCCTCATTAGCCATGATTCTAAAACCAGGTCCACAGTTTAGGACTCTGTTGTTCTGAGAGTCTCTTGTTCTAAGAGCCTTGTTCTGAGATTCTCTTGTTGTTAGAGTCCTGAAGTCTGTGGTTCTAAGCCTCAAGGAGTTCACAGTTCTAAGAGCCATGGGGTGTGTTCTTCCAACTTTGTGGCTGAGAGTGCAGGGGTCTGAGTCTGTGGTTTTAGGGGTTGATGTTGCGAAGAGACCCAGAGCTCATGGTTCTAGCAGCTTCTGTTTCTATGATTCTCACTTGTTGGTTTTTCCCTTTTTTCCCATCCAGTGGGAATTGGGGGTATCCTCAAAAGTTGCCAGTCCTCCTTTCAGGGTAGTGAAGACTTAAGCTGGAATGCAGCCAGGGTTTGGTTGCAGGGGGCTTGGTGAAAAGAGAATTTTCTTTCCTCCATCCCAGAGTCAACGTGGTAAATTGGGTCTCCCTCATTTCATCTGTATGGTCATGTACCTTGCTTGGGTGTTGCCAACATTGCTTAGGGAAGGATCCCCTCACAGCACCAGTGTCTTCCTTGCCTCCTTTCCAGGACCCCACAGCTTTACTGGAGAGGACTGTGCTGAGTTCCATGTCCACGGTGGGCCAGCTGTTGTGAGTGCTGTGCTGGGAGCACTGGGTGAGTTTCTTCCCTTTCCTGGGGCTCCCCTGGTGCTTCCTTGGGGGTGTGGCTGGCTCTGAACAGATGTTCCCTGGCAGGTAGGCAGCATACCAGGCCTTCGGCCGGCAGAGGCTGGAGAGTTCACCAAGCGGGCCTTCCAGAATGGGAAGCTGAGCCTGACTGAGGTGGAGGGGCTGGGGGACCTGATCCACGCCGAGACAGAGGCCCAGCGGCGCCAGGCCCTGAGGCAGCTCCAGGGGGAGCTAGGACAGCTCTGCCAAGGCTGGGGAGAGACGCTGACTATGGCAAGTGAGACTCTGGGCCTGCCTGGCCCCCACCTCTTGTGCCCCTTGGTTTCTTTCCTTTCCCAGTTACCACTCTCTCTCCTCATCCCTCCTTTCTCATTCTTGCTCTCTCCTCTCCCCTTTCCACTCCCTCATTCTTCTCTGCCCTCTCCCTTCTTCCCCTTGTCTCCTCCACTGTGGTTCTAAGACACGAGGAGTCCATGGATTTCAGAATTGCTTGATCCTGAGTCTGGGGTTCACAGTTCTAAGAGTGTGGCCGGGGACCTGGGGGCTATGCAGCCTGAGCTGCCCTGACCTTTGACTTTGCCCAGATTCCTTCAGTGACCTGCAGTGGTGGTGGGGGGGGGGGCACCTCTTTTGGAAGGAAAGAGGAGTTTCAGCTCCCCCTTCCTGCTTGCACAGGCCCTGGCCCACCTGGAGGCCTACATTGACTTCAGCGAAGATGACAATATTGAAGAAGGCGTGTTGGAGTGGGGTGAGGCCCCCCAGTTCATGCTCCCCTTCCCAAACCTCCAGGCACCTGCTGCCAGCCCTCCCTGGCTGCTCCTTCCCCTGGCTGCTGTCTCCTTGCCTGCTCCCTCCCTGCCTGCTCCTCCCTGACCCCCCCCCACCTGCTCAGCCCTGCCCTCCCTGGCCAGCCCCAGCCCCTTTCATTGGGCTCTCATCTCTGTCCCTGCAGTGGACAGGACTGTGCAGGGGCTCCAGGAAGCCCTCCTGGCCCACCTGCAAGATGCCCGTCGGGGCCAACGACTCCGCTCAGGGGCCCACGTGGTCATCGCTGGCCCGGCCAATGCGGGCAAGAGCAGTCTCATCAACCTGCTGAGTGAGTGGGAGGGGGGAGGGGCAGGGAGACCCTGGAAGGAGGACGGAGAAGTTGGTGGGGGGGAACAAGCACTTGGTACAACATGCCAGGCACTGTGCCAGGCTTGGTCTAAATATGTCATTTCATCCTCCCCACCATCCTTCCAGGTCGGTGCTTTTGTTAATCCCATTTTCTAGACAAGGAAACTGAGGCAGGCCTCAGTTAAGTGACTTTCCCAGGGTCACGCTGAACTCAGGTCTTCTGGCTCCTGGCCCAGCATTCTGTCCATCATGCCACCACCCTCCTCTTGGGGCAGGGAAGGGGAGATCCCCCCCTTCAGGTTAAGGAAGAAGATGTTTAGGGGGAAATGGAGATATGGGGGAAGGGAGATGTTTGAGGAGAATGAAGACTCCTGGGAAAAGGAGAGATGCTTTGGGAGGAATATTGCCAGATGACAACAGATCCAGAGCTGGAAGAGACCTCGAAGACCACCCGTCCCAACGCCCTCCTTTCACAGATGTCCAGACTGCGGCCTAGGGCAGTGAAGTGATGCGGCCAATGTCCCACAGATAGTTAAGGGTCAGAGTCAGGATTTGAACCCAGGTCCTCTGTCCCACTATGACTTCTGGGAAGATCTGTTTTACACACATTTCCCGCCCCTTCCCCCTCCCCACACACACATCCCCCTTCAGAGGAAGAAGAGATGGAGACATGGGTGGGGGGCATGGAGAACACTGGTCCTGTGGTCTCTTCAGGTGCCAGCTTCCCTATGGTGCCACCAGAGGGCAGCAGTGCCCAGCCTTGGACCAGCGGGCTTCTGTTGACATGGGAACTTGGGGTCTGACCCTGGGAAGGGGAGGGGGCCTGGGCCATGAGGCTCCTAGGCACTGACGAACTAACTCGTTAACCCCGAGGTCGGAGGCCTGTGGCCATCGTGTCCCCCGAGCCAGGCACCACCAGGGACGTGGTAGAGTCAGCCGTGGACATCGAGGGCTTCCCAGCCTTGCTGAGTGACACGGCGGGGCTCCGGGACAGCCCAGACCTGGTGGAACAGGAGGGTGTCCGGCGGGCCCAGGACAGGTGAGGGCCCAGGGCAGATGTGGGTCTCCCCCTGCCCTTCCCTTGCCCCCGGCCTGGCTTGGGAGCAGGCTGGGTCCTAGCCTCTGAGGCAGGAGTTGCTGTCCTGACCACAGATGGGGACAGTAGGGTCTCTGAGCACAGCTTCCAGACTCCTAGAAGGCGGGAGCTTTTCCTCCTCAGGCCATTTTCCTGTTACATTTTTTTTCCTTATTCCAAAGCACCAGGAGGCCCCCCCCCCACCTCCGCCTGTCCCCTGGAGGGGGTCTTCTGCTCCTGGCTGGCCATCCCCAGGCCTTAGTGGGGCCTGCAAGGGGCTGGTCTTGGACCCTTGGGCTGGCCGTGGTCCGGTGGAGGTCACCCGGGGATCACCCCTGAAGCGATGAAAAGCTGGAAGGGCCTCCCTGGGCCTCTGTTAACTTCTCCAAAATAACACCTTTCATTTCTCTCTTATCTAAGACTTTAATCCTGTTGCTAGGAATTCATACATAAATGTGCTTAGAGGTTTACAGGCCTCTGCTCCTGAAAGGGTGGAGTGATGACCTGCTCACCTTCCCCTCCTGTGACCCAAGCAATGCCCAGGATCATTATCTCCACTTTATGGACTGGAGACTGAGGTTCAGAGAGGGAAATGGCTCTGCTCAAGGCCAGGGCCAAGGCTAGAACGCAGGTCTCCCGACTCTCGGGGCTCTTCTGGTGCGATGATTCCCAAGGCCTCTCTGACTCAGGCTCCTCTTGCTTCCATCCTGTCCCCACAGGCTGGCCCAAGCCGACATCGTGCTGGCTTTGCTAGATGCCACAGATTTGGCCTCGGCCTCTAGCCGTCACTTCCTGGAGACAGTGGTGACTCCTGGGGGACCCTCCACCCCCTGCCGCCGCATCCTGCTGGTACTTAACAAGGCTGACCTGCTGCCAAAGGGGATGGAGCCTGGGGGGCCTGCCCTGCCCCCCCACCTCCTGCTGTCCTGCAAGACAGAGGCTGGCCTGGAGGCTGTGCTGGCCTCCCTAAAGAAGGAGCTGGCTGCTGTGTGAGGACCACCCCGCTTGTCATTTTTTCTTATCCTCCCGCCTCTGACCTTCTCTGCTGACTGACCCCTGCCATCCAGTCCCCCTGTCCAGCTGATTGACCTCTACCATCTGACCCTCCCTCCTGACTGACTCTCCTCCTTCTCTCCCTCCCTTCTCTCCATCTTCCTGTTCCTGACCATGTGAACCCCTAGTTTTGACCAGTTTCTCTCCTCAAAGACTCTTGACCTCTCACCATGCGCCCCCCACCCCGGACATCTTTGGGCTTTCAGGCTTATTTCCTCTCATAGTGAGGACTGGGTTTCACCCTTCCCAAGGTGGCTGTTATTCCTGGGTGTCTCTGGTGAGAATATTTGGTTGGGAGGCAGGGATCAGCAGCTGGGGCCTGTGGTGGGATTGGTTTCTCCCCTAGTCATGGTCATCCCTTTCAGATGCGGTGATCCAACTGTTGGGCCGCCAATCCTGACCCGGGCCCGCCACCGCCACCATCTCCAGAGCTGCTGTGAAGCCCTGGGTCGTTATGAGCAAAGTAAGGCCCGGGACCTGGCGCTGGCTGCTGAGGAACTGAGGGCAGCTCGAAGGCACCTGGGCCACCTCACTGGGCAGGCTGGGGCCGATGACATCCTCGATGTCATCTTCCGGGACTTCTGCATCGGCAAGTGAGCGCTGAAGGGGACTACATATAGACCCCAGGGCCAGGCATGCACAGGCCAGGTCACTAGCAGGGCCACAGGATGGCCAAGAAGGATTCTCCAGTGTGACTCAGTTGTGACTGAGGAGCTCTGTGTTTGTTGAAGAAGTTTGTGGCCAGCTACTCTGCCCACCTTGGCCTGTCTCTGTGGTGCCTTCCCTCTAGTCTGGGGCCTGGGCTCTCCCCAGGAAGACGAAGCCATTAGGCGCCGACCTCCATCATCCTGGAAGAGGGAGGAGGTGGGATGTGGATTTCAGTTGGAGAAGGCTCTTGACAAGATTGAAGGAGGTGGCTTAGGCATTCTAGGTCTTTGCTGGGCAGGGGAAAGGACACTGCCTGCTAATAAACAGGGTTTTTAAGAATAAATTTTATTGATTTCTTTTGTTCTATATCATCCACATTTCCCAGTATTTCTGTCCTCTTACTCTTCCTAGAGCACCATCCCTTATAATAATTTTAGAAAAAGAAGCAAAGTAACCTCAGTATTCTACACTCGTGGTCCTCCCCTTCTGCAGGCCAATCTCTTATCACGTAAAGAGCCTTTTGGGAAGGAGGGGCATGGAAAGGGAAGAGAATGTGAAATCCTGGACCCCAGGGAGCCTCCGGTCTGTCCTCTGGTCCATTCTTTGTTCATTAGTAAGGGTCCTTTTCCTGGACTGGGTGAGCTCATCTGGGGCCTGGCTTCCTGCTCTAGGGATGAGAATGCTACCCCATGCCCAGGACATTTTCTCAAGCAGGGGTTCTGAGCATTTTTGGTGTCCTGGACTCCATCGGTACTCTGGGGAAGCCTTTGGACTCCTCAGAATCATGTTGTTAAACATGTAAAATAAAGCCAGGGGGTGGGCTCGGAGGGAGGAGTGAAGGGAATCTGCATTTATGTAGCTCCTACTGTGTACCAGTGCTGAGTGCTTTATGAACATCTCATTTGGTCTCCACAACAGCCCTGCAAGGTAGGTGCTGTTATCCCTATTTTACAGTTGAGGAAACTGAGGCACAGGTAAAATGATTTGCCCAGGGTCACACAGCTAGTAAGTATCTGAGGCTGGATTTAAATACATAGGATTAACTTTTTTAAATGAATGTTAAGAAATAAACATTTTAAAAAAAACATAGGATTGCCAGGGAAATCAATTTTGCTGAAATATAGTCCTCAAATTTAAAAAAAAAAAAGTTTCAAGGCCTCCAGGTTGAGGACCGCTGTCTAGAATCAGACAGTGTGAACTGGAAGGGGTGACAAAAGGTCATCTTGTCAAAATTGTACCTGAGCAGAATCCCCATCCTTTTACGGCACCAGTGAGTGAATGAATGAGAGAGCATTAAAGAGCTTACTATGTGCCAGGCAAACCCTCTGAGAATCAAATTAAAGTGCTTACTGTGTGCCAAGCAAGCCCTGTGAGAATGGGCCATCCAGCCTCTGCCTGAAGACATCCAGGGACGGGGAGGAGCCCCTGTCTCCTGAAGGCGCCTTGACTACCTTGGAGAGTTCTGTTTTAGGAAGGCCTTTATCTCCAGATGCAGCCCGGCCCTGGGCCAAGGCCAGCTAGTCTCCTTCCCAGACAGGGGCTCCCTAACGCCTCCAGGATCAAATATAAAATCTTCTGGCTTGGAGAGTCCTTGGGGACTTCCACTTTTCCAGCCTTCTGAAACCTCTCCCTCAGGGCATCAAGTAAGTGCCCTGCCTTGCTGTGACGCTGGTGTCCTCGCTCTTCCTGGAGCAACACGCCACATTTCCCTGGCTGTCCCTAGTAACCCGAACCCTCTCCCCGCCAGCTTCCTTTAAGTCCCAGCTAAAATGCCATGCTTCTAAAGGACGCTTTTCCCGATCCCCCTTAATTCTAGCGCCTTTCCCTGTTGCTCATTTCCCATTCATCTTCTTTAGCTTGTTTGTACAGAGTTGTTTGCGGGTTAGATTCTAAGCTCCCTGAGGGCAGGGACTATCTTTTGCCTCTACCCACAGTGCTTAGCACAATGCCCGGCACATAGTAGGTGGGCACTTAATAAATGTTTATTGACTGGCTTTTCCACATGATGGCCTTTTGGAGAGCTAAACATGATAGCTATCCAGTGTCTTCCCCTCTCTCTCCTTTCTTTTTAAATTTTTAAATCAATCTTTTCTTTGCTTCAGTGAGGCTTCATAGGACATGCCCACCCCATCACACCAGCTCCTTGTGGGGCAGAAGGATTCCACATGTTCTGCTTGGCCCCAACAGAGCCAGACAAGCAGCAGTGGCTGCGGGTTGTACAGAGGCAGATCTGACAACAGGGAAGAGTCATCCCAAATGCAGTGATCATAGAGGAGGCCGTATGTTTCCTTTCACTGAGGTGCCTCTGGCAGGAACCACTTGAAGCCCATTCCTCAGCTCTAAAATTCTGTGAAATGAAAAGTAATTACTGCTAACTAGAGAGAAGATCAGATCTGTCGAGGAAAAGCTCCACAGAGGCAAACGAGGCCAGCCTCCTCATCTTCCTAGAGGGAGAAAATGAGGCCCAGAGGGGCCTCAGACCTCAAACATAGTATCAAAGGCAGCATTTGAACCCAGATCCCCTGACACCCAGGCTAATGCCTCCTAAGAGGCAGCTGCTTAAAAAACAAAAGCAGAGTCATTGAGTACAAGGACAGAGACTTGAAGACCTCACAGATTCCAGATAACCCTTCAGATGCCTCCCCAATTGGGGGCAGGGAGCAAAATCTTTCCCCTCCTCAGTTACAAGCCCCTAGGAAAAGTGTATTCACTCAAGGCTGAATTCCCCACGAGCATGGAGGTGACTTTCTGTGCTCATAGGGGACCATGGGGAATGAAGGATGAGCTCATGTTTACTTTCACAGAGGGGGTGGAGGGACCTCAGACACTTGGGTTCAGCCCAGGAGTCTCCTATTCCTTGCTCAAGTCTTTGGGTCCTAGGACTCAGGACCCTCAGAGGAAATGGGTCAATTCTCTGAAAAGTAGCCTCTCCCCAGGAGCCCCCAGCTTCCTTTCTCCTTCAGCCTTCCCAAGCCTCTATGGTGAAGGGTGCTGGGGGCTCCTGGGGAGGGCCAGGTCAAAGGAGCTTGGCCAGCTTTCCGTTTTTTTCCAAGAATCCTGAGGCCCAGTCGGAAACTGCCCCTCCTTGTTATTTATAGAGGGGGTAGGAAATCCCCCAGCAGCCTGGTGAGGCCCTGGCTATGGGATCTGGGCCAGGGCAGAGGGTAGGGGGTAGGGTGTGAGGGCCAAGAAGATCTCAGCAAGAAGTGTGTGTATGTCAGGGAGGTGGGGAGGGGGAGACACTAAACACTTTTCAAAGCTTTGTTATTTTAAGGGAAGACTTGCTGTTGAGGGAACAAGAGAAGCCTATATTCAGAAATGAAGATGTTGTAAAAACTAAAGGTATCAAAATTATAAAAAATAAAAAACTTCAAAATTTTAAAATTAGAATTTAAATTAAAAAAAAGATTTCAGCAGCCCAAAGTCCCCGTCTTCCTTTCCTGGGACAGAAAGAGACCATTGTTCCCATCTAGGAGTTAAGGAGGGCACAAGGCCGTTGGACTAGCCAGGGAGTGCTGTCCAGGGCCAGGAGGAACCTTGCAAGGTCAGGCTTGGAGGGCTTTGGCATGGGAAGGGTACTGCTTGCCCCCCAACGTGCCTGGGGCCAAGGGGATGCAGAGGGTCAGTCCTTGGTACGGGAATTGCTGAGGGTAGACAGGTCTTGGGTGTCCTGGGTAGTCAGAGGACAGTAGGAAGACTCAAGGTGCCTTGTTCATTTTGAGGGGGAAGGGTACCTCTCTCAGGGCCTTTGTGATTGAAGAAGAGGGGTTTCTATAGTCACTGAGACAAGACCCCAGAATCCAAGTTCTGGACTCTCACAGACCTCAAGGAATGGATTGGGCAGTTGTAGATGGCAGCTCCAGAATGGTATGACCCTGGTAATTAATATCTCCCAGGAGAAGCTGTGTGGATTCTAAGAACTGGAGTACTATATCCAACATTAGAACGTGGAATGTCAGAGCAGGGAGGGAACTTAGAATATGGAGCGTGGACTTTACTATGGAGAACAGTAGGTCTGAAAGGGATTTTAAAACCAGAATGACTCTGCTAGAAGGGACCTTGGAACCTAGAATGTGAGAGCTTGGAAGGGCCTCAGAACATGGAATGTCAGAGAGGGGAAGGGACCTTAGAATGTGAGAGCTTGGAAGGGCCTCAGAACATGGAATGTCAGAGAGGGGAAGGGACCTTAGAACCTAGAATGTGAGAGCTGGAAAGGACCTTAGAACATGGAATGTCAGAGAGGGGAAGGGACCTTAGAATGTGAGAGCTGAAAAGGACCTCAGAACATGGAATGTCAGAGAGGGGAAGGGACCTTGGAACCCAGAATGTGAGAGCTCAGAAGGGCCTCAGAACACAGAATGTCAGAGAGGGGAAGGGACCTTAGAACCTAGAATGTGAGAGCTGGAAAGGACCTCAGAACATGGAATGTCAGAGAGGGGAAGGGACCTTGGAACCCAGAATGTGAGATCTCGGAAGGGCCTCAGAACACAGAATGTCAGAGAGGGGAAGGGACCTTAGAATGTGAGAGCTTGGAAGGGTCTCAGAACATGGAATGTCAGAGAGGGGAAGGGACCTTGGAACCCAGAATGTGAGAGCTGGAAAGGACCTTAGAACATGGAATGTCAGAGAGGGGAAGGGACCTTAGAATGTGAGAGCTGAAAAGGACCTCAGAACATGGAATGTCAGAGAGGGGAAGGGACCTTAGAACCTAGAATGTGAGAGCTGGAAAGGACCTTAGAACATGGAATGTCAGAGAGGGGAAGGGACCTTAGAATGTGAGAGCTGAAAAGGACCTCAGAACATGGAATGTCAGAGAGGGGAAGGGACCTTGGAACCCAGAATGTGAGAGCTCAGAAGGGCCTCAGAACACAGAATGTCAGAGAGGGGAAGGGACCTTAGAACCTAGAATGTGAGAGCTGGAAAGGACCTCAGAACATGGAATGTCAGAGAGGGGAAGGGACCTTGGAACCCAGAATGTGAGATCTCGGAAGGGCCTCAGAACACAGAATGTCAGAGAGGGGAAGGGACCTTAGAATGTGAGAGCTTGGAAGGGTCTCAGAACATGGAATGTCAGAGAGGGGAAGGGACCTTGGAACCCAGAATGTGAGAGCTGGAAAGGACCTCAGAACATGGAATATCAGAGAGGGGAAGGGACCTTAGAACCCAGAATGTCAGGTGTGGGGTGGGACTGGTAAGAATCTTCGAATATGGGGTATCAGTGTTAGGAGGAAGCTTAGAATGTGGCGTGGCAGAGCTGGAAGAGCCAGGGAGGGAAAGGGATTTGTATAAAGAGTTCCATGTTGAATAAATGGTTTAAAGTAGAACCCAGATCTCTTGACTGCTCTGATGAATGCTGCCTCCCAGAACTGACTCATTAGTTCCTATCCTAAGACTGTCATCTTCCTGCCCTCTAGTCAGCTCCAGTCCTAGCCAGAACACTGGGGGAACAAGCGGGAACTGTGCCCACCCTTATGGATCAGGGACAGTCCCAGGCCCTATTAGATCCCTCTCATCATCAAAACCCCTCCTAGCCTCATTATAATTTTGCACTCTTGGGGACCATTCTGTGGCCAGCTCTCCTTGCCATGTCTAGTGTAAGGAATTGGGGAGAAAGCCAGGGGTCCATCCCCTCCTCCTTCTTACTCTGTGCCCCAGCAGGCCCCCAGCCAGGCCTAGTGCATCCTCAAGAGGCAGGCGTCTCTCTGCCAGACTTCCGCTCTCCGGAAATATCCTTGTCTTGAATAAACAGCTTCTTTGTCACCTCACACCCGTGCTGGCCCTGAGAACTGCTCCCCCTGGGGTGACTCATTCTGCCCCACTTCCCACCTGGCCCTAAGTCCCGAGATCCCTTGCTCCTGGCTGCCCAGGGATAGGCCTGGGTATAACCACAGTCCCTAAACCTCAGGGCTGGCCCCATCACCACCCACTCGTGGGTGGACAACGCCATCTTGGCTGGGGGGTCTTGGGTGCAGGAGTGTATTGATCACTGATTCTAGTCAGTCAGGGACAGTGGCTACCCCAGAAAAGATGATTGAAGCTGGCATTTTGGGTTGAATTATCCTTTATTAGGGACTTCCAGTTGGAACCAGAGCATCACAGCATGAGGAAAAGAGGGGCCTTCTGTCTTCCCACTCCCCAGCTCAGACCTGAGCATTCACAGACAGTCAGAGAACCCTTTACCCGCCACCACCCAGGCCTTCCCCCCAGAATCTGGAGCCCCTGGTGGGAATGCTCAATAGGGATTCTAGGTTCAGGGCACTGGGAAGGTCAGCACCGAGAACGGGAGTTCCCCAAGGAGGCTTGGTCAGCACTAGGGCTGGGGGATAAGCTTCTGGTAGTAGGGGTAATGGCCTTGACCCCCAGTGGCAGGACAGGGCAGTGCCAGGGGTAGGATGGGGCAGAATATAATATTAGCGGGGTAGTACGGGCACAGGATCAGAATCATTGGACTTAGAAATGAACAAGACCTTCAGAACCACCCATTCTAAGCCCCTCATTTTTCGGATGAGGTCCAGAGAGGTGAGGCCATGGTGACGCAGGAAGAGTCAGAATTCGAATTCCAGGTTCTTGGATTCCAAATACCCTGCATCACCTAGGCCTTTTTCCAGCTCACTCCTGGGCCAAGCTACATGAACCAGGCAGAGGAGATCCAGGGCTGGGCTTTGCCCTGCAAAGACCTTGCCTTTGATTTCTGAGAAAAACACCCTGTCCCCCGTTCTCCCCCCAGCCCCAGAGGCTTTTGGGAAACTCTAGGGAGAGGGGGAAGGATAGGAATTCCCCTGGGAGCCAGAGATTAAGCTTTTCCTGCTCTTATCTTTCCTCAGTTTGGGGCCTTGTGAAGCTATGATGTGTTAGCTAATGGAGATAACAGATAATAAAGATAAGGGAGGACAGCAGCTGCTTAGATACATTAATCATGTGATAAAAGTGCTCAGAGAGACTGGGCTGAGCCCATAGGACAAGAGCGAGCTCGAGCCCCTGGAGATCAGGAGCAAACAGGGCACCCTGGGGGGACAGGGAGGAAAGAGAAGATGTAGTACATGTTTCCCTCTCCCCCGGCTGGGGCTCATCTAGCACCCGTGGACACATTTATTGAGCACGCACAGAATCCCCCCTACCATCATCCCAGGCCCAGGGTCTTGTCTCCCATCCATGAGAGACCAGAGCCCCCAGATGGGCCCAGAGTGGATCCTGCGGTCTGAGGGTGCCTGTATGCAAGGCCTGTGTGTTTCTGTGGGTGTGCATGCATTTGTACATGAGTATGCATCTGCACAAATATGTCTGGGAGTGGGGACAGGGATGTGCAAGGAGGGGAGTGTCTCAGTGTGAGGATTGGCTAGAGGGGTGTGTGTCTAAGTGTTCATATGTGCCAGAGTATATATGTGTATTGGGGGAGAGGGGTGTGGCGCAGGGGTATAACATCTGGTGGGCATCACGGTTGGTCGAGCATGGCTTCCTCTCCAGACTGCGTCATCAGATCCCGCTGCCGCCATCACTGTGTCACGGTGGACGCTCCCTCAGCCGCTGCAGAGGCAGTGGGATTGAGTGTTGGGGGGGGGTGAGAATAGACTGACAGTGAGCCCCACAGACGTCACACACCAACCCCTACCCCCCGACCCCGGCTCCCTTGGGCCTACGTGCCTGGCGTCCAGCAGGCAAGGGCCTTCCTTTCAGACCCCAGGCAGGAAGTCTGGCAATGGTTGTGTTTTTCTAAGTGGCTGCCTCTGTTGCTCCTTTTGCCTTCTCTCCATTGTCAGCCCTTCCTTTGGGGGAGGGCAGAGGAGGGGGAAAGAGAGGGAAGGCTGGAAACCCTGGGCCTCTAGCCTCTCCCCTGCCCTGACCAGTCTAGGCTGTGCCTTCTCTCCAAAAATCACTGGACTTGGAATCAGAAAATGTGGACTCGAACCCAAGTTCTCTGTTACCTTGGGCAATATTTTCTCTCTGGGCCTTGGTGCCCTCATTTGTAAAATGAGAGCTTTTGTCTAGATCAAAACTTCTTAGCCTGGGGTCCACGAACTTAAAAAAATTTTTTTTTGATAATTATTTCACTAAAAATCCTATTGTAATCCTCTATCTTTTATTTTATACATTTAAAAATATCATTCTGATTGCCAAAGGGGTCTATCTCTCTCTCTCTCTCTCTCTCTCTCTCTCTCTCTCACACACACACACACACACACACACACACACACACACACACACACACGTTAAGTCCCCTTGACCTGGATGGTCCAGATCCAAATGCCATCTTTCCCCGACCCACTGCTGACTCTCACCTTTCTTCAGACACAGTACCACTCATGTCTCCCTTGATATATAGTGAGCTTCAAAAGTAGTCACAGCACTGAATGATAGAAGTAAGCTTAGAGACAACCAATCTAATTCCCTTTACTTTACAGAAAAAGCAACTGAAGTAGAGAGAGGTGAGGGTGCTTGCTCACATCCTACAGCTAAAAAGTAAAAGATACTGGCTTTGAGCCTAGCTGTCCTGGGTTCAAATCCATTGCCTTCATCAGCCTCTAGTGATGCCTGGCTTCCCAAAGCTCTTCATCTCCCACCTCCTACAAGAAGTCTTCCCTGATTTCAAAGCCTTCATGTGGCTCCCCTTCTTCAAAGTTCTATAGCTGTCATGGTCAGCGCCCCACCCCACCCCCATCCTTTGAATGTTCTTCCCCTGTCTTCCAGACCCCTTTCCCTCCCCTCCCTGGCCTGTTGAAATCTTCCTGGCCCAGCTCAGTTACCACCTCCTCCAGAGAGCTTTAGTCGAT
This sequence comes from Trichosurus vulpecula, assembly GCF_011100635.1. Taxonomy (NCBI): domain Eukaryota; kingdom Metazoa; phylum Chordata; class Mammalia; order Diprotodontia; family Phalangeridae; genus Trichosurus; species Trichosurus vulpecula. The sequence goes on along the minus strand of NC_050573.1, from coordinate 62,024,709 downwards.
CAACCTCCCCTGAAATCTGGAAAAGAATCCTTCGCTGATCCCAGAGCACTTTTTACTCTTCTTACGTCTTTGGCAATACTAACTTGTATTATCTGCATACATATTTTGTCCCTGCCTCTCTACCTTCCCCTCATCCCCCAGTGTAAGTTCCATAAGGCCTATGATTATGTCTTAATTATCTCTTAATCCCTTACTCTCAGACCCCAGTCCAAGGCTCTGCACAGAGTAGGCCCTTTATAAATGTCTATGGATGAGTCTTACCATGCCTATACTTGTAAGAGCTAATGCACAAGAGGACTGGGAAGAAAAGAAACTCTGGTCCTGGGATTTGGAACTGGAAGGAGTCTGGATCTAGAGTGTGGAAGGTATTGACCAAGATCACAAAGTTAGTAAGAACAGGTCCAGGTTTCGAATGGCTTCTCTGCTCCTAGGGCACTACATCCCAGCTACAGCCCTATAACAAGACAGTGTTCACGGACGTTCGGAGAAGGGCGAGGCCACCCTGGAGTATCTGCGGAAGGCTTTCTGGTGCAGGTACAATGTGAGTGGACCCTGAAGGATGGTTCTGAGCTGGGAGAGAACACAGAACACAGAATCTTAGAACTGGGAGGGCCCTTACAACCCAGAACGTTAGAGCTGGGGAAGCCTTTGGAACATAGAATCTTAGAACAAGAGGGCCCTTAGAACCCAGAATGTTAGAGCTGGAAATGCCTTTAGAACACAGAATCTTAGAACTGGGAGGGCCCTTAGAACCCAGAATGTCAGAGCTGGGGAAGCCTTTAGAACATAGAATCTTAGAACTGGGAGGGCCCTTAAAACCCAGAATGTCAGAGCTGGGCAAGCCTTTAGAACATAGAATCTTAGAACTGAGAGGGCCCTTAGAACACAGGAACATCAAAACCGGGGGGAACTTTAGAGATCATATGGTCCAGCCCCTTATTTTTCGTCGGAGGAAAGTAAAACAGAGATGAGGAGGAACTTGCCTGATATCCCACAGCCAGTCAGTGGTAACAACATCACAAGAACCCAGTGTCCTGGTTCCTAGTCCAGTAAGGCCCTTGTTTTGAGAAGAGAGTGGATTTTATAGAGAAGACCCAAGTGGAAGAAAGCAGGATGGAGAGAGTGGGGAGCAGCAGGCTCACGGTGTGTGTGAACTCTGGTCCTGAGGGTCAGGGAGGGAGAATGGAGAGTGAGACCAGGATGGGAGGATGAGGAGCTGGAGAAACAAGGGCCTCAGAGGCCTGGGAGAAGCAGACTGAGGGTGTCTCATCTGGAACAGGCGAGAACTTGGAACAAGAGCTGTATAGCCTTGAGGCTTTGAGCTCAGCGATCCAAGTTTGGCTGGGCCCAAGGATGCCTCATCGGGCTTCTAGGAATGTAAATATGAGAATGTCCAGCTCCCCAAGGGCTGAGAGGAGCAACCAGGTCAGAGTAGGGTCAGACCAAGACTTTCAGGCTGGAGGAGACTCTAAGAGAGATAGCCTGGGCTCATGGCCACAGCCAGCCTTGGCACCTTGGCCTAAGTGGGCCCAAAGGGGGGAAGCACCTTACTAGACAGGGTGCCTCACTCCTGAAGGGAGAGACAAGGAAGAGGTAAGGGCACAGGAAGAGCTGTCGTCTTTCAGCCATTTCTCAGTCACCTTTCACTCTTCATGACCCCGTTTGGGGTTTTCTTGGCAAACATACTGCAGTGCTTTGTCATTTCCTTCTCCTGTTCATTTTACGAATGAAACAACTGAGGAAAATAGGGTTAAGTGACTTGCCCAAGGTTACACAGCTAGGAAGTACCTGAGGCTGGATTTGAACTCAGGAAGATGAGTCCTCCTGACTCTAGGCCCTCCATTCTATCCACTGTACTACCCAGCTGCCCGAGGGGAAAATTAGGGGTAGTCTAAAGACCCCAGGTAGCAAGCAGTTGAGGATCCCAAATACTTACTTGGCTCCAAGGCCTGGCATTCAGCCATGTCCTTGAATCAGCCCTTCCCCTGACACAAAATGCTTCTTTCCTCTGACAAACTGCCAAGCCCAGGAGCTGACTTTGTGAACATCGGCACACCAGTTCAACTGTGGTGATTCACTAGGCCACTGATGCCACTTCCCAGTTTGTTTGGGGAGCCAGGTTCTGACATGGGGCCTTTGTGGCCTAAAGCCAGACCTTGGCTCCTGGCCTCCACTGTCCCTTCCTCTGGTACCGCCCAAGGACCCCTGGGGCCTACCATCTTGGAAACATGCTGCCCCCAGCCTAGTTTACTTTTGTCCCTATAAGGCCCTGGGATCTTCAATCCATTGTCTTGAGGAAACAAACATACATCATTGTAGTGGGTGGGGCAATCTCAATACAAATGCTACCAATTGGCTTTTAGAAGGATAGGTACAAAGCTTAGTAATAACCCAGTCTTGTCCAGTTCCAGAATCGGAGGATCTTTAAAGGGCACCTCCTCCAACATCCTGCCCACCCCACAGAGGAATCCCCTTGAAAGTATTCTCTGACTAAATGTCTTCTTGCCTCGGCTTAAACTCCTATCACCTTCAGTGACGAGGACCTCACTACTCCAAGAAGTAGCCATTCCATTCACGGATAACTTCTAAAAGTGGCCTCCCAGCAACTTCTAACCTCTGGTCCCAGTTCTACCCTCGCAGGCCACACAGAACGAGCTTGTCCAGAGTAAGAGAGCCAGCTTAAATCCCACCCTCTGCAAGAGGCCTTTCCTGGTCTCCCCTCCACTGCTCCTGCCTTTCCTCTGAGATAACCTCCCATCTGCTCTGCGTCGCGGATCTTGTTCGGTCCTCGTATGCACTCGGTTATTTACTTGTTGCCTCTCATGTTGGAATGTGAGCTCTCTGAGGGCAGGGACCAAGTTTTTGCCTTTTTTTGTATCCCCAGCGCTTAGCTCAGTGCCCCCAGAGTAAGGGGACCAGTAATAGTAACACCCATTTCCACAGTTCTTTAAGCCTTACAAAGTGCTTTTCTCATACTCCCATGAGGTAGAAGCCTTCCTTTTTTTCAGATGGAGAAAACAAAGGCTTAAAGGCTTTCTCAAGCAAGAAGCATCGGGCTTAGGGTTGGAACCCAGCTTTCCTGACTCTGAAGACCGCCATCTTTCACACTTCCACATGGCTGGAAGATCTGCTTTCAAAGCCCCACTGTCTCTGTTTGTCTTACCTGCGGGTGAACAGTCTATTCCTGTGGAAGACCTATGTAGGAAAGTATCTTTCGGTTGCATAAAAACACACACTATCAGGCCCATGGCTTACCATAAGGATAAGTTGCACTGATGGAACATTTTAAGGTTTGTAATGGCCTTGTGAGTGATGATTCGTCATTTCTAAATCTAGAGCTAAAAGGAATCCTTGAGTCCAGAATGTTCATTTTTCAAAAGAAGAAATTGAGACGTTAAGACTTGCCCAGGGTCACACAGCTGGTAAGTGAAATAACTGAGCCCTGTGGTGTTATCCCCATTTTACAGAAGAAGAAACTGAGACTCTGATAGGTTGACATAGCTAGAGAGTGTGGGATTTGAACCTGCAAGTCCTGCCCTCTATCCACTATGTATGACAATGCCACTCCCTCTGCAGAGGCTGACGGGAGAATGGAGTAGGCACAACCCTGAGACCCTCGGATGAGGACCCACATCTGTGAAATGGGAAGAAAGAAGAATCCTTGCCCTGCCCCCCTCCAAGGCTCATCTAGATTATTTCTCTTTGGTTCTGGCTTACAGTTGCATGAACACACAGGTGAGTGTGGGCAGACCCCACCCTGGCCTGAGTGGCTAAGGAATAGTAGCTCACCTGGCTGAGTTTCCAGAAGGCATGTTAGCCTTCTGATAAGTGTCCAAGAGCTTCTTCTTGAATTTTTCTAGGTCTTCAGCATCTGAGGAGGGGAAAAGCAGTAGGGTCAGCCCTGGACATCCTCATAGCCCTACACTAACCTCTTGCCGGGGTGGAGTGGGCTTGGGGAGCAATGGACAAGTGTCTCATCCAAACGGCCTTTAGCATCAATGAGATTTGGGGCCCCAAACTCAAGGCTTCCCACTCCTCCCTAGTTACAGTCCTTCCAGTATTTCTTCCAAGTGTTTCTGGGGGGTTCCCAGAACCTCCAAGGGCTACATTAGACCCTAGAAACTTCCAGGTGGCTTCCTCTTCACTGGAGAGCAGAGATCTGGCATACGCATGCCCTCACAGGGCTAGGGTCAGCATGAAGAAAGTGTCTAAGCCCAAAGGACTCATTCCCTGTCTGACTCACTTACCGATGGGAGCTGGGTTAACAGGTCCAGGGGGTCGAGGGATGGATAGTGAACCCTGGGCCTGTGAAGGTTGCAAGAATACACATGAGTCAGAGAGAGGTTGGTATACTAGAAAGAGTCAGTGGCTCGATTGAACTACCTGGATGATCTTGGCCAAGTCATTTAACCTCCCTGGTCTTCAGCTTCTTCATTGGTCAAATGAAGAATGATCTCTGAGGTCTCTTCCAGCTCTGAGGTCTAGGTCCCCCCAGAACTCAAGTACCCAGACTCTCTCTCTTGGAGTCTCCTCAAATTGGCCCCTTTGCCAACCTCCCAACTAAGGGCCTGAATCTACTTGGGTCTGTCTCTTCAACTCAAGAACAAGAAACTAACTGGGGCTATGGCCCTGGTTCAGCCAGGACGTAGGAACCTGGAGATGTGCACACAAGAAGCTCAGATAGATCGAGAGCCATATGAATGTGAAAATCACGGAGAGCACACACCTAGAAAAGCAATCACAGGCTTGTGTACACACAGTCCTACAGATAACACACACACATGCATGTACAGCACCAGCCCCACTCAAACCCCAATCCCATCCCCAATAGATAAGAATACAACAAGAACTAAGAAGAGACTTTTGAATGAATTAAATCAATGACCGACTGAACGGTCATTGATTTAATTCATTCAATAGGGGAAGGGAACCTGTGATTTCATCGGCAGAAGGAACTCCCTAGTGAAGAACCTCTCTCTACCAGTGCAGATCACCACCTCTTCTGCCATTTGTTTTTTTAGAAAGTTGCCTGAGGCACTGTAAGGTTAAATGACTTGGTTGGGGTCATCCAACCTAATGACCATCCCCAACTTAACCCCCAACCCCTCTCAACTCAGTCCCCTACTTAGCCTCATGACCGTGTCCAACTTAACCCCAGCCCCAACCTCATCCCTCTCTCAATGCAATCCCCTACCCAACCTCTTGACCATCATTAACTTAGCTTCCAACCCCAACTTCATCCTTCTCTCAACCCTAACCCAACCCAATCCCCTACCCATCCTCTTGACCATCTTCAACTTTAACCCCAGCCTCGACCTTCTCTTCCTCCTTGTCCTCCTCATACCTATTCCCAGCTCCAAACTTATCAGTCACTCTGGCCCTAACGAGCTCCTGATTCCCCCTCTCCAGCACCAGCTGCCTCCCCAGGCCCAGCCTTCACCTTGGTCCTGATGCAGGTTTCCAGGGTAGACTTGTTGATGTCCAGCTGCCCCTTGACCAAGATCAGCTCCTTCTTCTTCTCCTCTAATTCCTTGATCAAGGCCTCCTTCTCCTTCTGCAGGGCGGCCTTCTCTTCCAAGGCTAGCCGAGATTGTTTGACACAGTCTTCATGGATTTTCTGCAGCCTCTCCTGGGTCTCCTTAACAACCTTCTCCTTCTCCTCTTTGCAGGCCGCCAAGCTCTTCTCACTGGCCTGCTTCTGACGCTTCAGCTCAGTGTTTTCTCGTACCACCTGCTCAATGCCTGTCTTCAGTTCTCTGGCCAGGCTCTCGGACCTCTCATACATAATCCTGGGCAGTTCCCTGCAGCGATGGACCACTCTCTCAGCCTCCGGATTCAGGTAAATCAAGGAAATGCTCTCCAAGGGCTTGTACAGGAGGGATTCCCTCCATATCTGCTCCAGCTTGGTGGCAAGCTTCTCCTTGTCCAGTCCAACACACAGGTCTCGTTCACGCTGGAGCTCGCTGACTACCAGCTGGTGCTCACCAAAGTTCCGCATCTTCTCCTCACTGCAGACTTTGATCTGGGCCTCAGCCGCCGCCTTGGCTGCCATCAGGACCTCCTTGTCCTTGTTACAGATCATCTTCAGGGCCTCCTGCTGCACCTGGGCTGCTCTGCCCTTCTCTTCAAGGGTTTGGACCTGGGCTGTGAGGGTAGAGGGTGGAAGCAATGGATAGACTCTGAAAGATAGTCCCTTGGACTTCCCCCATCAGAGGGCTTCTTAACATGAGATCTAGGAACTTGGTTTTAAAATTATTATTACTATTTTTTGAAATATGATGATGATTGAATTTCAGTAGGATTTGTTTCCTTTTTCATCCTCTCATTTTATGCAATTAAGAACATTATTCTGAGACGAGATCCATGGATTTTACTAGACCACAGAAGGAATCCATGAAACAAAAAGAGGTTTAACACCTCTGCCCCATCTTGAAGCTGGTGGTAATATCCCCCAAGAACCAAAGTGTGGTCTATCAGGGCTGGGTAGGTGGAAAGGGAGATAGAGCAGCAGATGGGATATGGGAGACAGTCACTTAAAGACCACAGATGATAAACTTGGAGTTGAAAGTGGCTTAGAGACCATCTAGTCTGACTCCTTCCTTTTAGAAATGAGGAAACTGAGGCCCAAAGAAATTAAGTGACTTGCCCAAGGTCACTAGGTAGCAGAGTTGGGATTTGAACTCGGTTCCTCTGGCTCTAAAATTGGCACTCATTCCACTCTAAGAACATTCCCTCCTTTGTACTGATGCAGCATCTTATGACTGGTCACATTTTAGTTAGGAGGAAAGGAGTGGGGGAAAGGGGCATTCATGTCCTATCCATCCAAGACACGTAGATGAATGGCCATGTAGACAAGAGTCGCTTTGGGTGATCCCACCATTCACTCCCTCCAAAAAGTTGGTGAAAGGTGTCCAGGAACTGTTACATCAGAGATGGGATTGAACAGAGATGGCAGGAAGCAGAAAGCAAGAGGAATTGAGTTAGAAACAGATGGGTGGGAAGAGAGAAGTCTCAAGCAGGGTTTCTTGGGGTTGATGACTCCCAACCCCTGGCCGTTGACCTGCGACCCGGGCTCTCATCTAGTACAATGGCTACCTAAAGCAGGAATTTCCTGTCTCCTCCCTCCCCCCCTTTCCCCTGCTCTCCTCTGCTTTCTGCTCTTCTCTCCCTTTCTCCCTTGTCAACCCCATTAACTCCCAACATATCAATCACCCCACTCTCTACAGGTGATTCCCACTGCCCTATTTCTAGCACTGATCCCCCACCTGATATCCTGCCTCTGACAGTCAGCTGGACACTCCCCAGCCCCTCAAGCTCACCAAGGCTCTGGCAAATGGTAATCCAGGCCCGGAAAAAGACCTTCAGTGAAGGAAGAGCCCACCTTCCCCATAGCATCATGGGATGGTTGTGTTTGCTAAGAGTCATAGCATCTGAGAGCTGACCTGACCTGAGCAGGATTCCCCTTTACAGCTTCTTGGCTCCCACAACACTAGTGTTCCTCCATCTCTGACCATTTAGATTTGGAAGGGATCTTGGAGACTGAGTCCACCAAGCCATTTCCTGGCCTAGCCAGGAGAAGGGACTCCTTAAGGCTGGAGAGTTACTGACGGAGCTGGAATTTGAACCCAGGATTGGAATCCTAACCGCCTCCTTCTCCCATCCAGGGCAGGGCTGGGGGGCGGGGGGGTTCTGACCCGGTATAACAACATCATGATATCGTGACTAGAGTCATTTCCTGTGGGTAACAGGGCTCATTTCCTTCCCTCCCCATCATCACGTCCTTTCAGCTCTGCTATCCCTAGCCCCAGGTGAAAACATCCTGGTCATAGCTTTATTCCACACTCTACATGGGGGCGTCCCCCAAAGACCTGTCCTTTCGCCACTAGCAGAGTGACTCTGAGCAAGTCAGTCACCCTCTCTTTGCCTCAGTTTCCTTATCTGTAACATAAGGGGGCTAGATTAGATGGCCTCTGAGGTCTTTCCTTTGATGATCTCATTCACCTCCCCTCCCCACCCCAGGGCTTCAATTATCCCTTTTTCTGATCTGTATCTACAGCTCTGATCTCCAGCCCTGTCTCTGATTTGGTCTTTCAAAATCACCATATCCCAATCCTGCCTCTCTCCCCTCTTCCCATCCCTCCTCCCATCCCTCTATGCTCCTTCCATCCTCCTCCCATGCCTCCTCCCTCCTCCCCTCCCTTCCTCCCATCCCCCTCCCCTCCTCCCATTACTCCTCCCTCTCCCATCCCTCTCCCCTCCTCCAACCTGTGTAGTTCTTCGAGGTTTCTTCGAGCTTTTGTTGACAGAGTTCTAAACTCTTCACAATGGCGATCATGTATCTCACCTCATTGTTGTGCTGAACCTGGGAAAAGGAAGGCACTGGCTCAGATCAGGGTGGGCATTCAGAGGCATTCAGTCTCCCCCAGATCCCTCAAATACAACAAAAACTGGGAGTGGGGATTGATGACAATAATAGCTGACATTTCGACAACCCGTGAAAGGTTTGCAAAGCACTTTGCACAAGTTAACACATTTGATTCTCACCCTGTGAAGGCATAGTGTCGATATTTTTAATTCCACTTTGTTAGATAAGGAAACTGAAGCTCGAGTTGGTGAAGTAACTTGACCAATGGTGGAGCCAAGATTTGAACCCAGATCCTTTTCACGATACCATGTTGTTCCCCTGGTGTATAATTTCAGGGTGAATAATAAAGGATTGTTGAATTGTGATGAAATAGAAGGAACAAAGTTAGTGAGAAGTATGGTATGCGGGAAGTGCTTTGAATCTGGAGTAAGACCTGGGTTCAGATCTTGACTCTGCTATATTATCTTGAGCAAGTCTTTCCTCTCTCTGGGTCTCAGTTTCCTCATTTGTAAAATAGGGAGGTGGACCTAGATGGTTTGAGCTTCTTTCCAATTCTACATCCTATGATCTTATAAATCTGAGAGGATTATTACAGTTAAAAAGCGATCTATAGTTCAGCCTGGTCCTTAAAAGTTTGTTCTCTTCATAAATGACTTTAACTAATATTATTTCTATATAAACAAATCATATTGTTAGGTGCCCCCACTCTCGCCTTCTTGCTTGTTTCTCCAATATCAATGATAAGTTTTTCCTGAGGCTACATAATTTGTCATCAGACTTTCCTATATACTCTGATGTTATTAATGTCCTATGTATATGTATATATATGTATATACATATGTGTGTATATATACACGTTTATATATGTGTGTGTATATATACACATATGTGTGTATATATGCATATATGTACATATATACATTATATATATACACATGCGTAGATATAGATATAGATATATAGATATAAAAGACCTAGCATTTCTATATAGCTTTGAGGTTTGCAAAGTTCTTTCCATATGATCTTCGTTTGACCTCATCACAATCGTGGGAGGTAGGTGCCATTATTTTCTCCATCTTGTTGTTCAGTCCTGTCTGACTCTTCATGACTCCTTTGGGTTGGTTTTTTTTTTCTTTTTTTGGCAAAGACACTGGCGTGGTTTGTCATTTTCTTTCCCAGCTCATTTTACAGATGAGAAAACTGAGGCAAACAGGGTGAAGTGACTTGCCCAGGGTCTCACAGCTAGTGAGGGCTGAGGCCAGATTTGAACTTAGGAAGATGAGCCTTCCTCACTCCAGGCCTGGTGCTTTATCTGCTACAGCGCCACCTATCTGCCCTATCTCCATTTTACAGATGAGGAACCTGAATCTGGCAGAGGTTAAGTAATTTGCTCCTGGTCAAGCAGCTAATAAGTGTCTGAAGATGGATTAAAACTTTGCCACAATTAAAAACAGAAAGGTCCAGGACCTTACTTCCTAAAGACTAATAGTGCATTGTTCTCAGTATCCCCAACCATAATCCAGGGCTGAAGAGCTCTGGGTTCTTCCATGTCTCCCCCCTGCTGAGTCTGCAAATCCCTTGAACTCATGCATCCTCAATCTGTACTGGGTATCCTGGGGGATGCAGCACCCCTAGCCTAGGAGGCTGAGGCCCTGAGCACAGAAGAGGCAATGCCAGGATGGGGAGAAGTCCGGATCTGGGGCCCGAGCCGAGGGGAAAGAATAATTCTGTTCCCCATTGCACCTCCAGATGCTCCATGTTGGGCCTCTAGACCTCCTGCCCTGGGAAGAAGGCATGGCCCTGCTGTCTCAGAGACTCCATCTCTAGCACCCAGCTTGGTGCATCCCTCAGAGCTTCCCAGACTCTGGGAAGCTTTACTCTTGTCCTCCTCTCACCTCCATTCTCCATCACCCTCCCTTTAGGCTCGTTCAGGCGGTCTCCCAGTTTTAAATTCTACAAAATGGTTGCCCTCACCCACAAGCCTCCTTGACCAATTCCAATGTGGCACTTGTAAATTTTGTAATAATGTAAATGTTGGGTGGAGAGTGGCAGAGGGAAGGTTGTGATCCTGGGTTTCTTCCATTTTGCAAACATCAAGGACAGCTGAACCTTTGTGTTTGTGGCACTCGCTGCCCAAGAGAATGTGCTTGGTGAGCTTGACAAGAGATAAAAAAAAAATCGGGAGAATCTAAACCACCTCCTGAGGACACTCCCTGAAATTTCCCCTCCTTCCCATTGACCTGCAAAGTTACAGAAGGGATCCTCAGGAAGTCCCCAGTCTGAAGGAGAGACAGTCCCAGTCCCAAGGAAGCCCTTAGTGTGAGGGGAAGACATGGCTTTCAATCTGGAAGGGCAGACAGAGCCCCCAACCTTAGGATGCTCCCAGTGAGAGGGGTGCATGGGCTTGTCAGAGGGGAAGATAATGCTGCCCTCAGGGAGGACCCCCCCAGACAGAGGGGTAAACAGCATTGCACTCATTGAACCCCCGGTCTGAGAGGTAAACAGCCCTGGCACCAGGGAGCTGAGGAACCCCGCCCTCGCCCAGTCTGAGGAGGCTATAACCCAGGGGGCCCTGGCATAGAGGAGGAGCCACGGCCCCCACCCTTAGTGAGTCCGGAGTCTGAGAAGGAAACATGGCTTCTGTTCTCAGAGAGCCCCCATACCGAGGAGGGAAAGGACAGACACACACAGAAGAAGGACATCTGGGCGGCTTCCTGTGTCTGAAATGGAGGGTGGGGGGAGGCTGGGATGAGCAGGGATTCGGAGGGGGGTGGGGCGGTGCAGCCATCCTAAGTAAGGCCTCATTCTAGTACTGACCTAGAGCCTCTGGGGAGGCCTGGCTCTCAGATATCTCTTAGTTCCTGCTGGTTTCCTGATGGAGAAACTGAGGCTGGTACAATGGATGTTTCCTAAGTGCTCTCTTCCCCCCACTGGGCTCCACCCAGAGAGACTTCCTGAGCTCCCAGCCCTCCCTCCTACAGCCCCCCCTCCCCAAGCTGGGCACAGGCTCCCAGAAATGAGAAAAAGAGCAAAAAGGAGGCGAGGTCGCTCCCAGCTCTTGTTATTATGGCCGTAATCACCAGGTCTTTAATGCGGCCAGAGGGCAGGGACTGGCTCATTTTTTCTCTGTATCCTGTAGTGCCTGGCACAGAGGCTTTAATAAATGATTGCCGAATTAGATTGAAACTTCCTCCCGCTTGTTACCATCCCCCTTTTACAGATTAGGAAACTGAGGCCCAGAGCACCTAGTCACCTAGCCATCTACAATGCTAGAGCCAATATTTGAAGCCGGGTCTTCAGAGTCCATGACCCTTACCCTGCATCATTAGCCTGCCACGATTATATTGAGCCATATAATGACAATAACAATAAATTATCACAGACAAGGGGCCTGCAGCGCTTTACAGTCTGCAAAGCAGAAAGGCAATGGGTTGGCATGGATAGAGTGCTGGACTTTGAGTCACGAGCACCTGGGTTCAAATCCTGCCTCAGATCTAGACCATCTGTGCGACCCTGGACAAATCACTTAACCTTTTTGAGCTTCAGTTTCCTCGTTTGTAAAATGAGGATAATAATATTTATGTGCTCTAAGGGGCCTCAGAACAGAGACTGCCAGAGTGGGGAGAGAGCTCAAAACATAAAATATAGACTGTCAGAGCCGGGTGGTGGAGGCCTTAGAATAGGGAATGTCAGAGCTGGGAGGGCCCTTAGAACACAAAGTGTCAGAGTTGGGGGGCCCTTAGAACACAAAGTGTCAGAGTTGGGGGGCCCTTAGAACACAAAGTATCAGAGTTGGGGGCCCCTTAGAACACAAATTGTCAGAGTTTGGGTGGACCCCTAGAACACAAAGTGTTAGAGTTGGGGGGGGGCCTTAGAACACAAAGTGTTAGAGTTGGGGGGGCCCTTAGAACACAAAGGGTCAGAGCTGGGAGGGCCCTTAAAACACAAAGTGTCAGAGTTGTGGGAGCCTTAGAACGTAGACGACAGAATATCAGATAGAAGAGATCTTAGAACATAGAATGTCAGAGCTTAAAGGTCCCTTAGAACAGAGAACATAGAGCGTCAGAGCTGGAAGGGCCCTTAGAACATAGAAGATAGGACCTGAGAGCTGGAAGAGACCTTAGAACACAGAAGGTCAGAATGGAAGGGCCCTTAGAATGCAGGACAATACCTTACAGGATTATGGGAGGCACAGGTGAGATAAACTTGGCAAGGTATTTTATAAATCTTAAAGCACTCTGTGTCAGCTAGGATCATTAAACACACTTCCCTGGGAATTAAATGGTGCAAGAGTGTTGTTTTCTACATTTTCCAGGTAAGGCAGCCAAGTCTCGGATGGAAGAAATACTCTGTCCCAGGTGAGCAGCCTTGTAGTGCAGAGGCTCCACAGCCAATTTGGAGTCAGGAAGGCCTGGGCTCTGATTCTTTCAGACACTCACTAGCTATGTGCTCCAGAGCAAGCTCACTGGGCCTCAGTTTCTTCATATGTCAAATGAGGGAGTGGGCCTCAATAACCTCCTTGGTGCCTTCCAGCTCTAAATGTATGATCCTATTATCAAAAGCCACAAAGGAAGGGAGGAGGCTGACGAATATCCCTAGCCAAGGATGGGTAAACACGGCCACCTCTCTGTACCCCGAACCCCAGCCAACCTCTGGGTATGTGACTGCTTGAGTGCGGGTCTGCTGCAAAAAAGTTTCAATGGGCTGCAACTTGTTCGAGAGAGACCCTTTGTTGATGTGTGTAGCCCTGTGTGTGTGATACTGAGTGGTTGAAGACAGTGGAAGAATATGGAAGAAGAAACAGAGTCATGTGCAAGACCGTACATAGGTCTTGGGATAGGAATTCTACCTGTGATGTCATTTTGCAGGGGAAATCCTAGGTGAGGAAAGTCCCTCTTCAACTTGGCATCTTAGAGAATTTTCTGGGGCAAGCAGTTTGCCCAGGGTTGCACAGCCAGTTTGTGTCAGGGATGGGACTTGAGCCCCAGTGGCTTTGAGGCCAATTTCCTACCCCTATGCAATTGTTCTCTCTCATGACCATGAAATAGTCTATGATTGTATGTGTACACCTGTGTGTGCCCACAGAAGAGGAAGTGATTGTGTGATGGGGTATGTGACAGTGTGGGCAGCTGCGTATCGAGTGTGTAAAGACAGCTATGTCTAGGTAACAAAGTAAGCATCTGAATTATCTTGGCTCTGCCACCTACTTCCCTTCTCTGGGCCTCTGTCTCCTCAACAGAAAAATGAGGGGTATGGTCTATTAGGGTAGATGACCTCTGAGATCCCTTTTGACTCCAAATCTATGCTCCTATGTGTGATGGCATGTGTAGGAGACTGCAAAAGACTCTGCATCTTCCTTGGCCTCGCACACATCACCTCCTTAGCTGCCCCAAGCCTAGTAGGTACGTCCCCCTCACCCCAACCAAAGAGGAGTGAAGATGATCCGTGGGTTATCCTGGGCTAGAGTATCACCCATGGCTGTCCCTCCCCTCCCCTCCAGCCCTGGCACCAATTCCTGGGAGTCCAAATGGGCTCTCACCTGCTCCACTTGGCATTGGCGGTAGCTGGAGTTGATGCGGTCCAGGTCCCGCCGGCTGCCCACCAGCAGCTGCATGATGGCTTCTCGGGAGCGGGTGGTGATGTTCAGTTCCTTGGAGAGGTTGGCATTGAGGGCGCCCAGGGACATCAGCTGCCCTGACAGGCTGTCAGCCCGCTTCTCTGTCACCTCCAGGTGAGCCTCTGTGCCAGCATGGGCATTTCCATAGACCATGAACAGCACCAGCCCCAAGATGATGAGGAATTGAATGAGGGAGACGAACAAGAAGAAATACTTCAGGTAGTACCAGCAGCCCCGGTGTTTGGAGCCGCTCACATGGAGCCCCGTCCGTGAGTAGCTGCTTCTGTCCATGGCTGGGGCAGGAGTGTTCTGCCAGGCGCACCAGGCCCTGGGCTCAGAGGGGAAAGGGGGGGGCGGGGCCTCCTGTTGTCCACCTCCCCCCTCCCTCCCTGTAGTCTCTGCTGCCCCATCCTCAGCAGGAGGAGTGTTTATATTGCTTTGCTTAATACTTCCTCCTCCTGGCTCCTTCCTGCCCAGGAGGAAACCGGGTCCTGGGGTTATCATAACAAGCCTGCCCTAGACTTGGGGGAGTGGTAGCTAAGGGCTCAGGGGAGTTAGCTAGAGTGGGGGCAGCACCCCTGACTGGGGTAAGACAGGACCTTCTGGCCTGTTGGAGACATGCCCGTCATGCCTATATCTCCCACCAGTTTGCTGAGTGTGAAACTCACAGCAAACGGAAGACTTGTAAGGGACCTTAGACCATAGACCAAGCTAGGAGGAGCTTTAGAATGTAGAACACAGAATATCAGGCTTAGCAGGGTGGGGGTGGGGGAGACACCTTAGAACAAAGAATGTCTGACTTGGAGGGACTTTAGATCATGGAATGTCAGAGTTGGAAGGGCCCTTAGAACACAGAATGTCAGACTTGGAGGGACCTTAGACTGAACTGAGAGGTGCCTTAGGACACAGAACACGGAATACTAGGCTTGGGGGAACATAGAATGTGAGACTGGGAGAGGGAACCTTATATCATAATATGCCTGACTTGGGAAGACCTCAGAAGAGAGAATGGCAGAGCTGAAGGGACCTGAGAACACAAGATGTCAGATTTGGAGGAACTTTAGAACCCAGAATGTCAAAGTTGGTGGGGCTCTTAGAACATAAAAAGTCATTCCTGGAAGACACCATAGAATATAGAATGTAGAATGTCAAAGTTGGTAGAGATCGTAGAATTTAGAACAGAATTGGAGGGGCCCTTAGAATCTTTTTAAAAAATTAATTAATTAATTTTACTTTTCAACATTTGCTTTTATAAGATTTTAAGTTCTAAATTTTTCCACTCCTTCCCCTCCTCTTTCCCCAAGACTGCATGCAATCTGATATAGGCTCTACATGTACAATAATATTAAACGTATTCCCATATTAGTCATGTTATGAAAGAAGAATCAGAACCAATGGGAAAAACCATCAAAAAGAAAAAAACGAAAGAGAAAATAGTTTGCTTCAGTCTGCATTCAGACGCCATAGTTCTTTCTCTGAATGTGGATAAGTATTTTCTATCATGAGTCTTTTGGAATTGTCTTAGATGGTTATATTGCTGAGAAGAGCTAAGTCTATCAAAGGTGGTTATTAATGTTGCTGCTACTGTGTATAACATTTTGGTTCTGCTCACTTCACTCAGCATCAGTTCATGTAAATCTTTCTAGCTTTCTCCGAAGTCTGCCTGCTCCTCATTTTTTAAGAAACAACAGTATTCCATTACGTTCATATACCACAACTTGTTCATCCAATCCCCAATTGATGGGCATCCCCTCAATTTCCAATTCTTTGTCACCACAAAAAGAGCTGCTATAAATATTGTTGTAGGTGTGGGTCCTTTTCCCTTTTGTGTGAACTCTTTGGGACACAGACCTAGTAGTGGGATTGTATGCACAATTTTATAGCCCTTTGGGCATAGTTCCAAATTGTTTTCCAGAACTCCACCAACAATGCATTGGTGTGCCAATTTTCCCACATCTTCGCCAACATTTATCATTTTCCTGTTTTGGCATATTAGCCAATCTGATCAGAATGAGGTGGTACCTCTGAGTTGTTTTAATTTGCATTTCTCTAATTAACAGTGATTGAGGGGATTTTTTATATGACTATAGACAGTTTTAATTTCTTCATCTGAAAACTGCCTGTTCATATCCTTTGACTGTTTACCAATTGGGGAATGACTTGTACTCTTATAAAATTTGACTCAGTTCTCTATATGTTTTAGAAATGAGAGAGTCCTTAGAATCTTGACCTCAGAACATACAAGTTCAGAGTTGGGGGGGTCCTTAGAACATAAGATATCTCCTAAGTTGAACTGCTAGAGAACCTTGGAGCTGGAGAGACATCTTGTCTACCTTGTGCTAGAAGGTCTCTATGTAACAAGCAGTCATCCAGCATCTTCTTTTTTTTTTTTTTGAAATTAATTGTGTTGATGTTTAATAAATTTATATTAATCCACTAAAAAGTAACTTCAACCCAATTAAAAAGAGCACTTTGACACAGATGTGCTACATTTCTCTGTTACCTCGGCACAAGCTAACTTCAGCAATAAACAAACAAAAAACCGAAAGCAATGACATTTTGACAATGTCACACAGTGATACATTTCTTACTCGGCTACTCTTGTCTGTCCTGGGAAGAAAGCTTGCACAGGAAAACTGCTGTTAAATTATAGATGAAGCTTTGAGAGAAAAAACATACTAAAAAAATTCAATGTAGCCCATCAGTGGAGGGTACTAATATAAACATATTACAGTGCATGATGAGTCCAGCATCTTCTTGGAGACCTTCGATGAGAGGAAACTCACTAACCCTTAAGATAACGATGTCCATTTCTGGATGTCTTTACTTGTTAGGAAGTTTTTCCTCTCATCTAGTCCAAATCTAGCCTTCTGAAACATCTGCCCAAGGCTCTACCCTTTGGGATCAAGCAGATCTCTGGTCTTCGATCACACCACCTTCTCACATTGTACATATGCCTTCCTGTTGTGTACATTTTATCTCCCCAAGCACTCCTCTGAGCTCCCTCAGAGGAAGGAGGGAGTTTCCCCCTGTTTTCCCCCAGTGGTCCCTTCCTTCTCTGTATTCTCAAGTCTTTTCCAGTGATGGCATTCCATGATAACATGGCCCATTGTATAGACGGCTCTGCCACTAGACGGTCCCATTGAGACTGGACCACTATAGTAGCTATCTGACAGGCCTCATGCCTTCATTCTCTCCCCACTATAATCCTTCCTTCACAGAGCTGAAGAATCATTTTCCTTAAACTCATCACATCTCTTCCCTGCTCAACTGCCATCTATGGTTTGCCATTATCTCCCCAGGATGAAGCCCAATCCCCTTAGAAGGGGCTTAAGGTCCTCTCCATCATCCCTTGTTAACCCTAGCTTCTCCTGCTCCTCTTCATGTACCTTCCCTTTCAGCTCAAACAGAAAACTTGTATATTCTTCCTTCTGTTTCCTTGATTTGTCTGAATTCCTGTAGCCTGAGACTGAATCTGACCAGCCAGGAAACCAGGTCACAAGGCCAGTGTTCGGGTCAGGAGGCTCAGAGGTTTAGGTGGAAATTGGTACAGGGCGGTTGTCGGGGGAGGAAACGGGGCTGAGTAGTCAGCCAGTTACTAAGCATTTATTAAACATTTGCTATGTGGCAGGCACCACATTAAATTCTGGGCATACAAAGAAAGGCTGTCCCCAAGAAGCTTATATTCTAATGAGGGAGACAGTCTAGGCACCTGTAAACATACAGAGTAGATAGAAGCCCATCTCAGAAGAGAAAGTACTAAGAGCTTGGGATTGGGGTGGGGGTGGGAAAAGGCTATTTCAGAAGGCAGGATTTAAATGGAGTGTTGAAGAAAGCCAGGGAAAGCCAGGAAGTGAGGAGGAGGGATGGAATTCCAGGCATGGGAGACAGCCAGTGCAAAGTCACAGAATAACCCATTGAAGTTTATTGAATGGAGGGATGCTGAATGAGAAGAGATGAGGCAGGGGGATCAATCAGAGGGCTGCTGCAATAGTCTAGGTAGGAGGTAATGAGGACCTGCACCAAGGTGGTGGCTGCATGAGTGGAGAAGTTAAAAGATATGAGATATTTCAAAGAAATAGAGTGAAGTCTTGGTAAGAGATGGGATTTCTGGGATGAGTGTGGGGAAGAAGTCGGGGGTGACTCAGAGGGCAAGAACTGGGATTCCTGGGAGGATGGAGATGCCACTGACAGAAAGAGAGGCTCCTCTTTTGGGGAAAGATAATGAATTCTGTTTTAGACGGATCTCCAGTTTGAGATGTCTATGGGCACATCCAGTTCAGTATGTCCAAGAGGCAGTTGGTGTTGAAAGACAGGAGGTCAAGGCTGGATAAACAGATCTGAGAATCATTTTCCTAGAGGTGATCATTGAACCTACAGCAGGTGATGAGATCGCCAAGTTAGATAGCACAGAGGGAAAAGAGAAGAGGGCCCAGGACAGATCCCGGAGGGAACCCCACAGTTAGGAAGCATGATCTGGAGCAAGACGCACCAAAGAAGACTGAGAATAAGTCAGACACATGGAAGGTGAACACATAAGATCAATGTCACAAAAACCCAGAAAGAAGACAAGTGTACACAGGAGAAGAGGGTGATGGACAGTGCCAAAGGCTACAGAGAGGTCCAGAATGAAGAGGTTTGAGAAAAAGCCATTGGATTTGGCAGCTAAAAGGTAACTTTGGAGAGAACAGGGATCATGATTGGGAGGGAAGAATCAGGGAGGAGTCATTCAGACATGCTACAGTCTGAACTGGGGGAGCAGGGACTGTAGAATTTGGAATGGGAGAGTGGGGGGTAGTTTGGGATGGAGGCTCTGGTCACAGACCTGGGGTGAGGATTAAGGCAGGGAAGCTGGGGCAGCTAAGGCACTAGGGTGGAAGATAGGGTAATGGGGATCAAAGCTGGGGCTGGGATGTGGGTTGGGAGGGATGCTGGGCACTGGGCAGTTTGGGGTGAGATGGATAGTGGGGGAATAGGAAATTATGGTCAGGAAAGAGGAATGGGTGGAAAGTGGAAGACATGAGGAAGGAAAGGATCAGAGCCAGGGAGTTATTATTGGGAAATTATTCCTCCAAGGAGAGGAAAAAGGAAATAAGTCACTTAATGAAGGTCAATTAGGCTTTTAGTAAAGCCCTATCCCAGGGCAGCTACAAGAGCCAGTCAAGAAGACTCTGATCTTGACAACTGGTCCAGAAACCTGTGGCAGGAGGGCAGAAGCCCCTCCCCCAATTCTCAGAATTCCTAGGGTCCTGGCCAGACACAAAACCAGGCTCCCCGTAGCTGGCTCCAATCTGCAAAGCTGAAGAGTTGGCCACTCTCCAGGTAACCCCCAAGAACCTCAGCTGGCTCCTTTCCTAAGGGGGCTCCACTGCCCAGATTCCGCCTTCCTTCCCCCACCCCGCAAGAATGTCTCGTCTCCAGCTCAGGCTGGGAGCTCCCTGAGGGCAAAGTGTGAAGGTTGGACAGCAGCCCAGGCCAGAGCTGGCCAAGGTGTCTCCAACTGGGGGCCCTCTCCCCGGACCTTGCCAGGTTTATACAATTTCCTATTTTCCTTCCCGGCATTGTTCCCACCGGATTCCCAGCAGCCTCCTAGTTTCCTGAGGTGGGGGGGGGGAGGTCAGGGGAGACCTGGAGTCACAGAGTGGGGAGACCAGCCCTCACTCAGGGGAACAACCCACCTACCCGGAGAACAGACAAAGGCAAATGGTCTGTGGGAAACAATATAAACCAGGGCTGGATTTTGAAGCAATGAATGAAAAAGTGTTTTTTAAGCTCTAAGGGCCTCTCTGCTAGTCTATGGGAACACCAAAACAAAAACAGAGACAATCCCTGACCTCAAGGAGCGTAGATTCTCTTAGAAGCAGCTCCCTGGCTCCCTGCGCCCCCTCCCAAGCCCAAGAGAGTGCTGGCCAGGGAAGAATGTTTTGGCTGGGGAAGTCCCATGGACCCAAGGAGTGGTAGCTTGACATGCTCTTTCTGGAAGCACTGGCAGAGGTGGTCTGATTATGGTTCCTGAGGTGGGAAGAGGTGTATGTTGGGGTGGGGGGGATGGTAGAGGGAACTCACTCTGGGGCAGGGTCACTGGTGGGAAAACCATGGCCTAGATATAAGGCAAAGCATGGCTAGGGCTACCTAGATATGGTGGGTCATGTGAGGGACTTGGCAATCAGGCTGGTGGCCAGCTGGTCCCAGAGCAAGGAGCTGTGGGAATGAAGGAAGCAGGCCATCTTGGGCCTCAGCTCTAGTCTGAAGGCATAGAGAGGTTGGTAAGATGGCCAGGGTGTGAATTCAGAAGACTCAGGTTTGAATCCTCCCTCAAACACTTAACTAGCTTTGAAACCCTGGGCTAATCACTTCACCTGAGGCTAGGTTTGTTTATCTGTAAAATGGGGATAATATCTGTAATATCTGTAAAATGGGGACCTCGGCGGGGTTATAGTGAGGATCCAATAAGACAAGGTATAGAAAACGTTTTGCAAACCTGAAAAAGGTGGTCTCGAAATCAGTTAATAGTAATTACTTTGATATATCTTAGGATTGTTTCCTTAAGCACTAAGCTGACATAAATATTCCTTTAAGCCTAAATTACCTATAGATTTAACAAGATTTAATAGCAGAACATCAAATTGTTGGCCTTCTCAATGGATGGGGGGAGGGGAAGGAGAGAATATGGAACTCAAAAATTTTAAAAACAAATGTTAAAAATTATTTTTACATGTAATTGGGGGAAATAAAATACTAAATTTAAAAAAATTATTAGTAGATAAGTTAGAAATATATCCTTTTTTTTTCAAGGGGGGAAGGCAGGGCAATTGGGGTTAAGTGACTTGCCCAAGGTCACACAGCTAGTAAGTGTGTCAAGTATCTGATATCACATTTGAACTCAGGTCTTCCTGACTCTAGGGCTGGTGTTCTACTCACCACACCAACTACCTGCCCCAGGAAATACATCTTTATAGAAATAAACTAATATAATCATTGGATTAAGCTTAGCTTTCACAGGACTCTTTAAGGGTCAGATGACCCTTTTCAGAGAGCTGGAAAGGGGAAGCTGACTCTCAGCTCCCACCAAGTTCCTCTTCAGTAAGTTAGTTCCTTTTCAGTGAGTACCACAGACCCAGAACAGAAATCCTTACTGAAGATTTCTCAGACAAATTCACAGAATGAGAGACATGAGCTCTAAACCAATGAAATATTGAATAGAGAAATTCTCCCATTCATACCCCCACCCTGCCTAGCAGCCGAATATTGCAAATCTACCTTCTTCTCTGTAAATCCTATGAATCTGCTTGAGGACGATAATTCCTTTTTTTCTGTTATAAAGATAAGCGCAATAAACCTGTCAAACTGTCACGAATCACTAAGGGCTTAGTTGATCTGATTTAAAGGTAACTGGCTGGCTTTGCTATTTAAATCATTTTCCTTTGAAAGGAATAAGCCTCAGAAGTGTTTTGTTTTGTTTTAGATATAAATTCAATAAACCTTACAGCACTATAGAAAAGGTAGCTATTCTTAATCTAAGCAGAGGTGAGAGCAGGCCCTCCCTTGTTAAAAAAAATTCTAGTTCAGGCTCTATGATCCTATAGCTCTCTCAGTCTCTGTCTCTCTCTTTCTCTGTCTTTCTCTCTGTTTCTCCCTGTCTCTCTCTGTCTGTGTCTCTGTCTCTCTGTGTCTCTCTTTCTGTCTGTCCCTCCATGTCTGTCTCTTTCTGTCTCTCTGTCTCTCCATCTCTCTCTGTGTATGTCTCTCTGTTTCTCTGTCTCTGTCTCTTTTGCTATATGTGTGTCTCTGTCTGTCTTTCTGTCTCTGTCTCTCTCTGTCTCTCTATGTCTCTCTCTGTCTTTGTGTCCCTGTCTCTCTCTCTCAACCTGAGGCAGGCAGAGATTAAGTGACTTGCCCAGTTAGTGTCTGGAGCAGGATTCAAACTCAAGCTTTCCTGACTCTAAGTCCAGGTCATCATTCTCTTCACCATCTAGGATTAGAAGTGTAAATGGGCTCATGAGAGATTCTGGGATTCTGAGGGTGGCTGTATGTGGAAGAGTGCACCTCTCCCTGCAGAAGTCAGTCCTGTACTAATCATAGCTCAAGTCATAGAATCCTAGAACACCAAAGAAATGAGAGGATCTTCTTATTCACCCCCATTTTACAGATGGGAAAACTGAGATCCAGAGACCAGAATGGATTTTGGCTGAAAGTCACACCGGTCTAGTAAGTATTGGGACCAAGAACTGGAACCTTGTTCTCCTGACCCCTTGTCCAGACATTCTGTCCCTCTTTTTTATTCACCTTTCTCACAGGGTCTGGAACAGAGACTCTTAACCTAGAATCTATAGTCCAGAACAAAAGAGTTAAGAATCTGATTGCTGCCTGTTGATCTGGAACCTCAGCTCTGAGAGGCTAGGTCTGGTGCCGTGGACATAACCCTTGCCTGGGAGGCAGGAGACCAGCTTTGCACCCCTGATCTGATGCTTACCAGCTGTCTGATCTTAGCCTCAGTTTTCTTGTCTATGCAATGGAGACAATACTCCTCATCCAGCAAACCTCCCAGAGGTGCTATGAATAAAACCTTTTAAAACTATAAAAAAAATTAAAGAAATGAGAATGGCTGTTTTTATCAGCCCATCATAGTCCGATTTCCAGCCTGGATTTCTCTGAGAGTCATAGCATTCAAAGGGGGCAGGCAGAACGAGGGCCATTGAGCCCAGGTTCACAGACCTCAGCAGCCAGCTAAGCCAAGCTCCAATTTTTACAGATGAGGAAATGGAGGCCTGGAAAAGTCTCATGACTCCAAGCTGTGCCACAGGCGAGGGAGCAGCTGGTGCCCTCTGAATCTGCTGAGCCCACTTGTTGCCCACAGGAAATAAAGGAGAGGTGTCCCCTAGGACCCTGCCCCCATTTGTGCCCTCCCCTTAGCAGCACCTCTGGTGTGAAGCCTAGGGGATCAACCACTCTACCAATCCACAGGCGTTAATGAGGCACCAGGTTTTGGTGATACAAAGACAAAAATTATAGCCCCTGCCCTCGAGGATCTTACAATCAGTCTATCCAGGGAGACCACATGGACACCTACAGACATAGAAAGAACCTGATGGAACCAAGCTAAGGTAATTGGGGGAGGGAGTACAGTAGCAGCTGGGAAGACAAGGAAAAAACCCCACGCAAAAGGTGGTGCTGCAGCTGAGCTTTGAAGAAAGCTGGAGGGGAGGCAAAGGATTCTAGGCAGGAGGCACAGCTTATGCAAAGACCGGGAGATGGGAGATTGGATGTGTGTGTGTGGAACAACACGAAGCTTAGTTTGGCTTCACAGTACAGCAAGGAAAGACTAAGAAGCCTGGAAAGGTAAGTGTGAAGGGCTTTACATACCAAACAAAGGAGTCTGTATTTGATTCTGCAGCTAATAAGGAACCCCAGGAGTTTGTCGAGCACCAGCTCATAGGATTTGGAGATGAAAGAGACCTTGGAAATCCACTAGACCACCCCCTCCTCACTTTTCAGGTGGGAAACCTGCAGCTCAGAGAAGTGAATTAACTTCCCTAAAGTCGCACAGGAAGTGAGAACCAATGTAGTGCAGCCTAAAGAGCCACAGCTTCTGAGGCAGACAACCTGGGCTTGAGACTTGTCTCTGCTGTATATTGTATTAATTATATCCTGTCCTATCCTATCCTATCAGGTGTGTTATATTATGTTATGATATATTGTATCATGTTACATTGTATTGTATTGTGTTACAGTACGTTATTATATGATATTATGTTATGTTATGTTATGTCAGGTGTTACTATTGGCCTCAGTTTCCCCAACGATAAAATAAGGCAGTCAGACTAAATGACCTCTAATGTCTTCTCTAGCCCTAAATCCTAGTAAAATTCAAAATTCAAGATTCAAACCCAAGTCCTCTGAATCTTCTTCCTAACTAATCTCCGTTCTCCCTTAGGCTGGGAATGCTTTTTGTGAAGTCTTCTAATGGAGAGCAAGGCTGGGGGCACCTGCTCCCCAGAGCAAGAAGGCTGAGGAGAGAGAGAGACAGAGACAGAGACAAAGACAGAGAAAAGAGATAGAGAGAGAAAGGAGAGACAGAGAGACAGAGACAGAAAAGAGACAGAGAAAGAAGAGACAGAAACAGATACAAAGAGAGAAAAGAGACAGAGAGAGAGAAAGGAGAGACAGAGACAAAGACAGAGATAAGAGACAGAGTGAAAGGAGACACAGAGACAAAGACAGACAAAAGAGAAAGTGAGAGAAAGGAGAGACAGAGACAAAGACAAAGAGACAGAAAGAGAAAAGAGAGACAGAGAGACAAAGACAGAAAAGAGACAGAGAAAGAAGAGACAGAAACAGATACAAAGAGAGAAAAGAGACAGAGAGAGAAAGGAGAGACAGAGAGACAGAAACAAAGATGGAGAAAAGAGACAGAGAGAGAAAGGAAAGACAGAGAGACAGAGACAAAGACAGACAGGGAAAGGAGAGACAGAGACAGAGAGAGACAGAGAAAAGACACACAGAGAGAAAGGAGAGACAGAAAAAAAGAGAGACAGAGAGACAGACAGAAGGGGGGCGGTTAGGTGATGAAAGATGAGGGATGGAGAGAGAAAAACCCTCCGTTTGGGCTGAGTAGCTGCAGCTGCATCTGTAGTAGCAGAGGGCGTCTGCCCTTACAGGCTGTCTTATGTCGCCCCCTGCTGGGCCAAGCAGCAGCTGCTGAACCCCTCTTATTCCACTGTTTCCTTCAGGGTACTTCCTGGGCCCTCATAGAAAAGAGGAAGAACCCCAGTGCCCATTCAGGACATGCTACTGTAGGGACATCCTCTGAGACCCAGACAGTCCTCTCTCCCTCTAGGCCGTGTTTTTTGTATCATTTCTTGCTTGCTTATAAAGTTCTTAGCACAGCCCCTGGCACATAGTAGGCATTTAATAAATGCTCACATGCTCTTTGTCTCTCTGTCTCTCTCTGACTGTCTCTCTCTCTCTCTCTGTGTCTCTGTCTCCTCCTCTCTGTTATTTGCCTATTCATGTATCAAATCCACAGACTTATGGAGTTAGGAGGGTCCTTAGAACAGAAAATGTAAGAACTGGGAGGGCCCTTTGAATACAGGATGTCAGAGCTGGGAGGGCCTTTAGAAACACAATATCTCAGAGCTGGGAAGGCCCTTAGAACAAAGGATGTCAGAGCTGGGAGGGCCCTTAAAACAGACTAAAAGGCACCTCGGAACACAGCAAGTCAGAAATACAAGGAACTTAAAATATATACTATGGAATGTCAGAAGTGGAAGCAACTTTAAAGCATCAGCTGGAAGTTCTCTTAGAACACAATATCAGAGCTAGTTGGGGCCTTAGAACATGGAATATATGAGAACATAGAATGCAAGAAACTTGAGAAAAAAGAAACTCAGGAGAACATTGTATGCAGTGACAGCAACATTGTATGATGACCAGCTTGGATAGACAGCTCTTCTCAACAACACAAGGAGCTAAGACAATTCCAAAGGACTCATGATGGAAAATGCTCTCCACATCCACAGAAAGAACAGGTGGACTTTGAATGCAGATCGAAACATACAGTTTTCACTTTATTTTGTGCGTGTTTTTTTTCTTTTGGTCTGTTTCTTCTTTCACAACATGACTAATATGGAAATATGTCTTACATAATTGTACAAAGAAAACCTATGCCAAAATGTTTACCGTTTTAGGAAGGGGTAAGAGGAAAGGAAAAAAAATTTGGAACTCAAAATTTTGTAAAAATGAATAGTAAGGCCACAGGCACTTACTTAGCTGTGTGACCCTGGACAAATCACTTAACTCTCTGATTGCTTTCAAAAAGAACCCAACAAAAAAACCCAAAAATAATGTGAAAAATCATCCTTACATATAATTGGAAAAAAAAATAAAGCACTATTTAAAAAAAGAAAAAGAGAAAAACTCAAAGCTAGAAGACACTTAAAGAACGAAATATAGAATGCTGGAGTTGGGGAGCAAATTTGACCGTAAAACACAGAATGCCAGATTGGGAAAGAACCTTAGAACATAGAACGTCAGAGTTGGGATGGATTAGTTATGGTGGAGTGGGGTGGTGAGCAGAGTCACTCAGTCACTCATGCTTGCCCCCCACCCTACTAATGATCTGAATGTCTACATGGGTTTCCCAATATTCTCTCCCTGTTGTGGGACCTTGTAATAAATGAAATCTATTGATCTCTATTTTTCTATCTTTGAGCCCAGGGTAGGAAAGGAGACACAAAATTACCTCCTTGGGGTTTGTAGTGGGGAGAAGGTGATCTCAGCATTGCTATCCATAAGTACAAATGGGGTTGCATAGACAGCATCATCTATTGGTAAAGACTGGCCCCACAGTCTCCGTGAGAGCTGGGATCTTACTCTTCAAGTCTGTCTTCCGCCTGGACTCACTTGAACTAAGGCAGGTGTCATCTCTACCCCTTCAAGCTTTGGGTTCCACTGCAATTCTCAGCTGGGGTACTGTTATTCTCTTTCAGCAAGAGCAAGGATCCTCGTCCTAGGACCGGCAGAAGCTTCCGTCTAGTTCTGCTCCCTGGAAGTCTCATCTCTGAGGGCTGCTGCTTCCCAGGAAGATGATGGGAGAGAAGGTTTGTCCCATCAAGTGATCGTCTTTTCAGCCTTTCCTTTTTTTTTACTCTTCCTGGAACAAAGCTGGGCCCCCTTGGTGAGAGACCTCTTCCTCACTTATGGTAACTGTCCAATGCATTTCCCAAATCTGCTCAAGGTAGGCCATCACCAGGCAAAAGCCGTTTGTGCAACAATCACTTTTAAAAAACCCCCAACAAACTTTAAATCTCTCCAGTTGGTTCAAGTAAATGAGTAGGCAGGAAAAAGCTACTGAGGCGCTCTATGTGCTGGGGCAACTTTATTAGCTGCTTCCTGGTCTTATGTACAAATGAACTACTCAAAACCTCATTTGCACAAGGTGCAAACGAGACTACTCACAGTTTTATATTCTTTACAAGGAACAAAATGACCCACTGGACTCTGAAAGGGTCTCACCTTTTATAAGATGAAAACACAGTCAGAATGGGACATTCTTACCTCTCATTGTCTCATTTACTGGTCCCTCAGATCCTGAAAATTTGAAAATGTCTGAAAGGAGAGTACCCTAAAGACCAGAATGTCAGTGCCATAAGGGCCCTAAGAATGTAGAATGCCAGAGCTGAAGGGCAGGTTAGAATAGGACACAAGCTATAGGACACCAATGGGTCATAGAATGTCAGAGTCTGGGAAGGACCTCAGAACACAGAATATCAGATTTGAAAGGCCCCATAGAACATAGAATGTTCACACCAGAGGCCCGTTGGAACACAGAATGTTCACATCAGAGGTCCCTTAGAACATAGAACGTTCACACCAGAGGCCCCTTAGAACAAGGATGTTCACACCAGAGGCCCCTCAGAACACAGAATGTTCACACCAGAGGCCCTTAGAACCCCATTGAGAAGGCAAGAAACGTGATACCCATTATACATACAAAGTCATGTAAAACATTTCTATCTTAGCCATGTTGCAAAAAAAATGGCAAGAAAAATTAAGAAAAAATGTCTCAAACTGTATCAGTGTGTCAGTTCCCTCTCTGGAGGAGGATAACACATTTCGTCATGAATCCTTTGCAATTGTCTTGAATCATCGTATTGCTGAGAAGAGCTAAGTCATTCACAGTTGATCATTGCACAGTGTTGCTGTTACTGTGTACAGTATTCTCCTGGTTCTGCTCCCTTCACTCAGCATCAGTTCATGTAAGTCTTCCCAGGTTTTTCTGAGAGCATCCCCTTCATCATTTCTTATGTAACAGTAGTATTCCATTACATTCACACACCATAGCTTGTTCAGCCATTCCCCAAATGATGGGCATCCCCTCAATTTCCAGTTCTTTGCCATCACAAAAAGAGCTGCTACAAGTGTTTTTGTACGCATAGCTCCTTTTCCTTTATCTTTGATCTTTTTGAGGTACAGATCTAGTAGCAGCACTGCTGGGTCATAGGTTATACACAGTTTTATAGCCCTTTGAGCATAGTTCCAAATTGTCCTCCAGAATGGAAGACATGGAATGCTAGAGCTGAGAGGGCCCTTAGGACACCGAATGTCAAAGCTGGGAGGGCCATTAGAACATGGAATGTCAGAGCTGGGAAAGCCCTTAGGACACAATGTCAGAGATGGGAGGGCCTTTAGAACATGGAATGTCAGAGCTGGGAAAGCCCTTAGGACACAATGTCAGAGCTGGAATGGCCCTTAGAACATGGAATGTCAGAGCTGGGAAAGCCCTTAGGACAAAATGTCACAGCTGGAGGGGCTCTTAGAACATGGAATGTCAGAGTTGGGAGTTACAAAGAGCTTGCCTCTTTCTGCTCAGAGATAGAACCTCTTCTTACTACCACACCGGAGACAAAGTCCTGTGAGGGTTAAGGAGGAAGGTCATCTTCCTGTTCCCTCTCAGCTAATAGGGAGGAAGAGAACAGGGAATCCAGTTTCACTTGGCACAAGGGACAGATGGATGAGAGGCTTTGGGCCCCCATCCCATTCCTTTTCCTTCTCCTGTAGTAAAGGCAGCCACAGGTCTAAACCCAAGGCCTGCCTGAACTAACCACAAAGGGCTGAATTGATTTCTTTTTCTTTGCTTTTTATTAATGCTTCCCCCCGCCCCGCCATTTTTACATCTCTTGTCACTTCCTGATGACTTCTTCCCCCTCCCCCCAATCTCTCTCTCCCTCCCTCCCTCTTCCCCCCCCTTTCTATCTCATAATAAATATGCACACCCAAGCAGGAAAAAATCCACACACTGACCATGTTTGGCATCTCACTCACACCTAGAATCCAAGACCTCGCTGCCAAAAGTCAGGGGGCATGCTCCATCATTAGTGCATCAATCAGCAAGCAAATATTTCTTAAGCACCTACTATGTGTCAGGCACTGTGATAGCTATAAACCTTATATTGTTTGATGATATTGTTTGACAATGCCGTAGTATAATGACAGGACTCCAATATAGGGTCACTTAGGCTAAGCGGTCTTGATGCCCATAAAAGCATAGAGACAAATCACAGAGAAGTGGTCTTTTCTGCCATTCACTCTGTGTCAGGTCAAAAAGGCTTGTAGCTTTTTGACTGGCTGTGCTCTCAACCTGCTGCTTCAGGGGCCTTGGATCATTCTCCTTCAGCTGCTTCCCATAGTTAACTTTGGATCTTGTCACCAGTTTGTGGCCCTGATAAAGAAACTCTCCCTACCTGAGCTTCACCCAAGTCTGGTATCAGCAAGGGACCCTGAGAACTTTCCACCACATAAGGGTCTGGTTGGGAATGCTTCCTCCTACATCTGGCACCCATTACCTGTCCTCCACCACGGCCATGGTAGGGCCCATGATCTTGCCACCTGAACCCTAGCTTTGAGCATGTTTCTTCCCTGACACATCTTCCTTCCCCTTCTCATTGGATGAGTTTCCAGCGTCCCTGGGAACAAACCTCTGCCTGTTTATATTACTGCATAATGCTTGTTTATATTACTGCATTTGCTTTGTTTGTTTGCTTACTGCACGGCATAACAGGCATAACAGTGAAGCTTGTGATTGCGTCATTTCCCTAAGTACCAATTTGCTAGAAATTTTCTAACCCAGCTATCTGCTTTATCCTGACCCTTGAGAGACTAAAAAAAAGAATCAGGCACTTTGCTAAGTACTGGAGGAAGAAAGGAAGGAAGGAAGGAAGGAAGGAAGGAAGGAAGGAAGGAAGGAAGGAAGGAAGGAAGGAAGAAAAAGAGAAAGAGAGTGGGGAGGAATGAGAGGAGAGAGACAGAGGGACAGAAACAGAGAGAGGAAAGGAGAGAGAGGGGGGAGGAAAGTGGGGGAGAATGAGAAGTGACAGAGGGAGAGAGAGAGAGAGAGAGAGAGAGAGAGAGAGAGAGAGAGAGAGAGAGAGAGAGAGAGAGAGAGCACTATTGTATGATGCCATAAGGCAAATTTGGGCTCAAAGTTTAAAAAATGCTTCCTAATATTCAGGGCTATCCAAAAGTAGAAAGGTCTGCCTCTCTAGGTAGTGAGCTCCCCGTCACTGGAGACCTAAAAGCAAAGATTGTAAACCAAGTGTAGGCAATGTTATAGAAGGAATTCCTTCCTGTTCAGGGGTGGTTTGGACAAGTTGTCCCCGAGGTGCCACTTTGAGATTCTGAGATTCTGAGGAGCTCATTGCCATGTAAGGCAGTTCATCAGAGTAAGGAACAACCTGATGTAAAAAACCCTCTCAACTAATGCAGGTCCACATCTGGAGGTAACTTACTATCTCAGAGGGTTGCCTGGAGCACTCATAGATTTAGTGACTTGCCTATATTCACTTAGCTAGGGTGTACCAGTCGCTCAATCAGCCAACAAGCATTTATTAAGCATTTACTGAGTTCCAGGTCTTCCTGACTCCAGGCCCAGTGCTCTACCAACTATGCCTAGTGCATAGCCATGGACCAGTCATGGCCTTTGAGCCTCAGTCCTCAAATACTCAATATATTTAGCGTTAGAAAGGACCTTAAAAGTTAAGTGACTCACCCAGGGTCGCACAACTAGTGTCTGAGGCAGGATTTGAACTCGGGTTCTCTGATTGCTAGCTGGGCTGCAGGGACTACTTCTCTATAGCACAGAATCACAGAATTCTGTAGTTAGAAGGGCCCTCAGCAGCTGCCTAGTCCAATTCAAACCAGAAAATAACGTCTCCTGCAATACACGCACATATCTATATGTATGTGTCATACTTTAAAGACAGATATATAGGCATAGATACACATAGATAGATATATGCATATAGATGTGAGCATGTATGTTCTAGTATATTATATGCATTATATATTTTAAAGATATACATAGGAATAGACACTTAGATATACATAGGTGAGTATATATACAGATATGTGTATATTATATGTATTATGTATTTTAAAGATGGCTATATGGATAGATACATGTGGGTAGGTAGATAGGGGGATATACATACAGATTGTGTGACTATATGTTTGTTATAATATGTATGATATATTGTAAAGATACATACATGGCTACGTACAGGTATAGATATATAGCTATACACATATATACATATCGATGTGTATGTACATATATATCTATGTATCTACGCCTGTCTATATCTATATTATCTAGAAAGCATATAATGTCTTTTATAACATATATTACGGTGGTGATTGTTTTCTGGTATGAAACAGACATATTTCACATATATTTACATACATACATACATATTCACCGCTCTGAGTTCTACCCTCCAGGACCAAGGAGGACAAGCCTCACCCCTCGTCCACACGTCAACCCTTTGAGTGGAATGAATGAAAGTCTCTCATTTAAGGAAAAGGATACTTAATATTTTAGCTTCCATAACCCCTGACCTATATCTTTAAGTTTAAGAATTAACCCCCCACCCTTTCCCCCGCTTAAACTTGCACATACACTACATATATCCACACCCTGCACGCACATAGGGTGCCTGTAACGGCTGTCTGTTAGTTTGAGGTTAAGGTGTTAGATTAAGAATCTTTCCTTG
The DNA here is from genome assembly GCF_011100635.1 of Trichosurus vulpecula. NCBI lineage: Eukaryota > Metazoa > Chordata > Mammalia > Diprotodontia > Phalangeridae > Trichosurus > Trichosurus vulpecula. The sequence continues at coordinate 61,993,178 of NC_050573.1, read as the reverse complement.
TTTCAAGAATGTGAGGCCAACTACCTTCCCCCCACCCCCCACAGATGGGAATAGAAGTCCAGGGGGTTTTGGGGACTTCTTAGAATTTCTTTTGTAAGGGGGTTTTTGGAGCTTCTCACAATTATTTTTGTAAGGGGGTTTTGGGGGGCCCTTTAAGGGGTATATAAACTGACTGTCTGCCTTCTGAAACTTGCCTCCCCACCCCAGACCATTCTGGAGTGGGCGATGCCCAATTCTCACTCAAGACTTGCAAATACAGCCTCTGTCTTTACCTTGAGAAACCTCTGATTGTTATTTCATTTGGGGGGATTATTGTCTCACACACCTTCAAACACCAGAAGTTCCCTCATGGTTTCCCCAAGCTTTCTCTTCTCCAATTTCACCATTCTCTGTTGCTCCAATCAGTCCTCATCTATTGTGACCTGGAACATCAGACTCTATGGCAGCCTCTAGCTGCCACATGAAAATGGTTTGGGGATTTTCTACAGTTTGCGATGATCTGTGCCAACTCTGTGCTAACCCTGCAAGAGGTACAGAGCTTGAGTAACAGCCGGGTTGAGATGGGTCTTGGAGGGCAGCTTGGGTTGACTCAGCCTGAAGAAAAGAGCGGTTGGGCTTCCCCTAAGCCCAGTGGCCCAGCCCTGCCCACTCAGGAAGGGTGAAATAGCAGACCCCCTCTCGATTGTCTCCTTCCCTCCCAGCTTTTCTTCCTCTCTGCACCCCTGGGAGCCACAGTTGACTCTTGCATCACCTGTAGGACGGTTGGAGCAGGAACATAGGAGGAAAAGGGGGGAGTAGGTCAGCCTGAACTTTTCCAGACTTCCTGGGGCACCACTGAGCAGATTAGGGTGCCCTCTGCACTCTTTGTGCCTGCCTGGGATTAGACAGGAAGATGAAGGCTAAGTGGGGTTGGGGGTTGAACTGCCGGGCATGACATTACATTCCCGGTTTGGGTCAGAAATTTTAGGGTTGGAAGTGATTCCAGAGAGCAGTCAATCCAACTCATACCTGACCAAGAATCCCTTTACAACATCATGAACAATCTGAAATCCAGCTTTTGCTTGAAGACTTCCAGGGTTGGGGAACTCATCACCGGTTGAATCAGCCCATCCAAGGTTTAGATAGCTCTAACTTCTGCCCATGGCTTCCAATTTTAGGATCAAGGGGGAAAACCCCAACCCCTGAATGTCAGAGCTGGAAGGGATCTCAGGCACCATTTAGTCCAATCCGTAAGCCAGGGACTGGAACAGTGATTTCATTGGCACAGAGAATTCCCATATAAAGCAAAAGCAACAAAACCAAAAATAAGTAAAAGCGAAAAATAAAAAGAAACTCCCTCTACCAATTCAGAACAGCACGTCCTCTGAAATTTACAATCTTAGGATGTTGCGTAGAGCACGATTAAGTGACCTAAGGGTCACACGACTGGTATGTGTCAGAGGTGGGATTCGAACCCAGGTCTTCCTGACTCTGAGAACAGCTCTCTGTCTACTGTACCACACCACACAGAGACCAAATCAACTTATCAATAAGCATAGGTCAGGCACAAGTAGTCCATATAATTAATGGTTTAATGCCAGCTTGGAAGGAGGTCTCTAGTGGAGTGTGGAAAGGATTTGTCTGTGATAACCCTGTGCTATTTAGAGCTTTTGCCAATGGCTTGGATGAAGGTATAGCGAGTATACCCAATAAATCTGCAAATGAATAAAGCCAGGAGTGAGATTGTTGTTGTGTTTGGCCTTCATTCGTGAAGAGGACCATGCCATCAGGGAGGTGATGCCATGACATGCAAGAGAATTGGATTTAAGTGAGGCAGGGTTGTGCAAGGTTACCAGTGTCACTTTCTCACCCAGAGCCATCTGGGTCCAGTGGCCAGATATTCATCGGGACAACTGGAGATGGCCCAGGACACAATGGGAGACCCTGGCCCTTTTAGGCTGAGGTCTTTTCAGGCTCTCACTTTGAGTGAGGTAACGCCCATTCACTGAACAGGCCTCTTTAAGAAGTGAGTCAAGGGATGGCCCTTTTAGTAAAAAAAAAAAAATCAAAGTGGGAGAGGAAGACCCTCGAGGTCTTGTCTTTCATGCCAGCTCATGTTACCTAAACTTTGCATGTGGTGCAAGTCCCTGATTTAGTACCACACTTAATATTTGTGGATGTATTGAGACAATATTCTTTTTGTCCATTTGATAATTTCTTTTATAAAAAATTTATTTTTCAACATTCAATCCAAACTTCACAGAACAAATAAGGATTTAGATCAAATTTATTGGGTTTTATTTAGAATTTTATATATTTATATCCAATAAATTGTTAGGTCATCGTATTGCTGAAAAGAGCTAAGTCTATCAAAGCTGATCATTGCACAATGTTGCTGTTACTAGATACAGTGTTCTCTTGGTTCTGCTCACTTCACTCAGCATCAATTCATATAAGTCTTTCCAGGCTTTTCTGAAATCTGTCTGCTCATAATTTCTTGTGGAACAATAGTATTGCATTACATCCATATACTGCAACTTGTTCAGCCATTCCCCATTCCCCAGTTGATGGGCATCCCCTCAATTTCCAATTCTTTGTAACCACAAAAAAGCTGCTATAAATCTTTTGGTACATATGGATCCTTTTCCCTTTTGTATGTCTCTTTGGGATACAGACCTAGTAGTGGTATTGCTGGATCAAAAAGTATACACAGTTTTATAGCCCTTTGGGCACAGTTCCAAATTGTTCTCCAGAATGGTTGGATCAATTCACAACTGCACGAACAATGCATTAGTGTTCCAATTCTCCTACATCCTCTCCAACGTTTGTCATTTTCGTTTTTTGTCATATTCACCAATCTGATCGATGTGAAGTAGTATCTCAGAGTTGTTTTAATTTGCATTTCTCTAATCAATAGTGATTTAGAGCATTTTTTTTCTAAAATTCTATTCACCTTCTTAACTTCTTTCTTGTTTATTTTGATGTTAGATTTATCAAGTTCAGAGAAGGGGAGGGGGAGGTCCCCCATGATTATAGTTTTGCTGTCTATTTCTTCCTGTAACTCCCTTAGCCTCTCCTCTAAGAATCTGCATACTATACCACTTGGTGCATATATGTTAAATAATGATATTGCTTCATTGTTCATGGTGCCTTTTAGCTGGATATAGCGTCCTTTCTTATCTCTTTTAATTAGATCTATCTTCGCCTTTGCTTTGTCTGAGATTAGGATTGCTACCCCTGCTTTTTTGTACTTTAGCTGAAGCACAAAGTATTCTACTCCATCCTTTTACCTTTACCCTGTACATGTCCCCCTGTTTCAAATGCGTTTCTTGTAAACAGCATATTGTAGGATTATGGTTTTTAATCCATTCTGCTATCCACTTCTGTTTTATGGGAGAGCTCATCCCATTCACATTCACAGTTATGATTACTGTGTCTTTTTCTCCATCCAATTTCCCCCCTGTTTTTGCTTTTATTTTTCCCTTTTCCTTTCCACTCCTCAACAGAGTTTTGCTTTTGACTGCCACCTTCCTCAGTTTACCCTCCCTCTTGATTCTCCTCCCTCATCTTACCTTTTTCCCCTTGCTACTTCTTCTCTCCCTTCTTACCACCCCCCCTCCCTTTTCCTTCCCCTTTCCCCTCCTACTGCCTGTAGGACAAGTTTGATTTCTATACTTATCAGGGTATGTTATTCTCTTCTTGAACCAAATCTGATGAGAATAAAGCTCAAATACTGCTCTTCTCCCTCCCTTCCTTCCCTCTACTACAATGTTTTTGTGCCTCTTCATGTGATATAATTTACCCTTTTCTACTACCTCCCAGAACCATCCATTTATATCTCTTAATTATATTTTTATCATTATATCAGTTAGTCTATGAATATCTCTTTCAACTGTCATAATAAGTCTACTATTCTCAAGATTGACATACATATATATATAAAGCATATATAAAACAAAGTAATCCTCCATAAGGATATAATTAATCAGCCTTATTGATTAACTAGGGTTTCCCCCCCTCCCCATTTACCTTTTTCTGTCTCTCTTGAGTTTTGTATTTGGAGATCAAATTTTCCATTGAGCTCTGGCCTTTTCATCAGGAAGGTCTGGATAGAGCATTTTTTCATATGACTATAGAGAGCTTTAATTTCTTCATCTGAAAACTGCCTCTTCATATCCTTTGACCATTTATCAGTTGGGGAACCATTTGACAATTTCAATCAAAATAATTTTAATAGAAGTGGTGGAATTGTACTTATATTTAAAACTTCATTTAAACAAGCAAACTGATTCTATGCTGTTTTATGGAATAAATTTCTTTAGCCCACAATTTAGAAAAGGACTTTGTCACTACTTTAATGGCTAGTTCTTCTTTGTCTTGTTGGTAACTTGTATCATTTTAACTATAAAAGTTCAAGCAACAGCTTTGTTGGTTGTGAGGTTATAAAATAATTTCTATTGCATAACCATTTCGGATAGAGGTCAGTAGGCACGTATTGTAAGGCGCAATCTTCTATTCACTTGCTCCTTTGCCTAGAATTTGTCAAAGAATTTGAACAGGTCAGGATTCCCAAACTGAAATGGAAAATCTTGTTTGTCTTTCTAAATACATGTGGTGACACTTCAGGTATTATCTTTATAGAATTTTACAATCTAGATTCTAAAGTGCCAATTTTCTTGGTTTCTTAGGCTTGAATTTACATAAAAGATTGCAGCTGTTGAGATGCCATATGAAATAAATGCCTTTAGTTGAAGATTCATTGTAAGCTCCAGTGACTATAGTTGGTGACTTACTCATATAATAATGAAATTTATGCCATATAGATTTTGCATTCATCCAGCAAACCTGATTGAAAAGTTACCAGAGAAAGTTTATATATAAGGTAACTGACAAAAAATATAGTATTTATCCTTTCTCTGTAATAGGTGAGGTTTTGTTTGTTTTGGTTTTTTTCTTGGCAAGGCAATTGGGGTTCAGTGACTTGCCTAGCATCACACAGCTAGAAAGTGTAAAGTGTCTGAAATCGAATTTGAACTCAGGTCCTCCTGACTCCAGGGCAGGTACTCTATCCAGTGGGGCACCTAGCTGCCTCATTCGTTTATTCATTCATTCATTAGTTTATCTATCTATCTATTTATTTATTTATGTTTATTTGCTTATTTATTAGGGAGTTGGTTTATTGAGCAAAGATGTTTACCTGTCTAAATTTTAAGTACTGTGGGTTTCTCTGTTATTATCTTCACAATGTGAAAATATTACAGAGAACTCAAACATAGAAAATACAGCTAACAAAGTAGCTGAACAAGTAAACATTTTAGATCTTTAAAATAAACTCAAACACACAAAGTGATTTTGAAGCACGTCTATGATTTGAAGTCTTAAAGTGACATCTAATGTTTTAATAATTGAAGCATTTATAATTGACACAGCGTACAGATATTTTTAAGTGGTCATTAAAACCGATGATTTAAAATTCTTGGCTTTAAGTAACAGAAGTATCATTTGAATTCATATCACAGCTCTCTAAAATGGCAATAGTACATCAGTGTGACTTTCTAGTATCCCAAACTTGCCGTGGCTCTGTCTTTGCCAAGAAACAGAACCATACAACTGTTTAAAGCTGCCAATTTCCCAGAATGCTTTCCTCAAATCTAGCGGACTTTACGTTTCCCTCGCTTACCTTGAAGATACTTTGCTAAGAACAAAATGAAGAAAATCCATTTGTCACATTCTATCCATCCCCAGGGTTTAGAAATTTCAAGAATTTGGGTAAGGACAACCAAATGTTAAGAAATAACAGATTTTCCAGAAGCTAACCTATTTCTGAAAATAGAAAGGAGAAGGCTATGGTTTTTTTTTTTAAAAAGATATTAGCACAAGTTGAATATTGAAGATGTTCTACTCCTTAAAAGACTGGGAACAGAATACAGAGATCAGTAAAAGAAATAGGCCAATATAGAACGTGTTCTTCCTGCGCCACGAAGCAGGCTAGTCGTTCAGCTATGTTCTAAACTTCCACTTGGTGGCAAAGCTATCCTGAGTATTTCAATCTCTTGTCACTACATTAGGTTGACTCAGTCATTTGGCTACAACTGGAATCCATTTCAGAAATACCTTAAGGGAGGAGAGAGGCAAAAGTTGTGGGGTCTGGACCACCAGTCTTGGTAAGATAATGAATCTGTCTAAAAGTTTAGTTGGCTGGCTGCATGTCAACCTCCAGGAGGAGAGACTTTCTGAATATTCATTCATTTTTTTTTTTAAGATAGAAATCTTTAAAACAGCACTGCTCTCTCCTTACTAGCTGTTTGAGCCCAGCCAAGTCACTTAAGCTCTCTGTGTTTCAGTCTACTCACCTGTAAAATGCGGATAATAATAGTACCCCTCTCCCAGGGTTATTGTAAGAATCTAATGAGATAGATAGGTAGATAGGTAGATATAGATAGATATAGATAGATATATAGAGATTATAGATACAGATATAGATATGGATATGGATGTGGATATAGATATAGACATAGATATAGACACAGATATGGATATGGCTAGATATGAATATATAGAGACTGTAGATATAGATATGGATGTGGATATAGATAGATATAGATACAGACATGGATATGGATATGGAGATAGATAGATATAGATATAGATGGATATGGATACATATATAGATTTTAGATATAGATATAGATATAGAGAGATTATAGATATAGATATGGATATAGATAGATATAGATATATACAGATATAGATATAGATAGATATGGATATGGATATGGATATGGATGTGGATATGGAGATAGAGATAGAGATAGAGATACACACACATAGTCTTCTGCAAACCTTAAAGCACTATATAGATGTTGTTGTTACTATTAATTTAGAACAACTAGTAATTAAACTGGGAAGGTCCCAGCCCCCTGACCACAGTTTCTTCATACCCGGGCTGACTCTACTCTTCCCTGGTCAGCAGCCTCCCCCAAAACCTGGCCTGGTGGTATCCTGAGGTCTCCCCCAGGCTTGGTTTTTGAGTCCCCCCAGTAATTGATTGGAGCACCTATTTATAGAGGGCTTGCTTTGGGCTCCCAAAGCAGCAGCTAAGGCTCTGTGGGGAGCCACTTCTCTGGGGTATGGTACAGGGCATTCTTTTGGGGGGTGGGGCTGGCTTAGATGGCCTTAGGGAGCCCCTAGGACTTGGAGATCCTGTGATTCTGGATCTCAGCCTTTCTCCTCCTTCTCTTCTCCTGGGATGGGGGTGACCAGTGGAGGCAGAGGCTGCTCCCTAAAGGTGCAGGGTCTCTGCTGTTGTTCCCCCATCCTCCTCTATTTCCCTCTTCCTCTGTTCCCACCCCACTGAAGTACAAGAGGAAGTTAGGGAAAGCCTGGGCCTGTGTGTCTGTGGAGCAATAACAACGGCCTTCCCACAGAGCCTATAAGAGGACAGGTCAGAGAGAGGAGGCAGAGACCCCGAGGCTCTCCTCAGCACCCCCCGACCTCCCACGTCATGGCTTCCCTCCTGCTCAGGACCCTCCTCCTACTGCTAGCCTCCATCCAGGGCTGTAAGTATGGTCTCCCTCCCTCCCTCCTCTACCACCTTTCTGCCCACCTCTGCCTGGGGAAGGACCTGAAGCATCACAGGGAGGGAGGACTCAGGGCCCAGAAGCAGACCTGGGCTCTCTGTCTCTGATTTGGGGGGAGTTAACTTGCCCTCAGACCCAGGAGACCTGGGTTTGAGTCTTAGCTCAGGTAGATATTACTTCTGTGACCTTGGACAAACGACTCAGCCTCTCTGGACTCTCCGTCTGTAGATCAAGGATAACGATCCTCAGTCAGCACAGGCTCTCACGGAAATCACTCAGGAAGTTCGAGGTCTGGATCTGAGGGCAGGGTGGGGAGAGGGGAGTATGGGAGCAGAATTGCAGCTTATGGAAAATAGAGAGCATAGATTTTGAGTGGTAAAGGACCTTAGGGTTCTCCTAGTCTCACATCCCCTCCCCACCCACACACATTTTACAGACAAAGAAACTGAGGCTCAGAGATGAAGTGTCTTGCCCAAGGACACCCAGGTAGTAAATGACAGAGATGACACCAGAATTTAGGTCCTTTAGACGCTAAACCTAGGGCCCTTCCCCATCAGGTCATTTTTATCCCTGGGGGAGTTAGGAAGCTGCCTCCTCCCATAATAATAACAGCAATTGGCACCGTGGAGCAGGTCTGGAGGCAGGAAGACTCATCTTCCTGAGTTCAGACACTTCCTAGCTGTATGACCCTGGGAAAGTCACTTTAACCCTATTTGCCTCAGTTTCCTCATCTGTAAAATGAGCTGGAGAAGGAAATGGGCAACCACTCCTGTATCTTTGCCAAGAAAACCCCAAATGGGGCCTTGAAGAGCTGGACAGGACCAAATAACTACATACACCCCTGACCAATTTGATGAGATTGTGGGGTGTGGTCCTTTGGTGGAAAGGGACCTTCCAACAGAGGTACCTGGGCTTCTTAGCTCCTCGCAGAGAGGACCCAGGGAACACTATGTCATGATCGTCATAATCATAATGATGGTGGCAATAGCAATATATTAATTGTAACATTAAGATAGGATGATTATGTTATATTATTGGTTAATATGCATTATACACAAATATATTAACTAATAATATAATTTAACATCACGATCGCCATCGTAATGATGACAATGTAGTAATTAGAATGTAGTATGTTATAATACAATATTACTGGCTAATATATTTATATGTAAATACTCATTAACTAATAATATAACATAACATCCCAATCAGCATCGTCATAAATTGCATTTACGTGGTGCTTTAGGATTTTCAAAGCCCAACCCATACATTATCCCATTTGATCCTCACAACGACTCTGTGAGAGAAGTACTGTTATCCCCATTTTACATATGAGAAAACCAAGTCCCAAAGAGGTTAACTGATTCAATCGGTATCTAGTAGGCACTTAATACATACTTGTTGATTCATTGGTCACAGAGCTAAGTGTCTGTAGTGGGATCTGAACCCAGGTCTTCCTGCCTCCAAGTCCAATGCTCACATGAGAGGATGGGTCCATTCTGCATCAAAAAGAATGGGGAGGGGATTGGGAGCGTGTTAATGAGTTAGTCTTTAAGGATTTCTCATTGTACTGGTGTGAGCGATCTGTTTGTCAGAAGGTAAGTGCTTACAGTTGAAAAAAAAGTGTATTCCCCCCTCCTTACCCCCCCCACTTCTCACCCCTCACCCCAGACAAGCTGGGTTTAGTGACCCTGGTGCTTAGATGAAGGATAGACCATTTTCATCAGTGGACCCAGGCTCAAAGTGCCCCCAGCTCGTTGGACCATCTAAAGTATGGGCTCAGCCCCCTCCTCTGCCCAAAAGAGGTATTGGAAGAGGATGTAAGAGAGGTCTAGGTTTTAGTATTATTGTTATTAATGATAACTATGGTAATAACCTGCTAACACTATTGTTATGAAGAATAAGAACTTAGCAATATTAAATAATGGGCTGCTGGGTGGCGCCATAGTGCACAGAATGCTGGGTCTAGACTCAGGAAGAATGCGCATCTTCCTGAGTGCCAATCTGGCCTCAGATGCTTGCCAGCTGTGTGACCCTGGGCAAGTCACTTCACCCTGTTTGCCTCAGTTTCCTCATCTGTAAAATGAGATGGAGAAGGAAACGGCAAACCCAAAATGGGGTCATGGAGAGTTGGACATGACTGAACAACAATAATATTCAGTAATATGAACAGCAACTCTCCTGAATAGCAGGTAAGGAGGATAATAACCTAATACAATTAATTGACAAGAATATAAGAACACCACTGAATTTAATGTGAAACTGAGAACAATCATATTAATTAATCATATTAATTAATCAGACAATTAATTAATTAATGATATTAAAGAATATCCAGAATGCTATTGAATAGAATAACCCCTTTTATTTCTCTAGAAGTCTGGGGTTTACAGATCCCTTTCCTCAGACAGCTGTTTGAGGTAGATGGGTAATGCAAGGGTTACTAGTCCATTGTACAGGTGAGGAAACTGAGGCTCAGAGAATTTCATTCATTGACTTGCCCAGTCATAGGGTTAGCCAGAAGCAGAAATGGGACTCCCAAGTCCCAGTCCAGGCCTCTTTGCAAGCCACATGTCTGCTTCAGGTGATCTCTAGACACCTGAGCCATATTGACCCCTCTGCTACTGGTTGCTGGGAGAGGTCCCTCTAAGGATGAGTCTCAGAGAGGGCCTTGAAGGATAGAACAAGCATATCTGAGTTCATCTCTCTCTCTCCCTCTCTGTGCTGTCCTCCCACCCCAGCTTTGGTCCTTAGCTCCAAGATCGTGGGTGGCAGACCTGCCCTCCCCCACTCTCGGCCATATATGATCTCCCTGCAGATTCTAGGGAACCACTTCTGTGGGGGCACCTTGATCCACCCTCAGTTTGTGATGACAGCAGCCCACTGCGTTGACAAAATGTGAGTAATGGTAGAAAGGGGTGGGGTCCTCTGGTCCCTGTGGACACAGGGGAGATGGTCCAGTGTCCTACCTTTAGGGAGCCCCTATTCAGAGGGGAGAGCTCTGCCTCATTCCCTCTGGGAATGCCTGGACTAAAGCGGGGGGAACTCAGCCCCTGCCCTCTGGAGACACTGCCATGTCCTAGGGAAGCCCTTATCCAGGGTGGGGAATCTGTGGCCTTGAGGCCACGTGTGGCCCTCTAGGTCCTCAGATGTGGCCTTTTGACTGAGTCCAAGTTTTATAGAACAAATCCCCTTCTGAGGCCCTAGAGGGCCACATGTGGCCCAGAGCCTACAAACAGATGACAGACCAATTAATGCAAACCATGTGGTCCTGACTCTTCACGAGAGAGGAGGCCCTTTCTGAATTCCATGTGGGTGGGGGCAATCTAGGAAGGCTTCATGGAATAAGGGACTTTTTGAAAAGTTTAGACTTTCTCCTGAAGACCACAAGGAGCCATGGGGGGCATTGGAGTAGGAGAGGGCACGCTCAGAGCCAGGTTCTGAGAAGATGACTCTGGCAGCTTGTACTGGATAGATTAGAGCCCCAGGCAAGGGAAACTAGTTAAGTGACTGTTCTAATAGTTAGTCAGAGCAGTTGCAGATGGGCGTGAGTATGAGGAGAGGGCGCAGGAGAGATGTTGGGGAGATACAATGGGCAAGGCTTGATGCCATTCCTAACCTAAGATTATTTCAAGGAATGAATGCTTCTTAGTGACGAAGGACAAAAACATGTAAAAGCTTACCATTTCTAGTTCAGGGTAGTCTAACTTTGCAACAGCGAGAAGGGAGAAGCCTGAGCTTTCCAGTCTGGGGGACTGACAGAAAGGTAGTTAAAGGCCATTGGATAGACATAGCTTGGTGGTAACTGAACTCAAATTCTGATGCCACCAATTACTAGCTGTGTGACCTTAGGTAAGTCTTTCTAAGTCTCGGTTTCCTCGTCTATAAATGGGAATAGTCCTACTTGTCTTCCCTCCCCTAGTTGGGAGGAACTCTTAGAGCCCCACGAGCATGTGGCTATGATCACAATGGTACCCAGTGGAAGCCCTCTTCCCCCTCATTTTTCCCTCTCTTCCCACCCCAGCCCCCCCGAAATGGTGACGGTGTTTGCGGGAGTCCATGACCTGACAAACCCTGAGTCCTCCTGGCAGGCGTTCAGCGTCCAGCGTTTCTATACAAATGACTACAATGAAAACCAGATACTCAATGACATCGCACTCATTCAGGTAAGAGACGAAGGAAAGAGAGACAAGGGGGAAGGTCGCCTCCATCTTGTTAACTTCTCCCTCGTTGTTGGGGTGCAGCAGGGAGGCCAGGGGTGCAGAAATAGGGAAAGAGAAAGTCCCTTAGCTCATAGGTCTGTAGAAGGAACACCTAAGGAACCCTAGACATCATGAGAATAGTCAGACAATGGCTCCTTATTCCTGGAGGGCCATTGATAGGATGAAGAGGGGACTAGTGATCATGTCATATGAAGATCTACGTAAGGATGGTGGAAAGTATTTAGGAAAAGCCATATGGTAAGTACAAAGTGAAATGGATCTGTGGTCCCAGGGTCTGGGTTTGAATCCTGGTCTGGCCAATAGCCATCCATGGAGTTAGACTAGGAAGCCTCTAAGATACCTTCCACCTCAGTGGGGCTATAATGATGGCTTGTCTTCAGGGATCTGAAGGAGCTTGGTCTTCTCGGCCCCAGAGGGCAGAACCCTGAAAAACGCGTGCATGTAACAGAAATAGAGATGTCCTCTTCATCTTTCTACTTTTGTTTTTTGAGGGGGTGAGGCAAGGAAATTGGGGTTAAGTGACTTGCCCAAGGTCACACAGCTAGTAAGTGTCAAGTGTCTGAGGCCAGGTTTGAACTCGGGTCCTCCAGGCTCCAGGGCTGGTACTCTACTCACTGCGCCACCTAGCTGCCCCCAGAACTTTCTAATTCACCTGGGCTCTTAGCACATGTCCGCTGAATGAAATCATGCAGATATGGGATTGAAGTTTACATAGGATTACCACATACAAGCCCATACACAATTAGCAACATACTCGATTTGCATATACAAACACATAATGAATGATTGCACATGCAATTAGCAATATTCAATTAGCACACGCTCAGTAGCAGACATGGAGCTAGCTCACGTGAGCATGTGTGCAGTTTTCACAGTTCACACAGTTAGCACGTGGGGCGAGATAAAGAATGAATCCATTTAGTGGGAAGAGTACTGGATTCGTGGACAGGAGTGTCTTACCCCTGACACTTAGTGGCTGTATGTAACCACGGGCAGATCACTTCGTCTCTGAGTTTCCTCATTTGTAAAACAGGGATAGTAACAACACCTGTGGTCCATCTCACAGAGTTGTCATGAGGGTCAAAGGAGATATCGGGCACAAAAACCTTTGCAAATGTTAAAATTCTCTCTAAATACTGGTCATTTGTATTGATACAATTAGCACACATCTATAACCATGCAGTTAGCACATACAGGTACTAGAATACAAGGAAGAAGATTACTGGAGTGTTCCAACTGACAACTGTACTGGGTCCTGACCCGATGTGGGAGGTGGGGGGTTTAGGGGTGTATGTGCAGGGGGAGGTGCCACATGGCTAAAGAAAAGCTGATTTCAGTGGGGGCAGTGCTGGGGGTGGGATGACTTAGACCTGGAAGACAAGAGAGGGAAGCCTAGGTGGGATTCCACACTGTCCTATGCTGACCAGCCCTGTCTCTGGCCCCTTCATCCCCACAGTTGGACCGTCCAGCCTCTCTGAATGCCAACATCCAGGTGGTTCCGCTCCCAAGACAGGGCCAGTCACTACCGATGGGGACCCAGTGCCTGGCCATGGGCTGGGGGCGACTGGGAACAGAGTTGCCCATCTCCAGCGTCCTGCAGGAACTGAACGTCACCGTGGTGACCTTCCTATGCCGGGAGCATAACATCTGTACGCTGGCACCCCGTCAGCGAGCGGGCATCTGTTTTGTACGTATCTAAACCCCCATTCACCAGTGCCCCAGGGGAAGGTAGCACCAGAAAGCCCAATGCTCAATGACAGTAGTTGCAAAGCCTGTATGTATCAGGGGAGAGAAAGGAATTCTGGATCCTAACAAGCCCAGAATTGAGGGTTAATTCTCTTCACTAGAGACTGGGAAGCCAGAGTGTCCAGGGGGTGGGAGGGTTGAAGCAGTCACCTGGGGCAGAGCATGGAAAGTGGAGAGCCTGGGATGGGGGATGCCACCTATCTGCAAAGGGCAATGTGGGTAATGGGAAGTGTCCTGGGCTCAGGAGACCAGTCCTAGCTCTGCCACTGACTTAGTGTATGACCATGGGCAGGTCTCAGCCCCTCTATGAGCCTCATTTTACCCACCTGTAAAAGGTGGGAGGTGAGATTCAATCATCTCTAAAGTCCTCTGTGGCCTAAAACCAGGGGTGAATGACAAGGAAGGTAGAAAGTAAGCTAACCACACCCCCCTTCCTGCCTCTGTCCACAGGGGGATTCTGGAGGCCCTCTCATCTGCCAGGGAACGGTCCATGCTGTGGACTCCTTCATCAAAGGGGGATGCGCCTCTCAGAGATTTCCAGACTTCTTTGCCAGAGTGTCCCTTTACGTGAACTGGATCAACAGTATCCTGAGACGTGTGGAGGAGGGGGAGGAGAAGAACGAAGACTGGCAATCCTCAGGCAGCCCCATGGGCAACCCTTAACTGACCCTTCCCCTGCAAGCCTCCCCAACATCCTCTGCTCCTGGGATGAGAGACCTGGGAGGTGGAGGCTTCAACTTCTACAAGGCAGTGATTGATTGCTAGACAGCTGAGCTTGGAGTCCAGAAGCCCTTCAAATCTCACCTCTGACACTTACTAGCTGTGTGACCTCAGGCAAGCCACACCACTCTGAGCTTCAGTTTCTTTCATCAGTCAAGTGGGGGTAATAATAGCGCCCACCTCACAGGGCTGTTGTGAGGATCCAATGACATTGTGTATGGAAAGCATTTGGTAAACCTGGAAAGTTCTATGGAGATATGAGTCGCTGTTATTGTTACTAACCTCCTCAAAGCTCAGCCCATCAGCGGTGTCCCTGGGAGGCTGGGCAGGGTGCTGGGCAAAGTGAGGGAGGCCAGCTGGGATGATGAAGAGATTAATTGGTAATTATTATTAATTGGAATGGTCCCCTCAGTCAGCCCAGGGTCCTCATCCAGGCCCGAGGACATGTCCCACCTCAATCCCTTTGAGAGCCTCAGATGAGGTCCTCTGCCCATCCCTCAGATCTTCCCCTTGGGGACAGATAAAGAAACCCCCATCCCTCACCTTCCAGCAGCTAAATAACACAGTGGATAGGATGCTGGACCCAAGTCAAGAAGACCTGAGTTCAAATGCCATCTCCCACACTAACTAGCTTGTGACTCTGGGCAAGCAGGCTCTCTGTGACTCAGTTTCCATCTCTGTAAAATGAGGATACTACACTCTGTGGCCTCTAAGTCGATGGAGTCATTATTTGGAAAGCTATCTGTCTGCCTCCATAGGGTGGATCAGGATCTAAGCTCCCCAAGAGCCTGGTGTGAGGAGTGGGGGTAGAGGGACGGTTCCAGTTCTGACCACAGCCCTCTCCCCGATCCAGCCCTAGACTGTGGTTTCAATAAACGCAAAGGCATCAGGACCCTCACCCTGGAGACTGCTTGTCATTTCCAAGGGCATAGGAAGGCATTTAAGTTCTTCAGGGGACTGGGGACAAGGTTCTAGAAGCATTAAACTGGTCACAGGTGGCCAGAGGAGATGGTAAAGTGGTCACCTTCCCCAAATCTCCCTCAGGAGCAGGCCTGGGCCAGGCTAGGAGTGATGGAGCCCTCTGGTTCTGTAGCGGCATGCTCTGAAGATTTAGTACCTGGACTTACAAAGGGGAGGGGACAATTAGCATCCATCTCCAGCAAGCGTTCCAAGACCTGGGCTTGCCCACCCACCCCCTTCCAACCAGGGCTTGGCACCATCCACCTTTCTCTGGTCAGTCAGGTAACAAACCTCAGCACAAAGGCCTAGTCTAGGGGTCAACAAACCTGTCTGGGTTCACATCCCACCTTGGCAAATGAGTCCAAGGCAAGCCCGTCTCTGAGACTCGTCCATAAGATGATGTGGTAGAACTCAGTAATCTCTGAGGCTTGGTCCATCTCTGACACCCAGTGTTCTGTATCTTCGTTCCCTCTAAATCTAGGCAAGGGAACTACAGGGACGTAAAGTTTCCAAGTAAGTGGAGACCATTGCAAGGAGAGGGAGAGAATCGGCTGGGATTTGGGCCATTTATTTGGCCTTATATATCCCCGCAATGTCATGTCGGAGCGTGGACGGAGTGCCTGGGCCTGCCAAGACTGATTGTCTAGGGATGAAGGGAGAGGATAAGGGAGGGTTTTACACTTGGTGAGAAACTTTATAGTAAGACAGACACAAATATATTATATATTATATTATGAGTATATGTTATATAATATATTATTACGTTATATATAATGTCTGGGGGATGAGGGAAGAGGGCCAAGGGAGGGTTTTACACTTTGTAAGAAACAGACACATATATATTATGTGTATATGTTATATAATATATTATTACATGAATATATTATTACATTATATATAATGTTTGGGGGATGAGGGGAGAGAGCTAAGGGAAGCTTTTTAACTTCCTGAGAAACTATACAGTGAGAGGTCTGTCTGGTCCCTTCTGGTCCCCCTCCCCCCACCCCTCAGACAACAATACTGATAGGGTCCTAGAGCTCCGCCTACACTCCTACATGACATTATTCGGAAGCTCTGCAGGCCTCAAGGGCTCACATGGCCCATCGCGTATCCCTCCTCTCCGTTCACATGGGCACTCCAGTCCTGAACAGAGGCCAAGGTCTGGGCCCAGCCCCATGTCATCCACATGCCAGCCCTGTCTCTCCCCATTCCCTTGCCCACCTTCTGGTCCAATGGGATTCATCATTACTTAAATGTTACGCTTACCCATAACTTCATTATTCCAATGACGCTCATCCTACACCCCGCTGCTGCCCCAATTTTTTCTGCGCTCCCTTGATCTTCAAGGCCATGTAGAGCTGGAATTGATCTTATTGATCAGAGAAACACTCAGAATCAGAGAATTGGAAGGGTCCTCGGAGGTCATCCAACAGTAGCCCAATCTGTACCTGAAGGGGCTGTCTCATATCTATCTATCTATCTATCTATCTATCTATCTATCTATCTA
Source organism: Trichosurus vulpecula (assembly GCF_011100635.1). Classification (NCBI taxonomy): domain Eukaryota; kingdom Metazoa; phylum Chordata; class Mammalia; order Diprotodontia; family Phalangeridae; genus Trichosurus; species Trichosurus vulpecula. The sequence goes on along the minus strand of NC_050573.1, from coordinate 61,976,460 downwards.
TCTATGTGTATATATATATATATATACAACCATATGCAACCCCCCATTTTATGGATGAAGAAACAGGCCCAGAAAGCTCAAGAGACCCGCCCAGAGTCACAAAGCTTAAGTTATATGGCAGAACTAGGATTCAAACCCGGCCCCTCTGGCTCCAGATTAGTTTCCTTTCTTGCATATTTCAATGAAGACCATAGCCAGCTCCTCCTCTGACTTCCTGCACTCCTCGTCCGCTGTCCTCCACAAACAGATGGCCTTTGACTGCTCTTTCTCCAGCATGTCCCAGTTTAATAAGAAGCATTTAATATTTTAATTTATTGATATCTTTTGATTTTGCATCACCTTTATTTCTGAATACACCCTTTTCCCTATTAAGTCATTGCTTGTAACCAAGAATAAAAACAGAGAGAAAAGTAAAACAGGGCATGTCATGTGGAAGAGGGAATACATTTGTTCTACTTGACCTTTCAAATACAAGCAGATACCAGAATGCCCCCCCCCACCCCCCAGTCTTTTTTCAGAATAAATGTCTCCAGTTCCTTCAACTGGTTTTCATCTGGCACCATGTTAAGGCTCTTCCCTAACCTGGTTGCCCTCCTCTGGACTCTTTCCAGTTTATCCATGTCCTCCCTAAAATATGCCGTCCACTACTGAACACAGCCTCCATATGTGGTCTGATCAGGACAGAGTGGAGAGGGACAAGCACTTCCCCTAGTACCAGAACTGGCCTTCTTTCTTTTTTTCTTTTTTTTTTTAAATTATCTAGCATTTTTCTTCTCTCTATCTCTACCTCTCATTCACAAGAAGAAGAAGAAGAAGAAGAAGAAGAAGAAAGAGGAGGAGGAGGAGGAGGAGGAGGAGGAGGAGGAGGAGGAGGAGGAGGAGGAGGAGAAGAGGAAGGAGAATAAGGAGAAGCCAACAATAATCACAGACAAGCAAAACAAATGCTCATCTCGTCCATGCCCCCAAAGTGTGTCTCATCTTGTGCCTTCAGGCCATTGCCTCTCTTTCAGGAGATGGGTCACAGTCTTCATCATCTATCAGTCCTCTGCATTACGGTTAATCATTGTGTTGATCAGAATTCTTTTTTTTCTTTTTTCTTTTATCTTTATTTATTTATTTATTTTTTGTTTACAACATTCACTTCCATAAGCTTTTGAGTTTTAAATTTTCTCCACCTTTCTCCCTTCCAAACCCCACGAAGACAGCGTGCAATCTGATATAGGCTCTACATATACATCCTTATTAAACATATTTTCACATTAGACATGTTATAAAGAAAAGTAGAATGAATTGCAACAGACTCTCCACAAGGGACTATAAGAGGAGACATTAGGAAAGGGGTGCCCATGAGGACCCCAAGGCTGTTGCAGACATCTGCCTGCCTCCTTGCAGCATGGCATCCACGCTTCATGGCACTCTCCTCCTGCTGCTGGCCTTTTCCACGGGGCTAAGTTTCTGCCTGTCTGCCTCCCTGTTTGTCTGCCTGCCCACCTGTCTGTCTGTCTGCCTAGCACTAGAGAGATCAAGTAGAAAGAAAAAAAAAACAAAACAAAAAGATAGAGATCAAATAGTCTGCTTCGATCTGCATTCAGACTCCACAGTTCTTTCTCTGGATGTGGACAGCACTTTCCATCCTGAGTCTTTTGGACTTTTGGACATTGCTGAGAAGAGCTAAGTCTATCAAAGTTGCTAATCAGAATTCTTAAGCCTTTCAGAGGTGTATATAGGCCCAGTGATATATCAAGGACACGCACAGTTTAGTAACTTTGGGGGCACACTATGCTTCTCTTAATGCAGTTCAAGATGGCACTGGCTTTTGGGCTGCCAAGTCACAGTCTCCACTCCTACTGGAGTCCAGTGCTGGGGCTTGCTGTTTGCTAAAATCCCCAGATGTTTTTCAGATAAACTGCTCCCTGCGAGTTTGCGTCTCCTTCTCTGCACGTAACAATGCACATATAAACACACAATTGGGCAGATTTGTCTGTTCTTGTGTGTCTAACCTTGCGAATAAGCATGCCTGCATATGTTTATACAAGCATAAATCCACGTGTGTCTCTGTATGTGAGTGTGTGTGCGTGTGCGTGTGTGTGTGTGTGTGTGTGTGTGTGTGTGTGTGTGTGTCTTTGAATCTGGGAGCATGAGGGTCTGGCTGCATCCCAATGCTAAACAGAAATGACATTTGGAAACCCTGGTAGCCTAGAGGTAATTGTGTGGGCCCATGAAACTAAGCTGAATTGGCCCAGCCTAGAGAAATGAGCAGCAGGCTGCCTCCTGCAACAGCCCTGACCCCCTTCCTGTCAGGCTGAAAACTTGGTCCCCTTCCTTCCCCAAGGCCTCCTTCTCTAACACCCCCCACCCCCAGTCACCGTTTGCTCTTGCATCACTGACAGGGACAGTTGGGAGTGGAGCATCTTTGGGGGAGTTTGGAAGGGGAACTGGATTTTGGCTTCCTGCCAGCTCCTAAGGGGCCTCTGGGGCTGCTGGGAGGCAGTCCCCAGCAGGGAACCACCAGATGGGTTTAGGCAGGGGTTGGATGACCTCTGGGGACATTAGAGAGAAGAGTCTGTGTCAGGCTGGGAGAAGGCCTCACTGCTGAAGTCACTTCCAGCTCTGAGATTCGAGGATTCTGAGGAGACTTCAAAGTTATGATCCTTTGGGATCATAAGACCTTCCGAGCTGGGGTTATAACTCCCTGGGGACTGCTCCAGCTGACCCATCCTTCTCTTCTGCCTCCTCTGTTTCTGGCCTGTTGTAGGAGGGTAGATGGAAGGCTGATGCTGCTTCTGAGGTTCCTGTATCCCACCTCCCGTTATTGCCACATTCCTCAGGGTCCTGGGTCCCTATATCCTGCCCCCATCCAAGTGACCGAGGAAACAGGTGAAGTAACAGCTCCCAACCAGCCCCTGGGCCTGTGGGGCAATTGCAACGGACTCTCCACAAGAGACTATAAGAGGAGAGATTAGGAAAGGGGTGCCCACGAAGACCCCAAGGCTGCTGCAGACATC